>NC_033794.1:12509265-12588780 GCF_001876935.1 Asparagus officinalis | reverse complement strand
TTTTTCTTTCCCCCCCCCCCCCCCCAACAAAAAAAAAGACATGGAGATAGAATATAAAATTCTTCCTCTCCAGCGTTGGTTTTTCGTCTCTGTCCCAACAAAAAACACATCTTTCTACCAAAATCCATGTCTTTCATGCATGAGGGACTTTATGTCAATCCCTAAATAGAAATAAGTCTACGCCTAACACGCTTTGCCAGTTAATCTTTTATCGTGAAAAAGACACCAGGATTCATGCCTAGGGGAATTTATCTCGACCCCTAAATAGAGATAAGTCTATGCCTAACACATGTTACCGGTTAATCTTTCACCGTGAAAAAGACACAAGGATTCATGCCTGGGGGAATTTATCTCGACCTCTAAATAGAGATAAGTCTATGCCTAACACGCTTTACCGGTTAATCATTCGCCATGAAAAAGACATTAGGATTCATGCCTGGGGGAATTCATCTCGACCCCTAAACAGAGATAAGCCTGCATCTAACACATGTTATCGGGTGGTTCGTTCCTGCAAAAAATGACCAAGTCTACGTATACAAAATCGTAGCATCAAAATCCAAGTTTTAATGTATGGGAGACTTTATCTCAATTCCTAAATAGAGATAAGTCTACGTCTAACACGCGTTGCCGGTTAATCTTTCATTGTAAAAAAGACACTAGGATTCATGCCTGGGGGAATTTATCTCGACCACTAAATAGAGATAAGTCTACGCCTAATACGTGTTCTGGTTAATCTTTTGCCGTGAAAAAGACACCAGGATTCATGCCTATGGGAATTTATCTCGACTCCTAAACAGAGATAAGCCTGCATCTAACACATGCTACTGGGTGGTCTATTCCCGTAAAAATAACGAAGTCTATGTATTCAAAATCATAGCACCCAGTCTAAGAAAGTTTATTCTCTTAGCACAACGTTACATGTGAAATGATTTTTAACAATTAACATGCTAGCCCGATTCAAACGATAATCGATAAAGGTACGCCAAATCCGTTAAGGGCTAAGGGTTTGCCAAAAAATCCTATGAATACCTTACAAGGGATGATTAAGTCTATGCATTCAAAATCATAACACTAAGTCTAAAAGAATTCATTCTTTTAGCACAACATTACATGTGAAACGAGTTTCAACAATTCACATGCTAGCCCGATTCAAAAGGTAATCGATAAAGGCACATCAAATCCATTGAGGGCTGAGGATTTGCCAAAAATTCTATAAATATTATGATTATTTGTCCTAGATTGGATTAAAAAAGTCATAATAAGAAGGAGAACGCACTAAGTAAAAGACTTAGTTTCATTAATAAAGTCAAGTTAAATGAAGATACAAAAGTGGAAGCTATCAATCTAAATACAATCTGCGACTGAGTATCCGAAGTTTCAACTTAGAGAACTCATCTGCATAACTCTGCTCGAGTTTAGCCTGCAGCTCAGCCCGGATGGAATCTTCGGATATATCTAGTATCTTTGCAGCTTCGCTTCTCAGCTTAGCTAATTTCTCCTCTGCAGGGTCTAACTTCTCTAGTGTCTGTCTTCGAGAGTTTTCGGCATCTGCTAGTTCGTCTTCAAGAACAACGCGAGATCCTTTGGCAAACTTCAAGTCCTTTTCAAAATCAGCTATCTTCTCGTCAGCCAAGGCTAAAGAGCTGAGTAATTCAGCCCTAGCCTTGTCCTTCTCGAGAGATTAGCTTTCATCTGCATAACAAATCCCTCTTGTGCCTGAAGATCATCTCCAATGTATGCTCTGGTGTCATGCCACTGCTTCAGCTCGAACTTCAACCGAGTATCAACAAACAAGGAAACACCTCTAGTCTTTTGCTCTCCTAACTCTTGGGATTCACGCTCTAGTACGGTGAGATCTACGGTAAGGGAATCAGCTAGCTCTAAGTACCCCTCCTCTCTAACTATCATCATATGGCAGTCAAGAGATCGCCTGAACTGATCAAAACAGTATCCATGATGAACGATCTTCTTCACTATTTTGCCCAAGAAGGTAAGAAAACACTCAAGATCTATACGGAATATGTCCTTGTCCAGATCAATATTAGATAATAAGGCCATGAGCGCTCGTATGGAGACGGTAGAAGCCCTGCAAGTAATTGTGCACAAGAATAAGATATTCTAGAATATTGCAGGAGAAACCAAGAGCAAGTTATGAGTTTACCAGTGCTAGCAAAAGTCCCTTCAGTTTGGCGTTCTGTACTTGGATCTACTAACCTAATCTCGGGAACTCCCGGAATGGTGGTAGGCATAACTATCGTCGGTATATCGACTCCTTCAGGTGACCTCACGATGTCTGTGTCCATCAGACTTGAAGGAACAGTAGCCTAAAGCTGAGAATTAGGTCGTTGAGCTATAGCCGTGGGTCCCTCAAATGATGAAGGAACAGAACCCTCAGGTCAGGAATGCTAACGACCGTAGCTGTATCAACCCCAGTGACTGGTCCTACAATTAAATCTCTCTTGTGGTTAAATAAAATATTAACAGATAAAAATGGCGATCTATGAAGGAGATACATACCTGCAGATGAACCACCCTCAACGGATGGTCCTACAGCCTCTCGAGTGACCAGCTCGGCCGACATGTCAATGAACAGCTTGTTATCAGATCCTGAAAAACTTGGTGCTGAGACGAATACGTATCCTCTGAATCCTCCATGGTGCACACCATGAAATGCTGAAAGTACCGTAGAGGGGTGGGGGTGAATAGGGTTATTGCTAATCTTATTAGATGTTAATACCGATTAAAATTAATTAATAAATATATCCTAACAATGATGATATTCAATAAGATATATGCAAGGATATATATGCAAAGGGAAAAATAAAGAAGAAACAATATAAACAAATAGTGGACACAAAGAGCAATCCAAACACAATAATATGATCACGGAGTTCGGACATTCCATCCTACGTCTCTGCTCCCCACTCCCGGAGAGAACTCAACTATCGACACACCCGGTTTGGAAGCTGAAACTTCTTTACACACTCGGTTTTCTAGCTCACGAAAAATCTCTCACAATGTACATACACAAACTACAACCTCAAGTGTTGGTCCTCACGTATCGCCTCCCTCAAGTGCTCGACTTTACTACCTCTCTCTAGGCTTTACTACCGATGCCACTCCTCTTGGTATCGACTATGTCCTCACCACACACTCCTCTTGGTGTAAATGTGTATTACAAGGTGAACTCTCACAATAAGGTTCAAATACAAGATTTTGTTCTCTACAATAGGTGAGAACACAATTTAAGCTCACTCTTAAGGTTACACTCACCACAACCCCAAATTATACAATATGTGAAAATAGTTAAGCTCAATGGTTATGTGTGCAAGCAATGAGAAAATCAAATTTAAACTTAATTAAATCTAGTAAATATGAATATAACAATTAAAGCATAAATAAGCTAGAGATATGAGTTTAGAAACACTTCTCTAATCACAAGAGAGGGGGATAGGAAGATTGAAAACCCAAACTGAAATTGATCTCCTCTTCTTGTAAAACAATCTTCACAAAACTAATTTTTGTAAACAAACACTTAAAACAAACTAAAAATCTTTTTAAACTTGTTTTAAAACTTCTCTTCTTGGTTCAGAAGTGAAATGGTATAGGGTATATATAGGATGAAGAAACAAAGCTCAAAACCCAAGTGAAATCCAGCAAAATAACAAAAAATAACAAAAACTAGAAATATAGTCGTTACAAGCTATCAGTCGACTGACGGGTTGGATCAGTCAACTGATGAGCTGACCATTATAGGCAGCTAAAAGCTCATCGGTCGACTGATGAGCATAGTCAGTCGACTGATGAACTCATCAGTCGACTGGTCAGTCGACCAAAACGAAACAAAAACTTTTAATAATTGCAGGCAGTTTCATCAGTCGACTGATACACACCATCAGTCGACTAATAACATGTTATCAGCCTGGATGAAACAGAAAATCTGATTTTCAAACCTCTTTTAAAAATAACAAATAAAATCAGAAAAATATAAAACTTTGGGAAATGATTGTAAACATGATAATATACATGTTACAAAAAACACCTCCCAAATGATAAATCCCTTCATTTTGCAAAAATGTCCAAAAACATGAAACTAAACATACATGTTTTAACATATTGATTTAAACAAAATTTTGAAACTTTGTAAACTGATTTTATAGACTTAATAAAATATGTATAAACTGATATTGAAGTCTATAAACTAATAAAACAATGTTTTCACAAAAACACCTATATTTTGATAAAATCAACAAATACGTGTGTGTGATTAATATGAGCTTAAAGTATTAACACACAAGTATAAACCTATACTACAAACACTATAAACTATATATCCAAGCTTGATGAAGGTCTTCAATGAGCTCAACTTGGTAAACATGCGGATGAAGCTTGAACTTAGATCTTCAACTTGAATTGCATAGGCTTCATACCACAATTCTGTCAACCTCCATTGGATATGATCGTTGAAGCTCAATTCCATCCATCCTCCAACATATTGTTTGTCTAGAATACCTAATAAGAAAACATAAATACTAGACAAACAATATTATGAATTGTTTGTAATCATCAAAATAAGATTAGAAGATGTAGGCTCATAACTTGAGACCTAACAAATGCTTCCTCCTCAACCGGTCCCTCCACTATGGCATCTACACATGAGCTTAAATGTTGAGTAAAGAGAAAGAAACTAGAGTTCATGATAGTGGCAATCAGATTCACCTCTGGCAGTTGCAAAAGATTTTGTTACCCTGACATTCATACTCGCGTCCTTCAATTTGTCTAAAAGAGAATGAAACGCGAAAACGATTAAAGGGGGAACAAATTCTGAAACGCCTAACTCCCTTAATTGCCACTTGAATGGTGTACTATTGGTGTTAGATATACCTAGACTTGGAATCCTCGGCTCAACATTGGTACCCTGACCAACTCTTTTGCCAACCTCGGTAGACATGGGCACATCATCAATAGCATTACACATTTGCTGCACGAAGCTCGGGCCCTCAAAATGGTTGAAGTTGGAGAAGATAGAGTCGTACGGAAATTCACCTTCATCATGACCTCCTGAAACACGGGACATGATTAAGTACGAAGAATCCGTGAGAGAACTAATTAAAGGCTACATGGTGGTGGGGGATTACCTCCTCTGCTAACGGGTACGTGGCCAAGTAACTCTACCTGGCGAGCGCGCGGATCCACATAGGACTTACTCATCATCTTCTTCCGCTTAGGGAAGCGAGCCTCCATGTGGGTACTAGGTCTCTCATGTTTAGACTTGGCACGCACCTCAACCCATGCAGCAGACTCACGGTAAACTGTAATCTCACGCGACGCAAGATAAGAGGCTCATCTTCTTCAACCATCCCACCTGGGATAACAAGAGTAATCTTGTTAGGATAAGTAAACAAAACTTCTCGCCTCGGATTTGATGGAGCTGGTGGAGGTTTAGGGTAAATAGAGCGCTGAGCCCGACGAGCAAATGCCAGACTCAGTAATTCTGAGAAGAAAGAGTCTGACAAACCTATCTCAAGTTCTTCCTCAGCGCTCTCAAATCCAATGTCCATGTCTCCAAGGTTTTCTTCGAAAGTCTCATCGTCGTCATCAGTAGGAAGGAACCCCTCCTCATCCTCCACTCTACCTCTGCCTCTGCAGGAGGGTTTGATAGGCTTCTTCCCCTCCTTCTTCAAAAGCTCAGCATCACGAGCGGCCTTAACAGTAGCTCGAACTAAATATTTGGCCTCTAACTCTACGAGGTCCTTCACGTTCATAAGCTCATTCACAGAAATGAGCCACTTGCAGCTGAAGAAGGCAAGTTGTGGTTTACCCTGGATGTAGGGAGAGTGAAGGTGGCACCCGTACAACCTGGCATGCTCCAAAGCCATGCCCGAACACCATCAATAAAACCTCCCTCGGTTCTCAAGCCTTGGTTCGGGTTCCCAACATACAGTTGGTCGTAACCGAACTGACGAGCAAACCAACTAGGCAAATAAGGCTTTATATGGCAACGACTCTTCACCCGAAGGACGAGATATCCAGGGCGGATATTCACCAACCAATGGAAACAACCCATATCAACAGAAGTCCGACCAGTCCCTAGCTTCTCTTCATCAATTATACCTCATCATAGAGGCCCGAGAAATGAGGAAAATATTTGAAGAACTCCCAACACTTATGTATTTGAAGCTCTTGTTTCGCCTTGGTGAAAGTATTCGAAAACCACTTGCTCTCCTCTAACGATTGTAGGAGGGGGACGGAGGTATCGGTAGTGCTGAGTGCTGACACCAAATCGGGGCGACGAAGGATGAACCATGTCATCAGATATGTATATGGGAACTCGACTTTCACGGGAAGGATCTCGGTCAACGGTTCAGGCCTCAATTGTGTAAGACCATAGACCATGTATCTAAGCCCATAATGAATATCAGTGACCATCACTGGAAGTAGAGAAAGATCCTTCCCATGAGCTAACTGGACAGCCACGAAGAGAACCTCAACCGGCAAAGCGTCGGAAAATTAATATGGAACGACGCACTTCTTCTACCAAATGGCGAGATACCATGCCAGAAGAGTCATTGGCTGAATACGTTCTACGCATGCCACAGGAACGTTCGAAACTTGGTCCCGGTCGGAAAAGGATCCTCAACAGCAGCAGCAGTGAATGATTGAGCACTAGTCTTCTCGATCAAGTCATTAATCGCAGAAGGAGTCAGATGAGCTAACTCACAAATAGCTTCACCAGAATTACTCTCCAAGTGCTGAAACAAATAATCGGCAAACTACTTCAAGCTTATCTATTTCTTCTTCTTCACCATGGTACCCATACTGACTAAAGCAGTCTGATAGTGACATGTAAGATCCCAGAACGTATCATACATGTCATAAGAAGCTCTCTTCAACTGCCTCAACTACCGATTGGTAGGAAAATGCTCCTGGTATGGGTAATCTCCTATCGAAAGCCCGAAAACCTTCCGCATCTCATGAAGAGCTAGCCCTAACTCGCCGTTGTGAGTCAAGATAGTGTTGGTGTCAGAATTATAAAGCTCCAACAATGCTAGGAAATGGTGTCTGCTGATCGGTAACCCGTACATGATGGTGCGTACTGATGCATACAATCCGTTGTGCTTCAGTTCATTCTCCCAGTGTCCGAGAACATAACTCGTCATACGAGTCCACCACCTCTTGGGCGGCGAGTGAACCCAACCATAGTACCTGTACTCTTTCATAAGAAGTTTCCTCCCAAGTCTGGTGAGACGGTTCCTCACTGTGTTTGCAGCTATCAACACTTCATCTGGTGGTGCTGTATTAAGTCCCAGAATCCCTGGTCGAAGGCCACGAATATAGTTATACCCATCCGAACCCGAGGTCTAATGCTAGGTAATAAATCCACAGTAAACTCGCTCGTGATCATCTATAAGAGGCTAAGACATCTCCCGTCCCACAGCTTGCGCCTCTAAATGTGCAAATGAATACTAGCGAGGAATAGGAGAGATATACAGTGGACTTCTGCCGTCATCATTCACCCATTGCTCATCATCAAGAGTCAGCACATATGTGTCCTCAACATGATCATCGAACAAATAATCCGGCTTCTTCAAAGCCTAAGTAGAGCTAGAATCTTTAGTAAGGAGAGCATCTGTGATCAACTGTCGTAATGTACGGTGACCCCATCTCGTACTAGCTGAGGGACCTCATTAGCTCCAGCCGGATCAAACTGAAGAGTTGAACCAATAAGCAGCTTATCAACACTAGTGGTAAAAGTCTCTCTGGTACAACCGCTCGTGGCGTAAGGTGGGAATCCATCCGCATGAAACTCAACTGAAACAGATAGCGCAAAGTTAGAAAAAAATGTTTCTAAAGTGAAAACAAGGAGTTGAACTCATCTCACGAATCGGTGAGATAGAGTCACTACTTGGTCAATTAGCGAGATGATTTTGACTGTTCTACATGAGAGGGACAATGTACATTGTCACGCAAATAATGTGACAATATACTCCGCACTACAGAGTGCAATACAGAATGAAATCGCCCAATCAACCTGAAGACGTGTATTGGCCAAGCAAAACACGCCCTTTAAAGCTTCAATCCTCGCAAAGGAGGACATCGGCTCTTCCCGAATGACTCACCAAGAAGACAAACGAGGGTGCAATATACACAAGATATCAAATTTACAAAAGGTATAAAAGCTCACCCCGTATGAAGAAGCTGCAGGAGCCTCCCTCTCGCTATGCTGCGAAGTCGAGCGACTCCTGTAAAAGCGCGGTCGTCAAGGAAACATTGCTAACTTGTAATGAAGATCAGCGGGTCAGGTACAATCATAAAATCAAGAACCTGAAATAAAAAAGAGAAATTATGGACTTTAATCGAATAAAACAGGATTTTACAGTTAAAGTCTAATTAAACCTACATACAAACAATGGGTTCGGTTTACATCCAAAACCCCTCAAAATCATTTTTAGCCAAAATATCCAAAATACCCCTCATCAAGAGTTTGGCCATGGGTATCCAACCCAAGCCCCCAAATTTTGGCCTTTTTTGCGGTTAACCCCTTCAAAGTTTTGGCCAACAATGAGTCCTTAAAAGCTCATCAAAAATTTGGCCATGGGTATGCAACCCAAGTTTATCAAATTTGGCCATGAACAAGCCTTCAAACACCTCAAAATTTTTGCCATGTATGCAATATAACCCCTAAAAAAATTCAGCCATAGCCTCATGCCTATCAAAAACAAGTTTCAAACTTCATCCTCATGCGGAAAAAAAAAGAAAAAGGAAGCATCAAAATTCGGCCATATTCTCATACCCACAATCAAAGTTTCAATCTTTCCTCCAAAACCCTTGAGTTCTTGAGATAAAAGCAAGCATACAAGTTATGGAGGGAGCTTACCCAAATCAAGAGTTTGAGTGTAATTTTCGGCCAAGAACAATATGAGGGGAAGATGAGGCTTCAAATCTTTTTATAAGAGGAGTTTAAGAGTCCTTAAAGAGTGGATTAAGAGTTCTTAAAGAGAAGTACTTATGGGTTATGAAGAATTGGGTTTTGGGATGAAGAGTTTTGAAGAAGAAGATAAGAAATTCAAAATTTAAGAGGGAACACAAAGGACTCCTGTACAAAAACCCTACACCTATGCCCTAGGCCGGCCCATCTCTCCTCTATCTTTCATGATGTCTCTCTCTCTCCTTGACCGAGACATTCATTGTGTCTCGGCCAAGGCCTTGGCCAAGACACAAGCTGTGTCTCGGGCCCAAAACAGGGCCACACTAGTTCAATGATGCTATTTTTGGTCCATATTTGCCTGTTATCGGCTGTTTCAGTGTGTTTGATGCTCGTATTCACACTTCGATGAGTATATAAGTATAAACTGCATCTCCTTGAACCTTCAACAGATACACGAGGTTAAACTGATTCCCGAAACTTCCAGGAGTATGCGAGTATAAACTGGTCCTCCCCGCTCCAACGCCTTAAGAGCCTAAACTGTGTAGACTCCAATTGACGTATGAGTATAAACTGTGTTTACATCGGTCAACGCGTTACGATGAAGGTCACACCAGTGAACGCATCATGATGAAGGTCAACGCTAGCCAACGCGTTGCGATGAAGGTCAACGCCGGTCAACACGTTGCGATGAAGGCCAATGCCGGTCACCACGTTGTGATAAAGGTCAACGCTAGCTAATACCACCTACAATGAAAATCAGTGTGTCGACAAATTTCGCCGAAACAAGGCTCAAATCAAGTCCAATCCTCAAGATGAGTCGACACCTCTTGTGTCGACTCGAAAGGCGAAGCTAGTCCACGAAGCTCGAATAGATGAGTTGACACCTCCTGTGTCGACTCAAAAGGTGAAGCCAGTCGACACGAAGCCAGTCAACACGAAGCCAGTCGACACGAAACCCGACCAGACGAGTCGGCATCTCCTATGTCGACTCAAAAGGCGAAGCCAGTCGACACGAAGCCCTACCACACGAGTCGGCACCTCCTGTGTCGACTCGAAAGGCGAAGCCAGACAACGCGAAGACCTACCACACGAGTTGGCACCTCCTGTGTTGACTCGAAAAGCGAAGCTAGTCGACACGAAGCCCTAACCAGACGAGTCGACACCTCCTGTGTCAACTCAAAAGGCGAAGCCAATCGACATGAAGCCAGTCGATACCTCCTTTCCAACCAGTCGACTCAACATTTTGACTAACCAGACGAGACGACGCCTCTTGTGTCGACACGAAAAGCTATCTTAGTCGACACACCATGCGGTATCAGTCGACACGTCCTTTGATTCTTTAAGATTGTATGATAATTCTGGGGAATTCAATCGTAATTTAGATACGAATCCCCGATGAAGATAGTTAGTTCAACGTCGACTCAACGATACGAGCTAAAATCAGAAATCAACATACCAGTTTTTGTTTGAGAATTCAACAACGTTCAGATGATAAACGCAGCACTGGAAGAATTTTAACTATTTGACAAAATACTGAATAGACTGAGAATTGAAGAAGTCAAGAATTGAAGCCAATTGTAGGTCCTTTTATACTAACTGAAGGTTAGGTATATCACATCCAAAGTATTTTAGGCTTTTCTATAAAAGAAACGAGACTGAAACACTTTGAAGGGGGTATCTGTAGGCATTAAAAATTACCTATAGGTTTCCACACATAGCTCGATATAGAGAGAAAACGATGTATGTCATTATCCGAGTCAAGGGGAATTATCTGACGTTGACAAGCGCATGAAGTGAGTTGATGAAGCGTACGAATCAACGGGGCGACAATATAATAAAAAGATGATTCGATCGGGAGTTACATTTCACCCATGAAAGACGACGCGTCACTCGTGTCTTGTCCACCCAACATGTAATTTACTCATGGGAAATTGTAGATCACTTCTCCGGCTTTCCAACTCACTTTAAATTGTGTTATTCCGAGATCGGACCGGGAAATTACAGGAAAAACAATCAAGGCGCGCTAAAATGGTGTTTCAGCCAAAATTGAGACACATTTTGTGTCTTGGCCAAGGGCGAGACACAACTTGTGTCTCGGCCAAAGCCGAGACACAGAGTCTGTCTCGGGCCCTGAAATGTAGTTTTCACCGTTAACCGTCCAGATTTTGGTATATTCTGATCCAAAGCCTACCCAGCTGATTTAAAGCTATCTTGGAACATGGTTAAGCGATTACAACTAAAGATGAGAGCAAATAGGCAGTTCTTATCCAAAAACCAAGCTTTTGAAGTCTATAAATATGGCTCTAGGGCCTCCATTTATACAGATCCAGAATTCACGAGTCTCGGCGAAGCCCTGTCGAATTGAAGAGTGAGGAGCATGAATTTCAGAGAGGAGGAAGAGATCTTGGCGAGTTCTTCAGCACAAAGAGAGGAAGAGTTCGAGAGATCTGCATCCATTCATCCATTTCCCTTGAGATCGCACCTAGCTATGATTCTCAAGAAGAGTGATTGTCTCGCTGTTGCCAAGATAGTCACTTCAATTTCTTGTCTCCTTTGCGAGGCAACGAAATCTTTATTCGAATCTGATCAGTTGGTGGTCCATGGATAAACCCCGACACCAGCAAAGATCACGCGCAAGCAGAAGACCGATAAATGATCTCTCTGTGTGCATTCTCAGGAATGTTGTAATGTTTTTATTTTCATTGTGTAAGGAGACTTATAAAAAGTATTTTCTTTTTTTGAACTTATTGTAACGACTGAAGTTGTAATGAGTCAAGCAAAGAACAAACCAACTTTCGACGTGAACAATTCTTTCTTGATGGATGATGCATGCCAATCTTTAATGGAGTGGGTTGTAAAATAAAATCCTAACATCTAATTTCTATGCATATATCTTCAAATCCTTCCAAAAAGTCAAGTGTGTGTGTGGAGAGAGGGTATGCACATGTATATCTAGTTGCATGCATGAGTGTGTCATGAGTATATACATGTGTGTGTGTGCGCGCGCGCGCGTGTGTTTGTGTGTGTGTTAATCCAATCAATTTGATATCAATTTCCAAGAATTCAATCTACATCACATATATGTGCATTATAAACAAATGGAAGACCAAGGGCATAAGGCTCCCCACCATTGTGAAATATTAGTCCAATCAATTTGATATCATTTTCCAAGAATTCACTCTACATCACATATATGTGCACTATAAACAAACGGACGACCAAGAGCATAAGGCTCTCACCATTGTGAACTCTAAGAAAGATATGATATACAGCCTTACCCACATGCGAAAATATTATTTTCAAAATTTGAACCCACGGCCTTCATCTCACAAGGCAGCAACCTTACTATTGTGCTAAAGCTCACACTCAATACTACAAACCATGCATATATCTAAATGTGGATTGGTAGATGGATAGAAAAGGTACATGTTGTTTGTCTACTAGTTGTACTTGAAATCTAATCCATTGACCTTGCGTTGATATTAGATCAATATTATGGTCATCGAATCTTAATATGTACATAACCATGTTTAGTACCAAGCCGATAAAATAGTTTGAACATATAAGTCGTCTTGTGGATGGGTGGAAAAGAGGTTCTAAATGGTTAGCTTAGAAGAAGGGAAGAATGCCATAGCCTAGAAAAACATGTTCGTGTGTGTGTATCAGTCTGGATATATATGTTGGCCCCTTCTATATCAATTAATCCAAAAGATAAGTGTGTCCTCATAGAGCTCTTTGTGTTTCGAGTTATCCTAATAATTCTTGGTTTTCCTGGCACATAATAGGTAGGTTGCATGACCTAGATTGCATGACCTAGAAAGAAAAAGAAGCTTGTGCTACTCTTAAGGCCTCTCAACTCCTCCATCAAAACACTATGTGTGCCATGGGGAGTTAGGAAGGGAGGGGAAGGTACGTGTGTTTGTGTGTGTTCATGCATGCCTGTGAATGTGCACACATACATGTTTGGGACTACTTGTATGATATGTGAATGCGTGTGTGAATTCATGTGGGTTTGTGTGTCTGTTGGCACTATGGTGCGTGTGTGTGCATGTGCACAGTGTACGTGCATATCCATGCGCATGTGTATCTATGTGTGTTTGTATGTTGTGGCAATGCTTGTATGTCTATGTGGGTGTTTGTGCATATGTTTCTGTGTGCACACATGCATTTCTTTACACATGTACATCAATTCAATTTTGAAGAACAAAAGCATTGCCAATCCTACAAACATGGTATACTATATCATAGCGTCACAGCCTAGGAAGAGAAATATTATCGATGTACACTATAACTCAACCGCTTGCACAAATGCCACAAACTTTCCGTATTGTTTTATTCTCCCTCGCAAGTTTTCATAAAAGCTACAATTTAACACTCTGTTTAGTTGGTACCATGTGTTACATGTGTTTTTTGTTATCTCCATCACTCCATACTTAGTAGTGGTGCATAGAAGGTAATATGTAATTTCTTTTTTGCTGGATTACTTTTGACAATTACATTGAGACGGTGATGATACATAATTTTTCACATATCGATTCATATTTCATATTTTGTGGGCTTCGCAAGTCTATTTGCATGCTGCAATATGGATCGGTATCTACTTATATGGATGAATTCTTCAAATGTAGTAGAATATCAATGAATTTTGAAGGAACAGTTAAAGTCTACTAGCTTATGACAGTGACACAGTCAAACACATATTTCACACTTAAAAAAGTTGATAGGTATGAATGTGATAGTATCTAACCGTAAAAACTAAAAATTTAAGTTACCATTTTTTATTTTATGAATTAAACTAATCTGTTTATATATTAGTTCTCTCCATTCTGCTTCACTATAGACATTGTAATTTCCTTTTCCTGGCCCATGATTACTTTCTAGCAAATGAAAAATACATTGAAAAGCTGTTAATAATACACCTATTTATAAATAACATCATCATCACTGTTTGTAAAGTTTTCTGAAAATTCCCAAGTTTTCAATATGTCTAATCATTCAATCTTATTGTTCCGTATTCGTGCTCAACTTTTCTCATTTATGCTTCTCAGTATTTTTGCTGCAATAATTTCATGTCTTTCTCTTTTGAAATAATCATAAGATGTCCCTTATGCCCCTTAAATACTTCTCAATGCTTAACACGCTAATTTTGTTCTTCGATTTGTTTGGCAATGTATGGAAAATGTTCTGTTAGATTGATATATCATCATCATTTTTCCAGACAAAATTAATTTCTAAAAACTATATTCCAAATCTAAAAAAATACTTTTATTATAAGAATCAAATCTAAGACCTTGGAAGCCATATTAGAACCTCCCAACCATCTGAATCAACTACGATTCCCAAAAAGAAAAAGAATTTAATTGAAATCTATATTTGTTGGTTATTTGTTGCCTAATTAAATATTTTTTATTTCTATTATTGATTGTTGTCTATGTTAGCAAACTCCAATGCTCATTTTGTGTTGTAATGGAATATTAATTCTTCCAACTCTTTAAATTAGTTTTTATATGAAATCAAATATTTATTAATGTAGAGAATAATTTTAATTAATATGAGCTGAGCATTTGCGATTGGTGATAACGATTATGTAACAACGACAATAGCAACATCATCAACTATTTTCCCCCTTTCTTCTATGCATTTTCCAATTCCACCTTTAATTCTTACATATTTCCCTTCATCTTACAAAAAACGTGTTTCGTTGAAGATGGCCTATGTCATTTGGTGATGGATGCACATGTGATTGGATGCTAATACAAAACTTGCTTTGAAGTGGATCGCATAAGTTAATTTTATCCATCAAGTATGCATTATATGATGAAGAATTCCAAATAGGATGGAGGGTTCCACAAAAATCTCAAATCCTAGGGTTTTGTTTGCTCCTATTTCATCTTTTTGAGATCCATTTGAGAAAAATGTGTTGTGGGATCTGATCCCATGTGTTGATCCATTTGAGATCTGAGAGCTGCATCAATCAAGGAAATTGGGTGGAGGTGATCAAAAAGAGAAATCCTAGATTGAAGAGGTGAAACATTTGAATTTGTATTTTTAGTGAAGATTGAAGGGGTTTCTATTGTCAAGCTCGAATCTGTTACAAATGTCATCCAATTAGACATGAAGCGAGGAATTGCCAATTTGTTCATGATCCGATGGTGATGAGGGAGGAACAGACAACTCGGGCATACGAGAGATGGGCTGAGATAGCGCATAGAAGATCTGGTTGGCAAAATAGAAGGGGATCTCAAAACCATTGTGATGCGGCATAAACATATACCAAAAAGTTGCAGGTGCACAACTAATCAAGTTATAGTATAAAAACTTATCAATGCCACGAGGAAGGTGTTTTGTAGGAGAAAATTAAAGTCGGTTCTTATGTTATGTGCGTGACAATTAGGAGTGATGAGTGAACGTGATTATGGAGAGATAGAGAGAGTGAAAGTGATAGTGTGTAAATTGGCACAAAATGTAAGTGAGAGTGGATGTGACAAAGAATGAATGATTTGTTAGCCCTTATGTTTTGATGATGATTTACAACCACCATTATCGGTACTAATTGCTTGTTGAGTGATATTGTAGTTTATATATATATCAAGTTTGTTGGTACCACGAATGGAGGATTGGATGGAATATGAGCTACGATATCCAAAGGAGGAGGAGGCATAGTGATGAAGCAATGTTTAATCAAGAACACTAAACACAATGAGAAACTTCATCAACTCTAGAGCAATATCAAGACTCAAGAAATGTATTTCTATGTGAGAGATATTTGTTGTCTTTATTTTCTCTCTAGTGCTAGAATGTAGGCATGTAGTTGTAGATTTCATTTGAAGCTATTGGGATATCACACACACGTTTTCATACTTATACTTTTGAGCGTTTTTGTCAAAATATTGTTTTTCACAAGTATGAGAACCTATTCGCAAAATTCCTTTTCTAAATAGTTTGTTTTTAGTATTAAAAATATTTTACAAAGTTACACAATGTTTAGAAATCAATTGAGTATTTTTACAGATTTTTTAAAAGAGTCAAAAACTATTTTAAAACCTGTATTAGCCATGTGTCAGTTCGCGGTCGACCGCCACGGTCGAACGCGCCTATGTTTTTCTCTGAGCCAGCAGAAACTTTCGCGATCGACCGTGACGGTCAACCGTCAGCCTGTAAGCTCCCACGGTCGACCGTAGCTTTCTCTGGAAGTTTTCTCAGGTTTGAATATGCCTTGCGGTCGACCGCGATAATTTCACGGTCGACCGTCGTTCACCCTAACGGGTTTTTTAGTACAGTTCCAGAAGTCGTTTTTTACGGGATTTGGTGAGATTTGGGTATGAGCTTTGGCAGCTGTGTTTTCACCTATTTAAACCCCTCATACCCTTCTTCTTCAACCAGCCCCCAAGCATTTTGAAAATACTAAGTTTTGTTTTACTGTTTTCAAAAGAGCTAAACTTTTAATCTTGTTTTTCTCTGTTTTCAAGTCACATCCCAAGCTTCAAGTGTGATATTTCTCCTTGCCATAGGGTTACTATAAAGAGAGAGATTTTACACCATATACTACTGTTGTGAGCTTGATCTTGTGGAGATCAAATGTGTGGTAGTGAGATCTTGTGGTGATCAACTGTGTGGTAGTGCCCCCCCTTTAGGGTCCAACAATTGGTATCAGAGCTTGGTCTCCATATTAGTTTTTGGTCTAACCACCTTAGAGAAAAGATCATATGGAGGCTTCATTGAATGTGCACATGCTTGCGGGACAATCCACCACTAGACCCCTACTTTTCACCGATAGTAATTTTGCCTATTGGAAGGCTAGAATGAGGATTTATCTTCGTTGCATTGATCTGGACATTTTAGAGTTCATAGAAAAGAAATATGTAGAAAAGTCCAAGATTAGCAACATGACCGACGGTGAAAGACGACTCCTAGCTAATCTCAATGCCAAGGCCATGAATGCCTTAATTTGTGGCATTTCCCCCAATGAGTATATAGGGTCTCCACATGTACAACCGCACATGAAATTTGGGTAAAATTATGTATCACACATGAAGGAACCCCCCAAGTTAAGGAGTCTAAACATGAAATTTGGGTAAAATTATGTATCACACATGAAGGAACCCCCCAAGTTAAGGAGTCTAAGATTAGTGGGCTTATGCATGACTATGAAGTTAAGGAGTCTAAGATTAGTGGGCTTATGCATGACTATGAGTTATTTAAAATGCTTCCTAATGAATCCTTGATGCTATGTTTTCTCGTTTTACTAACATCATCAATGAATTGCATGGTCTTGACAAGAAATTGACTATCCAAGAGACAAACTACAAGATCCTCCGCTCATTGACTCCGGCATGGGAACCCAAAGCTACGGCTATAGAGGAGGCTCATGATCTTACTACTCTAGCTCTTGATGGCCTCATTGGCAAGCTTAAGATTCATGAGAAGAAGCTCAAAGGGAAGGAGAAAGAGGAAGTGCCCTCACGAGAAATTGAGGAGCCATTACCAAAAATGAAGACCATAGCTCTCAAGGGAGCTAGTGATAACTCCTCATCATCGAATAGTAAAGTTGATTTTTCTAGATAAGTGGCTCACCTCTCTAGAAGAATATCAAGACTCATAAAAATGAATAAGAAGTTTAATCCCCGATCTGATAACAAATTTTCTTCACGTGTAGGAAAATACTTTGAATGCAATAAATCGGGTCATATTGCCAAATATTGCCCTATGCTCAAGGAGAAATATTTGAAATACAAGAAGAAGAAAGCCATGTATGCTGGATGGGAGGAATCCGAACCAAGCGATTCGGATAGCAATGAAGAAGGAGTAAAGATTGCTATTCATGATCCCAACATTTGCTTTATGACTTATGAAAAGGAGGTAATATCTGATATCAAAAGTGAATCCTTTTACATGCAATGTGATCTAGCAACCGCATTAGAAGAGTTAAACATTGAGTTTAAAAGAATAACAAAAGAATACTCTTCCTTTAAAAAATTGCATACTTCTTGTGATTCCAAACTTGAGCAACTACAATCATCTCTTGCTTTAAAAGATGAATTGCTAGGGGATCTTGATTTTAAAAACAAACAATTAAGATCTAAGATTGAAAGACTTAAAATTAAAAGTGGTAGAATTAGACCTACTCATGCATATGCTAGTCATCATCACTATGAGAGAAATAGATTTCATAGATCTCATGCTTCTACACACAAGAGAAATTTTGTGTGCACATATTACATGAGACATGGTCATATCTCCACTCATTGTAGGATTAAAGATAATCATGATTTTTATGGAATGACATGGGTACCCATATCTCCACTCATTGTAGGATTAAAGATAATCATGATTTTTATGGAATGACATGGGTACCCAAAGGTATCAAGTTTACCAACAACCAAGGACCCAAGATTTGGGTACCTAAAGTTACTACACCTTCATCTCTTGTAGGGAATATCACGAACACGACGTAGAGAGATGTGTTATCTTGATAGTGGTTGCTCACATCATATGACGGGCAACAAAGAGCTATTTTCAACCCTATCAAGGATTGAAAGAGGTAGTGTCTCCTTCGGTGGCGGTGAGAAAGGTAAAATCATAGGTATTGGATGCATTGGTAAGATACATTCTCCCGAAATAGAAGATGTTTATTTGGTTAGTGGCTTGAATCATAATCTTCTTAGCATTAGCCAATTGAGTGATAAAGGTTTTGATATTTCCTTTAAACCGGATAAGTGCATTGTTGGCTCAAATGGAAAAATTATTTTTGTTGCTAATAGAAAATCTAATGTATACATTTTTTAGATGAATGAGCTAATAGATCAAGATGTAAAATACCTTACGGCGGTTGATAAAAACCCTTGGATTTAGCATAAGAGGCTTGGACACGCCAACATGGAGTTGATATCCAAATTATCCAAGAAGAATCTTGTAAAAGGGTTACCAAACTTGTATTTCATCAAGAATACCATTTGTGAAGATTATGCTAAAGGTAAACAAACTAAGTCTAACTTCAAATCTATTAATGAGGTATCAACTTCTAAACCATTGCAATTACTTCATCTTGATCTTTTTGGTCATATGCAACCTCTCTAGGAGTTAACACTTGTTGGACTTCTTGTTTTGATGATGATTTACAAATAATTTACTACTAATGTTGTTTGTCTAGTGTTTGTGTATTCCTATGTATTGTAGACAAACAACGTAGTTGGAGGATGGATGGATTGCGCCATAACGATCATATCAAATGGAGGTTGGCGGAATTGGATCAAGTTCAAGCTTCATCCGCAACGTGTACCAAGTCAAGCTTAATTGAAGATCAAGATTGCTTGGGTAATGTAGTTTAGGATTTATATTATGTGTGTTAAGTACTCTAAGCTCAATTATCTATACACACACATTTTATTGGTTTCCTTGTATATATATGT
This sequence comes from Asparagus officinalis, assembly GCF_001876935.1. NCBI lineage: Eukaryota > Viridiplantae > Streptophyta > Magnoliopsida > Asparagales > Asparagaceae > Asparagus > Asparagus officinalis. Next base: position 12,569,442 of record NC_033794.1, on the reverse strand, counting down.
AGTCACATATATATACAACACAAGTTTTAGTTTTCATGTTTATAAATATGAAATTACATGTTTCATATTTATTATTGTGATTTGGTTTATCTACATAGATATGAAACAAATATATTTTCATATACATACTCATAGGTTTCATTTTCTATTGTATTTGTGAAAATATTGTATTCTTAGTTTATAGACTTCAATATCAGTTTATACATGTTTTACTAAGTCTATAAAAACATTTCACAAAGTTTCAAAAGTTGGTTTATGTCAAAACATCAAAATTCAAGTATCTCATATTTTCATGTTTTGAACTATTTTGTAAAATGATGATATTTTTCATTTGGGAAGTCCTTTTTCGAAACCAGTCATTGTAGCATGTTTATTATCATGTCTACAATCATTCCCCAAAGTTTTACATTTTTTGGAATTTATTTGATATTTTTAAACAGGGTTTTAAAATCAGCTCTAAAACCAATCAGAACCTGTCATATCTGTTTTCGGTCGACCGCACCGGTCGACCGAACCTGAGGTCAAAAGTTCACTGGGCGACAGAAAGCCTGTCGGTCGACCGGTCCGGTCGACCGATGAAAATTTTCGGTCGACCGACGAATTTTCCGGTCAACCGACGAGTATTCTCTCAGCTTCCAACGGCTAGTTTTTTGACCGTTGCCTTGGGGCTGTTTTGTCTTTTGCTCTGGTTTCTTGGCTGAGTTGTGAGAGGGTATAAATACCCCATTGTCCTTAACTCTCAAGCTATCTAAGAGAATGTTTTAACAAGTTTTAAACAAGGGTTTAAACCTGTTTAGTTTTGGTTTAAGTTTGTTTTGGTTTGCTGTTACAAAGAGGAGTTTACAATCAGCTATTGAAGAGTTCATCTTCAACATTTCATCATCCTCTCTTTGTGTTTATAGAGAAGTTTCCTTAACTCTATTTCCTAGCATTTTTACTATTGAATTTCATATCAATTCTTATTGCTAGTTCTTATTGAGTTAAGTTTTATTGAATCTCATTGTTACACACACCCACTTGAGCTTATTGTATTTGCATACATAGTATATTAGGGTTGTGAGAGATTGTAACATTGAGTTGTGCTTAATTGAGTTCTCACCTATTGTAGAGAACAAATTTATATTTGTTACATTGTGAGATTGTAAGGTTTTCGGTGAGCTAGAAAACCGAGTGTGTTAAGAAGTTTTCGGTGAACTAGAAAACCGATTGTGAGGAGTGACGTTGATCGGTGAGCGTTGAAAACCGATACTGTGAGGTGTAAACGTTATTCGGGTGAACGTAGAAAACCCGGTTGATAGTGGATTTCTCCCCGGGAGTGGGGAGCGGAGACGTAGGACGGAAGGTCCGAACTCCGTGATCATATTGCTTGTTTGAGTGTGCTTTGGCGTTCATTCATATTTATGTTCATATCTTATATCGCCATTGTCATTAGCTCATTATCTATATCATCCACTATCTTGTTTACATTGTTTACCCTTGTGTTTATATATCCTTGCATATATACATTGCTATATATCTCTTTGCTAGGATATATCATATTGTATATTGCTTATCCTAGTTCATATATATTGTTGCATTTCATACTTGCTAGGATAACTTGTTAATTAGTTTTAATTGGCATTCAATCGGATTAGATTAGCATAAGACCCTAGTCACCCCCCCTCTAGGTTCTAACATTGTGATCAGAGGCTTGGTGCTCTTTGATTTAAGTCTAATCGCCTGGTAAAGATCCAAGTTATCTTTTTTGTGCTAAGCTTGTTTTGATTGCATTTGTATCTTGCGCTTGGCATATTTTTACAAATTATGGATATGAAGATGGCATCTTGTTAGGATTATGATTCTAGTATTGCTCAAAATTCAATAGCTTTCCCCTATGCTCAATGTGGTTTTAGATTCAAATATTTGTTCAATCTAAAAATATCGATTTATGGGAAATCATTGATTGTGCTTATATTGTGCCCGACGTTGGAGAAATCCAAGTGAGAAAACATGATAAAGAAGATGTTTATTATGAACAAGGCTTATGTTAGATTTTTATAATGGCATTTGAGTTCATTTATGTCTAACAGCTTTGAATTATTTTTGATAGTGCTTACACCTTATCGGAAATTTATTAAAAGCACATCAAGGGGACTTGGAGGCGATCAAAAGCTTTGGCGATGGCGGGCTTCAAAGTTCATATGGAGCTTCATGCACACGGCCACTAGGCGATAGCCCTAGTGAGGTTTGCGAGTTCGAAACAACTAATGATTTATCTAGTGATGAACTTGCGTGTGCTAGTGAAAAATTATTGCATGCCTTTAACAAATTGCAAAATGATTTTAATGATTTAAAAAGCAAGCATGATGTTTTAAAATCCGATCATGAGAAGCTAGCTTCCAATTTTGATATCATTTCCAAAGAAAATGTTGCTCTTAAAGAAAGTAATGATATGTTAAAATTGGAAAATGAGAAATTATCATCATCCATTTCTAGCTTATCTCATGCTAAGATTGATGCCATGTTAGAAGTAGAGAACATAAAAAATAACACTGCTTCATTTATAAATGACTATTTATGTTCTACTTCTAAAAATGCATATGTGCCTAAAAATGAAGATTTGAATCTTATGAAAAATAGTATTTCATCTTTAGATTCAACTTTGAGAACATGCATTAATAATCATAAGAAGCTTATGGATATGTGTGCTAAGTCTAAGAAGTCATCCACTCATTATGCACACATGTATAGCAAAACTTATAAGTGTTCTATTTGCGGCCGTCAAGGTCATTTAGCTAAGTTTTGTTATGATGCACACAAACTTAAGAATTCTAATGCTCCTTGTGCATCTCATGTAGCTTCTTCATCACTTACACATTCACATGCTCATTCTCACAAAGTTCATCATAAGCATGCTAGTGTGTTCAAGTGTGATTATTGTGGTCGTTTTGGTCATTTGGCCAAATATTGCTTTGATTTGAAAAGAAAATCTCATTTGACAAATGCTTCCAATAGACCACATGTTTTTAAATGTGATGTTTGTGGTAGGTTTGGACATCTTGCTAAATTTTGTTTTGATATACAAAAAGCTTCTAAATTGCAATATGTTCCAAGACCACCTTTGTTTAATAATGTTTCTCATTTGCAAAATAATTTTAAAAGAAAATCTTTATTTGCAAATAATTCAAGTGCACGAGCTAATGGTCCACAAAAACAAATGGATCTCTTTCATTGCACAAATTGCAATCGGAAGGGTCATTTGAATGAATATTGTTTTTGCACCATATGCGCCTAAGAGGGTTCATAACCCTAGGGCTTTGAGCTTTAATGATAGGGGTCATGTCCCTAAATCTTTTGGTACCAAGAGTTCTTGGGTACCAAAACAAATTTAAATTTTAGACCAAGAATTTTAGTATTCTTATTTTTTCCTTTTTCTTGGTTATTTGAAAATTATGCTTTGAAACTTTTTATGAAAACAAATTTTCTTTGGTCAAATTCTTATGTTTTCATAATTCCTAGTTTTGATTTTGATGAGAGATTTGTATTTGTATAACCATCCGGATTTATTGGGTGTTTATTCCCAAATCATGTTTACCGGATGCTAGTATGATTATATGGGTTAGAACAAGCTTAAGAGCTTGATACATTGTTGCCTCAAATTCTTTTATCAAATATTTTGTTTTGAATTATTGCTTTGAATTCATTATATTTCACTTATATAATGATATTTATGTGTTTGTGCTTATGGATCATCTATTCGTGCCTTATAATGTATTCCATATGTGGTTTGATCAAATATCTTGATTGATCAAACATCGGTTTTGGATTTAAACTTTGATTTATGATTTCAATTGGTTGACTTGTTTTTATTTGAAAACTTTTTTTTTCATGATTCTCATGTTTCTCTTCTTTTGATTTCATAAATCTATTTTATACATTGGCTTTTATGATATGAGACACTTCTTTTTCATATTGACATTTTATATGTGTTCTCATTGTCTTTTTGTATGTGAGTGGTGTTTAGCATATTTCTCATTTATGCTTGCTCACATATGTTTGCCATGATATTCATTGCATATATTCCATATGGCATTTTGATAGGGGGAGCAATCCCTATACTTGCTTCATACTCACCCATGCTTATTTGTAGGGGGAGCTTTTGCTCTCTATTCTTTTTGTCCCCTTTTTTGATGTTGTCAAAGGGAGAGAAATATTGTGAGTATATGTATATTCTTTCTTGTTTATATGCATGTGAATTGTAATTTATATATTCATTTCCTTTCATGCATATATCCTTTTTGTAAATTGTTTGTCATCATCAAAAAGGGGGAGATTGTTAGCCTTCTTGTTTTGATGATGAGATGTTTAACAAACAATTTACTTCTAATGTTGTTTGTCTAGTATTTGTGTTTTCCTATGTATTGTAGACAAACAACGTAGTTGGAGGATGGATGGATTGCGCCATAACGATCATATCAAATGGAGGTTGGCGGAATTGTGGAGTGAAGCATCGTACAATTCAAGTTAAAGATCAAGTTCAAGCTTCATCCGCAACGTGTACCAAGTCAAGCTTAATTGAAGATCAAGATTGCTTGGGTAATGTAGTTTAGGATTTATATTATGTGTGTTAAGTACTCTAAGCTCAATTATCTATACACACACATTTTATTGGTTTCCTTGTATATATATGTAGTCACATATATATACAACACAAGTTTTAGTTTTCATGTTTATAAATATGAAATTACATGTTTCATATTTATTATTGTGATTTGGTTTATCTACATAGATATGAAACAAATATATTTTCATATACATACTCATAGGTTTCATTTTCTATTGTATTTGTGAAAATATTGTATTCTTAGTTTGTAGACTTCAATATCAGTTTATACATGTTTTACTAAGTCTATAAAAACATTTCACAAAGTTTCAAAAGTTGGTTTATGTCAAAACATCAAAATTCAAGTATCTCATATTTTCATGTTTTGGACTATTTTGTAAAATGATGATATTTTTCATTTGGGAAGTCCTTTTTGATAACCAGTCATTGTAGCATGTTTATTATCATGTCTACAATCATTCCCCAAAGTTTTACATTTTTTGGAATTTATTTGATATTTTTAAACAGGGTTTTAAAATCAGCTCTAAAACCGATTTTTCTAGAATGTCAGTTTTCGGTCGACCGGTACGGTCGACCGGTCAATTGACCATTCGTCAGTATTTTTCCAGAGAGTCGTCGGTCGACCGGTCCGGTCGACCGAGAGCTCAAATCGGTCGACCGACAGAATTTCCGGTCGACCGACGATGGTCCAGAACGTCTTCTTCGTGTTTTTGCTCTCATCGATCGACCGACGGAATTTTCGGTCGACCGACAATAGAGCCGTTGCTTTTTAACGGCTCTTTCTCTGAGCTGTTTGCTGGGGTTTTTGGTCATTTTGTTTTGGGGGTTTTTGCTGAGATTTCTAGTGGGTATATATACCCCATTGCTAATGTCTTTTCAAATTGATCAAGAGAGTTTTAAAAACAAGTTTAAGAAAGTTTTAAACAAGGGTTTGAGTTTGTTTAGTTTGTTTTTGGGGTTTGCTGTTACAAAGAGGAGTTTGCATCACCAGTTGAGGATTTCATCCTCAAAATCTTCTCATCCTCTCTTTGTGTTTATAGAGAAGTTTTCTAACTCTTTTCCCTAGCAATTTCATTATTGATTTATCATATATTAATTATTGCTAGTTTGCTATTTGAGTTAGATTTCATTTTACTCATTGTTACACACACCCACATTGAGCTTTTAGTATTTACATACATAGTATAGTTGGGTGGTGAGAGTTTGTAACTTTGAGTTGTGCTTAATTGTGTTCTCATCCATAGTTGAGAACAATCATTTGTTATATTGTGCTTATTGTGAGATTCACTTTGTAATACACTTGTACACCGAGTGAGGAGTGTGTGGTGAGAGTCGGGGATCGTCCCAAGAGGAGTGGCGTCGGTTGACGTGCCTAGGGAGAGGTTGTAACCGAGCACTTGAGGGAGACACGGCTAGGTCCAACACTTAGTGGGTGTAGAGTGGGATTACAATAGTGTGTTGATTGTAAAGTTTTCGGTTAGCTAGAAAACCGAGTGTGAGGTGTAAACGTTGTTCGGGTGAACGTAGAAAACCCGGTTGATAGTGGATTTCTCCCCGGGAGTGGGGAGCGGAGACGTAGGACGGAAGGTCCGAACTCCGTGATCATCTTTGTGTGTTTGTGATTGTCTTGGCGTCTCACTTGTGCTTATTGTTCATATCATTCTTGTCGCCATTATCTATTGTTCACATTGTCCACTATCTTGTTTATCTTGTTTATGTTTATATCACCCTTAGTTTATATATCCTTGCATATATATTTCATCATATAGGATATATCACTTTGTGTATATTGCATATTCTTGCCCATAATAGATTGTATACCTATCTTGCAAGAATATAGTTGTTAATTATTTTTAATTGGCATTTAATCGGATTAGATTAGCATAAGACCCTAATCACCCCCCCTCTAGGGTCTAACAAAACTATGTTTTTGTTATCATTGATGATTTCTTTCATTTACATGGCTCTTTCTTAGGTATAAAGATGAATTTGTTTGAAGAATATTTCAAATTATGTCAAAGAATTAAAAATGAAAGAGAGTTGAAAGTTGTTAAAATTAGAAATGACTATGTGTGATTTCAAAATAGTTTTTAAATGATTTGTTATGTGATATCGTGTATACTCACTGTATTTTCTGTTCCAAGAACCGACAACAAAATGGTGTTTGTTGGAACGAAACATCACACGAATACAAGAGATGGCGAACAATGAAAATGTTTTTTGAATTGTAAACGGCTAAATATGTTATTGGGGGAAGCCGTCAAAGTCTTGCATGTTTTGAATCATGTTTTGATTCGACTTAAAGCTTGGAAAGAACCCTTTATGAACTTTTTATTGGAAAAATCCCTTTCGATTGGATATTTTGTATCTTTGGTTGTAAATGTTTTTATTTTAATCAGATCACATGATTAATTGATTCTTAAAATTGATATTGGCATTTTCCTAGGATATGCACGGCTCGAAGTAAGGCTTATAGGATCTTTAACAAAACGAACTCTAGTTGTTGAAGATCTATAGACGTTCTTTTGATGCAACTAATATTGGTTTACAGTTGGTTTGCCTAGGAAAGACTGATTGATGATGTTGAGTGGAGGTTGAAGTTTTTGGCAACTAACTGACACCTCAATAGATGCTCAAAGGATGGGGAAAGAACAAATTCAAGCGCAGAAAGAGCAAGAAGAACTCTCCAAAGCATTGCGAAATTTGTACAAATCATCCAAGACAATATAGGGATCCTTCACAGGAGTTCTAACTGCGCTCAAGGCTTTGAGTGAGTGTGGTAATGTTGTCGTTCTATCTCAAACTGAACTAAAAGATTCTGATGCTTTAAAAGGCATGAGTTCTTGGATTCTTTAGCTATGCATGATGAACTAAACAAATTTCTTAAAGAATAATATTTGAAACAAGTTTCCTAACACAATGTAAATGTGATTGGAACAATGAGGTTTTTAAGCAAACAAACTTGATGAACATGGCATAGTAAGAAGAAATAAGCTCGTTTGTTGCGGCAAGGATAGCAATGCAGGAGGACGGGTAATAGACTATGTCGAACTTGCTGCACCGGTTGCAACGGTTAGAATCTATAGGATGTTTTTTAGGCATTTGCAAGTTTTAAGAATTTTAAATATTCAAATTTGATGTTAAAAGTGCTCTTTAAATGGTTTTAAGAAGAGAAGTTATGTTGAGCAACTCTGGTTTTATGGATATTCATTTGCCTATTCATATTTACCGGTCAAAAAGTTTATAATGGGTGAAATAGAAACAAGCTCCTAGAGCTATGGTATGCTCGCCCTTCGTAAGTTTCTTCTTGAAAATGGTTTTTCGAAAGGGAAATTTGATAATACACTTTTTTGTGGCGAAACAGGCAAAATGATTTTATTTAGTTCAAATATATGTTGATTATATCATTTTTGTGGTCTAATTGAATCTCTATACAAAAGAATTTTTAAAGTATATGCAAGATCATTTTGCAGATGAGCATGATGGAGACGCTTCACTTTCTTTCTGCGGGCATCTGCAAGTCCTAGCAACTACTGGGATGGTATGATTTATTTCCAAGAGCAAGTATGCTAGAGATGGTGAAGAAATTCAGTTTGGAGAATTCTAAGCATGCACCACTCCATGTACAAGTATCAAGCTTAATGAGGATGAGTGGTGAGGATGTAGCCAAAAACTCTAGTCTGAGGTATGATAGGTAGTCTTCTTATATTCGCGCTAGTGACCCGATATCTGTTAGTGTGTGTGCTTGTCACGTGTTTTCAAGCTTCTCCAAAAAACGGTCCGCATTGTGATTACGGCTTGAAACGATTATTAAATACTATCAAGGATAAAGGTACGATTGGCATCTTGGTTTATTTATCCTAAGCACATGCTTTTGATCTTTAATGTTTTTGTGATGCGACGTTTGCAGATGTACGAGTAATGCAAGAGTATGAGTGGAACATGTCAATTTTTGGGTAATCTCTCGTCTCTTGGGGCTTCCAAGAAACAAAATTGTGTTGCTTGTCCACTACGGAAGCGGAATACATTGTGTCGGCTTATGTTGTGCCAAGTTTTATGGATGAAACAATGTTAAGTTGATATGATTTGAATTTTCAAAATATAAAATCTTTTGTGATAACACTAGTGCTATAAATTTTTCAAAATCTGTTTGCATTCTAAAACCAAGCATATTGATTGTGCACCATTATTCTTACGCGATCATGTAGAGAGGCAAGATGTTTCCTTATTTATAGTTGACACTAAATCTCAATTAGCGGACATCTTTACCAAGGCTCTTAGTGAAGATGATTTTGTCGCATAAGAAATGGTTTCGGTTTATACACTATGTAAAAGTTTTGTTTGTTTGCTTGGATTAGTTGCACATCATATGCATTTTTGTTTACCATTTATTTTACACTTTTGATGGGGTGAAAGGGGAGAGAGAATCTCTCATTGTTGCACATAATTAGGGGAGCTCATAGATAGGGGAGCTACTATCTATAAGCTATCATTTATTTTCGTCCAATATAATGGTTGGTTGTCATTATAAAAAAGGGGAGATTGTTAGCTCGTATGTTTTGATAGATGATTTATAACCACCATTATCAGTGACTAATTGGTTGTTGAGTGATATTGTAGTATATATATATGTATAATATATATGTATATATAATATTATATATATATATATATATATATATATATATATTATATATATATATATATATATATATATATATATATATATATATATATAATATATATATAATATATATATATCAAGCTTTGTTGTACCTACGAATAGAGATTGATGGAATATGAGCTAGCAACGATGATATCCAAAGAGGAGGAGAGCAGTGATGAAGGCCATGTTTAATCAAGAACACTAAACGGCAAATGAGAAGCTTCATCAACTCTAGAGCAATATCAAGAGTCAAGAAATATATTTCTATGTGAGAGATATTTACTGTCTTTATTTTCTCTCTAGTGCTAGAATGTAGGCAAGTAGTTGTAGATTTCATTTGAAGCTATTGGGATATCACACACACGTTTTTTCATACTTATACTTTTGAGCGTTTTTGTCAAAATATTGTTTCTCACAAGTATGAGGACCTATTCGCAAAATTTCTTTTCTGAACAGTGTTTTTAGTATTAAAAATATTTTACAAAGTTACACAATGTTTAGAAATCAATTGAGTATTTTTACAGATTTTTTAAAGAGTCAAAAACTATTTTAAAACATGTATCAGCCATGTGTCAATTCGCGGTCGACCGCCACGGTCGACCGCGCCTATATTTTTCTCTGAGGAGCCACCAGAAACTTTCGCGATCGACCGTGACGGTCGACCATCAACCTGTAAGTTCCCACAATCAACCGCCACGGTCGACCGTAGCTTTCTCTAGAAGTTTTCTCAGGTTTGAATATGTCTTGCGGTCGACCGCGAGAATTTCACGGTCGACCGCCGTGTAGACGTCAAAAATTACCTATAGCTTCCCAAACACAGTTCAAGACAACGAGAAGACGATAAATGTTATTATCCGAGTCAAGGGAGTTTATCCAACACCAGTAAACGTACGAAGTGGATCAGTAAAACGTGTAAGTTAGCGAAACGATGAAACGTACGCAAAACAAGCGAACTTGAAAGGTCATGAATCGCCGAAGTATCAAAAACATGAACAAAAAAAACTGGCTCGCAAGGCTACGAGCCACCAAATGGTGGCTCGCACAGTTCCGAGCCACCACGACTCTTTTTGACTCCCAAGACTCCCAAAACGCGGATTTCAATGATAAGGATTCTTTTGTCCCAAGGCCTCCCCAACTGTTTTGAGGCTATCACTAAACACGTTTAAGCGGTTATTAACTGCAGATAACGTTTAAATATCAATTCTTATCCAAAAACACGTCTCTAAAAGCCTATAAATAGAAGCCTAGCTTCTTCTTTCAAGAAGATCTGAAATTGAAGAGGCGAGATGCTGTCAAATTATCCAGCTAACCACGAATTTTAGAGGAGAATCATCAGATCTTGGCGAATACTTTCATAAAGAAAGTCCTTCGAAAGGTTTGTGATTCTATCCCCTTCTTTCCTCCGGATTAAACTTGGTTTTAATCTCGAGAAGAGCCACAATCTCGCTTGGTCGTGATTGTCGCTTCCGTAATTGTTTCCTTTGTAAAACAAGAGCGTAGTTATACTGTCAATCGGGTTTGATCTGCGGTGATCCACGGACTAATGCGTCCCAGGCACAGGCAAAGATCCCACGCAAAGCAGCGGGAGATAAACTACTGCTGTGTTTTGTTTGATAAAGTTATAATCTTTATTTTTCATTGTAAGAAGATCTTATAAAAATATCAACTTTTCTTTCAGTTTAAACTTGTAATCAATAAATGGTGTAACAGGTTTGAAAGCAATGGAAAATGCAACTTTTGACAAAAACAAACTGGCGACCAAAGTGGGATCCGACAGCTTCTCTGCCGAAGCTGTAGTGTCGCAACCAAAGATCATCATCCCGATCAACGAAGAGGTCGAGTATGAGTTCGACCAGGCAAAGTATGAGGAATACTTATCCTCATCTTCCAGATCATCCTCTCCTCGCAGGAATAGGAGAGACTCCACAAGGAAGGTTCGAGGGCACTTGGATCTGAAGGTTCAAAACTAAGATCTCCATCCCGTAGTGGCTCAAGGAACACCTTGCAAAGCTGAGGCCACTACTGAAAACACGCCGACCTTATCCAAGAGAGCGCGTCAAAGACGACATCAGCGCCTCGCACGCCAATTGGCCAAAGCTTCCGAGCTAGTTGATGGGACCCGCTACAACGCGGATCTGAAGTCTAGAAGACGCCAACCGCCACGGCAGCAAGCGGACGACTGTTTTAAATCAACGACGAATGAATGGGTCCCCGTTAAGAGGACACATTCAACTCTTGAAGAACGGATCAAGAAACGCCACACCTTACTTGCGCACGCAAGGATTTTGGTACAAGAAGCCAAGAAATTACAAACAAACGATGTAGACAATAGACGGTCAAAACCACGTCAAATCTGGAGGTCGAAATCCAAAAGAAGGCCCGAAAAAACCAAATTGTCGGTTGCTGGCTCGGCCAGGGCTGAGCCACCAAATGCTGGCTCGGCTAAGGCCGAGACCAAACGCTGGCTCGGCCGAGGCCGAGCCACCAAGTGCTGGCCCGCGTCACCGCCAAGCCAACCACCCCCTGTTTACAGAAAATTCACCTCCCCCAATCGTTTTCGAGTCCCCGACAGCTCCTGTTTCTGTTCCGATGACTTCCTCCCCTTCGGTAGAACCTCACGACAGCGTGGACTTGTCCTGATTCAGAGTGAAGATTACAGATCGTCTGGGTCCTTTGCATAAAGATGAACCCCATATGGTTCGTCAGACTGAGGGTCGTACGCGATTCCCCAGTAAGTCAAAGATCTCTCATACGGAGAAAGTACCAATAACCACTCGCCTCGGATTGTGAGTTGAAGTCCAAGAGCACGTTGGGTCCTCACGCACACGAAGGCGTGGTTTCAAATGAGCGGCTCTTGAGAATAATGACAGGGCGTTATACCCTCAAAGAGAGCTATGTTCATCAGAAGACGATGACGTTAGAATGGGAGAATTATCCCAGCACAAGATAGGTTGCTCCGATAATCATATCGATGAGTTGTACTATCAGGCTGGGGGTACGAATAAATCTCGGAAGAGAAATACCCGGGAAACGGATTCTCTTTGTCCATGTACCAAACTTATCAAGGCGGTATTATCAGAGTGTAACTGCTCCAAGACCGCCTCGCAAAGGATTTCGGTATTTGAAAGACTTTCTACAGAAATGCTAAGACACAAGTTAAGATGTTTTCGTAAAAGGCGGACGGCCGTTCAAGAACGTGAATTCTTAAAAGTCATGATTAACATGACAGACAAAGGAAAATCCACACGACGCTTCAGTCCCGAACCTTTTCCACAAATATCTCAGCGATTGACTTGGCTACAAACCGGGGCTATCAGGCCTAGAGATTATAGGAGAATTCAGAGAGGTCAGTCCTCAGACGATGAAGCATCAGACGCTAACTTTGCGATCGCTTTAGATGCCACTGTGTCCAGCACAGGACGGACTCGAGAATAATTCATGATCACTACTGAACAGATGGCTCAACTCCTTCAAGAAGCTTTGGCTAAGCAGAAAGAGGACTTTAAAATCGAAATGGAGATGGCTATGCAACGGGTTAAAGATTTACATGCCCAACAACTCCAACAGTTGTCAAATCAGCATGGTGAATCTAGTCATCGCCAAACTACCAATCAAATAGATAGCGACTCAGAGGTGAAGAAAAATATCAATACCAATGTTCTACTTGAGGATAAAAATACTGAAGATGTCCTTAACACTGGGGGTGGTACCAATATCCCCCTCCAAAATTGCCAGAAGAAAGATGCAAGCAAAGACCTTAAGATGAATGACCTGGAAAGCAAAATCAATGCTTTGATGTCTGCCCAAGAGGTAAAAATGACTGGTATTCCGTGTCCTTACCCGAGAGAGTGGGACTCAATTCCATACCCAGCGAAGTTTAATTTGATTAACTTCACGCCGTTCGATGGAAGGGGTTCTCCTACTCAACACTTTATTTATTTCAAGTCCCACCTGGGGATCATTTCTGGCAATGAACCTCTGATGGTACGATCGTTTGTAGGAACCCTTCGTGCAGCTGCCTTTGATTGGTACCACCGTCTTAAACCGGAGATTATCAATAGTTAGGATGATATGGAAAGCATGTTTCTTACTAATTTCTTTGACGATGACACTAAAGTGTCGATCGGAACACTCTTTGAAGAGAAACAAAAAGATGGAGAGCTCGTTGAGAATTTTGTTAAGCGCATCCGGAACAAGGCAATGAACTACCGAGATCCATTCACGGAGGAATTCATTCTCTAAACATGCCACAACAACCTTTCCTTCGACGTGTTAGAGGCGATGGGCACTGCACCATCTAAAACATGGAAGGAGTTGAAAGTGCGAGGAGAGCAGGCTGAACGCTTCCTCAAAAGAAAGAAAGCTGAAAGGGGGCAACCAGCAAACAATACCCAGAAACAGAACTTTACCCCCCCGTGGTAAAGGAAAGGGGTAGGCGAACGCAATGGATGAAAATCAGACATTCGAATTATAACCCCAATAGCAGCCACAACAACAAGCGCCAAAGCAACAAACGCCTCAATGGCAACAACGGCCTCCAAGGCAACAGAAAACTTTTGAGCCAAAATTTCCGAAGGAATATTCCTTCAAGGAAGATGAGGTCCCTGGTATCTTCAAGTATTTGCTGGAGAACAACAAAATTAAGCTACCTCCAATCACTGATCATGAGGGAGCTAAGAAAATTATAGATCCGCGATATTGCGCATTCCACAGAACAGTCCATCATCCCACGAAGACGTGCTATGCTCTCAAGGACAAGATTTAGGCCTTGATCGATGTTGGAATCATCACTCCGAAGCAGCCTAAAGAAAAGAAGGTGGGCGCGAATGCGGTTTCTATTAGCTTTGGCTCTATCCCTCTGGCATGGTTTCAGCCAGAGCCCGTATCCAAAGTACAAGTGAAGACTGTTAACGATGATCCTTACGGACAACGTTAGAAAGGACTTGTACAACACGTGACTCCTAGCGGCGAAATTCTTTAGGTCCACCCAGACTTGCTATAAGATGAGCAATGGGCAGGATCCTCATCTAAAAAGAAGTCCAAAAGTAAGGGCAAAGCTTGTTGTCCCACCACAGCAATTCCTAAAAAAGACGATGAAGGTATCCTCACCTTGTCACTTTCTGAAGATGAACGAGAGGCTCTTGTCACTAGGGGTGTGAATGAATATCATTACAAATACCCCGAAACCTCTGACGTGAATGCCAAAACGTTAGCCGAACTGGGGGTGGTTACAACTCCCCCTACACCAGTTGGAAAATCCCAACAAAACCAGCCAATAAGCAAAAAGAAAAAGAGCCTCAACCTCAGGAGGCTCAAAACCCGAAGCAGTCTCAGTTCAATCGTCCGATTAGGAGAGATAAACCGGGAAGTTCAAATACTCCTTACCGCTTTGATGTTATGGCTCAGCTAGCTAACATTCCAGCGAGAATAACTTTATATGGGTTATTGCGCCTCTCCAAAGATACTAGAGAGGCCTTGTGAGAAACTTTAGCTGATTCTGACGTATTCCTTACTCAAGTCAAGCCAGTCCTCGAAGAAACAGAATCATCAGTTCGACTTTGTAATTTATTGGCCAAACAATTCCCTCATATCACGTTCACTAAGGATGACATGCAAGTGAAGAATTCAAAGCATGATAGGCCTCTATACTTTACCGGATACATTAGCTCCAGCTTTGTTAACCCGGTCCAAGTTGATCCGGGTTCCGCTGTTAGCATCATGCCACTCCGGTTGATGTACAACCTCGGAATCCCAACGAGCAAGCTGGCTTCCATAGGTACTTATATACGGGTTCACTACCAGTGGATCTAGACCTTTGGGTAAAATCCGGATAAAATGCTAACTTAGGGATTTAAAGTCTGAAGTTACGTGCTACGTAATCGATGCGAAAACTTCTTATAATTTACTATTAGGTCGACCATGGATCCATGGTAATCTTATAGTTCCCTCTACTCTTCATCAATGTCTAAAAAATATAGACGCAAATAATGAAGTCAAGACGGTGGTCGCGGATAAGCAACTGTTTAAAGGATTGGAAAACTACTTTACCGATTCTCTCCTTTACGATGCTGAATCCGATATTGAATCGTCGGTCCAAGGCACGGATAGTGGGGAAGAAGCCGACACCGAAGACGAGCTTGATTACAATGGCGGTTTTGTACTAAATGACATTGTACCCTTTGTAATCGGTCTTGACGATGGTGGATCGTCAGACGGTAGTTGTAATTGGCAACTTGCCGAAGAAGTAATAAATGGCGATTTAGAGTACTTACCGTGTTTGGCTAATGTAATGCAGGAATTGTACGATAATCCCGACATACACATGCCGCTTCAGTCGTCTTGCTTCACGAAAAAGTGCTTCCAATACTCATTTGGAACCTGCTAAAGCAGAGGGTGAAAAGGAGTTAGTTTTCGGCAAAGGGGAAGTATCTCCGCCATCGTATCTTTTTTTAAACGAAGATAAAGATGATGAGAGATCTGGCCTTCATTTATCCAGATATAGTCAACAGGCGCGTGATTTCATGAAAAATAGGGATACAATTTTGCGCTCGAAGAAGGTCTTTGTTTTGGTCGAGGCCCACGAGTTCCACCTCATATGGCCTATGTACCAAAAGGATAACCCGATAACTATTATGGCTATAAAAGGGGTCTGGGCTATACCTCTGATGACGAATGTTGCTGGCAAGTCATCGACCACTTAGCGAATCAAGAGGGATATTCTTCTGATTCTTCTAATTGGGATTCAGATGTCAGCCTTGGAGAAGTATTCAAAGGCCTGATATCGAATATGACCACGGTCGATCCTTCTATGATGCAAGAAGATGATCAATTGCCAACTTGGAAGGACCCATGGATTCATCATCTGAATATTCAGTATGGAGACCGATTCGAGCAAAGAGAACCTCTCACCGAAGATAAGGTGGTCCAGGTGAATATGGGTGATGAAGCGAATCCAAAGCTAATATTCGTAAGTGATAGTCTTCCACCGGATCAATAAGAGGAGTTAATCTCCCTCATCAGGGAATTCATAGATGTTTTTGCTTGGAATTATGAAGATATGCCAGTTAATCTCCCTCATCAGGGAATTCATAGATGTTTTTGCTTGGAATTATGAAGATATGCCAGGGCTTGATCCGAACGTGGCTTGCTTGGAATTATGAAGATATGCCAGGGCTTGATCCGAACGTGGCAGTCCACCGTCTTAACATCAAATCAGATGCAAAACCTGTTAAACAACAGCAAAGACGGTTCCGCCCGCAAATCATGGAAGCGATTGAAGAAGAAGTTAAAAAATTAATCGACTCTGGTTTTATCCGGGAAGAACAACATCCAGATTGGCTCGCGAATATCGTTCTGGTCCTCAAGAAAAATGGGAAGATAAGGATATGCATCGACTTCAAAGACTTGAATAATGCGTGCCCAAAAGATGATTTCCCCCTCCCCATCACAGACGTTATTATCGATAACACGTGTGGGTTTGAGAGAATGTCCTTTATGGATGGGTTTTCGGGTTACAATCAAATCAAGATGTACCCGAATGACGAAAAACATACTGCATTCAACACCTCTCGGTGTTTCTGCTATACAGTTATGCCTTTTGGATTGAAGAACGCATGCGCCACTTATTAACGGGCAATGTCTAAGATTTTTCAAGAACACCTCCGAAAAACTGTTAAATGCTATGTCGATGACTTGGTGGTGAAAATTCGTAACAAAGATGATCATATCAAAGATCTAAGGACAATGTTCGACCTCATGCGTACTCACCAATTAAAAATGAATCCCACTAAGTCTTTCCTTGGAATGTCCAGCGGTAAGTTTCTGGGATTTATCGTCACTATGATGGGTATCCGCATTGACCCCGACAAAGTAAAAGCAATACATGAGTTGCAACCCCCAAGAAATCTCAAGGAACTCCAAGGTTTGCAGGGGCAGATAGCCTATATACGTCGGTTCATCTCAAATCTATCTGGGAAATGTCAGCCATTTTCCAAACTCACCAAGGAAGGTGTATCCTTCGTCTGGGATGGCGCTTGTCAAAAGACATTCGAATATATCAAAGCATATTTGGCGAATCCTCCCGTTCTTGTGGCACCAAAGTCAGGTAAGCCGTTCTTAATTTATATTAAAGTGATGAACCACTCGTTAAGTGCTTTACTTGCACAAGACGATGACCACGGTCATGAACATGCCATTTATTACTTGAGTCGAACTTTGGTTGGTGCTGAGTCTCGGTATCCAATGATTAAGAAAGAATGCCTCGCTTTAGTGTTCGCTATCCAAAAGATGCGGCATTACTTAGTAGGACAAACGATTTACGTTATTTCCAACGTTAATCCGGTCTGAGTATTCATGACACAGCCAGCCTCTATGAACTGGAGACTAGCAAAGTGGGCCCTACTCCTATCTCAATACGATCTGCACTTCAAACAACAGAAGTCGGTCAAAGGACAAGCAATTTGTGATCTCCTAGCGGCTAACCCCATAGCGGATACAGCTGAGTTGTATGATGATTTTCCCGATGAAGCTCACGAAGTCAATACTACATTTCATCAACAGGTATGGCAACTATATTTCGATGGAGCTTCCTGAGCGACTAATACAGCAAGCGCTCCCAGTAATTCTATAATATCCACAGGAGTCAGAGTTGTCCTAGATTCTCCGGAAAAACATGTGATACCCCGAGCCTACTCATTGATAGTAAAGTGTTCCAATAATGTGGCCGAATATAACGCACTGCTTATCGGACTTAGTTTCGCCAAAGAGCTGGGGGTCGAATATCTCGAGGCTTTTGGCGATTCTCAACTAATAGTCAACCAAATCCGAGGAGAATACGAAGTCAGGAATCAAGACTTGGTACCATACCACAAGACGGCCATCGAAATGGCAAACTCTTTCGAACAATTCTTCATTGAGTACATTCCACGCCTCCAGAATGCATAGCTGATGCGCTGGCAGCATTATCGATATCTCTGGCACAACCTCCTGACTCTGAACAATCTATTACCATCAGAACCCACCAATTGTTTGTGCCGGATTGCGCCATTAACGTTAAGGAAGCATATACATCTAGGATCGATCTCGAGCCTCGAGACTGGAGATTTCCTATAATTGACTACGTGGTACATGGTATTTTTCCACAAGACGTAAAAGAAAGGGACTCGGTTCGAAGAAGAGCTCCGAGATTCTATTACAATTCAACAACCAAAAGAAAGGGACTCGGTTCGAAGAAGAGCTCCGAGATTCTATTACAATTCAACAACCCATACATTATATTATCGCACATACAACGGGTTGTTACTCCTATGCCTCTCAACCAGGGAGGCAGAAGAGGCTCTCAAAGAAGCCCACGACGGAATCTACAGCGCACATCAACCCGGTCCCAAGCTCTGTGATCGACTCCAAACAATGGGATATTATTGGCCAACCATGGTCAAAGACGTGGTTGACTATGCTCGACGATGTCATGCATGTCAAATACACGCAAATTATATGCACCAACCCCCGGAACACCTCCACCCCTCGGCTACTTCATGGCCATTTGAGACTTGGGGAATAGATATCGGTTGTCCTATCTTCCCACCATCAGTTAAAGGTGACCGTTTCATTTTGGCAATCACCGATTATTTTTCGAAATGGGCCGAAGCAGTCCCACTCAAAGAAGTGAAGACACAATCACCGATTATTTTTCGAAATGGGCCGAAGCAGTCCCACTCAAAGAAGTGAAGACAAGCGATGTCGTCAAATTTATCAAACACCACATCATCTATCGATATGGCATTCCAAGACGAATTATACACGACAACGTTCCTCAGTTCGTGAGCAACGCTTTCATTAAATTCTGTGGAAAATTCAGAATAGAAGACGTCTCTTCTACAGCATATAATCCTACGGCAAACGGATTATGATACGGCTGTATCTTCTCTTCGGAACTTAGCGATCCTCATGAGAGCTTGAGGATAGATGATTCTCATACTAGCATGAGAATAGGGGGTGTCAAACAGTATAAGGGAACACAGGAGGAAGCGTGGAACAAGACGACGAGCAGAATATTTTAGGTCTAAGTGATTCCTGATCAAAAGGATTAGGGTTTAGATTGTAATCAGATCTCAGAGAGAAGTGATCAAGAGAAATTCTAATAATTGTATTAGGGTTTTAGAGAGAGAGTTGAGAGGTTGTTCTCGATTCTAGTGAGATTGTGAGGGAGAGATTGTAATCTTTTGTTCTTCATAATCTAGAGAAGGTATTTTCCTTCGCCAAACTGAATTGTTCTTGTGTTTTGGTCGTCCTCTTCTCAACCCACCTTTTGGTAATTCCGCGACCAAAGGGTGCTCGCACGGCGACTCGTATCAAGTTGGTATCAGAGCGATCAGATCCTACGAAGGGGGCATCCTGTGCATGGTCCTGACTCGTTCGCAATACAAGGAGCTTGGCGAGATCCTTATTTCATTGGAAGGAGTCCGAGTTTTAAGAAAGAAGAAGATGGCTGAAGGAGACAATTCAACGAGGATTGATGCATTGGAGAAGCAGATCGAGACGATAGGTTCGACTCTCACACAACTCGTTAGTCTTATCCATGGAGGTGGCAAATTGGGCGAATCTTCTTCAAAGAAAATTGTTGAGTCCGATGTGGAAAGAGTAGATTCAGATTTCAACGAGGAGGAGGAGACCGTTAAGACTGCATTGCATCAAGGTGGTAAGAATTCTTATCAGAACCTAAAGATTGACTTTAAGGTGGAGATTCATGTTTATGATGGGAGTGATGACGTCGAGAGGCTTGATGACTGGATTGAGCGGATGGAGACGTATTTTACTCTTTATGGCTATTCGTCGAAAGAGAAGATTGTGTTCGCGACTTTGAAGCTTTCATGGCACGCATTGACGTGGTGGAAATCCTACTGCAAGCAGGAGAAGAAGGCGGTGTCGTGGAACAAGTTCAAGGAGCTACTTAGGAAGCAGTTCTATCCGGTGGGATTCCTTGAAGAACGTCGGTACAAGTGGTACGGCTTACGCCAAAGGGTCAATCAAACCGTTCAAGAATACACTACGGAGTTCCAGCAGCAGGCGATGGTCCTCAACATTGCGATAGAGGAATATTCCGTGTTTATGAAGTATATGGCGGGATTGAGCGATCACATCCGAAAGGAGATGAGGCTATTCACGGTGGAATCAATTGCAGAGGCGAGCGTGAAGGCAATTGCCATTGAGGGTAGGCAAAAGAAGGGCAACGAGGCTAAGGTAGACTCCAAACAGACGGGAGGCGAGTCTAGTGGTTTTCAATCTAAGGAGGAGAAGAAAAAGGGTGATCCAGGGAAAGCAGGGCTGATTTGTAATCACTGCGAGAAGACAGGGCACGAAGCTGATCGGTGCTGGGAGAAGTATCCTCATCTCAAGCCAAGAGGGTTGAAGAGGAAGGAGGAGAAAAAGGCATACATGATAGCTCAAGGTCTGAAGGAAATCCCGGGGATGACAGAACCCAACAACAGTCTCAACCTTATGGCGGGAAAACAGGCCACGAAAGAGGACGACGACCCGAGAGAGCAACTCTTTGTTCTTAAGTTGCAAGTGAAGACCAGTTTGGTTGATGTCATTGTTGATTCGGGTAGCGAGAAGAATTTGATATCCGAGGCATTGGTGCAGAAGCTAGGTCTGAAGACGGTCAAGCATCCGAAGCCTTATCCATTGGGGTGGATTCAGAAGGAGGAGAAACTGAGTGTAGTTGATCAATGCACTGTCAGATTTGCGTTCCACGAGTCGTATATTGACGAGGTCACATGCGATGTCGTTCCATTGGATGTTTGTCATATTATACTAGGTAATCCGTACTTATGGGATAGATATGCGATCTACGAGAGGCGGGCTCAGAAGTACACCTTCACTAAGGATGGTGTAAAGTTCATATTTCGTTCGGCATCTCTTCCAAAGGAGACAAGCTTGGGGACGGTGACGCGAGCGAAGAGACTAGTGAATGCAAGCAAGAAGTTTGTCTCGCTGTGCATTAGTTAGAGCGAACGGTGACTATGACGAGACGCGGGACGAATGAGTTGTTTCCGATCGGACGTCAAGACCGGATTCCTAGCAAGGTCAGGTGGTGCAGAAAGATGGAGGAGCTCGCGAGTTTCCTCAGCTGAAGTTCTAACTTGAACGGGACTTCAAGTTCTTAAAGAGGGGACACATGATACGGGTGTATCTTCTCTTCGGAACTTAGTGATCCTCATGGGAGCTTGAGGATAGATGATTCTCATACTAGCATGAGAATAGGGGGTGGCAAACAGTATAAGGGAACACAGGAGGAAGCGTGGAACAAGACGACGAGCAGAAGAATCGAAGTACCCAGTTTTCAGCCTGTGAGTCGACTCATGACTGTTATGAGTCGACTCATCAGGTTGAGTCGACTCATGACTGTCATGAGTCGACTCATCGCTGGTTATTGAGATTTCTCCAGTTTCTGTCGAGTCGACTCATCTCAGTGATGAGTCAACTCATCGAGGGTTTTCTGATTCGTTTGGGATTCTGTTCACACGAATTCCTGTTGGTTTTGGGTCTGGTTATTTACCAAACTGCCATCCACGTTTGTACACCTATATAAGGGATTGTTTTAGGGTTTCTAAACATCTTTTAGATCAGAGAGTTTAATCAAGAGAGATTAGATTCTAGATTGAGATTTGGAGAGCTTGTTCTTCAATTCTAGAGTGAGATTGTGAGAGAGAGATTGTAATCTTTTGTTCTTCATAATCTAGAGAAGGTATTTTCCTTCGCCAAACTGAATTATTCTTGTGTTTTGGTCGTCCTCTTCTCAACCCACCTTTTGGTAATTCCGCGACCAAAGGGTGCTCGCACGGCAACTCGTATCAGATTAGCTGAGGTGTTCAACAAGACAATCATAAAGATTTTGTCAAAACTCGTGAAAACTAATATGTGAGACTGAGATGACAAACTCGACAAAGCCCTTTGGGCCTATCGTCCACGGTCCGTACGCCTACCGGGGCCACTCCGTATTCACTAGTGTATGGATGCGAAGCTGTTCTTCCTTTAGAAATTCAGATTCCATCCCTTCGTATCGCTCTCGCAACAGGGATGACGACGGAAGAACAACACCAGAAACGTCTCGAAGAACTTGAGATGCTAGACGAAAAGCATCTGGAGGCTCAACAACAAATTGAGTTTTATCAAGCCAGAATCTCTCGTGCTTTCGACAAGAAAGTCAAGCAACGAAGCTTCAAGGAAGGAGACTTGGTTCTCGCCATCCGGCGTCCTATGATACTCAATTCCAAGAAAAAAGGTAAGTTCCAACCCAAATGGAAAGGACCGTTTGTGATAGAGACAGTCTACTCAAACGGTGCATATCGCCTAATCACTAAAGAGGGTGATAAGATCATGATGCTAATAAATGGTAAGTTACTGAAGAAGTACTATCCTTAGTACGCTCAGAACATATTAGTAATCGGGAAGTTCCTGGAGAATACCATATACGATATTCTTAAGGATAACCCGAAATCAACCGGTTGTCTAAATAAGGACCCATCATCTAAACAGTTCATGCCTGGTCATAGAGAGCTCCCACTGAAATCTTCTAAGTACTCTCTTGTTGAGATGAGATTTGATCACTCTTTAGGATCAATCTTCCCTCACAAAAGAGTTCTCACCGTCCTTCACTATCAGATCAGTTCACGGCGAGCCTAGCAAAGTTCTTTGGGCCAAGTCTGGTCAAACTTCAACTATGATTTGTACTCCCACTCCCACTTTCATTCGGTCAAACATTTTTACAGTTAGGACCACAACCAAAATCTCCTCTCGATTCCTTTCATGAACGAGGCCCACTGTCAAATCGATTTCTCTTTCGATAAACGAAGGCCTTCACTCCATTCGAACGACCAAACCTATAAAAGTTAGGGTCATCTCAATATCCCTTTTTGGTCAAAACTATCAAATGACTGTGGTCAAGATCGGGTTTCTTTTCGATAAACGAAAACATTTCACTCCTTTCCCTTCAGCCAAACCTATAAAAGTTAGGGCTGGAGTCCGAATTTCATCTTGATAAACAAGAAGACTTATTTCCAGATCAGATAACCAATCCTATAAAAGTTAGGGTTAACTGAATCCTCTTGATTCTCAGGGTGGAGATCTCACTCTTAGTTTCATCTCACAGGTTCTCAAAGTGGAGATCCCACTTTAAGTTTCTTCTGCAACCAAGGATAGAATATAAAATTCTTCCTCTTTGGCTTCGGGTCCACTTCTCCCTTAAAAGAAGGACTGAAGATAGAATATAAAATTCATCCTCTTCAGTATTGGGTTCGTCTTTGCCCTGTAAAAAGACACTACATTCTAATAACTCCATAATCCATACCTTACATGTATGGGGAATTTTATCTCGAATCCTAAGTAGAGATAAGTCGGCGCCTAATACGCGCTACCAGTTAGTCTTTTACCGTAAGAAAGATAAAGTCTACGTATTCAAATTCGTAGCATTGAGTCTAAAGGAGTTCATTCCTTTAGCACAACGTTACTTGTGAAACGGATCTAGATAATTCACAGGCTAGCCCGATTCAAACGGTAATCGGTAAAGGCATGTTAAATCTGTTGATGGCTGAGAATTTACCAAAAATCCTATAAGCATTGTGGTTGATTATTCTAAACAGGATGAGAAATCATAATAAGAATTAAAGTAGGCTGAACAAAATATGTGTATCATTAACAAAGACAAGTGTTCAGATACAACAGCTGCAGTCACTTTACATTGAACTTATGACTAACAATTTGTTGCTCTAATTTGATTAACTCTTCAGCATAAGTACATTCAAGCTCACGCTGTAGCTCTATCTTGAAAGAGTCCTCAGAAGCAGATAGGAGTTGGGCAGCTTCTTCCTCCATTTTGGCTAGCCTTTCCCTTGAGAGCGCCACTTTGCTGGACATCACGGTTTTGCTATGCTCCTCCCCGGCCTTGGTCACCTCCAAAATAGCTCTTCGTTATTTTGCCTCCGCAAGTTTTTGTTCAAGCTCCGCTATTTCGGCATCAACAGAGGCTAACGACGAGTCGATTTCGCGTAAAAGAGCCAATCTTTCGGAAAGAACTTCCTCCGCTTGGTCGACCCGTTTCCTCTGCGCCAGAATCCCAAGCCCAACGGATGCTCGAGCTTCACTCCATGATTGCAGACGAGTCTCCATTCGCGCAGCAACATAGCCAGAAGCACCAACGGATTGGAGTTCTTGTAGTTTCTCAAATCCATGCTCTAATTGTTTTACATCGTCAATCAAAGTGTCGGCTATATTGAGAGAGCCAGTATCTTTTATTGAGGCTATTTTGCACTCAAGAACCGACCGGAAGTGGCTGAAAGGGATCCTCTTCTCCAGGAGTTTGTCAATTAACGACTCTACAAAATTAAAGAAGCTGCCGATTTCCAAGCAAAGGAGGAGCTTATCTGGGTCGTCGTCGGATAATAAATGATCAACGGCCTCGCGCAGTTGAGACGACAATCCTGCAACAACAAAAGAAGTAGAAAGCGCAAGATCATGAATATCCCATAATTATAAGTCAGAAAGATAAAAAAGAAAATAGCACGAGATTTACCAGCCCCTGAGGAGCTTTCTCCAACCGAACGTACTACACCCGTTTCTGGTCGCTCAACTTCATATGTCGTAGGAAGCATTACGGGTGTAGCAGCCGTTGAAGCACTAACTTCTTCAGTTGGTCTCACGGCCTGTTCAGTCGAACTCCCACCGATAGTTGTAGCAGATACAGTAGTTGGCATTCCCAAAGGAGCCGGAAGTTATTGCTGAAAGCCTGATGATCGAGCGTCAATAACAACCCCTGCCAAAAGCAAGAAATCGAGACCCTCAGATTCACAGACTTTCTATTAGGAGTAGTTGTATCAGTCTTAATGACTAGTCCTACGATTAGAACCCTCTGATGATTAAATGAAAGATCACAAGTAAATAAGTGAAACATGGGAATAAGAACCATACTTGCAGGCGAACCAGCAGTGATTATTGGATCGGCGGCCTCGTATTGGGCTTGTTCAAGCAACATATCATCGAGCAGCATATCCTCAGAGGCCGATACCGGGTCAAGTGAGGCTCCACCGTCCTCTTCAAAAGATGCGTCTCGGGAACTCCCCCTCGTCACCTTGACCCTCTGTTATCACATCTATAAGAAAGTGCAAGAGTCAAAATACAAATTTTTGGAAACAAAAGTCAAATAAGAGCCACCTTCAACTACGACGCTAGGTTCTTGCACCCTATTGCTTCGATCCACCTCTTGCAGCTTTTCTAACAGAGTAAGAAGTATAGAAACAGTTAGCGGGAATACGAATTCTCCATCATTCAGTTCCTGCCACCTGAAAGATGCTCTACTGGTTTTAAGCATACCTGGACTCTCAGCCTATTCGGTTAAACCTGGCTCGACGTTGTGACCCGTGCCAGTCTCATCGGGAATACTTGTCTCAGCGTCTACAGGCTCTTCGAGCCTGATTTCGGGAGTTGGTTCTGAGAAGTCAATATCAGGAGAGGAAGCGTCAAAGATAAAGTCGCTTGCAAAATCTTCTTCTGTGAATTGCGAAATTGTTTAAGTTCAAAAACTCAACATATACCGGAAGAAATTATACGAAGAAGTACTCACCCCTTTCAACCGTCAGTCCTTGATTCGCCTGTCCCGTTTCAGAGTTGCCCCGTCGCTTACAAGCCAGCTTCTTGCCCTTTGTCGGACGCTCCCCCTCTGGATCGACAGGCCTCTCCTCTGAAAATTTAGAGCGTAATTCATGCCCTGGAGTGACCTGAGTGGTGGGTCGGGACCGCCTCCGATGAATAAGGCTGGGCTCTTCTCTCTCCTCTTCAGAAGCTGCACCTGGGATTTCAACCGACATCTTATTAGGATAAGTGAACAAGACTTGCATCTTTGGCTTCTTTAGAGGGGGCGAAGGTTTGGACAGTCGAAAGCGGCGAGTTCTTTCAGCAATTGCTAATTCAAATAACTCTAAGGAGAGGGGATCTAACACACCTGTTTCCAGATCCTCTTCTTCGCCATCGCCTCCAATCTCTGCACCACCCCTAGCATAAGGTTCCGTAGTTTCTTTACCAGAGGGAAAAGTAGACTCCCTCTGCGTTTTATGACTAGAAGGACCCACCGGTTCCCTCCTTCTCGTCTTTTCGAGCTCGGATTCATGTACCATTCGAGTAGCAACCCGAGAAGCTTCTTCGTCGGTTGACTCGGTGATCGATTGAACGGGTACGTGTTCATTTACCGCCAAGAGCCACCGACACTGTAGAAAAGTCAGGTCCAACTTACGCTCGACACCGGGAAGGTTGAACTTGGCACCAGTACAACCAGTGATGTTCCAAAGCCATGCTCGAGCCCCATCTACTAAACCTCCACGAGTCCGGAGCTGGCGGTTTGGGTTCCCGGTATAAATCTGATAATAGCCGAACTGATGGGCGAACCGACATGGCTGTAGGGTGAATATTTGATTTCCCGAAAGAGGGAGTTTCGTTTGTATTTATAAGAAGGCTTATTACAAACTAATGATCAAATAGTTACAACAGAAGCAGAGGGAAGGCCCTCTTTGTTTTGTGTGGGGACTTTTAGGTGGCTACAGGATGCTTCGCTCGATGCTCGGGTCGAGTCTGCTTCCCTTGGACCGTTCGAATGAGGTTGCTGGAGAGCTTCAGTTCGCAGTAGAAGCTCAACTTGAGAGAGTTCGGGTCTGTTTAGTTCGCCGGCGATCGGAGCTCGGAACTAAGCAGTAGTGCTGCAATGCAAAGAAAGTTGTGCAGAGAGCTTGGTCTCAACTCTTTTTCCTAAGTTTTGCGACCTCCTCTCCAGTGTGCCGGAAGAGGCTTTTAAATGGGAGAAGGACAACTTGTATATATATATATATATATATATATATATATATATATATACACACCACACACACACACTTTGATTTTTGGTTTTCAAGTTTATATAAATATAAATTTCTAAAAATGTTGAGTTATTTGTTTATGGACTTAAAAATTATTATATACATCTTTCATTAAGTCTATATAATCATTTTATAATGTTCCAAAACATGGTTTAGCTAACATGTCAAAAACTGGTGTTGTTCATTTTTATGTTTTGGACTAGTTTTGTAAAATAATGAGTTTTCACTATTAAGAAGTGAAATTCCAAAAATTCTTTTGTAACATATTCATTTACATGTTTATAATCATTTACCAAAGTTTTATATTTTTTAGAACTTATTTGACATTTTTTATCAAGGTTTAAAAGACAATTTTTGAACATGCACAGTCTCTGTGCATGTTCATAAGTTGACTTATCAGGGTTGATAAGTCGATTTATGAAATACTCTGGAATATTCATTTTACCGATGTCAAGTCGACTTATCAGACAACGAAAGTCGACTTATAGCAAATCGTCTTATGACATTTACAAGTCGACTTATGGGCTGATTTTTTGACTATAATGGCTAGTACAAGTCGACTTATCACTGTAGCAAGTCGACTCATAACTGCATAACGGCTAGTTTTCTAGACTCCTTATTTTTTGGGTTTTTTTAATCTTTTTTTTGGGTTTTTGTTGTTTTTGGGGTCTCCTATATATACTCCCTTATACCCAGCTCTATTATTATCTAAGAGAAAAGTTTTAAAGAGTTTTACAAGTTTGTTTAAGGATTTCTAAGTGTGTTTAAGAGTTTCGGTTTGTGAAGAAATTTTCACAAGAGCTTGAGGAGATCATCATTTGTATTTGGGTATTCAACTCATCTCCCTCTCTCTCTTGTCATTATAGAGAAGTTTTTCTAAACTCATATCTAGCTATTTATATGTTTGATTTTCATTTCCATAAGCTAGAATTTATCTTGAGTTTAGATTTGTTTTGATTTACTCATTGTTCACACACAACCTATTGAGCTTATTGTATTTGCATACATAGTATAATTTGGAGTTGTGGGATTATGACTTTTGAGTGTGGGCTTACATAGAATTCTCATCCATTATAGAAAACAAACATTGTATTTGTGATTAATTTGCGGATAAACTTTGTAATACACTTGTACATCAAGAGGAGTGTGTGGTGAGAGACGAGATCATCCCAAGAGGAGTGGCGTCGGTAGTAAAACCTAGGAAGAGGTTGTAAATCCGAGCACTTGAGGGAGACACGGGCTAGAGAACAACACTTAGAGGGTGTAGAGTGTGATTGTAATAGTGTTGATTATAAAGTTTTTGGTGAGCTAGAAAACCGAGTGTGAGATGTAAACATTTTCGGGTGAGCGTCGAAAACCCGGTGTGATAGTGGATTTCGCCCCGGGAGTGGGGAGCGGAGACGTAGGACGGAAGGTCCGAACTCCGTGATCATTTGCTTGTGTTTGAATTTATCATTGGCGTATTTACTTTTGTGTTTATCTTATATCGCCAGTGTCTATTACTCTTTGTGTATATTGCCCTATCATATTTATAGTTTGTTTATTTTACCCTTTGTTTATATTGCTTATCCTTGTATATAATTGTTGCATATCTTATTTGCTAGGATAACTTATTAATAAGTTTTTAATCGGCATTAAATCGGATTAGATTCCCCCTAAAATTCTTTAATTTTAGTGGCATTAGAGTCTAACAATATATGCATATAGTGTGCTTGTAGAAAATTTGTACATAGATTACGCAACTAATAATCCCATAATCCAAAGGTATAACTGTTAAGAATAGAGCTTTTGGGACAAAATAGACTTTTGAGAGAAAATAGACTTTTGAGAGAAAAGAGACTTGAGACTTATTTTATTCATTGTATTGAACTGATTAAATACAAGAGTAAGAGAAGAGATTTTAGGATCCTAATCGATGTGGGACTAAAATAAAGGAAAGCAGATACCCTAATGCTACTATATTTAACAATCTAACACCACCCATCAAACTCGCGTTTAGTAGAGAACCGTGAGTTTGGGTAAGATGAGTAAAATTTTACATAGATGGTTGTTGGCATGGCTTGACGAGAGGTGGTTGAATTGGAGCACATCAGTGGTTGGAATTGCAGACGGCGAGATCATGTTATAGTAGTGGTGATCGATAGTCATTCACCATGGTTGCGAGAGGGCGGACTTGCAGTCACGGGAGAAGGCGCAGTGACTGGATCTTGCCAGCAGTGATGTATGATGTTGCGGCTGTGATCGTCAGTCACGCACGGTGGTCGTGAGAGGGTGGACATTTGGCCACGAGAGGAGGCACGGTGACCGGATCTTTCAAGCATCAGTGAGTGGAAAGCGCTTTGCTAGAGAGAGAGCTCAGTCAGAGGCTGGCCAAGGAGGGAGAAATATCGCTAAGGCAATTCATCGAACACTTTGTGTACATGCGATGGATAGTTTGTGCAATTACACTAATCGGAGCAGCGGTGATGTTGGCAGACAGAGGTTTGCGATGGAGGAAGTGTTAGGGTTTCACAATCGAAGTTAGAGCTATTGTGACCGGGTCGTGTGTGTAGTTGATGTCACTTGGCGTGTAGGAATTCCAAGGACCCCTGTAGAGTAGTTGGGGGTCATTGAGGAGTGCCTTTTCTAGGTGTCTCGAGCTTGCTGGTATCGGTTGAGTTGAGTGCTCAAGCAGGCATGGCTGAAGTGTCGATAATAGCTGTTTCTGGGTGGTGACGATGTTAGAGTTGTTCTAGCCGAGGGTGATCGGATCTGGCTGAGGGTGGTAGCATCATGGGCTGGGAGATGATCGAAGATGCTCGGGTGGATCCAGGGAACGCGACAATGTTAGATAGTTGGAGCCGGAGTTAAACTTGAGCAGTTTTCGCAGGTGATTGGCAGTCGTAGGTCGAAGTTGGTACGTAGCAGCGAGGTTTAGGATGAACAGTAACTCGGTCCGCGGGTGAACAGTACCCCCGATGAACGATGTCGTTCGACAAAGGTTAGGGCTAGGGTTTTTGTAGTGAGCAAAGGACGGTGAGAGGTTGTGAGAGATGGGGCGATGCGCCAATGTTGAATTTGGCGTCGAGGTCGCCGAGGGGAAGCGAGAGTTTTCGGCAAAACTCCCTCGGCGGCTCAATATAGAAGAAGAAGAAAGAGATCTCTGTAGGATCAAAAGGATAGCTCTGATACAATGTTAAGAATAGAGTTTTTGGGAGAAAATAGACTTTTGAGAGAAAAGAGACTTATTTTATTCATTATACCGAAGTGATTAAATACAAGAGTAAGAAAAGAGATTTTAGTATCCTAATCGATATGGGACTAAAACAAAGGAAAACAAATACCCTAATATTACTATATCTAACAATCTAACAATAACAACTAGAATGGGTTATAACAACTTTACCCACAATATCCTAACAATCTAAATTGTATAACATGAATTAGTTATAACAATTTTAAGCACAATATCCTATCAATTCAAAGTACAAGATTCAGTTGTGTATAGAGAGGAATACGTGCATGGAGACCATTTTAATCATCACTCGCATTTCTTCATTGCTCCCCGGAGATTCTCCCTACGAACCCTTCTGTCCCCATTTGCCAAAAAAACTACAAAAATATTCAGTGTGTTGACCCCTACACCACTAGTGAAATTGTGGTACCCTATTTATGGGGAATATACGAAAGTGTGGCTATGATGAGTTTATAAGGTGAGCTATAGGAATCAAATGCAAAAAATTTGGCTAGTTATCTCAGTAGTATTTTAGGGTTTGCGTTGTGCCTATCACGCTCGTGATTTGTCCAACACCGGGTCATGAGAATCAAACACGACAATAGGTAGTCATTTCCGCATGGGGTCCTGAGAATCGAATATAAAGATCCGTGGTCATTTCCCACGGCTTATATCGCGCCAACGGGCTCATGATGGTGTCGATACAGCTACCTGCAAACAAACTCATCATCTCGAGAACAATGGTGTCAACTCTTTCAAAATCGAAGGTCAGTAAACTTAACTTCCCCTTTGCTTGGTGCTCTTCTTCCCCAAAGCACAAGAGGCAACCAAAAATTTCCCAACGGCTAGACCTCCTTAATAAGCTATACAACTCAAAGTTGATCGATATTGGTTCGTGTGTGGTTGGGGGCCAAACACGAATACAATGTCACAAACAAGGGCACATGCAAAAGCAAAAAAGTTTGTAGGAATCTCCGGAATCTGTGGAAACCAATTGAGTTGAGATCTTTTGGAATCTTGAAAAAGTTCATAGAGTTCACTTGCATGAGTGCTTGCCACTATTTTTTTCCACTTTGGATTCGGATTCCACTCATGTAGCATATCATGTCACTAGTCTAGTATCTCCTGGTAAGAGCCTAAGTCTGTGTGACTGTGTCTTTTCATGTCATGAGGTTAGTGTCCTAATTAATGTGCTAAATATTCATGATTTGATTAGGGAAGCACAGCATTAATTTGTCAGGGTGAAACAAACAGTAAAAAAGTTATTTCTCTCAAGAGTTGTACATATATCAAGATAGTTGATAAGGTTAATTGTACAGAGACCCTTGTAATATTGCATTGTGTCATTTAATATCCCTTGAGTTTGATATGGACAGATAGTTTGTTTTTGTTTTTTTTTTTTTGCACTATTTATTTTCATTATTAATGCTGCAAAGAGATCTCTGGTTTCTTTTTTAATTCAGATGCAAACAACGTTCAGTTCTCATAAGGTCTGTCTATAAATATCAAACCTAAGAGGTAATAAGTAGCATAGCTCTTATTGGGAAAGTTTTCTTCTTCTATTTTTGAGAATTTTATTTTATTTTGAAAGTGATTTTTCCTTTCGATTTTTTTTTAAGGAAAAATTGCTTCAAGGCCCCAAAATTAAATTGCTGATGTGTCTCAGCCCCTTGAACTTTTTTCAATGTGCTTTTTCCCCAAAATTGAAAAATCCATGTGAATCAGCCCTCTTTACAATTTCCAAGACAAAAAATTCCTAAACTACCCTCTTCTTCTTCTCCAGATCATTTCTAGATCTACTCCTCTTCCTACAAACTCATCTTCTCTTCCACCCTCTCTCTAACCTCACTCGAAACCTCCAACACCGCCGCTACCTCCGTCACCCCTGTCTCTACCTCGCCAGAGGGTTCTGCAAGAACGGCAACAAGTGCAGGTTCCTCCACGACCTCAACGAGGACAAGCTCACCGCCGCCATGGCCTCGCCGCCGTCGACGCCGTCAGGTTTCCGTACCCCCTCGGACAGCTTGCTGATGTCCCCGTTGTCGCCCATGAACCAGAGGTAGGTGAACGGGTCAATCGATGATGACCGGAGTGAGTTTGATGTTGTTTGTTGTCATGTAAGCTTCAGTTGAACTGGGAAGGAGTTTGATGTTGTTCTCTGTGTAGTTTGATTGTTATTGATATTGCAAATTATATGGTAGGATTTTGAGAATGCATTGTGGTCATTGTTGGTTTGATAACATTTTTCTTGCTGATAACACTTTCAGAGAAGATGATGTCTCCAATTATTTTAGGTTACAGGAAATTTTCTTTTTGAACTTGTTGATGGTTTGACAATTATTGTTTGGGGGTTAAAACTGATTTGGGTTCGTGTTATTTTCTATAGTATTTATGGGCCAGTTCAAGATGTGAGGATCCCCTAATCTCAACATGTTATGTTGGGGCTTGGATGTATATCAAAATCAAGAAAGAAGTAATAAACTCAGGGTGTGGTATGTATAAATGTTGTACAAATTTGTGATGGTGATTTTTTATGTCTGCTGTTGTTTGTTGTTATGTAAGCTCCAGTTGAACTGAGAAGGAGTTTGGTGTTGTTCTCTGTGCAGTTAACTATTGTGGTTAGCATGTTAACTCTTGTAGATATCATGTTAACTCTTGTGGATAACATGTTAACTCTTGTGGATAACATGTTAACTCTTATGGATAACATGTTAACTCTTGTGGTTATATGTTAACTCTTGTGGCTAACATGTTAACTATTGTGGATAACATGTTAACTCTTGTGGCAAACATGTTAACTATTGTGTATAACATGTTAACTCTTGTGACAAACATGAATTATAGTTAACAGGCAGTTTATGAATAATAGTTAACAGATAATTCATTATAGTTAACAGTTTATAAATAACAGTTAACAAATAATAATTAATAGTTAACAAATTATAAATAACAGTTAACATATAATTGATTATAGTTAACAGTTATATTTATCAATTTACCAATTAAGGTTAACATGCTAGGTATTATAGTTAACATATTAAATGAGAACTATATTAACATGTATATGACACGAAATAACAGTTAACGGATAATAGATTACAAATAACAATTAACGGATAATGGATTATAGTTAAAAGTTTACTGAATATAATTATCAATTTACCAATTAAAGTTAACTAAAATCACAATTAACTTTAATTGGTAAATTGATCCATTATATATTAACATGTTATTCATAATATTTTACATGTTATCCACAAGAGTTAACATGTTATCCACAAGAGCTATCCACAAGAGTTAACATGTTATCCACAAGAGTTAACATGTCAAACACAAGAGTTAACTCTTGTGGATATCATGTTAACTCTTGTGGATAACATGTTAACTCTTGTGGATAACATGTAAAATATTATGAATAACATGTTAATATATAATGGATCAATTTACCAATTAAAGTTAATTGTGATTTTAGTTAACTTTAATTGGTAAATTGATAATTATATTCAGTAAACTTTTAACTATAATCCATTATCCGTTAATTGTTATTTGTAATCTATTATCCGTTAACTGTTATTTCGTGTCATATACATGTTAATATAGTTCTCATTTAACATGTTAACTATAATACCTAGCATGTTAACCTTAATTGGTAAATTGGTAAATATAACTCTTATGTTCAAGTTCATATATATAGTTAACATGTTTGCCACAAGAGTTAACATGTTATCAATAAGAGTTAACATGTTAGCCATAAGAGTTAACAAATTAGCCACAAGAGTTAACATATTATCCACAAGAGTTAACATGTTAACTATAACAAGAGTTTACATATAACCATAAGAGTTAACATGTTATCCACAAGAGTTGACGTATTATTCATAAAAGTTAACATGTTATCCACAAGAGTTAACATGATATCCACAAGAGTTAACATGCTAACCACAACAGTTAACTGCACAGAGAACAACACCAAGAGTTAACATGTTTGCCACAGAGAACAACACCAAGAGTTAACATGCTAACCACAACAGTTAACTGCACAGAGAACAACACCAAGAGTTAACATGTTCAAGTTCATATAGTTAACATGTTTGCCACAAGAGTTAACATGTTATCCACAATAGTTAACATGTTAGCCACAAGAGTTAACATATAACCACAAGAGTTAACATGTTATCCATAAAAGTTAACATGTTATCCACAAGAGTTAACATGATATCTACAGGAGTTAACATGCTAACCACAATAGTTAACTGCACAGAGAACAACACCAAACTCCTTCTCAGTTCAACTGGAGCTTACATAACAACAAACAACAGCAGACATAAGAAATCACCATCACAAATTTGTATAACATTTATACATACCACACCCTGAGTTTATTACTTCTTTCTTGATTTTGATATACATCCAAGCCCCAACATAACATGTTGAGATTAGGGGATCCTCACATCTTGAACTGGCCCATAAATACTATAGAAAATAACACGAACCCAAATCAGTTTTAACCCCAAACAATAATTGTCAAACCATCAACAAGTTCAAAAAGAAAATTTCCTGTAACCTAAAATAATTGGAGACATCATCTTCTCTGAAAGTGTTATCAGCAAGAAAAATGTTATCAAACCAACAATGACCACAATGCATTCCCAAAATCCCACCATACAATTTGCAATATCAATAACAATCAAACTGCACAGAGAACAACATCAAACTCCTTCCCAGTTCAACTGAAGCTTACATGACAACAAACAACATCAAACTCACTCCGGTCATCATCGATTGACCCGTTCACCTACCTCTGGTTCATGGGCGACAACGAGGACATCAGGAAGCTGCCCGAGGGGGTACGGAAACCTGACGGCGTCGACGGCGGCGAGGCCATGGCGGCGGTGAGCTTGTCCTCGTTGAGGTCGTGGAGGAACCTGCACTTGTTGCCGTTCTTGCAGAACCCTCTGGCGAGGTAGAGACAGGGGTGACGGAGGTAGCGGCGGTGTTAGAGGTTTCGAGTGAGGTTAGAGAGAGGGTGGAAGAGAAGATGGGTTTGTAGGAAGAGGAGTAGATCTAGAAATGATCTGGAGAAGAAGAAGAGGGTAGTTTAGGAATTTTTTGTCTTGGAAATTGTAAAGAGGGCTGATTCACATGGATTTTTCAATTTTGGGGAAAAAGCACATTGAAAAAAGTTCAAGGGGCTGAGACACATCAGCAATTTAATTTTGGGGCCTTGAAGCAATTTTTCCTTTTTTTAATGTAAAATAGGGCAACGAGCCCTATCATTGATAAAATATAAGTGCAAAAGAGGATTACAAAAGTAGATATCTACTGGTGATTTGAGCAACAACTCTGAGGTAGAGTAAAATACCAATCACTAGTAGATGTCTATATAAAGAATACAACTACTGACTTAATGAAAAAACCAAAAGTGATTTTTCCTTTCGATTTTGATTAGTTAGAATAGACTATTCTCCTTAAACTTACACATTATATAGGAGAGAAAAGCGTGGAGTTTATCAATTTCATTTTTTTTTTCTACATTGATAACTGATCGACGGAACCCTTCTCTCTCTTATAGTTTAGTAGTAGGTTGAGATAGAGTAGTATAACTGGTATTATTCTTTTATGACTTTTTTTTATCTTTCTTTGGCTAGTGGCTGGTGCAACTTGTAAGCCGGCCTAAAATTTGACGGCCCAAATCTAGCTACTGGCAGTTCTAACTTGTAAGCTTAGATTTCAACCAGCCCAAAATCTGATGCCTGGCCTAAAATAAAATGCAAGCATGGAGTTTTGACAAAAATAGTGGGTTCATTAGTAGGGCCCATAAAGATTTTGGGCTTGAAAACCAATTCAAAACTTGATTTCAAAAACTGTGTAAATGGGGAAAAAAATTATATTATTGGATTAGGAATTGAAGAGGTTCACGAAGCATTTAATTTGATGGGTCTTAATAATTGTTTTTTACCTCACAATCACCTGGTTTTTTTTTCCTTTCACATGAAGATAATAATATGACATACACTATTTTTTTAAACAGAAAAAAGGATGGAGGATCACAGATGCCAGAACCAGCTAAAATACGACGTACACTTATTCAAAGTTTTTTAGTTACAGCGAACGGGTATGTGTAATAGAACAAATTTGTGAATGTGGTCAAAATGTAAATATATATCATCGTTCCTTTCAGTTTGCCGAAGTGTTCTTAGACACGTCACATGAGTATAACGTGTTAATTTGTATTGTTATGAGATAGAAATTAATTTTGCTTCATGAGATACTAAGAGACAAATTAATAATAATAAGTCTCATCCTGCTAGACGCGTCAAAGATGTGAATTTTACTTTTGGGCCTCTCTTGATATATAGTTCGTACTCAAACAAAATCAAAATGGCCCGGAGAACAACCAACTTAGCATAAGCTCAGAATAATACTTCTTGATTTTTATTTTTTATTTTTTCCAAATTTCTATTACTCTTATTATTAATTCGTCGTTGTTGTTGTTATTGTTGTTGTTGGACATTTAGCAAGTGGGCATGTCCAGTGGTCCTTGATTTTGAGCGTCAGAATTGGTGGTCATATACGGACTTCCAGTAGTATTGCACCTACCTCATCAAGTAGGACCCACAATTTTTGTGGGAATAAAGGCTCCCAACGACTTTTCAAGCTCAAGAGAGGCAAGGGAAAAAAAGGGGGAAGCGTTTATTTATTACGCTTCTGTAAAGCAAGCACGCAAGCAACCGCATGGAATCTGAAAATAGAGTAGGTGAAGCCACAAGGAAAGACCTTTTCGTCTCTTTTGATACGCGTGGATTGTAATGTAGGTGGGAAGGGAATGTTCATTCCTATTCTCTTCTTTGGGTGCTTTTGTAGAATGAAGCTAGAATGGAAATCACATTCTGATTTTCATGTTTGGTATCATTTAGTTCACAAGTGAGAATGAAATCTTATTTTCTAATAATGCCCTTACAACAACATAGACTTTTAAAAAGATACAAATAAATATTAATAATAATAACTAAATAATTTTATTTTTAAAAATAAACTTCATAAAAATAGGCAATAGTTCGTGTTTTTATCCTAGAATCTATTTCCCTATATATGCATGCCTAAGGATAAACATCTTAATTAATTGTTCATACATATCCATGTTATTAATCTGGTTATGTCGCTCAATAAGACAAGATTTTTAGATTTATTTTTGTTATCAATGGGGATGTAATTGGAAATTACGTAACTAATTTGATTCCCTCTTGAATGTGATTGCTCATTCCTCATCAATTCACTTGGAATGCTCATTCCCACAAAAAGTGGGAATGAGCATTCCCGGGAATGTGCATTCTAACTTCTAAAAAATAGTTATGTTTGGTATGGGGGAATGAGAAGTGGGAATGGTCATTCCATTCCACCACATTCCCGCGTATCAAACAAGGCGTTTGTGTTCGAATTTCACCGTTAAACGTACGTCTCTAAATATCTTTTACTAAATTAAATATGTGCCTATGCGTTAAACCGTCATTTTCATGCGAAGAAATCTGAAGTACAGTCTAATTTACAATTTACCCAGCAATATATTTGTTCTAAAATTTGCTTTAAATATATTTAACTGATTTGGATGTTAGTCGTTCTGACTCCAACTTGGGGATGTCTACTTAATTTGCTGCGAGACTTGATTACAGCAAGCATGGTGGAAAAAAAAAATCAACTTCAAATTCGGTTGTTTAGATATCTACAATCATATTATATAAAATGTACTTCCGACGCTTATTCAATGTTTAGTTGAAAAGCAAATAATGCAAAAATCTTGTACGTGCGCAAATGATTTTCCAGTTGGATTTAAGAAGTTTTTTTTTTTTGAAGATGTGAAATTATTTTTATTTATTAGAATATAAAACTACAACCCTTAATTATTCTGCAATAATATATAGAAACTCCAACATTATTTTTTAAATTCTAAAATTTTTTTGAGACATGAAGAAACCTTTCCTCGATCTTATTAAATTAATTGTAGCATTTGTTGCAAATTATCTACTTACAATTACGACTCCATTTCCTTCCAAGGGAAACGCGTGGACGCTACACAGACACTGACATCCACCGACGGGAAAAAAGCGCAGCATGGGAAAACGTTAGGCGGTAGATAGCGAAGGCCACCTACGAAGAATGGGATGCTTCTTACTTTGAGAGGAGGCGCAAGATAGCGATCGAAGCCACTTACGAAGAATAGAATACTTTTTTTTTGTTTTTTACACTTTTGAGACGTGAAATTGATGAGGGAGGTTACAAGTTACATCAAAGTGACTCTAGATATGTAAGTAGATGCGATCATGTTTCACCTCAAATATTAACTACCTCGATCTGGTCCTCATGGGGCAACCAATATATTTAACTTTGAGAGGCACTAATTGATCGAAGCCATATTTTGCAATCTTTCACATCGTCTGTTTCTTTAGAAATTAGATAATTCTTTACACACTAGTGTTTTACATGTCATTTTAAATCTTCTTTATGATTTGAATAATCTCTACCGTAAAAAAAATATATTAAAGAGACCACTGCTCTTATAAATGCGTATTTAGCTGCCTTGAAACAGTGCGAAAGTAATCCAAGAAGTGAAAATGTAAGGACCCTGTTAACTAATTTTTTTTTAAATAATCGTAATATTATAATATGATTTTAAATTAATTAATTACCTTATTATTTTAATACTTGATCCTAGTTTGAACAATAATTCGTTTTTGTAAGCAAACATTGTATTTCATTTGTGATGTAAAACACACAGCAGACACGTTTATGTCAAAGTGGGACAGTCGCAAGCCCAAATGCGGGCATGGTCGAAGAAAATAACTAGTTTCGAAGAAACGGTCGTAACTTTCAAACCGTACGTCAGAATTAGACGAATTATATATGAAAATCGACTATCTCGACGAGACGGAGTCATCCAAACCCACCCCTTCGGGTTCGGTTTGTGTTCTTCGTTTCGCCAAATTCCTTACGTTTTGAGAGATATTTGTATTTTTGTCCGTTATTACTTTTTTTTAGTAATATTTTAGGAGTCTGTTTTGTTTAGGAAACAAATCCGATTTCATCTCAGATTTGACCGGTGGACTTTCCTAGTAATAATGAGTCTTTTTAGGAGTTTTAATCTTTTAGGAATTCTTTTACTATTTTTGGTAGAGTTTGAGTCCTTGTAGGAGTCTTGTTTATTTTTTTCTATTTAAGAAGATTGTTGTAAGCCCTAGAGGCATAACTTTTGATAAATAAAATTTCGTTTTTGTTCAATATTTACTTTGTGGATTCGAAGCTCTTCGTGGATTCGAATATTGTCCTTGGTGGATTCCGAGGCTACAACTTCCGCGCTGCGTCAATTTGAATGGTGCATGGTTGCACTTTCTCATTTGCAGAAGAAATTGACTTTCACACTTCAATTTACTTTTGAAATTGACTTTCACACTTCAATTTACTTTTTTAGCAGGCAAAACTTTAAACAATTTTCACCAGTACACACACTAAAGTTAATGGGATGAAAGCTACAATTTAATTATCTTAGTTAACTATAATATATATAAACAATTTACGTAAAATTAATAACTCCACGACAAAATGTCCCGATGGTGAAACAACTTAATGCCAAGCTAGAAGCATGAGTTTTGATACCTAGTGTGGAAAATGATGTTATTTCTTTCTATTTTTTACCAAAGTTTTAATCAAATTAATCTGCCCACTTTAAAAGTTAGTTTTTTTTTGTCTGCGAACCCAAAGCTTTATCCCCATAAATATTTAAAGTATTATTTTACTGGCTTTTGCCATTCAAGTGGCACGTCAACACAAATTATAAACGGATTTTTTTTTCTTATAAACTCAAGGTTTTATCCAAATTTATTCTAAAATTCATCTACTTTCAAAAAAAAAGTAATTTGTCTGTAAACCAACTCTAATTTATTTTAAACCCACTCGCTTCCAAAATCACTCTTAATTCCAAAATCACTCTTAAATCTAAACTATTTAATCAAATTAAATTTTAATTCATTTTATATTTCAGCAGCTTACCTACGGTGTAAGTTGTCGTAGCGGTATCGCGCGGGTCAATTTTGCTGATTTCCAATTAAATTTACACTAGGTAAGATATAATAGTGGAAACAATATTTTATCTGGCAAACAAACAAACTAATAACAAAACCAAATCACGTGTATAATCGCCTCCAAAATCCATGGAGTTCGGTGGTGCCCAATTCCTACCCCCATACCAGAGTATACCCATATAAAAACCCTATAAATAAAGAGAGACTCTGGACCGGTGGACCCCCCAACCCCTCTTTACCAACTTTAGTCACGACCCCAATAAATTTGTGACCCCCTCTCCCTCCCTCAAAAAGCCCCCCCGTTCCCTTCGCCCTCTCCTCCAAAACTCGAAGAAGAAG
Organism: Asparagus officinalis; assembly: GCF_001876935.1. Lineage (NCBI taxonomy): Eukaryota > Viridiplantae > Streptophyta > Magnoliopsida > Asparagales > Asparagaceae > Asparagus > Asparagus officinalis. Next base: position 12,528,650 of record NC_033794.1, on the reverse strand, counting down.
AAAAAAAATATATATATTAAAAAAATGAAGATAATCGAGAAAATAGAGAAGATCCAGGCCTCCGACGAAGGCAAGGTCGTCTTTTCGTTCGAGTACTTCACCCCGAACTACCTCCGCACGGGCACGCGACGCCTTTTCGTTCTCGCACCGTGGCCGCCATCGGCCGCCCACGGCCCAGTTCTGCGACATCACCTGGCGGCCGCTGACCCGTCCCGGCACGCACGCCGAGCTCGCCGCAGGATGCAGGGCGAGCTGGTCGACACGATGAATGCACCTCCACGTGGCGCGGGATGTCGAGGGATGAGGATCGACCACCGCGCGTGGACACCGGCACGCGGAGGGGAGGGGTTTAGTAGCGGGCTGGATCTTGTGAAGTATATTAGGAAGAAGCATGGGGATTATTTTGGGATTTGCGTTGCTGGGTACCCAGGTACTTAAAATAAATAAATAAATAAAGGCCCACTTAAATTTCTTTTCTTTTCTTTTCTCTCTGCCTTCTTCTTTTTTATTTATTTAAAAATTCGGGGTGAGCTTGAACTGATTGAACTGGTCGAATCAATTAAACGGACCATTTGCATTGGTCACCATCTCTCATTGCAATTTTTTTTTTTTTTTTTTTTTTTTTTTTTTTTAAGAAATCAAAAAGAAATTCAGTTGACAACTAGATCATTAGAATGGATTTGGATCCTCTCCACTACAAAAAAGTAGTGGAGAGACCACTATTTTTAATCTCAAGCGTTGATTATTTAGTAGGCGGTTATGATACAATCTAAATCTAACACTTACCATACCCTCGTGTATTGCACTCATTCCTAATTTGCACTAAAAGAAAAAATCATAACCATCAACTAGATAATCAATGGCTGTGATTATGTAGTGGTCCCTCCACTATTTTTTTTTGTAGTGGAGAGGATTCAAATCCCATTAGAATATCTATATAATATTGACATATTCAACTTGTCAAAGTTGTAGGCAGTATACTAAGGAATTGGGATCCTCTACTAATGGATTCTCTACTAATATCTTCTAATAAAGAGATCTTGACCTTGATTTATCAACCAAAGACGGACCCCCTACTTTTGTCGTGGTCTTTGATTGATAAATCAAAGGCTAAGATTCCATTCGGAGATATTAGGAAGCTCATCATTAGTAGAGGATCTCAATCCGTATACTAAGAACTTTAAGGCAGAAGGTAGGTATTGACCATTAAAATTTTGCGGTAACAAAAAATTTGCATCTTTCAGCTCATAACCCGTCCTTATCAACTCTATTTACAAATTTACCCTCTAAATCAAAATATTAGCTTAACCCAAGTCTCCCGCCCTGATTTTTTTTAAATTTTATTCCCAACAATTTTCAAATATCACTAATTACCCTTAATTAAGTTAATTAACTTTGTTAATTTATAACTAGAGAGGGGGGGAAAGGAGAAGGAAGCGCAAACGCATCAAAGATCCAGCAGCTTATTTACATCAATTTCTATTTAACCGTACTGATTAAAAATCACACTAATTTGCATCTCCAGAAGCCCACCCATCTCAGATACCCGACGGCGCCGAGGTCGCCACCGAAGAGGGCTACGCGGCCGACCTCGACTACCTCAAGAAGAAAGTCGACGCCGGTGCAGACTTCATCATAACCCAGCTCTTCTTCGACGCCCAAGTATTCATCAAGTTCGTCAAAGACTGTCGTCGCATCGGAATCCGATGCCCGATAATCCCCGGAATCCTCCCCATCACAACCTACAGAAACTTCAAGTTCATGACCGAGACCTGCAAGACCAAGGTCCCCAAAGAGGTCCGCGCAGCTGTGGACGCGGCGAAAGGCGACGACAAAAAGCTGGCAGAGTACGGAGTGGAGCTGGCCACCAAGATTTGTAGGGAGATACTGAAGGAGACCGGAGTGAGAGCGCTGCATTTTTATACGATGAACAAGGAGGCGCCGGCGCTGGGAGTGCTGAGGAATTTAGGGTTGGTTGCTGCTCCTGCTGCTGCTGAGAATGGAAAGGTTGCTGCAGTGAAGATGTAGGTGTAGGTGGCATTTCATGAGAAGTGTCGATGATTATGTTATTATACTATTATATTACAGTAATTGGGAGGTGAATAACGCTTAATTAGCTACATTACATCTCCCGACTACTTTATTTATTTACGTGCTGGATGTAATTGAGTGATCAATTGATCAGGTAACGTGTTTACCCCCCCAAGGGGATGAAGTTCTAGCATTTAGTAGCACCAAATATTTATTTGAATTAGTTGTTTGGATTCAATTGGCTTTATAAGATCTTTCGAACATAAATTCTTTCGTCCAAAAGTAGTTAGATGTCAATGTAAGTGAGTTACATCAGGCAAGAAAAGATGAAAAGTCGACCACGTGCATAACTAATGACTATAATTTTGATATTTGGCAGCATTAAGTTATAGTTTGGTTTGCCCGCATAAACTTCATTATTATCCTGTGTTAAACATTAGGATATTATAGAATCACAGAATCTCACTATTTAATTCTTACTGACATTAAGACGAACAGCTCAGCAAGCCAAGCAAGCATGACTTGCACGATGGAAAAACTGTCATATTCTTTCAACAACCCACTCAAATTATGAATTTTTTTTTTTGACTCTCTTATTCTTGTATTAGTACAATAAACATAAACAGAAAATTGTATTGTGTACAATAAGTATGTCTCTATCAGCAACCTACTCAAGTTATGAAAAAGGGGGACCATCTTGTATTGTATACAATAAACATAAACATAAATAAAAAATTACTTCTTCTTTCAGCAACAATGGTACATACAGAAGTTCTTCAGCGTCTTCTTGCAGCAGCAGGTATCAGATTCTAATCACAATCTTGATTTCAGAAACAAAGAGGTGCAAATTTTGAACTTATTTACCGGCCAATCTCATGACCATGCCTCAATGTGAAATCTACCAGCCCTTTCCCGCGATCTTAGCCATCTAGCAGCTGATTCCTTCGAAACCCCGCTTTCTTCCGAAACAATCTCTTCAAGCATCGAGGTCACATCTGCTGGCATATTGTTTGAGGATCCTGCTATGTATATTGCAGCTCCCTCACTCAGTAGATTCCAAATTCTTTTGCTCTGTTCCTTCATCTTATGCTGAACATAAACCTTTTGTGGCTGATCTCTTGAGAATGCAACAAAGAAACCTCCACCTTTCTGCGTGGACAATACTCCTCCCTCTTGGGCTTGAGATAACCACAAGTCCTTGTATAAAAAATCAGTTTTCTCATTCCTACAACCGAAAAAGAAGAGAATAGGAGCTGTTGGCATATTCATATTTTGGATTTCTCTTTCCTCTATAAATGCACGGAATGGTGCACAACCTGTTCCCGGTCCAATTAGAATAAGAGGTAGTTCCGGCGGTGGAGGAGGAAGCGAGCCCTTCTGGATCCATGCAGGAATATAAACCCCTGTGGATAAAGAAAAGCATAATAAATTTCAATTTCTTCATCTGTTATGAGTGAAAAAAGAAAAGAAAGGGTAAATTTCACCAAAAAAAACCACCACTTCGGGGTTTCCCTCCAATGCTCTGTTTCCCAACTAAACACCAATAACTTTTCCCACATAATCCCAAAGTGATGAAAATGCCTCTCATGCCAAACAAAACCCTTTTCATCCTTCTCAATTAATTTTTGCACAAAGACCCTCACGTTAGGCAAATGGAGATGCAGTGCTGTGATACTGGGTAGGGTGACAGGAGGGGTTTGGGTTTATGTGCGAATCACCTGATGTAAGGGTTTGATTTGCAAAAAGGAAATTGCCATAGAGAATTAAATAGGATTTTTGTTGTTGTTGTTGTTGCCTTGAGAGGCATTTCATCACTTTGGGGTTATGTATGAAAATTATTCGGTGTTTAGTTGGAAAAACAAAGTACTGGGGATTTTCGTGGGAAATAGCCCTAAAGTATGGAGGTTTTGCGAAAATTACCCAAAAAGAAATTGGCCATATACCTTGGCTATCATGAGGATCAAGTCCAGCTAACCATGTTGAGCAAAGACCATGTCGCGGCCTCCCATAAGGAGTTTTCCATGTTACTTTGCTCACAGTCAAGTGCACTTGGTTTGGGTGAGCTAAAGGAGAAGAGGAGATTGAAAATGCCCGTGTTTTAAGAGGAGGAACCAGTTGCACTAACCATTCAAATGGCAGTTGAACAGATGGAAAGTCAGAGAGAACCTGCAAAGATGCCTAATAAGTTCCTCCTGGACAAAGAATATAGAGGAAATTTGTACAGCAAACCTTTCTAATTCATAAATTATGCTGTTAATTACCAAGCTGGTCTCAGAGAATTTACATCTAAATAGCTATTTCAGCATTTCTATCTGAACTCGGGAACCTGATCATCAAGAAAAAGGTTACAATTCCAGAACAACTCACCTCTAGAACGGTTCTTCGCTCCTTCTGATTATACTGATATAAATCATCTCTGCCTTCAGGAGAAGCAAAATACTGTAGCCTTTCCTTTTCATGTTCAGCTGTTGCATAAAAGCTCATTACCTGAACGGCATAAAAATACTGAATAAATTTAGCACTAAATTTTTACATGAAAATTAACAGTTGATTTTAAAAGGTAAGCTTAGCATTTGCTCCATATGGAGATGCACTTTAAGATATTTTTGTTGAGGCGTGCACCTTAAGAATGAATAAATTATTTGGTGGGAAAAATGACTAAGAATAAAAAAACAAAGACATTCCAGTTCTAATAAAAATTATAACTATCTTGCCTCAAAGAAATACCGTCGAGGTGATGCTGATGCTACATCCATTGTCAGTTCCACAAAGGTTCTTAATTTGATAGAGTTCATGAAGTCATTTGCATGATAATCAACCATTTGCTTCTTCTTATCCCTTGGTTGAACCTGGAAAGGAATTACTACTTTTAGAACTAAAAAGCACATTGGATTTCCATGTAAAGCAAAAGAAAACAAAAATAAATGAAATATTTAAGATTCTTATGAAAGTAGCAGAAGAAACCAATATATACAACGTTAAGCATAAATAAGAAGACAAAAGTTCTTGGGTGATAAATATGCAGTATACTGTTTCTTATAAATATGGCATCAATTACTTCAAAATATCAGTTAAACAAAAATCATATTGACTGAAAAGAAGTTACACATACTTTGATGTAACAATCTGGATCTAGGTTACAACGACGTATAAATGCATCAACAGCAATGGGATCTTGACTTGGGAGAATCTCAAGAATATCACCTGCTTGATATCGAACATCCTAAGATAAGATTAAAAAATGCATCAAATTCCATAAATATAATATGAAATCCAACTTTAAGATGTTTACGCACAGTGCCCACATCAGGCTGAATTTAGACACAACTTACAGATGATACGGCTTCAAATTCAAAGTGGTTGACATCTCTGTCTCCAGCTTTGGTCAAAGACAGTTTTCTAATCTAACAACACAAAGATAAATTAGCAGCTAGAAGCAATATAAATCATCTTAAGCAATGAAAAAATAACACAACTGAAAGTAAAATAGGAAATGCTATTAGACAGTGAATAACAAAACGTGTCCACTCGGCTGTTTGATTTCATATGCTTCGCTAAAGCTGAATGCAATTCTCCAATATTAAATATATTAGCTAGTTTAAAAAGTTCAGAGCAATATTGGTTTCTAATTTCGTTTCTTGCAAACAATTATTTATTTGGCTTGCATGTATGTTAGGATTATAGAGTTCAAATAAAATATTATCTACCCCCAAGTATTTGAATCTCCAAGGGTTTCTTGTATTATGATTTATCTTGCTTGGAGAGTCATTGGATGAGAGTGGTTACTCTAGCTACATAAATTGCTTGAGTAGTAAAAGCTCACAGTTTTGATTCATACAAATTTGTAAGTTAGTTAGTTAGGATTGCATTTGGAAGTTTGACCCTATCCTATGATCAGCAATCCTATAACAAGGTTACAAGGCTAAGATTCAAGAGTTGCACCGGATGGAAAATTCTAATGGATTAAAGTTCTTGCTAATACGGTGGCTACAAGGAGGTTAATGTAGTTCCCTACTCTTCAATTGCATATTCTCGCTTGCCTTGAACTTCAGTATCACCATCTACTTCTTTGAGATACCTGAAGATCAGGATTTAGGCTGTTGAGAATTGTCCCTTCCGAAATAACTACAGCACAATGAGCTATGAAGTTACACATATAACCTATGTTACCTGGTACTTCTCTCATGAAGCCATACCCGTACCTGACACTTACCCATATCCAAACTTCATGAACACTCCTTGGATATATGCATATATTTACCCAAACATTTACTCAATTATACGATATGTTGATTTAAAATACTAGTTGTACACTTCTTGGACATATCCTACACTTCAAGTCCATTTCTTGAAACTCGTTAGACATGGATCCGGTTGTTTAAGATCATATCCAAGTTAAAAAATATGATTTAAAAGAGTGGCTTGAGTATCTAGTTAAAAAAAGAGCATTTTCCAATTTATAATAATCAACGTAATAAAACAAACTTAAAAATATGATAGGAATTTAAATTTAAATAGCACATAATTCAAATAATAATAATAATCTCATGTACATTATCAATCTCGATATATAAATATAGTCGTGTCCCCGTACCCTATATTTCACAAATTTGTTGTGTCCCATACCCGTACCCGTACCCGCACCGGTACACGTCCCCATTTTCATGCAACTTTGCATATAACATATTGATCTATGAGATTGTTTTCCTGTAATAAATATGTCCAAATATAGCGATTAAGAACTATTGGCATGTGTTCATCCAACCAAAAGAAACAACAGCTTTTTCTTAGAGCATCAAAATAAATACTGCAGTTAGACCAAAAAAAATTATGAGGGACTGATTTCAAAATATGAAAGCCTTTTAACGAAACCTGATAATGAAAACCCTACCACATAATTATTATTAGTATATATATATATATACTATATATATATATCAGGTGTGTACTATATATACTATATATATATGAGATTAATGATATGTCTATAGGAGGGGCATTTCCTCCTTGAGCGGCGCGTGCGTGAAATCACACTATTGACGACATTGTGGATGCATCCGCTCTTTTTGAACTTGATGTACATGTTCTAAACTCACACACCAAGTTTGGGGTGGAACCCTCGTCGTTTGACCGCTTCATCCACTCGTATCAATTTTAACGGTTTTGAATGAATAGAACTTTCACATGGCGCTCAAGTAGAGGAAGTCAAACGACGACGGATGCACCCCCCCAAACTTGGTCGGTGTTGGGTTGTAGATATGTGATCGAAAGTTAACGCGAGCGGATCAATCCATAATGTCGCTCCAATCATGGTGATTTTAGAGGCAGTCAAGGAGAAGATCCCCTGCCGGTATTGACAAGGATCCCATTACATATCTCTCCTCTCTCTGTGATCGCTCTCGTCTCCTCGTAGTATGATATATATTATATATATATATATATATTATAGAATATATTATTATATAATATTATATATATCATTATATTAATAAGTTAGACCCAAGAAAACTCAGGACCACCCCCGCCCTCCTGGCTCCACCAAGGAGTAGAACTGTTAAGTTGGTCTTTCCTAAAGAAAAGAGTTATTAGTTGATATGTAAGTAGACAGATTAAGGGCCTTCTTTCTCCCATGCTCCATGGTTTGCATTTCTGATGCATTGCGTCCACATCAGACACTGTAACGTTATTTATAGACCTTGTAAACCAATCTTGCTCTCTACGGCAGATGGAAAATTTCTAAGCATTGAGCTCACATAGTTTATGTCCATTTTGTTGTTAAGAAACACTTTCATCAACTTGGATATTGCTAAAACGTCAGGAAGACATTGAAGGAAGTACTTATGAAAGCGGATATAGAATCCAAATATAAAACTACAAACGCATTTGGGATATCTAGGTGTGTGCAAGTAGCTAATTTGTTAACACAGAAGCAAGCATGACATTTTGAAACTAGCATGGGGATCTGGATATAGAATTCTCAAATTTTGGATTGGCCTCTTAGTTAGTAGACTACCGGTGTTGGTACAATAATAATGACTTTGCATAAGTAGTAGTCTACTTGCATTGTTAATGCAAAAGCATATATACATCAGCTAACAGAAATGCATACCATTTTTAAGAAGTATTGTGGCCTATTATCATCAGATCGAGGCTGTGCAGCAGACATTAAGCGAGCTCCCTCAATCATCTTCGCAAGATTGTCCAAATCTAACAAGGTAGAATTTCAAAAAAAAATGTATCGATAAGCAAGATTGTTAATCAATTTCATAAAACTAAGCTAACGAGAGCATAGAGTAACAAATGCTAACATGACTCTAGAGGTCAGTGAAATAATTTTCTAACTATAGTACTTGAAAATTTTACAAGTAGTAATCACGAAGGTGAATTCCTCTCTTTTAACATTTGTGGATTAATTTGTATTAAGAGTTTACTTTTAAGATAAGATTATTTAAGATGCGAATAATCAGAGACAGTGTGTTTATCAAAATAATGTTGGCAGCATTCAAAGTCTTTGGCACATAAGGACATTTACTGGTGCATATTTTGCTTTGTAAGGTAGCATACTGTTTAAAAACATTGTCGCTAAAATTGGTCGATTTGTTGCAATGCAAACTTCTTTTTCATACTATACATATTATCAGCAAAAATTGAAACAAAATTACGAATACTGCACGCCCTAAATCATACTTAGCTATTACTTACGTGAAGTTGATCCATGCCCTGAATCATACTTAGCTATTACTTACGTGAAGTTGATCCTTCAGAACAAGTATACTCTATCTGTGTCCATAAAACTGAGGTAAAAAAAAACAGACGGATCACCAGAGTGGTAAAAAGCGCAAATGTTCTAATGTGTGCTACTGCAATATCTGCCCAGGTGTGGCGTGTGATATCAAGTACAGATTCACAAATTAGCATCACAATATATGAATATGCCCCAAAACAGAACCAAGGAAGAAAAACTACTATACCAGGGAAAAAAGTCAATAAAAGAAACTAAGAGAGTATCATGAATATTCATGGAGGATGCACTTTTGCATAACCTTAATCTATCCCAAAATACCTGTGTATGTTGCTTCAAAGGAATGTTGTTGGTTGCAAGGAAAAGTTGGAATGTATTTTAGGAATTGGTTGGGTCTTTCTTAATGTAAAAAATTCCTTGTGCAAATACAATTTCTTCCACTAAAACCTTTAAGGAATTTGTCTTCTAATATGTTCCTTAAGTTCCTATAGGCTACACCAGATCTGATCATAGCTCATGATTTCAAACTTACCAAATATAAAGCTAATTATGTTAGTATTAACAACCACACAAAGGAAATATCTCACTATCAATATGCAGTCATGTATATATACAACCTTCCAAAGTTTGATTTCAATAACCATTAAACTTTGTTGTTGTTTTGTTATAAAAACATAATTCTGTATGAACTGAGATATTTGTAAAAGCATAATTAACCAAATGAGCAACCAAATTTGAGAATATAGTTGAATTTCCATTAAAAATTACAATCTAGCCCTGCCCTTACCCATGTGGGAATTTGCATACATAACGACAATAGGAAAAAACAGTGATTACCTGCGTTTGCTGGGAAACACTGTTTTGGCTTCTCAACATGATGATAAGTGATGTGAAACTTTGGCAGATCAAGAGTTATTATGCGAGCATCCTGGATATCTGAGATTCTTGGTAACATTGCAGCGTTCATTTGATTCAGCACTTTCCATAAAGACGCCAACCAAGAGTCAAAAGCACCTTCATATCTATGAAACACAGTTCAAAAAGTCAGCAATGTTGATTGAATTTCACATCACAAGTTAATTTCAGAAAAGTTGTCAGGATAATCAACTAACTAGGAGAATAAAAAAATTCCACTAATCTGCGGGACATTGACAAATAATAAAGCAAAAGAAATAGATGCAAATCTTTAAGAGATAACTCGGAACTTTTTTTCTGTATCAAGGACTAGGACCTTAATCTGTAAGATTGAATAAAAACAAAATAAAAGAAAATAGATCATGAAATAGTGAAAACTGAAAAGATAATCTTGCATCAATAAGAGTAAATTGAAGCTAATAGAACAAGATATGTAAAGAATAGGACTCAACAAACATACCCTGATGGGTGTTGATCATCTCCCAGACCTCTTTCAACGATGGGTTTTGCCCCAAGATCTGATAGCCTTTTGTCCAGCTTCTTTGCAGTAAACTTCAACAATAGTTCAACAGTATTGAGAAACAAAGGGAAATAATCAAGATGCATCGTTTATCCACTTTTAACTGTAATCAGACAAGCCAACTGTAGCACTCATTTTAACTCTTAAAACTACATCCCCAACAGAACTTTGGTGTCAACATAAAATTCAAATTCAAAGAAATGAAAAGAGAGAAATGGCATGGCAAAAACTCGTAAAGGACATAACTTAAGACCACAACTGCTACAGAACTCATTTTTATGTTAGCTCTTAAAACCGCATCCCATACATAACCTTTACTATGGGAGTAAACCTCTTCAAGGCTGCAATGGCTCTTAACTATTCTAAGATCCAATAAATAGTTTTCTTATTTCTGAATAATAATCAACATTTAGCTTATGTACCATCTAATCAACATATACACTGATATGATAGGATTATATTAAAGAAATAATTTATCAGGATTAAAATGTGAAGCTTGAACACCCTAAAGCCAATGATCAGTGATTTGAGTTATTACATTATATTTCTGGTAGCTAGAATCTCCTAACCCAAAAACTGCATACCGAAGCCCTTCCAGCCATTGATGGCCCAAATTCCTTTGCAAAAGGAACCTCCAAAATGCCTGAAAAGAAAACAATACCACTTTGCAATTAATGAATGAGAAGTTATGCAAAGGTACCATGAAAAAGAAACAAAGAAAATGAACCTTCATAGAATCCGGTGCATCTCCCTGGCCTGTAGTTGAAACAATGAAGATGACTGTCTGCTCATCTGGCAAACAACACTGAGATGATCGTGTTAGCTCAGTCAGAGTCTTGGCGAAGAATTGAAAGACGATATTTCAGGGACAATAGAAGTAATATACTAAAGTCTCAAACGAAACAAATTAAGAAGCTCACTAGAATTTGAAATAGAGAATGTGATATAGAAAGGAAATCATAACCATATAATTAAAATCTCCAGACTAAAAATTATAGAAAGAAGAGAAAAATTGCAATTTGATCAGGGACAAAGGATAATATGATAGCTAACTGACTCTATGCATGCATGCACGCACGCCTGCCTACCCTGACATACATGTGTTTATGTATGTGTGTGTTTTATGTCAATTTGATACCCCAAAGCGCTAACATTGTTCCATAACAACAACAACAACAACAACAAAGCATCTATCCTAAGTGTTAGGGGTCGGCTACATGAATCATATTCTTCCATTCCGTTCTATTATGGGTCATCTTCTTTGTTAAGCTAACCATAACCATATCCTTTTTAATTGCTTTCAACCAAGTTTTTCTAGGTCTACCTCTAGATCTATTTGCTCTATTAACTATAATATTATCACTTTTCTAACTGGTGCACTAAAATATCTACGTTGTACATAGTCATACCACCTTAATCGATTCTCTCTTATTTTATTCTCTATAGGAGCAACCTCTAATTTACTATGGATGCGCTCATTTCTTATCCTGTCTTTTAGTGTATACCCACAAGACCATCTCAACATTCTCATTTTTGCTACACTCATTTTTTGCACATATTATTTTTTCATTGCCCAACATTCTGATCCACCCTAACTTTGTTCCATGGTTCTCCCAAATTCAAACAGGTGAACTTTAGCAAGAAAATTTGTTTCTCATACATTCGTCTATCTTGATATTCAAGGTTTTAAATGTCGACCGACATGTCGGTTTGAGGGCTTGAGCGATACGACATGAGCGTTTTTAACTCGTATGTCGGTTTTCAGGGCCAAATCGGTAATATTAGGGCCATATTGGGCATATCAGTGATTTTTCAGCTTTGAAAAATCGACCGATATGACACTTCTTTTAGATCTATTTTTTGCTATCGGGTTTGGGTTTAGTGATAAAAACCCAAACTCGTTTGACCCGTTCTCATGTTTAAGGGTTTTTTATGAACCCGATAGAAAGAAAAGAGAAAAATTAGGGTTGTAACGGACTTGGGAACCCATCACTCCCTTCGTGAACGACAACCCCCCCCCCCTCCATCTCGGCCCCCCGTCGTCCATCTCTCGTTGCGCTCCAAAATCCGAACCCCAATCAAACCCGAGGGCGGCATGGTATCCCGTCGTCGGGATAAAGAAAATATGGTGGTCGGTGACTTATCCGAAGGACCCTGAGCAGACGAAGAAGAAGAAGAAGAAAAGCCCAGGCACTGCCTCTTTGCGACGTCGAAATCTACTCATCGCCATCGCCGCCTCTAGAATTTATAAAGTATGCTTATATTGAATTTCGGAATGCTTAGATTACATTTAGGACATTATATTATACATATGCGCACCACCCGATATGGCAATCCGATATTTAGTCCATGTTCCCCGATATATCACCGATTTCCGCTATCCGACATGGATTTTAGCCATCCGACGTGAACCCGACATCCGACATTTAAAACCTTGTTGATATTCTCGAACAAAATAAATGCCCTTGCTTGCTTTTACAATAGGAAACAATGGGTAAGAGATTGCCGCTTATTTTGTTAAATGAGATACCAAATGATAGCCCTGTGATGAGGTCTCACCATAAAAATCACATCAAAATGCGCGGAACTCACGCTTCTATTTCTGGTTTGCTCATTTTACTAAATGAGCCGCCGTCTCACACCCATCAAACTCTTTACCATGTCAAATTGCTAAAATAAAAAACTTTACAGTATCAAAGTTAGGAAAGGATGAAACTTTGGGGGTATTAAAGCGCAAAAAAACCTAAAAAATTATTGGGTAGGGGGAGGAATATGAAAGAAGAAATTACAGGATCGAAGGCGTCGACGGAGAGAACATCAACCGAAGGGCAACCCCCGCGCTCGGCCTCTCTCCCAACTCGCTCTGCCGCGTCCATGGCGTTGCCAGTCTGCGAAGCAAACAGCACCAGCAGCCGATTTTGCTTCTCCTCCTCCATTAGAGAAGCTATTTTTGCTAGTGGAAACAAAGAGTCAGTGAGGCATTTATACAAACACGTAGAGAGCACAGAAAAGAAAAAGAAAAGAAAAAAGGGGAAAAAAAGACGATTACTTGGTAAAGAGAACGAATTGAGAAAGAGCAAGAGGAGAAGGGCTCGATTCTTGCTGGAGAGAGAGAATCCTGCTCGCGGCCAGAGAGGGGACTGCAAAGGTTTTGGCGGTTAGGGTTTGCAACTCCTGCCGCCTGAATTCGGAGTTGCAGTTCGTGGGAGAGGAGAAAGTTATTTCGATACAGTCCCTCAAATGTTGTATATTTTGAGAGTAGACCTCTTAAGTCACTTTCAGATCCTTGCAATCAGATAAGTTCTTTGAAATTAGTACCTCTAGTTAGTGCCCTTTTGGGAAGAGGAAATATTTCATTAGCTTTAACTTTTTAGAGCAGAACGAAAATTATACCCTTTCTAATATATATGAACACAAATATGAATTGGACAATATAAAAAGATTATAGTATTGGTTTTGGGGGCGACGTAGAGACAATCTTTTTTCTCTTTCATAAAAGATGAAGAGCGAGTTGCGGAGACGGAATAAATGACCTTTACGAGAGGGTCATACTTAAGCATCTTATTAAGAGTTGGGGACCGCATAAAAGTTGTAATGACTTTGAAGTGTCAATAAGAAATATGAAACATCTGAGGTGCTAGTAGTGAAATAACCCTATTTAAAACCAGCATAAACAGTAAAATCAATGCAAAGAAATATCATTAAAAACATAATATGGAATTAGTGCGATCACTACGTGTAATTATCTTGAAAATTGATGTGGGTCTTGTTTAACTAGAGCAACATAGTTCTAACAAATCATATCACTATATACTTTCTTTAAAGTACGAGATCAGAAAAATCTTTCTATGATCAATATTATCCTTAGCTTTTTTGAATATTAAAATGTTATCTTAATCTATCCTAATTATCATATCTTTTTTGAATTGGTAACTAAATGATTTATTCTATTCATAATGAGACTTAACATGTTATTGGATAAAAGAAATACATTTCATATAATTCAAATCAATTACGTATTTCAGTTTATAGAGAAATCTAAAAAACATATGCCTGCCAACACCTAAAAGTTTTTAGACTTTGTAAAAAATATTCTCTAAGTTTTTTTAAATTACAAAAACACCCTTACAAAGTAAAAAAAATTATTAAAGCATATTAAAAATTATAAATTTTACATATTTCAATTCAAAGAGAAATTTGAAAAACATATGCTAGCTAGAAACTAAAAGTTTTTTTTTACTTTGGAGAAAATATCTTATAAGTTTTAAAATTATAAAAACACCCCTAAAATTTTAAAATTTATAAAAAACACCTTAAAATTTTCAAACCTATAAACACACTAAAAACCTATAAATAACACAAACAACCCCCAAAAATTTATGGAATTTGCAATACACACTCTGGATTTTTTATAAATTGTAAAATAAAACCCTCAAAATTATAAAATTTATAAAAATCCTGATAATTTCCAACCTAACAGTACATTAAAAATATAGGAATTATAAATATCCCCAACATAATTTATAATTTATAGAAAATGCCCTTACAGTTTCAAAAAATACAAACAAACCTTTAAAATTAAAATTTTACAAAAAACACCCTAATAATTTCAAATTCATTAGTAAATTGAAATTATATGAATTATAAATAGTCTATAAATAATTTACAATCTGTAGAAAATACCTATAAGTTTAAAAAATTAAAAAAATCCCCTAAAATTCATAATTTACAAAAAAACACGATGAGAATTTCTAACCTATAGACATTAAAATGAATATACAAAATTACTAACAACCCTTAGAAAATTAAAATTTTACAAAAAATATTATACATACACCTTTTAAAAGTATAGGTTTAGGAAAAAATTTTCATGGTAAAAACTTTTTTGAAAAAAACATAACTAATTGAAAATCTATTAAATTTAAAATTAAAAAAAACATTCTTAGTTTAGTACATTGCAAATTACCACTCCAAAATTTGAAATTTTTTAATAATTTTTTTTAATCCCTTGATTTCAATGTAATATTTAATAGTTTTGTGTATTTATAAATTATAAAATGTTAGGGTGTTTTTTTATAATTTTTAAAACTTTTGATGGTGTTTATTTTATAGTTTTCTAAATTTTTATTATGTTTTTAGTGTAATGCACGTATACGTCAATTAATGATGATAAGTCGTTCTTAAGATTATTAGACTATAGTTAAGTATGCACATTACTATTCCTAGACAGTATAGTTTATATATAAAAAAAATTTCAGAAAATTTATATAGTGGTTAAAAAGATTTTAACTTTAATACACTATTTTTTATAAATTATATTTAATGTGAACCCATAATGTAATTTTGACTGTAGTCATTATAATTTTAATATGTTTGATTGATTGACTATATAGTATATATGCATATAGATCATAGATAACTATACTTTCTCACATGAGCTAATATTTGGTGCTTAATAATTTAAATTATTACTTTTAAATTTAATATAAAGAGAAGCAATGATGTGAGTATTCAAGTGCATTGCGTGTGCATCTCAATTAGTCTAAACAAATGACTAGCAAAAAAAAATATCAACAAAATACCCCTAAATGACGTGGGATACGGAATTGGGCCAAAAGAAACCTTTTTCTTTCCAATTTGAGTGGGGGATGCACTTTTGACGGTGAGGGGGCCAGAATGATACCAATTGGTGATCAAGTTGACAATGATTCATGAAAGAAATGGTGCATTGAGAAGATCCCTTGTAAAGAAGGTACATCGATTTGTTGGAGCATGACTACGAGAGTCCATGGAATAATGTGGATGTCCTGTTGTCATTATCTGTCACACTTTCGGAAAAGGAGTGATTTGGATTTCATGGGGGTAGAAAAAAAGTTAAAGGGATAATTGGGTAGAGAGAGAAGCAAAAGGAGCTTTCTTCCCCTCCATTACACCAGTGGGGTAGCTAGGATTCCGACCTAGGGTTTTTTTGGTGGTGGGTGTGTGTGTGGGTGTGTGTGTGTGGGGGGGTGATGGATTTTAGTTGGTAGACACCATTTTTCAATGTACAATTGAGAAAACCTCGCTAGATCTTGAAAATAGATAGTCTTGAATATAATTCTTTTTTTATGGGCCAAACTACCAGATTGATATTTTTTGTTGAACCTGCTAGACACTTTGATATTTTTGTTACTTTGGTATCATGTTGGCCCATTTTTAGTCATACTTAATACCTAACAGAATGCCTAAGATATCTTGGGTTGAGAGAGCTTATTTTTCTAAGATTATAAGGTAGTATGGCTTTTGGAGGTTTACGACTTTTATGATAAATTTGTTTTATAAATTATTTGAGTAAAATTGTAATTTGTTTGGCTAAATCTATATTATTTGAATGAACATATGTTATAGTTTTTCCAAAATTGGGAACACTGGCTTTTTCAAATGGGCTTAAAAAAGCTTCTATCGGACATCTAGATATGAAAAAACTAGTTTGTAAGCTCCATTGACCTAAAATAAATTCCCTCAAACGGGAAGCAGATCTATTAAGTAGCTAGTGGTGCAATTGTAGCCATGCAATTTTTACATATCCCCCAACCACCCCACCCCACCCCACAAAAAAATTCTTTTTAAAATTACACCCAAGCTATGTAAAAAATAGCAAAGAAATTAGTAACAATTTGAATTAGCCCATTGAAAAGTAAAAGTCCATTCACATTTTCCAAAATCAAGTGTACTAAGTACATTCCCATTAGATGTTATAGTTTTATAATATTATGTTTTTACTTTTGGATAAATGAACATTTATCCGGCACCCCTTAATCTAAAATTTTCTGAATCTGCCACTGTCCCCAAACACCCTCGTGATAACGAAGAGAATGAAATGAGAACAGATTTGTCAATAACAAAGAGAGTAATGCTAAACTAACTTCCAAGTATCTGATTGCTAGTGGAGAGGATTCCTTTGTCTATGTCTAGTAGTTGAATGGTCATAGATGTTTAATGCAAGATATAGTATTTTTAAGATAATTAATATTTTATCTAATCAATGACACGTATATGTTTCTCGTAGATTCAATAGCTATTTAGCGTAAGAATACAATTTTGCAATTCCTTAAACTACTTAGTACATCTCCAGGAAATTCCAGAGGGTTCATTTAATTTTTAAGTTAACCATGTTTTCAGTCTCCTATTTTCTTTTAAAACTAATTAGAAGGCAAAAGGGAAGCTAAAACTAATGGCTTAGGCTCTAGGCTCTAGCTGAGTTAAACAATTAGTTGAGACCGTTTCTGCTTCCTTATTTTTAATTACATAACTTTCACAAAGCTATTATAATAATCACTGATTGATTACATTAAGAAGCAATATCTTATTTGCAAAACCAATGTGAGAGCATTTAAGACCAACTCATTATTGTCATGTGGTGGCGCTCACGTTTTTGCTTGTTTAATTACTCCTAGCTACTTTTGAAGTCAGTTGTCAACTAATAATTAATTAACAACTGGATGATGACATAAAACATGACAATTTTGTTTTAAAGTCTTCGAAGTTTAGGTAAAAATGACAAGCTGTTATGCTTTTATAAAGAAAACCATGTAGATGACCCTAATAATAAGAAGAAAAGGGCTACTACATCTCATTATCAGTTTCACTATAGATCGATGATTGCAATGATTCTTGTACTACCTCACTTGTTAGATTTTACTTATATTTTTATTCTGTTTGTACTAATTGTTTGTTGACTGCAATGATTTGAAATTGATAATAAACATGTATTGGGTGAGAAAATAGTTAGTGATGAATTTCCGGAGCTAGGGGCTCATTTGCTTCTTCTGATCGGCGGGTTCGTTGGTTAATGACTTGAGAAATAAGGTAGATATCTAATCAAAATGAGAATGAAACTAGACTTAAAGATTTTCTTACCAATGTAACCTTTCTTATACTAACTCAGAAGGGTAGATCGGAAAGAGAAGGAAGTCCACGTGGCATTATCTGGTCAGCTTAGGTGAGCCTCACAGAATTTTCTTTATAATAGAATTGTCCACGTGTCCCTCCGTTACTGCTCGAGATAGTTAGATGGCAAGAGAGGGCATTGATATAATTAATAATTTAATTTGATGATTGCACTCGTGCCTTCACACGAATTAGTTAGAACTCGCTGAAGACAATGTGCCAAACAAGGCTCAAACCGTGATGTCCGTCCCCGAGCAAGGAACGAGAAGCTATGCTGCTTAGGATGGTACCTGGTCAGTCGTTGGTTGCTTTCTAAAACCCGGTTAATTTTATGAGATAACCAAACACATATGACATTACACATCATTTATTTGTAATTTTCCAAGAGAGAAAACTCTATACGGCTATTTTCATAATTTTATTCCATACATACCTAAAGGTTAAATTGTAGATGAGCGTCGAGAATTTATAAGTTTATAATATTCATTTAATGAACTTAGGGGGCGTCCTAAATAGGAAGTAGCCTTTTTGTTTGTTTGAACGGTGTGTGGTGGGGGCCCACGAAACCGGGGGAGCAAAGGCGCCGTATCCTTCGCGCTCGCGTCTCTCTTCACGCGGCTGTCTTCGTTCAAAGTCCTCCTACTCTTCACAATTTGCAGCGGTTTGATTATGACCGCGGTGCTTTCTTAGGTGGGCAGAGTCGGTCACAAATTGCAAGATGCGGACGCGTATTTGATGCCGACTTCTTTAGGCAATATATATATATATAGAGAGAGAGAAAGAAATGGGTATGTTTGGTACCAAACACAAAAAGTTATGCTTGGTAGTAA
Organism: Asparagus officinalis; assembly: GCF_001876935.1. Lineage (NCBI taxonomy): Eukaryota > Viridiplantae > Streptophyta > Magnoliopsida > Asparagales > Asparagaceae > Asparagus > Asparagus officinalis. The sequence continues at coordinate 12,509,683 of NC_033794.1, read as the reverse complement.
GGTGGCATAATCTCCTCCACTCATTCAAATGATTGCATATCCCCATGTACTTCTAAACTCATATGAATGTGGTCCCCCATTTGAATGAGTGGAGGGGATTGTGCCACCTCACTACCAAGCACAAAATTAACCTCTCTTTAGTCGCGCGCTGGTTTCATTTCACCTTATTACCCTTATGCAGCTATAACTCAGCATTGGATGCAATCTAGATCGAATTGGAGAGGAGAGGTTTTAGCTTTTTAGATAGTGCAGGTTTGTACTTTGAACCAGTCTCCCTACTATATATATAATATATACTATATACCTTAATATACTATATATATATATATATATATATATATATAACTATATATACGTATGATATATATATATATATATGAGAAATATGAGTACTGCTTTCGCGCTACCAAGCCATACC
>NC_033794.1:12479960-12508265 GCF_001876935.1 Asparagus officinalis | reverse complement strand
GCGGCGGCGGAGACGGTATCAGCAGCAGCAGCGCTGCGAGCGATGAGATGATCGCTCAGCAGCAAAAGCTAGTGAGAGTTGGTGATGAAATGAAGAGGCCCTGCAGCAGCCTCTTTTCGAGGGTGCTGCAGATCTCACCGGCAAAAGTGCCCTTGCCGCTGTCGCCGAGGGCGATAAAGCCGATGCCGACGATCGGCGATATGGTCAAGCTTGAACACGGTGTGCAAATCTCCCCTCGTGCTCCCGGGATGAAGAGAAGGTAAACAATAAATTTTATTAACTCTCATATATCAAACTTTTTGTTTTTTTGGGACAAATAGTGGTAGTGGATTTGTTGAGCTGAGCTTTCAATTTAGTTATCTGAAACTTTTCCACAGGATCAATCTCTGTCAAGGCCCAAACTATATTCCCATGATCACCAAACTTTAAATCCTACTTTTTGAATAAATTCCAAGACACAGAGTTCTCTTTTTATCACTAGAGTCTAAGGATTCCTCGAGGGGATTTTGTATTTGATTGGTTCTTTTGGTGCAAAACTTTTGCAGAAAGAGCCAGGCAAAGAAAGTGGTTTGCATTCCAGCGCCAGCAGCAGCAAGCAGCAGGCCAAGTGGAGAAGTGGTGCCATCTGATCTATGGGCTTGGAGGAAGTATGGACAGAAACCCATCAAGGGTTCCCCTTATCCTAGGTAATTTTCCATTTTAATTACTTATATATATACTCGCTTATTATCATATGCTTAAAAATAAATATACATCGATGGAATTTATAAAGATTAAAAATTTCTAACTCCTAATGCAAGAGGAAAGGGATGTGTTCAAGGAGTAGGGAACACGTACAGTATTAATTTCGATCTCCTTCTGTCTTATTTATTCTTTTTCTTTATGCTTTCTTCTCTCTTACTCCAAATCATGGGTAACCCCTTCATATCTTTGCTCCTTTACTTCTCCTCATCATCTGATTACTAAAGTCACTAGCTTATTTATCAAAAATAAGAGCATATTAACAATAACTCAAGGTAAATTAATTAACTTATTTTTTCATAATCAATTAAATGAATAATAGACACTTAATTATTCATTTCAGTTCCTTGTCACTAAATGAAAACTTTTTTCCATAAGCTTACTTACTCTTTAAATGCCTTGTCAATAAGCACGACATTCTAATAATATATACAATCCAAAAGTACATAAGTTATATCAGTAGGATCAAACACTAAACTCTATTATGAATTTTGCCTTCATTTATTGAATATATAATTTTTATCAATATAGCATCCCAACAATATCAATACATAATTCATAATAACATGCACTATAAACTAACAGTTTATATCAACAATTTACACAGGCACTAAATTTGATTTGCTTTAATCTTCTAGAATCTCTCAACTTTTATCAATAACTAACCATTGGTATCAAATTGCTATAATTTGATCAATGTTAACATCAAATTTTGTACAATTTTCAGGGGCTACTACAGATGCAGCAGCTCAAAGGGATGCTCGGCAAGAAAACAGGTAGAAAGAAGCAGAACTGATCCAAATATGCTAGTCATCACCTACACATCTGAGCACAACCACCCTTGGCCTACTCAACGAAATGCGCTCGCGGGGTCCACAAGAACACAGCCGCACAAGAACTCCTCCACCTCTTCAACCTCCAAATCCTCAACCTCAACTTTGAAGGAAGAGCCTAAAAATATCAACCCTAATACAAATTCAAGTTCAAGTTTGCCTACAGTTAAAGAAGAAGTCGTTAGTGGAATGGATAACGTAACGGTTGACAATGTGTTCTACAATGAGCCAGCGTCAATGGCTGGTTCGAGCCAACCCGATGATTTCTTTGCTGATTTGGCTGAGCTTGAACCCGACCCGATGAGCCTTATTTTCTCGGGGTCAGGGTTCGTTGGACAGAAGCCTGAAACTGATCAGGAGAAGGAGAGTAGTAAGGGATTGGACCCTTTCATTGATAATATGTTTAATTGGTGAAGGTTTGATCATAGAATGTTTATTACTTACTTAGTTGTTAATTAGCTTACGTATTGGTTTCGGGGCTATTTTTAGTTTTTAGTTTCTTTTCCTTATTTTCTAGGGCTAATTGCGGATAGACCTTTGTCGTAGTTCTATTATATATTGCAAATAGGCTCCTTATTGAAATTTTCAACTCTTTTATCGATCCTTGGAGAAAAGAGAAACTGTTTTTCGACAAATAGATCTATATATATGCAATGAGCAATAGTAGAGGGATCTATCCGCGATTGGGGAGTGTATATATATGCAATGAGCCATAGTAGAGGGATCTATCCGCGATTGGGCAATACTATAAGGTGGTACATCAGCAATTAATTAACCCTATTGTTTAAGGAATGGAAGAGAGCCTACAACCCTGCATAGTTTGGGGGTGGATTGTGGGGAGACCCACATATATGGGGATGTTGGAGGATGAGACAGAAAGCTGAAGAACAGAAGCTTTCAACAGTTAGAGATGGCAAGTACATGTCTGAGATGTGACAGAAAAAGGCTAGATTAATTACATGGAGAACCTGATGTAAATTGTTCATAAAAAAAGGGTTATGAATTTGCTTCTTATCTTTTCATTTTCACACCTTATTCTCTCTCACTCATTCTCCATCTTTTCCCCCTCTCTTTTTTCAAACTATGGGAGTGACAGATGATTTCGAGTCTAGTGGTCATACAGTAGTTCCTTATTGATAAACAGGAGCTTTTTCCTTTGGTGCACTCGCTGGTGTACTTTGACAAGATTGGTTAAAGGTACAGGTGTTAAAAACCTGCAGTGTGAGTGGACAGTATGAGAAATATTCACTTTCTTAATCATAAATAATTAAACAGTAGTATATAAATAATTATGATTTATTCCAATAGAATTAACATCATATCTTTGTAAATTATACTCAATTTTCATTTGTTTCTTTTGATAAATCATGATCGCTCATTAAATAATAGACAGTTATAAGACACAGAAGAAATTATCTTTTTTATTAGAATTCCTCACCAACTTAGATTATTCTAGAACTTCTTTCTAGTAACATCCTACAAAATATCTACCAAGAAGTTTCTAGGAAGATACAAGTGTATGGCTAGTATTTATTCTTCTAGAAATTTCTGAGTAATGTATGGCTAGGATTAACTCTTCTACACACTTCCTAGCCCTCTTAAACAACTATAAAAAGGGATACTGGGCTCTTATTTGTGCAAGCAAGCAAGAAGTAAGCTTGAAAGCTTGAGTGTTTAGTGTAGGCTTGTGTGAGTGTTCACCAAAATAAAAAGTTGTGTGAAAGTGAGGTGCTCTTGTAAGAGCAAGTATTATACTCCCTAGTGTTCTATCAATAAAAGTTTTCTTTGTGTAGAGGGTTGTGTTCTTCAAATTTTATCAAAGTGGTATCAGAGCAATGTTCGATCTAGCCGGGCCAATCGAAGGTGCTCGTGTACGAGATGACGAACATGATCCAGCCACATATTCCTAAGCTGATGAAGACCAATTACGACAACTGGAATATCCAGATGAAAGTCTTGCTCGGCTCGCAAGATGATGTAGGACGCTTGACAGAAAATTTAATGGAGGATTCGGACATTCACGAGCTAAATACAGATTTATACTTTCGCAAAGAAACAATCATATCTTTTAATCCGGAAGGCGGATTCTGACATATTATATATGTAAATCACCTATCTCGACAAGACAGAGCCAACCAGATTGTCAGATTTTTTTTAGAGTCCAATTAGAATTAGGAAACAAATTCAGTTTTGATTTATGATTTGTTTCCTCTATTATAAGGAGTCTTTTTTTAGTTAGAATTTAATACTTTCTATTTCTTTGTAATTCTATTAGGAGTTTTAATATTTTAGGAATTCTTTTACTATTTTTGGTAGAATTGGAGTCATTGTAGGAGTCTTGTTTCTTTTTCTATTTAAGAAGAGTCTTGTAAGCCTTAGAGGCATAACTTTTCATTAATAAAATTTTTCTTTTTCAATATTTTCTTCGTGGATTCGAAGCTCTTCGTGGATTCGAAGATCGTTCTTTGTGGATTCAGAGAACACCCTTGGTGGATTCCGAGGTTACAACTTCCGCACTGCGTCACAAGACTTGTGGGAGCTCGTGGAGAATGACTACACTGAACCAGAGTCACCTGCAGCAGAAGTAACTCTCACCGCCACACAGAAGAATGAGCCGAAGGAGGTCAGAAAAAGAGACAAAAAAGCTTTGTTCCTAATATTCCAATTTCCAAGGCATAGATGAATCTGCGTTTGAAAAGATTTCCAACGCCCTGTCCTCTAAAGAGGCATGAGATATTTTACAAAAATCCTATCAATGTGCGGAAAGAGCCAAAAAGGTACGCCTCCAAGCATTAAGAGTTAAATTTGAAAATTTGAAGATGAAAGCTACAGAATCAATATCAGACTATTTTAGTAGAGTTCAGACAATAACTAATCAAATGAAGAAAAATGAAGAAGCAAATAATGATGTAAAAATTATGGAGAAGATACTTAGGACTTTAGACTTTAAATTCAAATATATTTTTCCGGCAATACAAGAGTCTAAAGATCTCTCCGAAGTTTCTATTGATGAGCTGCAAGGTTCTCTGCAAGCTTATGAACAAGATATAAATATCAGTGCAAATCAAGCGGAGAATCTAGAGCAAGCCTTGCAGAGTAAGATGACTATCAAAGAAGATAGTCGAAGAGGACGTGGAGGCTACAGAGGCAGAGACTCGTTTCGAGGTGGCTCAAACTTCCAGCAAGGTCGTAGGAGACGGTACCAAGGAGGCCATGAAAATCAAGATCAAAATAGAGATCGTGAACGATCATTCGATCTAGGACGAGGTCGTGGCACACGAGGAAGAGGACAAGGAAGAAGTTACCAGGAGGATAGATCTCAGCCACAGTGTTACAAATGTAAGAGATACGACCATCTCAGCTACGAATGTTGGGAGAAATCAAATCAAGTGGTAGAAAGAAGTAACTTTGTAGAAAGGGAGCAGCCAGACGCTTCAACAGTCTTGCTGACGTACCAGGAAAGTGAAAGCAAGAATAAAGATACCTGGTATTTGGATTCAGGTACCAGTAACCACATGTGCGGCATCAAGGAGTTTTTCACCAAGCTGAACGAGATGGTACAAGGAGATGTCACCTTTGGAGATCAGTCAAAGATTCCAGTGAAATGCAAGGGCAAGATAATGATCCAGACAAAGACGGGTGAGAATAGGTACATCTCTGACGTCTATTATGTTCCAGCACTACGAAATAATATTTTGAGTCTAGGTCAACTCCTTGAAAGAGGCTATGATATACATCTAAAAGACCTTGCCCTCACTATCAAGAATAATAATGAAGTAATTGCAAAGGTGAACATGTCTCGAAATAGACTGTTTACCTTAAATATTCATACTGACCCTGTCAAGTGCTTAAAGATGATTATGAAGGATGAGTCTTGGCTCTGGCATTTGAGATTCAAGCATCTCGCATTCAGTGGCCTAAATCTTCCGTGGAAGGAGAAAATGGTGAAAGGATTGCTGCAAATCAATCATCTGAACCAGCTATGTGAAGGTTGTATGAAGGGCAAGCAACATAGAAGAAGTTTTGAAGTTGGAAAGTTAAGAAGAGCAACAGAGCTGCTACAATTGGTCCACACAGATATTGCAGGACCATTTGAAGTCGTATCTCTTGGAGGAAATAGGTACTTTCTCACATTTATTGATGATTATAGCAGAAAAACTTGGGTTTATTTCTTGAAGGAGAAATCCGAAGCTCTAGAGAAATTCAAAGAATTCAAGGAGATGGTAGAAAAGCAAAGTGGGTACCACATCAAAGTGCTCCGATCAGATCGAGGTGGAGAATACACTTCGAAGGCATTCAATAATTTTAACAAGCAGTACGGGATAATTCATCAACTCACTGTCGCCTACACACCACAGCAGAATGACATAGCAGAGCGGAAGAATCGTACCATTCTTGATATGGTCAGAAGCATGTTGAAGAGCAAGTACCTGCCAAAGACTTACTGGGCTGAAGCCGTGGACTGTGCAGTTTACCTCTTCAACCGATGTTCGACAAAGAGCGTCAAGTTCAAGACACCATTGGAGATGTGGAGCAATATCAAGCCAAGTGTCAACCACCTGAAGGTGTTTGGGTGTATTGCATATGCACACATCCTAGGGCAGAAAAGAAAGAAGTTGGATGATCGAGGAGAAAAGTGCATATTCGTTGGGTACGAGAGGAGGACAAAAGCATACAAGCTCTACAATCCAGTTACAAAGAAGATGATCATTTCAAGAGACGTGGAGTTCGATGAAGAAGATTATTGGAAATGGACTGATGAAGACAAAAACATTAAAGGTATGTTCTTTGAAGATAATGATGATGACTTGCAGGAGGTTGGAAGACCAGAACAAAGTCCACCAAATAGTCCAGCTCCATCAACCTCAACATCGACGCCGACATCATCACCATCCAGCTCAAGTGAAGGAAGCTCTTTAGGGGGAGCAACAAGGAGGATGAGAAGTTTAAGAGATCTGTACGACGATACAGAACCAGTCGAGATGATGGATGACTACACACTATTCTTCTTGTTTGCAGAATGTGATCCGATCAGCTATTAAGAAGCTGCTCAAGAAGACAAGTGGAGAAAAGCCATGGATGATAAGATTGAGGCAATCAAGAGAAATCACACATGGGAGCTCACCACCTTACCTGAAGACCATAAACCCATTGGAGTAAAGTGGGTGTACAAGACAAAGACAATCAAGACGACGGAATCGAGAAGTACAAGGTCAGGCTTGTTGCAAAGGGCTATAGTCAGCGAGAAGGAGTTGACTATGAAGAAGTGTTCGCACCAGTCACGAGGATCGACACCATTCGACTCATTATCGCATTGGCAGCACAAAACCGGTGGAAGATCTATCAGATGGACGTGAAGTCAGCCTCTCTTAATGGCTATCTAGAAGAAGAAGTCTACATCGAGCAACCACCTGGGTATGTGATGAAAAATCAAGAAGACAAGGTCTACAAGCTGAAGAAGGTATTGTATGGACTGAAGCAAGCACCCAGAGCGTGTAATGCTAGAATCGATGCATACTTCCAGAAGAACAGATTCCAGTAGAGTCCGTATGAGCACTCTCTCTATACCAAGAAGAAGGATGGAGACATTATGATCGTATGTCTCTACGTGGACGACATGATCTTCACCGGTAACAATCCAAAAATGTTCAAGGAGTTCAAGAAGAACATGATCAAGGAGTTCGAGATGACTGACATTAGATAAATGTCATACTTTCTTGGAGTAGAAGTGTTGCAATCTGAGAGAGGAATCTTCATCTCTCAGAAAAAGTACGCAAAGGAGATCATTCGGAAGTTCAACATGAACAACTGCAAACCAGTTGCAACTCCTGTCGAAGTTGGAGTGAAGCTGAGAAGAGACTCACTAGGAATCTCTATTGATCCAACTTTGTATAAGAGCTTAGTCGGAAGCCTACAGTAGCTGACCATCACAAGACCCGACATAATGTTTGCGGTTGGACTGGTGAGCAGATTCATGGAGGAGCCAAGGCAAGAACACTTCAAGGTGGCCAAGAGGATTCTCAGGTATGTTCAAGGAAGCATGAATAAAGGATTGTTTTACTCACAAAGTGTAGATCCAAGACTAGCCGGTTACACCGACAGTGACTGTGGGGGAGACTTGGATGAAAGAAAGAGTACATCCGGCTACATGTTCAGCATTAGATCAGCAACCTTTTCTTGGTCATCAAAGAAGCAGTCAGTTGTTGCTCTATCAAGTTGCGAAGCGGAATACATTGCTGCATCTGCAGGTGCATGTCAATCAATGTGGCTTAGAAATCTAATGAAGGAGTTGCAACACTAACAAGAAGCACCGACAAAGATTCTCATCGACAACAAATCAGCTATTGCACTTGCCAAAAATTCGGTAGCACATGGACGAAGCAAACATATAGAGACAAAATATAATTTCATCCGATATCAAGTTAAAACGAAGACCGTGATGCTGACATATTGCAAGTCTGAAGACCAAACCGCTGACATCTTCACTAAGCCACTAAAGACAGAAACATTTTTGAAGCTTAAGAAGAAGCTTGGACTTGTAAGAAATGAAAGTTGGTGATGAGGGGGAGTATTAGAATTCCTCACAAACTTAGATTATTCTAGAACAACTTTCTAAAACTTCTTTCTAGTAACATCCTACAAAATATCCACCAAGAAGTTTCTAGGAAGATACAAGTGTATGGCTAGTATTTATTCTTCTAGAAACTTCTTACTAATGTATGACTACGATTAACTCTTTTACACACTTCCTAGCCCTCTTAAACAACTATAAAAAGGGGTATTGGGCTCTTATTTGTGCAAGCAAGCAAGAAGTAAGCTTAAAAGCTTGAGTGTGTAGTGTAGGCTTGTGTGAGTGTTCACCAAAATAAAAAGTTGTGTGAAAGTGAGGTGCTCTTGTAAGAGCAAGTATTGTACTCCCTAGTGTTCTATCAATAAAAGTTTCCTTTGTGTAGAGGTGTGTTCTTCAAATTTCACCAGAAGAGCCGCTGAGGCCTGAGCAAGAGGACATTGGCATTTACAGGGGTAGACTATCGGTATAGCTCGAATCTCTGGCGGAGGGTCTGGGTGTATGGACGATGGGTCGAGAGAAGTAAGGGGGAGAAGATGTGCAGGATTGACTTAGACATGATGGCGAAACGCAACGGCGGTTTGTTGAGAGGATGATGATGAGGAGGAGGAAGATATCGACGGAGAAGTGCAGGGCGTGCAACATGCAAGGGAGAAGTGTTGGCTGTTGCAGCCGTCGCCGTTCGAAGGAGGGCACATGGTGTATTTCAGAACGATGGTGAAAGGTAGGGAGGTCAATTTTTGCTCATACTCATTTACTCACCTGGCCCGTCCATCACTTGGCCCGTCCAAAGCACACCCATTTAATTAAATGGGTCTAAACGGGTGGGTTCATTTCAAATGACACTAAATGGGCACTAAATGGACGGTGTTTATTAACTCGTTTGCTCGCCCACCTGTATTCCCAAAACAAAAACCCTAAAATCGCTAAATCTCTTCTTTTCTCTCTCTAGGGCAGCTGAGCTCTTTCTCCACCTCAATCCCAACCCCAATCCCTACTCCTCCGCTGCCTCCTCCGCTGCCTCCTCCGCCGCCTCTCGAACCCAGAGCCTCCGACGCCTGTGCGTATTTTGATTGGTAAATTTAATGCTATTTTGTTCAATATGTTCATGCTATTTCTAAATGGGTAACGTACATGCCTGTGCGTATTTTGATAATTCAAAAAGTTTACAAAAACCCCCTAAATTTTGCAAAAAAACCCCAATAGTTTACAAAAAAACCCTAAAAGTTTACAAAAACACCATAAAAATATTATACATATATAGCTACTATAGTTAAATGGGCAAATAGGTGACCCGTTTATTAAATGGGCGGGTAAAAACCCGCCTATTTAGAAAATGTTAAATGGGTCATAAATGGGTAAATAGGCAAAACATTCTTTCCCATTTATGACCCGTTCATTTAATACCCAAACCCACCCATTTAACATCCCTAAACCGAAGGGGAGGTATCATATGGATTGTGGGAAGGAGGTGTTGCGCTGTGATCTTAAGACTGGCGAGGTGGTTATTCTCCCTGATTTGTTAAAGAAAACCCCATCATGTTTTTTGGGTATAATAATAGCTCGGCTCAGCTTTTGTTCTGAATTTGGTTCGATTTGTTTTGTTTTGTTTTACTTTTGTCAGGAGACGTAGGAGATAATTGTCTGTGTCGTTTATTCATTACATTGATGGAATTATTATTTGAGGAATGTTTTAACAGAGTTCTTGTTCTTAGGCAATACATAAAACTACTTATTGCTGTCAAAACAATAATAATATAAAACAAATTAAAGAGTTAGAAAATTCAGGCCTGATTGGGAGCAGTCGTGATATCACTGCCCTAGAAGATTAAGGACCCGCCTATCGCCCTGGCGCAGTATGTCCTCTCTCCCCTAGCGGTAAAACCCCCCGGAATCAGCCGGCCTATGCACTCAGGCGTGAGACACAGAGCTTATGCTCAGACGAAAACAGTTGCCCAGAAAATTGAATATGTAAATATGTAGCCGAAATCTTTGGAGGTATAAGAGTAGAGAAGAGAAGAGAGTGTAGAGTTTTTCCTCTTCGTTGGTGTGATTCTGAATGAGCTCCAAGCCTCCTTTTATAGGTGATGAAAGGTGTAACCCCCGCTGAATCCAAGGGACCGTTACGCACGGTTAATGCTTCCGTTACCCGCATGCAGCCGTTACAAAATGTGTAAAACGTGCAAAAATGAAGGCTTGAGAAGCAAAAGGCGTGCCGTGCGTGCGCGCGCGCGCGTGTGTGGTAGAACCGCAAAGCCCACAAAACCCAAAACACTATTCAAAGCCCAATAAGGAGAGAACCATTATATACCCTTTACTATTCATCTCATTTTCCGATGTGGGACTATTCACAAAGGCAAAATTGCCTTTTTCATGAATAAGCTTCCAACAATACATATATAAGAGAGAGTATACTTATATATACTTATATAAGAGTATATAGCCGTTACACATATTTTTAATTGCTAATTAAAACATGTTTTAATTACAAAAATTTATTATTATTCATGAAGGCAAAATTGTCTTTTCTTAACAAAATATCTAACAGTCCCCCCCCAAAAGGCAATATTGACTGAAAATAATAAATCAATAAATAAATCACAGAATAAATATAGGTTGGGCAACCTTTCGTATCGTGAATTCGGGAGAGGTAGCTTTCGGCTTTGAACCTTTCCTTAGTGAGTTCATCGCCACCTGATGGACATAATGGACTAGGCCTTGAATTAGGCCCCTTTAATCAGGTATTGATGAAAACACACACAATACGCTTCATCTATTGAGCAAAGCGGGTTGAGCGTTAAAGGCCATGCTCACAAAAAACCGACTCATGAGAGTTTCTAGGGGTCAGCCCTGTCCCCCCCAACCGCGGCCATCACGGTTCCTCTCACGTAGGTAAGTCCTCAAAGGGTACTACAGCTGTTTATTTAATACCCCCCACAATACACGCGTTGGACTTATTAAGAGTAAAACTCAGCCTAGCCAGCTGTATCATAAGAGCATCGTCACCATAGAGAAGGGGTAGTAGCAAATGCTACATAATGATATATAAATATATCTAGGTCGATGCTCCACACGAGAGTCACTTGTCCAGCTTGTTTCTACCACATTGAACCGACATTGGGACTACGTCTCCAAATAAGGGTTGGGTTGCCGCTGTCAGTGACCTCATTTATGGGCTTAACCCCATCTCCCTCGATGAATCCAGAACCACACTCCTGGATAATCCCTTAGTCAAAGGGTCAGCAAGATTTTTCTCAGACTTTACAAAGTCCAAGATCACAACTTTGCCTAATAGGCGTTGTACAGACTTATATCTTATTTGAATATGTCTGTTATGTTTTTTATTTACATGTACTTGCTTTAGAAGCTCTATGGTAGATCTAGAATCAGAATGAATGGAAATAGGAGGAGAGGGTTTAGGGACCAAAGGAAGTTCAGATAGAAGATCTTTTAACCATTCGGCTTCTGTGCAAGTAGTATCAAGAGCAATTAGCTCAGATTCCATGGTGCTCCTGGCAATTATTGTTTGCTTACATGATTTCCAGGATACAGCAGCACCACCAAAAAGAAATACATATCCAGATGTAGACTTTACACTGTTGGAATCCGTGACCCAATTGGCGTCACTATACCCTTCTATAGCATCAGGGTAACCAGTGTAAGTCAAGCAATAGTCAATTGTGCCTTTTAGATATTTGAATACTCTTTCTAAGGCAGACCAATGATCTTTGCTAGGGTTGCTAGTATACCGACTCAGTCTCCCTACAGCATAAGCTATATCAGGTCTGGTTCGGTTGGATATGTAAAGAAGAGATCCAATCATCTGAGAATATTTTAGTTGGGAGACAGGTTCACCTTCATTCTTCTTCAAAGGTATAGAAGAATCATAAGGTGTGGAAACAGGTTTAGAGTTATGAAAGTTGAATTTGATTAGCATTTTATCAATGCTATGGGAAAGACTCAAAGATATTCCTCTAGTGTCTCTAGAGATTTTCATTCCAAGTATCATGTCTGCAAGACCTAAGTCTTTCATATCAAAATTTTTGGAAAGATAATCCTTAACCTTTGAAATTAATTCAAGTGTTGTTCCAAAGATAAGGATATCATCAACATAGAGACAGAGAATGACATAGCCATTGTTTATCACTTTAGAATAGACACATTTATCGTATTCATTCACAGTGAAGCCATATTGTGCAATGACGTTGTCAAATTTCTGGTGCCATTGTTTTGGAGCTTGTTTAAGACCATACAAAGATTTAACAAGCTTACAGACTTTGTTTTCCTGACCCTTGGCAATGAGGCCTTCAGGTTGGTGCATATAGATTTCTTCATCTAAATCACCATTCAGGAAAGCAGTCTTGACATCCATCTGATGTATGATAAGCTTATGGATAGCAGCAAAGGCTAGTAATACTCGGATAGTTGATATTCGGGCTACAGGAGAATATGTATCAAAATAATCAATGCCCTTTTGTTGAGTAAAGCCTTTAGCTACTAATCTAGCTTTAAATTTATCTATGGAACCATCAGCTCTGAGTTTCTTCTTGAATATCCACTTACAACCAATAGGTTTACAACCTGGAGGTAAGTCAGTGAGTATCCAAGTATGGTTTTCCATGATAGATTTAATTTCATTATCAATGGCTTCTTTCCAGAAAGGAGATTCAGGTGAATCCATTGCTTCTTGGAATGAGCTTGGATCACCTTCAATAAGAAAGGTAAGAAAGTCTTCTCCAAAATCCTTTCCGATTCTACCTCTTTTGCTTCTTCGAGGTTCAATATCAAGAGGTTGAAAAGAACTGGAAGATGGAAGATCAGATCAAAGGATGATGATCTGGGAATTTTTGAGATTTTAGATTTGAAAGGAAAATGTTTCAAAGTAACTGCCAAATCTCTTGCTTCAATAATGTATTGTTATGGATATAGTCACTGATTTAGATTTGATGATAAAAATCTTTTAACATTGCTATCAATAAGTGGCAATCCAATAAACAGCATCTAACATCATTAGAACCCAATTTTTCTCTCTTAGGTTCCGAGATAATAGCTAACTTTAGGCACAAGCAACCCCAAACCCGGAAGCACTTATTAAGGATTAGGAGATCCCCTTCCAATTCATAAAGGCTTGTAATTACGAAATATTCATCTGGGGAACCTATTGATAAGAAAGCAACGCAGACAGAAAGAGCTTCACCCCCAGAGATTTTCAGGTGCTCTGAACTCGAGTAACACAGACCAATTTCATTATGGTCTTTCTTTTCGTTCATCTACGACGTTAGAACTGTGGGTATGGGGCAGTAACCTCATGAATAATACCAATGTGTTCTTGCTAATATTCAGTCATATGATTGAGGTATAACTCCCCCCAACGATCAGATCTTAGAATTTGATCTTCCCTGTCAGTTGGTTTCTCAAAGATTCAGCTTTGAACACTTTAAACCTATCTAAGACTTCATCTTTAGTTTTGAGAAGATAGGATGTATACAAAATATCTGAGTAATCGCTATAAAAGTCAACAAAATATCTCCTACTCCTCGGTGAGAGACATCGGTTAGAAGTCACAACCTCACTAATGAATTAATTCGAGGGTTCAAGAGTTTCTAGTTATAGACTTGAAGGGTTTTTTTAGTCGTGTTCCTTGAACCAGATTTACATTGCATTGAGGAATCATGAGAAGATTTAAGGAATGAGGTTTAATTTACTCATTCTCTGCAAGGTATGGGAAAATTAACATGTCTCAAGTCGTCCATAGCCTAAACATACACAAGACTCAACAAATTTTGAATAACAGCGACAGACTCAGAAATTTCATTGAGAACTTGGAATTTGATTACATTGAGTTTGAAAAGGCCATTAACAGAATAAAACTTTTCCTATGAAAACATTACTCTTTAGTAATCACAGAATTTATTGAGAACTTCTTATTACAATCAGCTATAACCAGCTATAGAATAAGAGAATTACACTAATGACAGATGGAGAACGGAGAGAAGGACACATGAAACAGCCTTGCAGATGAAAGAACTTTCGCCAGAAGTCATGGTGAGAACTCTAATAGACGTCACACTTCCTATTATTGAATAGTGGAGTCATCTGCTAAGCTTATGAATTCCTCCACGTGATTCTGATAATTTTATGAAAACCGAAGGACGGTCCATCTACAGACGTGGATATTTGCTCCGGAATCCAATATCAATGTCAGTGGAAAGAAGTTTATAAGAATTTACAAGATGCAATGAATAGGCTAACCGTGAAGGAGGTTGGATTTTTTAATGTCATATTAACTTTGTGGATCCATTTCCTTTAGGTAAAAATCCGGTTCCTTCTTCCGAAGAACAGTTGTGACAGCATGTTGTTGCGTTCTACCACAAGACGAAAACGCAGAACTGTCTCATACAGATCTTATGGCTGGAAGAATTGGGATTTGGTTATGAAGGAGGAATTTGTTGAAAGATTGTTGTAAAGATTGTTGATTTTCTTCGCAATTTCTTCCCTTTGGGTTTTGAAAATTTTTTTTTCTATAGATTAGGCTTATCCTGCGTACAAGTTACTTTAGCTTTTGTTCATTCATTGGTATATGGAATTCTGCCATATGCTGGTCTGTCAATTACGAATAGTCTTGCAGGGCTTCAGTTAGGTTAGATACTCCTTGCTTTGTGTCGGAGATGCCGCCCAGCAAAATACTAGACCAGGAGGGAGGAAGTTATCAATCAACAGAAACTTTAATAATCGTCAGTAAAAGGTGTTTCCTTTTGATTGGAGATATGACGGAAGGAATCTAGGATCTCATGAATTTTGTCATTATGGGCTTGTCATCAACATGTGAACTTACTTGATGATGAGGAAGGTTGAAACGGCAATAAAAGTGAAGTTCCGAGCCTCATCATATAGCCATATTCTGCTTCTAAGAGCTTCCATATGTTCATTTTGCACATTTTGAATCATAAATATATTGTCATAAAGGTTGTCTGCAAGTGGCACTAAGAATTCGCTATGACAACATGATCAGTTGATTTCTTCTGGTTATTGAGGCTAGGAAAAGGAGCACTAGCACCAGAACCAGAAGTGGAAGGAGCCAGTTGATGCAGGATCAGGAGTCAAAGTTTGAGAACCACTAGAAAGATGACACCAGAATGTGTCAATAAGCAAGATAAATCCTAAGGGTAAGTAATGACACCGTATTTCAATCTGATTAAGGCACGCGTTTTACGTTAACCGACCGGTAAAACTTCTCCAGGTTGTGAACCACACTTTTTGAAAATGACAGGATGATTACCAATAAGTCCAAATTTAATTTTACTAGTCTAATGATAGATGTAATACTGATATAAAAACGGTATTGTCATTTATATGACAGATAACTTAATTAAACCCTGCTCTTAACCAAAAACTCTAAAAATGTAAAAGAGTTAAAGTTTTTACTCAGAGTAGTTTGGCCAGGTAAGGATATGTAGCTGAGAGGTATGAATTCAATGATTTCGATTAAGTAACCAATAGTTTCTTGCGACGCTTAACGCATCCTATAAACCTTTCCTTAGACATCACTAAATGCCAAGATTACAATTGAACGGTTCAGACTTAAAGAATTTTTGTTTATGACAAGATAGAACTGAATTTGAGCACAGAAGTAGCAAGAAATTAATACATATTTTTTTAACTAATTTAGATGCAACAAAATTAAACAATTAAATAATGACAACAAATATATAGAAATTCGGGTAGAAGCGAGTAACATCGATGAACATGTAATTATTTTTATTTTTAATATTATTTTTTTATTTTTAAATCTTTTTTTTTACTATTAACTTAACAGCAGAATTATTAATTAATCTTCCTTAGATGCTGTCAACAATAATAATATAAAACAATTAAAAGAGTTTAGAAGATTCTAGGCCTGATTGGGAGGGGCAGTCTGGATAACACTGCCCTATGAAGATTAAGGACGCCTATCGCGCTGGCCGGCAGGTAATGTCCTGCTGGCTCCCATAGCGGTAAAAAACACGCGGACTCAGCTCGGACGCTCGCACTCGGAGCAGTGAGACACAGAGCATGTATGCTCAGACGAAAACAGTGTGCCGACAAAGAAAAATTGAATATTAAATATGTAGCCGAAATCTTTTGGAGGTATAAGCCGTAGAGAAGGAAGAGAGTGTAGAGTTTTCACTCCTTCGTATGGTGATTCCTGCATGAGCTCCAAAGTCTCCTTTTATCAGTGATCAGAAAGGTGTATCCCCCAGCTGAAATGCCAGGGACCGTTACGCACTGGTTAAATAGCTTCGTACCCGCAATGCGCCGTTACAAAAAATGTGTAACACGTGCAAAAAAATGGAGGTTGAAGAGCAAAAGTGTGGGCGGCTATAAGCGGCGTGGGGGCGAAGGACGTGGCGGGCGGGCCGCAGCGTGCGTCGTGCCGAGCAGCGCAGTGTGTGGTATGAACCGCAAAGCCACAAAACTCCAAAACACTATGTCCAAAGCCCAATAACAGGAAGAGAACCAATTATATACCTTTATTTACATCAATTCATTCTTATTTTTCAGCGATGTGGGACTTTATTCAAAAAGGCAAAAATTGCCTTTTCTAAATGAATAAGCCTTCGCAACAGCTTATTTGTTTCTAAGCTCTCAGGTAGAAATATCCCTTCTCTGCCTCTCTCTCTCTACGTGCTTATTTTTAATAAATTCGGAGTGTTTTGCGTAGAGAAGAGACTTGAAGCATCCTACATTATTTAAAAAAGTTTAAGTGCTTCCTATTAGTCAAAAAATTCTAAGCTTCTCAAACAACAGTCTCATCCAATAATCTCCAATTAAGTTAGGAGCCGCGTCTTGATTCGCAGGAAATTACAAAAGAATCAAATATGTCATGACTCTTATAATTGTTACACATTGATTTTTTTTTTTTTTTTAAAAACCAACAAATCTTATATCGCCATGATTTAAGTTTGCAATATATTTTAATTGATACTCAAGTTTGGAAATGACCCAGTTTTACTCGGGTAGTTTGGCCAGGTAAGGATAGTACTAGAGGTTGATCAATGATCGATTAAGTACCTCGTTTCTTGCAGAGCGCTTTACGCAATCCTTAAACCTTTCCTTAGACACCAACTAATCCAAGATTACTTGAACCGGTTCACTTAAAGATTTTTTGTTTATGACAGATACTGAATTTGAGCACAGAAGTAGCAAAGAAATAATAATTTTTTTTAACTAATTTAGATGCAACAAATTAAAACAATTAACTAATACAACAAATATATAAAATTCGGGTGAACAGTAATCCCGATGAACAGTAATTTTTTTATTTTTATATATTTTTTTATTTTTAATTTTTTTTTACTAATTAACTTAACAGCAAGAATTATTAATTAATCTTCTAGATTGCTGTCAAAACAATAATAATATAAAACAAATTAAAGAGTTAGAAAATTCAGGCCTGATTGGGAGCAGTCGTGATATCACTGCCCTAGAAGATTAAGGACCCGCCTATCGCCCTGGCGCAGTTTGTCCTCTCTCCCCTAGCGGTAAAAACCCCCGGAATCGGCCGGCCTCTGCACTCGGGCGTGAGACACAGAGCTTATGCTCAGACGAAAACAGTTGCCCAGAAAATAGAATATGTAAATATGTAGCCGAAGTGTGTGGTAGAACCGCAAAGCCCACAAAACCCAAAACACTATTCAAAGCCCAATAAGGAGAGAACCATTATATACCCTTTACTATTCATCTTATTTTCCGATGTGGGACTATTCACAAAGGCAAAATTGCCTTTTCATGAATAAGCTTCCAACACTTATTTCGTTTCTAAGCTCTCAGGTAGAAATTCCCTCTCTCTCTCTCTCTCTCTCTGCTTATTTTATAATTTCGGAGTTTTCGTAGAGAAGAAAGGACCTTGAAAGCATCCTCATCATTAAAAAGTTAAGGCTTCCTATTAGTAAAAAATTCTAAACTTTCAACCAACAGTCTCATCCAATATCTCCAATAATTAGGGCCCGTTTGATTCGCAGGAATAACCCAAAAGTCAAATTTCCATGCTCTGATAATGTTGACACATTGGATTTTTTTTTTTTTTTTAAAACCAGACAAATCTTTATCCCATGTTTAGTTTGCAATATATTTTATGGATACTCAGCTTGGAAATGCCCTGCCCTGTAGGAAAAGCAGAAAATACCTAATCCTATTATAAAGCACTGAAATAGGACGGAAATTGAATAAAAGTGAATATAAAATAATTACATTGCTTGTTTGGGTATTTGCCACACCCCCAAAAGTCTCTGTCTTTGTTCTTCTCAATCTTGCACAGCGTTAATGGTGTTGTGATTTTGCAAGAACAACGAGCCTCCTTTGTTTAGGACTTGTGATGAAATCATATTTCAATGCGATTGTATCTCTTTGTTTTGAGCAAGATTCATCTCAAATGGTCAAATCTATTTTTGTTGCTCATACTTTATTTTAGATTGCTTGGAAGTATTACTGTTTGGAACTTGTGACTACTAGAATGCTCTTTAAAAACACATGAAATCAGGTATAATTGCAATGTGCTTTGTTTTTTTGGATGGTTAGCTCATCAAGTTGGACATTCCAACTTGTTTGTTTTACATACCAATATAAAGAAATGCAAGAAATAATTTATCTCGTGCCAGATATCTTCACTTTTTTCTCTGATCCAAACATAGAAGGTGATTACCACATGATGAGCTAGCTATTTCTGGCATTGATTTCCACAATTTCCACGCGAAATAAACAGAGGACAACTATTAGTATTTGCAGGATATCCATGGAAAATAGCGAAAAAAAATATGTTTTCCATGTTACTAATTTCAATTTCCATATTTTTATCAAATCTAACCAAACAAGCCTTTAGCATTCAGAGACTAAGAAATGTCGTACGAAAAAGATCATGAAAATGATGAGCAATTTTTAGCAATTAGCTGCCAAATAGTTGCCATGGGATGGGAGTCAAAAAGGAATTCGGATCCTCTCCGCTATCTAAAAAGTAGTGGAGAGACCACTACATAATCACAACCATTGATTATCTAGTTGGTGGTTGTGATATTTTTTGAGTGCAAATTAGGAAATGGTGCAATACACTGGTGTACGGTGATTGTTAGATTTAGATTGTATCATAACCGCATACTACGTAATCAACGATCAAGAGTAAAAATAGTGGATACATGAGTAGAAAGTTGCACCGGTTAACGAAACACCTCGTCTCCAAATCCCACTGGTCCTAAGCGTAACATAAGAAGCTTTTCATGCTAATTATGTTGTCAACGACCTCATGCACCATAACCATATCATCCCCTTAATTAATTCGCGCGCCTTATAATTAATAAAATAATCTTCTGCACGCAATGCGTGACACGTTAATTGCAAACCTACGTAAACTCGAAACATAATTATTTTTCTTCTCCTCACTTGATCTTCTTGGGTTTTTAGTTAACAGCGCGCGTGCGTGCTTCGTGTGGAGTAGAACACCGACAGCTTGTATAATCAAAATTAAGAACAAGCTTCTTTTTTAAATAATAGTAATAGATTAGTTATCTCAAATTAATAATAGTCGGAAAAGAGCCCACAAACAAATACACGCAGCTAAAAATCGAAGTACCTAGTTTGAATAAAAAAAAAAAAAATTGATCATCGATCATTTCTTCTTCCCATTATTCTTCTCTCCTGGCCCTAGCATCTCCTCCAACACCTCGTCATCCAAACACTCCAGCTCAATCAACACCCTGCTTTGCGCCGCGACGGTCGACGAAGAAGACGACGGCGTTGACGATGACGACGGAGCGCCCGCAGCGTAAGCACGAACTTGGTCGGGGAAGTTGAGCACGGCGAGGGAGCCTCGGCATGGCGTACGCAGCCCGCCACGTCGTAAAGCTTCCAGTCCGCCTCCTCGCGCCGGCTGTTGAAGGTTGCCCGCACCAAACCTCTAGCCGCCGCACCTGCCGCAGCTGGGAAGTCCCGGATGCTCGCGGCCCGCGAATTGGTCCCACGGCCGGCCGCGCGGCACCTCCTCTGCTACTTGGTTTTCGCAACGCCGTGCCTTGCCTCCTCTCTCCTTCCATTTTGCCCGTCTGCCGCGTATTAAAACGTGTCATGGAGCAGCCGTTGTTGGATATAAATAGTTCTGCGGCTGGTTGGTCTGGTGGGGGCCGCCGGTCGCACTCTCGCACTCGCCGCGCCGGGCTGGGCTGGGGTTGGGGGTGGGCGTGGTCGGTGGGGGGGTGGGCCGCATAAATGCGCTTCAAATGTATTTGGGCATCGAGCCGATTTCAGAGGCAGCATGGCCTTCTCTTGAAACCTTTTTGGTTTGGTTCGTATTCTTTTATTCAATGTTTCGTTGAAAGTAACAGACTTCAACGAGATTATGATTCGAATTAAGGCACGTGCTAGAATAACATCAATCGCAAGCGAGGGCGGATCCGGAAAGTTTAGTCACCGCAGGTAAAATTATAAATCTATACTACCTATAAAACATGATTGACTTGTCAAAACTTTTAATTTTCATTTTTTTATTTCCGTTTTTAGGTTTTTAGTTTGATGATTCTCAAATACGTCATTAGTTGTAATTAATCATTCACTAACTATATACAACCTCCTATTAATTATTTATGCATTTCCTCACTTTTTCAGAACCTTAATATTTTTATTATTTGTTTCGTCTTTAGTTATTAGTTTATTTTGTTTTTTTCTGAATCGATCTTAGTTATTCAATTCTATGTTCAAATCATCATTACCATGTCTTTTTATCAATTAGCCCGCTGCCTTTTATTTTCCTCAAAAGGATGAAAAGGGCTAATTTGCACTTAAATACACTATAGTTTACCCTAGTTTGCATTTATATAACCCTCGCATGTTTTAGGATGCACTTATATACCCTAAAGTTTCTCAAGTTGCACTTTATCACATTCTCTTATGCAAACGTAAGAAAAATTTCCTTTTTATATACCCACGTGACGCTCACAAGCTAATGTTAAGAATATTTTAACATTCAATATTTCTCGAATGTACTGGTAAATACACCCTAGTTCTCTTTTAAATCTACCCTAATCATACCTTGAAATTGAATTATTATGGGGTTTAACGGTAAATTCTATAAAAATTAAGAGCTACAAAAAAATCGTGAAATTAGTTTGTTAGTGTGTCACATGCAAAAATTGGTGGAAACTTCTGCATGTTTACACAACATTGACATTAAATGTCAATTATAGAAGCTTCAGCGCCCCGAAGCCCTCAAAGTCAAAGTCCCTCACGTGGATTTAGAAAAATATTATAGAAGCTTTGTTCATGTTCATCTCCTTCCTCTCTCTCTCCTTTTGTCTTCTTTTCTTCTGAACCCAACAGCCTTCAATGAGAGAAAAAAATAAAAAATAAAAATAAAAATAAAGGAATAACGGAGCTTCTCTCTTCTCAGGGTCAGTGGGGGCCCACTGCCTCCACTGTAGATCCACCCCTGATCACAAGGGCCTTGTTCTAGTAAGACCATGGCCATATATTGTTCACGCCTTGACTGCTGACTTCCTTTTGAAGTATCAAGCATTTTTTTTTTCTTGGTTGGGTAAAGTAGAAACATGGGGTTGTTTATAATTTTTTTTTTTGAATTTTTAGGAGGTCTTTGTAATTTTCAAGATTGTAAAAGGGTTCTCTGTAACTTTTAGATTTTCGTAATCCTAGTTAGGAACTTCATTACTCGGATGTAATCTAGTTCTAACCTGGCCTGATGTTGGCCAATATTCTAGCGTTTGTTTGGCAACACACCAACTAACTTGGGTAAGAGTCTAAAATATATTTGGCAAAAACTTATACAAGCTCGGACTAGTTCTTTTTAGTTCAAAAGAAAGGACCATTGCCTAGGTTATCTTTGGACTAATCCTAACTTGGTTCAGTTCTAGTCCGGTTAAGACCCTAACCGGATTAGCGTCAGGTTGCCCAAGTGTGCTCGTCTAAAAAATATCACAAGAATGGGGAGAAAACAATTTGAATTTAACTTAAAATTGAATCAAATTTAAAAAAAATAGTCAAGTATCAGCGCTAAACCTGCAGGCTTAATAATTGAAAAATATTCAACTTGAGTTTGCTTAAGCTAGTTCTATAAAAACCCAGTAATTGAGGCGAAGTATAATTAGACTAGCACTAATCTGATTCGGTTCAATGGACATATAGAATAAAGGGGTCAGGAGGGAAGTCCAGGAGCCAAGCCGAGGTGTCCGCCCAAAAGGAATACAACAAACCCTCTTTCAGAATTTGCCTGGTTGTCATGTGTTCCATATTGACTCTAATCTTTGATCGGGCCGAGAACACGGGTGATTGATGCAAGTGTTTTAAGGATTTGATGCTCATGAATACTAATGATATCACGCAATTATTAATGTGTATATAGGGCTACTGGCGAAAAGAGATGCGTATACAGGGCGAGTTTACGGTAATCTTGATGTTATTTCATCTTTTCTCAGCTACCCTCAGACCATGATTACAAGGCGACTCCTTATAGTTTATGCACAGGTCAGTTCCTTGCCTGTGTGTATCATCTATTTTTATTCTCATGCCCATGAACATGGTAAAGAGAATCCTGGTTTCGCTTACCTGCCAAATCGAATTCTTCCTCGATCCCCTGTCAGCTAATTTTTCCTCTACTTCTAGAGGGGGAACAAGAATCATAGAACCAAAAGAAGATGGCGCTAGGGGAAAAGAAAATGTCAGTGGAACTTTCTTTGGACGATCTTCAGTATTAGGAGATTCGATGATAATAAAAATAAAATCAATGC
Source organism: Asparagus officinalis (assembly GCF_001876935.1). Classification (NCBI taxonomy): domain Eukaryota; kingdom Viridiplantae; phylum Streptophyta; class Magnoliopsida; order Asparagales; family Asparagaceae; genus Asparagus; species Asparagus officinalis. The sequence continues at coordinate 12,485,361 of NC_033794.1, read as the reverse complement.
TAGTGTCCCTACTTCTAGAGAGGAACAAGAACAGAGCCTAAAAACGATGGCACTATGGGGGAGAGAATTAAAAAAAATAAAAAAAATCAATGGAACACTACGCGGACATTTTGCAGCATCACAAAAAGCGATTACGAAGAAAATAAATCAATTAACTGAAGAGAGTGGACCCACCAACCAACAAAGGCCTGAGATCCTACTTTAAGAAAGAAGAGGGTCTAAGAGAAGTCACCAGTCGACGTCAAGCAAAAGCAACAGCCGTTGTGGAAGGCTTTGTTGCTCAAAGTCCATGAAAGAGGGAATAAAGAGTTCATTAATAGTTAACAACAAAGATTTTGATTCCTCTGACATTTTCCTACTTAAATTCTTGAAAGTCAAGACTGCTGAGTTACTTCGCGGGCGGAATCGATGATTCAAACAATCAGACCACCCGGTCAATTGAGTGATGATAACATATTGTGACTGTGCCTGCTTTGCAATTTCCTAAGAGAGTAAAGGGAATAAATAGTCAAAACATCCCAGAGTAGCTGCTAAGCAAAGTGAATGTAATGTCCACCGGCGGAAGTTGTTCACTGGTCAATTTGGTAAAGGTATTCTGCTAATGGTGGATAAATGTGGATGACAGGCATAAGTGAGTATTCTTATACAAAGACAGTAATTGACTAGAAAAACAGAAGGGAAAAAAGAAGAAGATAGTCCTCTCGTATAATCTCCCGTTTTGTAAACTACCACAACCAGTGAGTGAATTCTTCAAAATCAAGATGAAGGGGAAAAAATTTATGAACTTTATACCTATATGATATATAAAGAATATTTAAAAAGACAGTTTCCACCAGCAAAGCTAGGGACACACCTAAATGCCTATAATTACACGAAGTTTTACAGGGTTGACCAGCCATCGATCTATATCAACGTAGAATAGAAAGATTTACTTCCTAAATTATACGAAATTTGCTTAAGATTACAGTATAACAAGCCATCAACCTAAATTATTGTAGAATAAAATACCGAGCAACAAAAATTGCATCATTAAAATACACATGCTGAAACTATATAGAACAGGACTAATGCATGAAGAACATAAATTTGCATCTACACATAAAGAACATAAATTTTCATAAGATTACAATATAACAAGCCATCAACCTAAATTATTGTAGAATAAAATACCAAGCAACACAAATTGAATCATTAAAATACACATGTTGAAACTCTATAGAACAGGACTCATGCATGAAGAACATAAATTTGCATGCACGCAACCTATTGGTGACTCACCTTGCTCCTAGTGTTGCATGGTTCTGGTAAAAGTGGTATCATTTTCTTGAGATAATGGAAAGTCTTGAGCAACTACACCAGTTGCTGATCCAAAAGCTTTTTTCTTCAACTGCTCAAAGAGCCGGGTAGCTTCCCTAAGCTCCTCTTCAGCACTGGGACCATGATTTGTCCATGCATCAATAACTTGTTGTTGGAATTCCAAAGCAAGGGGGTAGCTGTATTCAAAGAAAATAGAGTGATTATAACCATTGGCCCCGAATAAATTCTTCTGGAAGAAATATTCAATCAAAGTGCAAGGTTAATCTTTGTCCTCTAAATTTATTGCTGTAGTCAGAAGAGACCGCAAAAAGAGAGGAATGTGTAGCAAGCAACTGACATGAGAGTTTAACTAGAAAACAGAAGCAGAACTCGCCAGACATTTTAAAGTAGGTTAGCAAAGAAAGAATGTTATAATTGACTTTAAAGTGCAAGGTTAATCTTTCTCCTCTAAATTTATCAGAGATCATGAAAACAGACAAAGATGTCGCAAGCAGGTAACCGACATGACGGTGCAGAACTGATTAGTCATTTTAAAGTGGGTTAGCAAAGAAATAAGTAACTTTATAACTGACTTTAAAATGTAGCTACATATTTAGTCTTCTGACATCCTTTTCTGAAAGCTTTTCAACTCTGAATTCTGTATTTATATTTCTCTGGAATATATCTCAAAAACTTAAAATTTTCTCCCCTTCATTGGTCTAGCAGTAAGATATAACTTCCGAAATGTGAGTTAAATTCTAGAACAGGTCAGCTTGGGAAATTTCATGAGGTCAGCTGGTATGGAATTCTTTTGTGTTCAAACATATTCTAAATCTTCTTGCTGCTAATTATTCAGAACATAGATAGATTGTATACAAAAGGGGAAAAAAAATTCTGGTTTGGTTTAATCCAGTAATGCAGATGCATATGCTTGTTTTTTTAAAGCTGACTTTTAAATCGGATCACATATTATTCAAAAGTTCCTACTTAGCCGTACTGGAAACTTTCTGATCAAACGGCTTGGTGTTCAATGGGGCTCCAATTATCATCTATCTATCTACAGAAAAATTAACTGATATAATTTCAAGAAGAAAGATCAGCTCTATATACTTCCTGCAACTACTTCAGCAGCTCTGCTTTGGCCTTTGCAGACAGAGAAGCCTAAGAGAAGCTATGCAAGATTGAATTTTTTATTAGAAGGATCCATGATGATGTCATTGCTATTAGGAAGAAATTTTTGCGTATATGATGACTCCCTAACAGGCAGATTGCTCAAGGATTTGGCACCATAAGAATTCTCCCTTTTTTTTTTACGATGTATGTGAATGCTGTATGTTACAAGCTTGATTTTCATCTGTTTACCACTTCAAAAAAGATTAGAAAAAGAGCATTTCAAGAATTGAAAACCCTCTGATACCAAGTTGATACCAAGTTACTATAGTATCAACTTGAAAAAAATCTTGCAATATTTCATCATAATCCATGCCAAAGAAATTGAGTTATCCCAGGACAATAGACTAGAAAAATGCAATCACGAGACATCATGAAATTTATACTCACTATTAGCTCGAGAGAAATATCAAATATAAATTATTAAGACCAAAAAATATTTTGTGGAGGAAGACTGCTGATTTCAAGTTATTTAAAAAAAATAAAAAGAGACCGCTGATTTCAAGTTATTTAAAAAAATAATTTGTGGAGGAAAAGTGCTGATTTCAAGTTATTTAAAAAAATAAAAAAAAGACAATGTAACAACAGGAAGCTGCAATATACTAATGGATCATGGAGCAATGGAGGAAACCATGCGGATTTCAAACGCATTTCAAGATTTCTTTGTGAGAACAAGGACACCAATTTGATTGACTACAAAAACAAATCTGATGAATTAAACAGGAAGATTTTTTTGATGCTATTAAACATTGTGGGAAGTTGCCATAAACTGATGAACAAAATAGCATCGAGTTATGCAAGGATTCCAAAAAGTAAACTTATACCTTAGGTGATATCCCAACTGTTATGCTAGCTTAAAATCTAAATGGAGGTTCCAAAATAAAAAGCAAACACAAGTTCAAAAGCTCTCATTACCTTCCCATAGCACTATACGCATTAGCAAGACTCTGACAACTCTGGATAGAATCAGCATGGTGTGGCCCCAGAGCGACATCCATGACATCCTTTGCAAGAGCAAACATTTGTGCAGCTGTATGTGGCCTGTCCATCTCCATGTATGCAGCCCCTAAATTGTTATAAATATATCCGACTCCAAAATGCTTCGGTCCAAAGCTCTCCTTCATTCTCTCAGCTGCACTCTCCAAATAAGCAACAGCTTGGTCCACCTTTCCTGTCAACAGAAGCAACCACCCAATTCTTGCTGACACATTCCCTTCCATATGTTGTTCTTGTGGGATCCTTTCGAGCAGTGAAAGGCTCCTCTTCAGTAATGAAATCGCAGTCTCAAACTCATTCATTGACTCATACAACATTGATACTTCAGTGTAAGCTTCAGCAACCACTGAAGGGGACACTTCTTCCTTCTTCTCAAGAATTCCACAAGCTATCTCTAAACACCTCTTGGCATCAGCAGATTTCTCTTGGTTACACAATGCTTTCGCCATGGAAATAAACACCAATGCTTTGGTCTCACTGTCCTTATCCGTTTGCTGAACCACTTTCTTGAGTGATTCTATAGCTTCATCATACTTCCCCAAAGCAATCTGAATATTTGCAGCATCAATTTCGGTATGCAGAAGATCAGAACCTAAACCCCAACTCTTCAAAACCTTTTGCGACTGCTCATTTTGCTCCAATGCCTTCTCATGCTCTTCTAATCCAGTATATATTACACCAAGAAGCCTTCGATCATGAGCGACTTCAACTGAATTCAACCCTAATTGTGCCTTATGAATCTCCAACGCTTTAAGACACAATGGCAGAGCCTCCTTAAAATTAAGAATTGCAGCATAAGCCTCTGCTAAATCCCTATAACCCACACCCAATTCTTTACTATTCGGCTCAAAGATCTCTTCTTTGAGCTCCAAGCACTTTCTAAGGTTAACCAAAGCCTCTTCTCTTCGTCCCATCGCAGTTTTCGTGTTAGCTAATTGAAGGTTAACAGCATGCACCACCGGCCTAACATCGAATCCAACCGAATCCTCTTTTCCTATAGATGCAAGAATCCGATTGGCCCGATTCAAGAACCCTAAGCTATCATTGAACCTTTTAAGGTTGTAAGTTATAGAACCTACCAGATGAAGCGCCATCGCGATCGGGATTCTGTCCTCGGGGTCTTCGTCGAGGATTTTGAGGGCTCTGAGAGCGAATTCTAGGGTTTTATCGTGGTCATCGGATTCGATGGTTTCGAGATGCTGGCCAACCTTCAAGCAGGCGAGCCCTAGCCTCTTGTCGCTAGGGTTTAGGGACGATTCTAGAGAGTTGAAGGCGGTGAGGATTTCTTCGGTCGTGGTTGCGGACTCGAAGGCTTCTTCGAGATCGGACTGCTGCTTGAGTTTTCGATGGAGGGGAGGGGTAGCTCGGGAAAGGGTTTGGAGGGTTCGTGATTGGGGACATTTTGGGAATAGAATTGGGGATCGAGCTGCTGATTGAAGAATCCTGGGGGTATTTCGGGAAGAGCAGAAAGATTTGATGAGGACGGAGAGGGAAAAGGAAGCTCTTCTCATGGCTTTTTTCTTCGTAGGTAGACGAACGGAGGTAACATTCGCGAAGAACCCTCCCAAAACCCTCACGTTTATTTGGATTCGGGCAAGGCCCATTTTCTTTTGTCCGGCCCGGTTTAAATTCCCGGTATATGCACACACTCCTGCGGAGCAACATATCTTTAAGTTGTGCCATCTTCGTGGACTCATCAGCTGCCTTCCCGCCATCTTCGCGCGTTGGTTCCCGCCAAATCGGTCCGTTATATCCCTACCCTTTATTTAGCCTTTTCCACCTTTTTAATATCGAGAAGACGAAAAAAAGGGGGGGAAAAACCCTCATTTATTTATTATTCTTTTACTCCCTCTTACGAAGGCAAACCGATCGAGGGTAAACCCTAGAGATGCCGCAGTCTTCATCGGTTCCTTCCTCGGCAAAAGAGAAGCCGATCGAA
>NC_033794.1:12467700-12479950 GCF_001876935.1 Asparagus officinalis | reverse complement strand
AGATCTCGATGCCGGAGAAGCCGATCCAGCTTCCGAGGCGATCGAAGGTGGCTTTCTCAGTGAAGGAAGTGAAGGAGATAGCTTTAGGCCTTCAAAAGCCCCAAAAAGATTCTATCGCTCGGAGATCAGATCTCAATGAATCTGGCGATGGTGACGAACTCTTAGCAGTGGAGGAAAAGCTTAAATCTGCAGAGTCGTCGCCTTCGAAATCTTCGAAGGCTAGATCCCTGATTAAGCTCCCTGAAAAGTAAAGCTTCAATCTTTATTTTTGTTTGATGTTATGAAATTAGGGTTTTCTCTGATCCGATGGCCTTAAATTGTAATCAGGTATGAGATTCTAGTGGATTTCTTCAACTCCATGGAGTCTTCGATTCGATTACTTCGGTTGAAGAGATCGTTACCTACATTTGCTAACATCTGTTCCAGTATTCAGCATCTAACTGGAAGGTAAATTTTTACTGTGCTCAAATCAAATTATCCTATTATTCAAATGATTTTAATTTGTTATGTTAGGTGAGATTTATGTTTAATCTACTTTTTTTATAGGAGGTTTACGTATGGGCATTTAGCACAACTGAAATATATACTGCCTGAAGCAATTTCAATCAAGAAAGTGCTTTTGCGTGATGAGGTTACTTGCTGTATGATGCCGGTGCTCCAATTGTATCTGCAAAAAGATGCAATTGAGAGCGGCTCGAATAGAAAAGAAGAAGAAAGTGGGTATTCAATCTTGAGGAAGATTTTCAGGCAAAGGCTTGTCGATTTCTTTAGAAAACATCCCGAGGTAAAGCTTATTTGGATGCTTGTTTTAGTTTATTAAAATGTTTTCATGTAAGCTTGGTTCATCAGTTGAACGTGTTAGCTTGCAAGAACCCTCTCTAATTGTATAACATGATTACTAGTATTAAAGCATTTGCCAAAGGACCCTTCCACTGCACCAAAACTCTGAAGTTTTGGTGATAGATGAGGGTATAGATTTATAATCTAACATGCCCCTGTAGATTGAGTGCCCGTGTTATTGGCCAAAACCTGAACTCCCCCAACTCTATAATCTTTTTTTAAATACTTTTAAGTTGGTGGGAGTGAGAATTGAACTTGGGTTGCTCTGACATCATGTCAATATCCCTACCATTGCACTTGAGAGTCATAGTTTTATAATCTAACAATCATTATTAGTATCTTTTGCTGATATCTATCATTTTGCTTGCTACTTCGTTTTGATAGAAAGTAATTCAATGCTAAGTACAAGAGTTTTCTTTCAGCAAGATGACATTCCAGAGGAGGAACTTCCACATCCATTTGGTCATCAAACAACACCAAATATACCTTCAGATATTGCCAGAAACTCCACATCTTCAATCAATTCAACAACTGATGTGCGTGAGTTTGTCAATGCAGCTTCTCACATTCCACGATCTTTCTGTAAGCGGTTTTCTCAGAAAAATCTTATACCTGATGGAGAGAAAACATCCCTTTTGTGCATAAACGAAGATATGCCACGGGATAATTCTCCCATCACAGTTGAATCATCCCCTATTAAATGTGATTTAAGGCCAACCATTTGTAAGAAACCATTGTTTACATCCCCTGTTCCAAAAACCTCATCAAGCACTCAATGTGCTCATAAAGAGAAGAAAAGGTTGATGAATACTGACAAGTGTTCACTCCAGAAATCGAATCAACTTGATGGAACTCCTGTCAAATTTGTTTCAACTCCATTAAAGTTAATGACGGCCACACCAGAAATTCAAACTCCAAAGAGGCATCGGCCTACAACCAATTGTTATACGCCAGTTAAGGAGGTTCCAGAGAAGCAATCAGCTCGGACCAAGTTGTTATTTGCAACACCACAAAAAAGTGCACAAATAGATGATTCAGAAGAAGTAACGGTAACTATTTCAGATGGGGATGATGATGTGATCAACATACTTCCGGAGACTCTACTGCAAGAGGTATACTTAAATCATCTTTGTTTTATGGTAAAAGTAATTATGTTTCATTGTTGGTTCTATTTTGCGCAGCGACACCCCACGGTTGCCTTTTCATAAATAACTTTGTACTTTTGCTATTTCTTTGTTGGATGCATAAATTAATAGTCCTATGTCTTAGCTGTATTGCAAATATCTGCTAGGTATTGGGGTTGAGTCTTAATTCTAGTATAAATTTCATTTATGTATTGCTAATATGCTAGTCTTGGGAGTAGATCTTAATTTAGAAAACTAATGTTGATACCATGGCTTCCCTTTCGTAATTAATTCTGTCATGATGCTATTTATTTTATTGGATGCACAAATTAATTGTCAATATGTATTAGCTGTATTACTAAGATGGGCTAAGTATTGGGATTGGATCTTGATGTCAGTATTAAATTCATTCTTGAATTGATAATATATGCTAGATTGGGAGCAGATCTTACTTTTGGTATTGATACTGATGTCTTTCATTCATGTCCTTATGAAATAGGATTCGGGTTAACTGTGTTAACAATTTTCAGATACGAGAAAAGGAAATAATAATGGCAGAAGAAAGGAATTCTGGCGCTTCTGAAGCAAAGAAGCGTAAAGAGATGTTAGCAAGTTTACCTAAACTTTTCGACATGATCCTTCTCATATTCCAATCAGGGAACCGATCCTTTGTTACAAAGCAGGAACTTGTCCACAAGATAATCTCAGGTTGCACTACCATAGTAGATAGAAGTAAGTCCTGAGTAACTTGTTTTGGCACTCTAGAAAACAATGATAATATTCCAAATGCTAAATATCACACTGGATCTTCAGGTGAAGTGGAACAACAGTTGAAACTGTTGCAAGAACTGGCCCCAGATTGGATCTCAGCAAAGATGGTGCCCTCCGGGGATTTTCTATACAGGTGAGTGTTGCCGGTGCACAAATTGCAAATTCTTTGAATTTGAAGAATTATTCAGTGAAACTATTGCAATTTACACCATGATAACTGATCTTCTTCGTGTTTTCTTCAGTGTCAATAAGATATCGTGTTCACAAGATATCCGCCAAAGACTTGCTGAAGCCCAGAGCTGAAACGTGGTGACTCTTAGTGACATTTATAGGATCTTACAACACTATTGGGATTTTGGTAACATCGCAAGTGGATTGAGAAAAACAAGCAGTTTAGAGTCCCAGGCATATATATAAGCTACCCGCTGAGGATTCTATTTTTGTGCCGTATTATTAGACTGAAAGCAAGTCCTGTAAGATGCTGCCCAGTGCTTAATACTAACTTCTCCAATCTTTTCTTCATTGATATTGACGTGATTATTGCTTCTCAATATAAACATCTCAATAGTATTTTTTTTAATGGCATTTGTACTTCATATAGCCATTTTAAGCTCAACCTGAAGAATCTGAATCCTATGAGGCAAATGGATGCAAACATATCCATTCTAAGCTGCCTTTATTTCAGAGCGCTTCTTGTTTTGTCTTCTTTGAATGGGCCTCTTCATTGCAATGAAAAATAGTAATGCACCCACAAGCGCAAGCTCTTGCATATATACCAAATATACGATGAATAACGAGTGAAATGGACAGGTGAAACAGGCAGTGACAAAATTATTCGACCTGTGCAAACTGTGACAATGCCCGAAGGAAGTTTACGCAGCCAAATTTTCGTAAACAGAAATTGATCGAAGTAGGCATTGTGGTTGACAAATACAGAAACCACATTGAGAATACTTAGTAGACTTTGAAGATTATACCTGAAAAATAAAACATGGTACCCAAATTTCATGGAGAGTTTTAAGTTACCAGGACTTCCGAGACAAATAGAAAGCCTCCTAACCCTTTTAAGATTAAACCCAATGCTACTAAAACTTTAATCTGCTGACATATTTAGAAAAAAAAAATTCAGTAGACCAAGCGGCAGATGTGTCGTATATGTGAAGGACATGAATTTGCAAAAGAATTACTCACTTGAAGAACTGGTGAGAAGAATCTGAAAGCATCATTATGTGTCTTAGATGATTTGCGTTCAGCCCTTTTATAATTCCCCAACACATTGAAATATAAATTAGGATAATATTTTTTTTTATCGTAAATGAAATATAAATTAAATATTTTAAGTATTTATTTGCATACATCTTCTTTCTGTCTTCGTTCTTTCGATGTCTTCATTGGAGATAAGCAGAATAAATGTTTCAAGTAGATAAAAAAAGAAATACTACAAAAAGAAACTTAAACAAGAAGAGAGCCTTGCTTACTCTTGCCGTGCGCTGAAAAAGGAAGATGAAGGCAATGAGAATTCTCCGAACGCACGGTATGAACTCCATCTCATTGATATTGACCAAAAAAAAAGTACAAAATTTTGATAAGTGTAATAATCATATAAAACAAAAAGTAAACAATTGATGCAATTTGTGAGGTAAATTCAGAGCCTTGTCTTCTCTTTATAGTGTTCCGTCAAATTAGTTGTGGTTTTTGTTAGCTATAATAAAATCAGTGTTTTTGTATTAGTCCCCTCATCTTTCGTATTTTGAATTGGTGCCTCAGATCATTGAAATTGTTATTAGATCCCTCACTTCTTGTATTTTCCAACAACTGCTATTGACTTGAGGGATTAATTTGAAACAATTTATAAGAATTAGAGGACCTGTAGAAATTTTAATGACTTGAGGTGAGGGGTTAATCTTGTAACAACGTGAAAAAATTGCAGGGCTCGATAGCAATTTCAATAATTCGACGGACTAATAGTCTAATGCTGAAACAACTTGTAAAATTTGGCCAATATCAATTTCAATGACTTGAGGGACGAACCTTTGAAGATTTGAGAGCGCTAATATAGGAAAAACCCTAACCAAAAAATCCAAACTTTGGGATTAGCTTTTGTTAATTAATTCTGTAACTAAATAAACAGTAAAATTACTTATCGCCATGACATATATCAACAACCTGCGCGGAAATACAGCGACTCCATAAAGTGACCCCAAACCCGACCCCGCAGTGCACCGCTGTTCGCCGCATAGGCGGCGCACGTTATCGCATCTCTTCACATGTCTCCTCACTCTGCGCCGCCCCCTTCTTCCTCCTGAAGATGAGAATGGCGAAGCGACTCCTCCTCCATCTAGGTAAATACCCTTCCATTGCTTCCCCCTAAAACCCTAACCTCAAAACCCTAACCTTTTGCCCTTTGCAGATTCCAGAAAGAGTTTGATTTGGGAACGAGACTGTTACCGTGGATTTGCGTCGAGCATCCTCAATCGATTTCTTTCAGGAAGCGCCAAGATTGGGAAAGATGCTGACTTGGGTAAAGAGGGGAGAAAAAGCTCGAATCTTGGGGAGAAATCTCAGCTGAAGATCCCAGGAAGTTATGATCCTGAGCTGGTGAAGGATTCGGATGATGATGAAGTGAGTGGATGGATGTGGAAGAAGCTGGAACTGGCTTGGTTGTCGAAAGCTCTCGAGCCTGCTTTGCAGTTATACAAGTGGGCATCTACTTCAGGTTCTTTGTTTCTTCCGTTTATGTATAATTAGTTGTCGGTGTTTCTCTTTAATTATGATTCAATCAATATTTTATGATGGCATTACCTAAGATCAATTGCTATATGGTTTGGAAATTTCAGGGGTCGGCTATATAGATTATTGTTCTTCCATTCAGTTTGATTATGATCATCGCTTGCGTTAGCTATTATCACATCCTTTTTAATTGCTTACAACCAAGTTCGAACGAAGTGCGTTTTAGGACTATTGGTGCATTGGTGGCTTCTGTCGTAGATGAACAAACCATCTGAGTTGATTCTGTCTCATTTTATCCTCAATGGGAGCACCTTCTAATCTCCTACATATGTGCTCATTTCTCATCTTACCTTTTGATAACCACAAGTTCATCGTAACATTCTCATATTTACTGCACTCATTTCTTGCATAGTTTTTAAGCCAACATTCTGATCCATAAAGTGTTGTTGGTTTGCAGTTATCCTATAGAATTTTTCCTTCAACTTATAGATATGCAATTATCATATGATATGAGACTCTAGAATCACTTCTCCACTTTGACCATTCCTGATTTAATCCAGTAAACTGCATGATCCTCAATCTCATCATCATGAGAAATGATTGATTCTAAATAACATAAGTGATTACACTTGGGTATTTCTTGTCAATAAATATGTAATTGGGATGTGCACTTAAAAATAACCATTTTCTACACTAATGCAAACTAGTAGTTGCGAGAGCTATCGGTAAATTAGTATAATTGAGAAGAACAATGTAATTATGCCTTCTTATATTATGACATATAGGAGTTTTTGTACATCTGCTGCCTACCAAATAGCATCTGTTTATGAAATTTTCTATCATATTTAATGTAGTATTTTCAGCCTTGTACATAGCATTTCTTTTATCAGCTATACTTCCTACCACAAACCCTGACTTCATATTTATTAGCAGGAAATAGTGACCCACAAGTAACACCTCCCAGTACTCGGTCTCTGTCTGAGGTTTTTACAAAGCTTCAACTGAGTAAATCTGGCATCCAAGACTGGAGCCTTAGTGACCTTACAGTTGGTCTGTACCTAATCTATCTTAGCCAAGCTTCTGCAGGGAAGGTTGAAGATTTCAAGGGTGTTCAGATTACTTCAGATGTTACTGTAATTTCTTGAACTATGGCTGTTGAGTGTTATCAATTTGTTTAAAATGTTTTCCCTGGATAATGCATTGCGTTATGAAAGTATGTAGCTCTGTCTTCAAGATTAATATATTAGTTTGTATTGCAGATACAAAAGTCAGTTGAACTTTTTACTTTAAAATCTGTACTATGTTATTCGATATGAAATACCTAATCTTAAAGCCCTGAACTCTCTAATAGGTGTTCGGCCTGAGAATCAGAAAAGTAGTCTCAGAAATCAAATGGCATTATGGTTCGATATGTTATTACAAACAGATATTATGATAGGATAAATTTCACAAAACCCCCAGAACTTAGTTCATGAAATACCTTGGAACTTCCACGCCGGCCCGCCCCCCCCCGCGGCCAAAAAAAAAAAAAAAAAAAAGTAAACACACACAAAGTATCCCCGCGCAAAACTCCGCCTTCCCTGTCAATGAACTTTTTGGATAGTTTGCGAGTAGAAGCCGGCCGTGTTTAAATTTTGCAAAATGTTTTCCGACGAATGAGGCGGCCTTAAAATGGTGTTAATGCATGCATCCGGCCGTTGCTTGCTTGTGCAGGACATGATGTCGCCGTTGTTTGAGCCGCAATTAGCACCGGGGGGGGGGGGGGCGGGGATTGAGTACACCCCAAAGTTTAGGGGTCTTTGTGATATTTACCCATTAACATATGAATTCTGAGAACTTTTCCCAGCAAATATCATGTTATGTGTTTTTTGAGAATCTATTACGATAGTATCTATCAACTTCTTGAGCTTGTTGGTTTTCTGACTCTGAAGCATATAATCCTAGTCCATAATGAATGTGTTGGGTGCATGGGTGGGGATTTTGATATCTGACTACATGTACCATTTCTGAACTTTCGTCTTTCAATTGGATTTACAATTCCATTCTGTACTTCCTTTTCCCCTTTTATTTCATCAGGAGTGATTTAAACTTTCCTGGTAGGTTCAAAAGCTCATTTATCACATTGAGCTAGCAAAGGGGGCTTATAAAGACAATGCCACTGCTCTTGCACGGCATTGCATGCTTCGAGAGAGAAATATTGTGAAATTTGTGAAGCATTCCAGTGTCTTGAGACCTGGATATTATATTGGGATTGATACACGTAATAAGTTAGTAATATTTGGAATCCGTGGAACCCACACCGTCTATGATCTTATTACTGATGTTGTTTCCACAAGTGATCAAGAAATGTCTTTTGAGGGCTTCTCAACACACTTTGGGACAGCAGAAGCTGCACAATGGTACCTTCGCCATGAGATGGGAACTATAAGAAAATGCCTCGAGAAACATAAGGTAAAACTGATAACATCTTCTAGCAAGTTATTGCTTCGTGCTATCTTCTTTAAAATATTTTAATTTAGGGTTTTTTGTATATGTACCCCTTAAATCATGTCCCATTTGCAGAACTGCCCACAAATCTCAATATTTGCAAAACTATCCCAAATCATCAACTTTAGGGGGAAAACCACAATCAACAAAATCATCAAATTTATTGGATATGGTGAGTGAATAGTGACAATTTTATTGATATTTATACATTGCAATTACACATTAGCCTATCAAAGTTGATGATTTGTTGATTTGGGGGTTATTTTTTCCAAAGTTGATGAGTTGGAGGGTGGTTTGCAAATACTGAGATTTCGAGGTAATTTTTGCAAGGTATGTATTCAAAATACCATTTAAATTAATGCGTATTTGTGTTACTGTAAAATAATTGCAAACATAATTTATGGGCAGGACTTTCAGTTGAGGATTGTGGGTCACTCACTCGGAGGCGCTGCAGCTGCGTTGCTCGCAATTATGCTCCGGAAAAAGTCAAAAGAGGAGCTGGGATTCAGCCCTGACATCGTTTCTGCAGTTGGATTTGGGACCCCACCATGTGTGTCAAAAGTGCTAGCTGAAAAGTGTGCTAGCTATGTCTCCACTGTTGTGTTGCAGGTTAGATAAATAGTAAAAAGTATTTGATTTCTTATTTTCACTGGCTACTTTTAGTGGTTCAGTTTTTGATAATGCCTCATTTATATTCCTCTTTCTTGATTTGCAGGATGATATAATTCCTAGGTTAAGCGTGGCTTCACTCGGAAGATTGCGAAATGAAATTCTTGAGACTGATTGGTTTGTATTAGACCTTGAATGTTTTCACCAGTAATGAAAATGCATATCTCTGGACTTGTGATTATATTAATATGAAATGAACTATAGTGTTTAACTTGTAGGATCATGCATTTACATAACATAAATATTCTTAGTAGAAGATAGTTATCAAGGTCCCCAATCCCTATCACATGTCATATTGGTCTTCCACATTCCTTATGCCTTCGTCTTATCCTTTAATAGATAGCTATTGCTAGTGTTTACATATTATGATTCGTTGAGCGCCCACTATTAATGGCTTGTATATTTTGCATTTCTTCTATCATTATATAAGGATCACTATCTTTGTTCATTCAGAGAGATTTTAAGCTGCAGAGAACGGGAAGTAAAAGAATATTGAAGTAATTTGGGAAGTGACAAATGGTTTTTTTCTTTTTTTTTTTGGGTGGAGTTGTTTTGGGGTAGGGTTGGTGTTTTTTTTTTGCGGTTTCGGGGAGCGGCGGCGGGGGGCGGGTGGAGTTTTGGTTGGTTGGAAAAGGGATTTTGAGCCTAATTAAAAACGTTGCTGCCTGATCTCTCTGGTAAGTGATAATTATGCAGGTACACAGTGTTGCATAATTCTAATGCAATGCAAATCACATGAGGAAGTAACAAATTGGCCACAAGGAAATACCAAAGATCGTCAAGTCATATTCATAGGAACAAATATACTACGACTAAATAATCTTTCAATAGGGGAATAAACTCTCTTCTCTAACTTTCTTAATATTTTTTCCCTTGTACTCTTAAAGAATGTACTGTGCCTTATTTTCCATTCTGATGGTTTCTGATATTACCAGGATGAGTGTTCTACAGAAGGAAGATTGGAAGGGAATCCTAGATTTAGTTACAAATGCTAAACAGTTTGTTTCTTCAGTTCAAGATGTGGCTCGGAGACTTTCTGATTATACAAAATTCAGGAAAATGTCAGCAACCTCAGGTAAGTTCCTCGAATGTCAGCTGTTATTTGCTTAAGAGCAACCTATGTATCAGTTATCCTGATACCACCCTTTTTCAACAGATATATCCATAAGCAACAACCCAGTGTCTTTGCCAAAAAAACCGGAGTCAGAAGCTAAAATTGTTCTTAATAACCTAGAAGAAGCCACGCCGGAGGAGCTCTTTACACCTGGAGCATTTTATTACCTAAAGAGAGATATTGAGGAAGGCAGCGGCAGTGTGAGGAGCAGAGAATCCTATTCACTTTGGAAGAGGAATCCTGGTGAACATTTTCAGAGGATACTGCTCTCTGGCAACTTGATATCTGACCATAAGTGTGATAGCCATTATTACGCTCTCAGGGATGTGCTAAAAAGCTTGCCAGCCTCCGATGATCGGGTCTACTTTTAGAAATTTGCTCGCTTGTTAGGTCAGCATTTACATTTAAATCGGCAGATAGTCGATCTCCATGCTGACTTTTTGAGGTTTGGAGTTCGCTTATAAACTGTAAAGGAGTTCGATGTATCAGCAGTGACATGCCTAGATTTGTTGTTCTTTAAGCAATTTTGCAACCTAATAAAGATGTCTATCTGGATTTTGCTCTGATTGGTATCTATGCCAAATGTGGAACTTCAACAGGAGAAGCAATTGTATGATTTTGGTTAATACGTACGCTGAGGCAAATAGATGGCCAGAGGTTTCTACTGTGATGATGGATGATAACACAACGCAGAAAAGAATTTTAGGATGAAGTTATATTTTAGATAGATGGGGGTGGTTCGCGAGTTCTTGCTTCCGATGTTCTCTTTTCCTTCATTTGATAACCGTCTTCTAGCTGGAGTTCACTTCATCGATGTAGCTCACAAGATTTCGTCATGTAACAAGCTATGATACTATGCTTAGGTTGGAGCAAATAGACAAGCAAGATGTCTACTCGGGAGAAAAAGGGTTAATTGCGGATAGATCCCCTGTACTACGGAGCACAATCTTAATGTGAACTGACAAAGTAGAGATTCTAGGGGGTCTATCTGCAACAATATAAGTACAACAATATAAGTACAGAAAGATCTATCAGCAATTAACACAGAAAAAATACCACCAACATATAAGATCTAAATAAACAGCTTGAGAAAGTCTTACGATTAAAGAAAGTATCCAAATCTTTGTTTGCAAACCATATAAGATCTAAATGTGACAGTACCCCATCCACGCTGACATAATGAAGCCAAACAAAATTCACAAACCTTAACCCCTCAGCTACCTCACGTCTCAATTCCCTTTCACCTCCCCACAGTCTTCAATCACAACCGGTCACGTCTCAATTCCCTTTCACCTCCCCACAGTCTTCAATCACAACCGGCGACGAAGTCTTCCCACTCTGAGACCCCTGCTTCTCCATCTCCTCCACAACATTATATCCATCAACAACCTGTCCGAAAACAACATGCTTCCCATCAAGCCACGATGTCCTCTCGGTGCAAATAAAAAATTGTGATCCGTTCGTGTTAGGCCCAGCATTGGCCATCGAAAGAACTCCAGGACCAGTGTGCTTCTTCTTGAAGTTCTCATCCTCAAATTTCGCTCCATAGATTGATTCACCGCCAGTTCCATTGCCTCTAGTGAAATCGCCGCCTTGACACATGAAGCTTGGGATTATGCGATGGAAAGCGGAGCCTTTGTAGTGAAGTCGTTTCCCTGCATGCCCGATTCCTTTTTCTCCGGTGCATAGGCAACGGAAGTTTTCTGCGGTTTTTGGAACGACGTCTGCGAATAATTCCATCGTGATGCGTCCAGCCTTGGCTTTTCCAATTAGGATGTCGAAGAAAACTTTAGGGTTTGCCATCTTTTTCTGATAAGATTGGGAAGCATGTTGTAAGAAAATGCATAATTTAGATGCTCAATTATTTATTGATCATTGAACTACTAAAATTTCTTTCGAATTTTAGTTTTCATTCTTCCTATTGTTTGGAGAAAATGCTCACCTCGATGCTTAATGGTTGATTCTATATTTAATGACTGGATTAGAAAATAGATGTATTTGAGGTTTTTTCATCCTTTTTCTGCTTGGAAAAGGAACAGGTTAGTACTCCTTAAACTTACCCAACATTTACTTTGACATGTAGTTTTCATTATTTCTACTGCCATTTGAAAAAAAAATTGCTTAATAATGATGATGAATGAATAAAAAAAATAGATGCACTTTAGGGTTTATCATCCTTGAAAGCGAACATGTTAATAATACTTAAAATTACCCAACATTTCTTTTGAATTTTAGTATTCATTTCTCTTTCTGTTTGAAGGAAAATGGTCGGTCAGCATAGATGCTTAATACGATTCAATATTTAATGATTGAATTAGAAAATATATGCATTAGAAATTACCCAACGATTCCTTTGAGTATATTTTGCATTTCCCTGTCATTTGAAAGAAAATGCTCAAAATAGATGCTTAATGTGGTTCTATATTAAATAGTTGAATTACAAAATAGATGCATTTTAGGGTTTGTCATCCTTTTTCTGCTTAGAATGGGAACATGTAATTAATCCTTTAATTAA
>NC_033794.1:12455137-12467690 GCF_001876935.1 Asparagus officinalis | reverse complement strand
CAATTGCATTACCTTCAATAGTGAGCTGGGGGAATGTTCCTATGCTCCCCTCAATTTCATGAAAACAAAGGAAATTGAAGTTCTTTCAAGCTGCAGTAATTCCAAATCACGAAAAAAGATTCGACTAGAAAAGAAAGAACTTTAAAGGAATTGAAGTAAAAAAGAAAATCAACTTACTATCTATAAAAGAAAAAAAAAAGAAATCTGTAATAGCTTTAACAAAAATAGTTGAATATGATCCAGTTGAGCTAACAAAGATTCATAACTCATATCCAGTTCAAAATTACTAGATATTTGGGTATTAATGTTTTATAATGAAAAATGTGATGAATGAATCAACTTGCCAGAAAAGTTAGCAATCCACATATCTTCAAACTTTGCATGAAGAAAAATAATTCTAAATCAAATCCAGTTATATGCAGGATCTGAAGATCAGCCTATTTAAGGGTGCGTTATTGGCAACTGACGGTATAAAATTATAAAAGTACAATGAACTAAAAAGTCGATTGAAGGGTAACAAATTTGTCAAGGGTTTCACGGCAAGACACTGTTTCTGGATGCTCCCAGCCATAAATAACTTCCTTGATGCTGACAAAGCCTCTCTCCAATGTCATATACGTCACCTCTTAGCATAATCTTTGCCCTTGTTTCTAAAAGAGCGCTCTCAAGTGTGCGAATTTTCGGTAAAGTAGTGGGTTAGATTGTAAAGTTGATATAGAACTTGAACTCCTTAAACATGATGAATTACTGTGGTTATTATTGGCTTCATCCAGGAAAAAATTTTCTAGTTCCTCAAATTTTTCTGTAGCAAGACGAAGAAGCTCTAGAACAGCATTGCAACGGAAATATGTAATAAAACTATGCATTGCAAGAGGGAGGACAAACGGCTCAACGAATGATCAAAGATCATCAATTGAGATGTTGATGATTTCATGATCAATATCAAATTTGAAGAGTAAGAAACACACAACCCATATACGCTCCGAGTATTGTGGGATGAACGCTTGAAACTTTATTGCTCGCACAACTGAATAAGCAATTCCACTATTGCCTTTTTGTAGGCATGCAACTTAAGAATATCATGGAAAGAAATGTGATCTATTTTAGTAGTAGACTTAGCAATTCGCAATCTCAAGAGCATAGCCAAAACCTCAACCTTTGAAATTTTTCCACATGGTGTTTCTATACACATGCACATAGACATACATTGAGACTTCAACCAAAACCGAGAATTGTGATGCTCTTTTGCAGCCAAAGTTAAAATTGGTACATGTATCGGTGAAGGGGCAAATAAGCCACTAGCTTGAACTATCCGCAATGCTAACTTACTTGGTTCTTGATTGCATAATGACAAGCAAAATTCCAATAACTGTCCGAGGAAAGGATTACGCTTCAATATAAGATCTTCCTCTTTATTCCATGTCACTTCTTTGTACGACATACTATTAATTGCATCAACGAGTTTTGATGGTTTCATTGCAAACTCAGAAAGTACAGCTCCTACAAGTTCTAGACCAAAAGAAAGTCTCCCTACTTTCTCCTCGAGAATCCTCAGTGCATCAACATCTTTTATGCCAAGATCAATAGTGCTTCTATTCATTAAAATCATTGCCTCTGTGCTAGACAAGTACAAAAACCTCATGGGTTCAATCCCCATGATTTTAGGCGAACAGGTGGAGATTAAAACATGGGTTGCCCCTCCAAAACAAGGGAAGAACTCATTTATAGTCCTTCCATACCACCAATCCTTCTCCCTCTCTAAGTTATCAATCACTAGTAGGTACGGGATGTCCCGTGAAAATTCCTTCCTTACCCTTGTAATTGCCTCATCTTCCATGTCTTCTAAGCTTTGTGGCCCTTTCTTGTCGGAAGAAAGCTTGTTCACCGTATCTGTGTCGATTCCTAGGAGAGGAAGTAGCTTCATATAATTATGACGAAGATACCTTATCCGTAAACCCTAGGGTCAGCGCCGGTCAACGCGTGACCCTAGGTCAACGCCAAGCAACGCGTTGCAATCAAAGTCAACGTTCGACGATTCGAAACCCTAGGGTGGACGCCGGTCAACGCGTGACCCCAGGTCAACGCCAAGCAACACGTTGCGACAAAAGTCAACGTTCGACGACTCAAACCCTAAGGGTCAACGCCGGTCAACGCGTAACCCTAGGTCTTCTAAGCTTTGTGGCCCTTTCTTGTCGGAAGAAAGCTTGTTCACCGTATCTGTGTCGATTCCTAGGAGCGAAAATAGCTTCATATAATTATGACAAAGATACCTTAATTCTCCACCGACCCATAAGATCATCTTGTACCTCTGAGAAAAGCTATATGCATTTTCTAGTAAAAGCTCCGTCTTTCCAATGCCAGTCACCGGAGACACATGCTATCCCCTTTACATATTCTAAATTTACTTTTCTTAGTTCGCTTTGTGCTTTGATCTCCTCCACATACTCTTTCTCCACATATGGCTCTTTGCCCTTTCTCCTCCTCTCCTTGGATTCTTTCACAACTCTTTCTCTAATCACCACCTTAGCCATTCTTTGTCTTCTTTGATTTCTACTCTCCTCACCTTCTCCTTCAACATCTCCAAACAATAGCAACTCGAGCTCAAGAAGCTCTTTGCTTCTACCAACAAAACTAGAATTTCGAGGGAAAGGAAACTTCTTAGCCGCCATATTCCTCCAAATCTTCACCCTCTCCACTACTCTCCTCCTCCCCAACCCTGATCTAAAAATAACCACAGCCTCCGATACACAATCCCTCAAATTACTAGCATTAGCCTCCAACTTTAAATTCAGCCGTGAAATCCCATTTACAGCCTCCCTCCATTCAACTTCAAAATCACCACATACTCCCATAACCTACCCTCATATCTCTCCCACACATCCCCTCTCTTTTCAATGATATCTCTAGGAATGCACTCAACTTGAGCAAGCCCAAAGAATATTGGCACCAACTTCTTCTCCAAAAAGAATCGAATCTCCTCCAAACTATAAGGACACGAGAATGATTTTTTATTGACCACCACCACCCCAAATGAAGCCGCATCCATCGCTGACCTCGCAACACCATGATCATAAGCACTCCTACACCGACTTCGATCAATCATAAAGCAAGAAATGCCTTGCATCTCAAGCTCTGATTGAAGCCACCTAATGAACCGAACCATCGTAGGCCGTTTACTACATGGAGAAATCCTAATATACACATCACAGTTTCTCATCCTAGGAGACAAATGTGGTATCGTCAGAAGTATAGTCATCTGTGAAATTTTGATGAGAATGGACAGTGACTTTAAGGTGTTCAACGGAATGCCCTAATGGAGGAATCGTCAAAAGGAGGTTCGGAGGGTCGGCACATGGGGAAATGAGCATATGGGTATTGCCCAGTTAGGATTGGTTATCGGATAGGGTGAAGGATTGGGTAGCAGAGTGGAAGCTCATTTTTTCAAACTGCACAGAAATAAAAAGTGAAAAACGTAGATTAGATTTCAATTATTAATAGCATATACTCACAATTTGATCGGTATGATTGGAAAAAAATAAAAAACAGTTAGGATATGAGATCCTCTAAATTCTGTGAATTCCCTAACACCCAAATCTGCTTATAGTCAACACCGGTTCATCAATTTAACCAAAAAATTATGAAGAATGATTGAAGAGAAGATTGAAACAAACTTCTTATTTCTTTGGATATTGAAGTCTCCCTTCGCAATTACTATTATTATTATTGTATAATTGTTATTATTATATTTGTATTATTTCTCTAAATTGAGCCAGGCTGCTTTAAATTGATTGATGACCCATACCTCAAACATCTTAATCACTTGCAAAAATAGTGAAAGAGAGGGGGGGGATATTTACTTTTTATAAATCAAGAAGCGGCAGAAATACAAGATGAAGCTTATAATTTGATGAAAGAGAAATTATATTAGAGGAGATCGTGTAAATAAGTGTGTTCTAGTGGCCCAAAATCTCTCTTTTGTTGACAAATTTACGTCATTTTTTTGTGTGTTCTAGTGGCCCAAAATCTCTCTTTTGTTGACAAATTTACGTCATTTTTTTATTATAAAATCTCCTTCAAGATTGAAACTTTATGAGAGCAATTAATTCAGACGATGTTTGTGTCGCACTGATTTCTGAGCTCAACAGTAAGTTTTGAATAATCCTGAAAACCTTCGATATGTTCTTTATTTAGGGGAAATTGTGAATCAAAACTAACCTAAAAATAACAAAATCAAACTGATTACGGAAATTAGAGAGAGACTCGTACCTTTCAATGTGAGAGTAAAGCACCGGAAGCGATCAAGTTTTAGGGGTTTAGGGCTTTAGTCGGCAGTGAGTATTTATTGATTAAGTTCTTAGGACTAGGGCTTTTCACGATCAGATCTTTCTTTGAAAATTTACAGATTACTCCCTCACTTTTTTTGTTTTACCTTGTATGAATGGGCCCATTAGTAAGCCTCGCTATGGATGGCAGCCCACTATTAATTGGGTTGTCTTAGGCGTAGTCTAACTTAAAAGGCCAAACTTAAAAAAGGCTCTATAAAATTGTTTCAGTAATTGCCCTCTCCTCCGCTAGGCTGGTAATTGCTCTATAGAGTCCTCTCAAATTCTATTGGTCGCTTAAAGTTTTAACAATTTTGAAAGTAATACATCAACTCTAAATTGCTATTAGGTCTTCCAAGTGTTATATCTATCTGTAGTTGCTCTTGATTGGAGAAAATATTTTGAAAAAACTTATAGAATTAGATACCCTGGCAGCAATATCAAGGATTTAATGATCTAATCTTGAAACAACTTGTAAAAGTTGGTGGATCTTATGCCAAGTTCAATGATTTGAGGGAACATTTCAAAATATTAAACATTTAAGGGACTAATATTGAAAAAACAAAAAAAAAGCGAACAGAACAAAATAAATTAGTTGTAAATATTAACGATAGCGGTGAACTTTTCTCTTCTATTTTTAAGCCCCCCCCCCCCCCCCCCCCCACCCACCCCCCCCCCCCCCCCCCCCCCCCTCCCTAACACCCACAGAAAACACCTTTTAAAATTAGGGTCATTCTAATTAGAACCAACAATTTATTGTCAACTAGTATAGTACACTCTTTATGGAAGGGGCATTATATACATGTTTTACTTTATATTTTTAAATGTTTTTGTTGGCTGCAAAATATTAAATGACTCATATAGCAATATAAATTATGAACAATTATAATTTTATTTAAATGAATAATTGTACAATAAAACTGTGTATAAATAACTGCATGATTACTTATTATAGTTTGAATAATTATTATAATTAATGTATTTAATAATTATAATATATTAAATAGTTGGTATAATTATAATACTATTAGTAACTATATTTGCATTTAATAGTTAGTTTATTACACTGTTAGTAAATAATTTACTTAATTCTATAATTATTAAATTATAAATTAATTAAATTATAATGTAGTTTATTAATTTAAAAATCTATTAAAATTATTATAATATCAATTCTATTACAATTACAATAAATACAAATGGTTTTTCATACTATTATCACATTTTTAAAAGGCTAATAAGATGTAAGGTAACAAGTTGTCCTCAATAAGAGATGAAACCTAAAGATATAAGGCATAAGCCTAATGAATTTTTATTATTTTTAATTTTTCTAGAATTTTTAAAATATGAAGATAAATTAGGGATAAATTTCAAATTTTCTAATAAATAACATAATTAAATAATAAAATAATAGTGCGACCAAAGGTTTTGAAAAGTGATGAAATGTATAATTAATAAGAGGTTATATAATTAGTGAATGATTGGTTATAACTAATGATATATTTGAGAATTATCAAACATAAAAGTGCCAAAATGGAAATCAAAAGTTTTAGCAATGCAATCCTCTTTTATATGTAGTATAGATTTATACGTAAACTATCTTTAAATGATTTTTCGTTGCAATCAACCACATGGGCCAACTTTTGACTTAGATTTTTTTTTTTGGGTATTTGACCTAGTCTAACCTATATTAACGATCGTCTCTATAATATACTTGGAATTGGATAGTTAACCATTACAAGAAAACCGAAAAAACTCAATTTGAAAAGTGAATCTAGATGGCTATAATTGCAACAAAAAATCACTTAAAAGGTACTTTATGTATTATGTATAAATTGACAATAAAATGTGATTTCTATAGTATTATTATATTTTAAAGGTGATTTCGTAGGGGGAAAAAACCTTACTTAATTGTTCTTTAATCCTTGTTTTTATCTCCTGCTTTGTGATACTTCTTTTCCTTTTCCTTTTCTTGACGTATATTCTATTTGTTTTCTCTTATTAAAAAAATTTCCATTTTCGTAATCCCAAAAAAAAAGAAGAGAAAAACAAATTAACTCTCTACTGTTGTTCATCAAATATTATGGGTTAAATTTGGTTCACAATTGGAACTTCAATTACAAGTTACACATGCCAGGAGCTTCACCCCGACATTCTAACATCTGAAGAATGTCAACAAACTTCTATCTCACTTCATAACTTGCAGGCCGAGATAAATTATTTCTATATTTTAACTCTTTCTTTCTTTCTTTCTTTCTTTTTTTCTTTTAAAGCTAAGTTCCTTCGAATTCTACCTTGAGCTTTCGTGAGCCGCATACTGGTACCTTGGGCAGGAGACATGAGCCTAGTCAATTCTCAACCGGTCAAATTGACCTGCAAACAGACAAAGGCCTAGTTTATCTACACACTTGACTGAAGATTACAAAAAAAAAAAAAAAAGAAAACTAGCTAACTTCTCAAACTTACACTGTCTCCTCTCATGTGCCTTTGGCTTGATTGGCGTAATGATACTTACAACTTTCCTAATGATAAGACAAAAACTCAGAGCTTCTACTTCCAAAAGTTTCTTACAATTCAAAGGGAAGAACATGCGACAACAGAAGAAACAGAGAAAACATCTACATCACCCCCCAAAGCAAGGGGTTTTACAGGGTACTATGCAGAGAAATTCTGCCTGCAAGTTAGACAAAAAATAAAAATCAATAAATAATAATAATCGTCTAATCGTTCTCTACACGCTCCAAAACCTATATATAAATACGTTTTATGAAAGCGAACGGACTAAATTCTGTCGCTCTACCATCAGGCAGTGTTGGTTATGCTGGCCTACTTTGTCTCCAGGCTTGTTCAGTAGCTCCGAAACAACAGTGAGCTCAGCTGCTCATGATATATAATTTATGTTCATTTAAATAAAAAAAAAATAGAAACCAAGCATGCCCTTTCATTCTACTCTAATATATTTATGTTGAATGCTACCCGCTCTGCGATCGTATGTATTTTCCATGAGTTAATCGCATTACATTAGTTTGTACATGGGCAGCGGTTGGGACCGACCGATGAAGACATTGTGCCTGCGTTAAGGTCAACAACTAGGTTTTCAATGGAGACATCTGAACACACTAGACTCTGTAGTTTTAGAATGCATCAAGGCTTGGAGCTAAGACTTCCCTGTAGTGAAAAAACTCAGGTTCATGAGAAGAAAGAAATTTCCTAATTACATGCTCAATTTATCTGTTGGTTTTATTGATATTTAAGATTGACATGAATACAGTTGGTGGTTGTTCTCATCTATTGTATAATGTTTTGATGAACAAGGTAGTTGTTAGCTCAACACTTACTCTTCCTTAAAAGAAGTTCTCATTTTAACCGTGTTGTTTGCCTGCGTTACTCATTTACCAACAGACAACACAACGGCTATTCAATAAATGTTAAGACTATAAAATCATAACCCTCAACCCTCGCTGTAACTTTAGAGCTTCGGTGCGCTGATTGGGACATGAATTTTAAAAAGATCTTTTAAAAATTTTTTGATACAGCTATATAAGTATAGGTTTCGTGGCTCTTAACCTACGGGGGCAATGTTAGTGTATAAACTTATGACCCTCGTTTAGCAGGGACTTTTGACAATAAGATAAAAGAAACAAATGGATAACCAGTGATTTTTCTTGTGCCCCAATTTTTTGGCATATATATATCCTTTAAAATTGCAAATCTTGTATAGTTCATAGTTCACTCAGTGCATGAGTAGATTA
The DNA here is from genome assembly GCF_001876935.1 of Asparagus officinalis. Classification (NCBI taxonomy): domain Eukaryota; kingdom Viridiplantae; phylum Streptophyta; class Magnoliopsida; order Asparagales; family Asparagaceae; genus Asparagus; species Asparagus officinalis. The sequence goes on along the minus strand of NC_033794.1, from coordinate 12,459,616 downwards.
GTTGGTCAATGAAGGTAGCTAACCGGATCAAGAAACTATACGTTACTCAAAAAAATTTAGAAAGGGCTTATATTTGTTGGTGAAAAGGAGGACAAAAACTATTGGGCGTGGAATAAAAGATCTCATAAATAGAGGGTTGAATACCGAAGATGACTTATAAAATTTGAGAGTATAATCTTTCTTTTTGAACTAGCTTTTTTTATATCGGTGACCTTTAGTCTCTATAGTTGTGTGGTAATGCATATCATTAGGCAATTAAATAGAATAAAAATCGACATACTTTTCTGACTCCCAACTCATCAAGCACTTCATTTTTGCTTTATTATGCAGGCATGAAATATTCTTGCATTGACTGGCTTTTGGTAAGATCTTTCTATTTTTTCCCTTCCTTTTTTTACAGAATGATAATAAGTGGTGATGCCAGCTTGTACATTAAAAGTTAAGCAAGTGAACTAGAATTCTTATGACATCATGTTTGAAGATACAAAGAAACAAGTAAATGTCGATGCTCGGCTTCTTGTTGGACTGAAGATTTTGCATATGAAGTTCTAAGCCCGCATCATGAACATTAGGCTGATACGTACCTTGATGGTCAAAAGTTGTTTTAAAACTGTTTGAAAGCATTCATGTTGATCTAAAAGTAGATGCATTTGAAACTTCGTCTCGCTTGTTTTTAACTCATTGGTGGGAGAAAAGAGGCGAAAATTACGCAATTCACAAAAACAAAGAATCTTCAATATAATTGGTCCTAGATGAAGCTCTTTTTTCTTTTCTTTTGAAATACATGTGCAGAATTTGCATATCACTAATTTTTCGTGGTCGTGTTCTTCCATCATCTTTTTTTAGATAGTCAAGAGTTCTGTCTTCGTCTTTCTGCGCAATTTTATGTGTGAAATTCTCAATTATAACGATAAAAAATATACAAATATTTCTTTAAGTAGAAAGCCCAACATGTTTTTGTGTAGTGGCATACCTTTGCTCTGTATCTACTTTTGAATGCCATAGAATGATAAAGAGTTGTGGAAAGTAGATTGAGAAAGGGAGATTCCTAGGGAAGTAGGAAGACTGAAACAAACAAATGAAGAGTTAAATAATAGCATTGGTGTACACGATTCTGTTCCAAAGGTTAAATTCATTTTTCATTCAGTGACACTAGTAGCCTTGGTGTACAAAATTCTTTCCATTGTAGTTTCAATGATAATATTGGGCAATCAACTGGCTGCATTTTTAATGTGGTTATATATCATGTTTACTAATCTTTTTCGGGAAACAACATCTTAGAATCTGAGTTATATCTCTTTGCCAGAAATGATCTACAATTATGTAGTCAGTCCGACTTGGAACATTCGAAAACATCATGAACTTCTTTATTCATTAAGCATCCTCATCAAGAATAAAGATTGGATTGTGCTTAAAATCTCAAATTGTATTCTAAATTCTAGTATTTGCTCGACCATCTCCAATGGCAAGGCAAATATTGCATTTCTCTCTCCTTCCACCTCACTTTATTCTCCCTCCACATCACTTGCCTTTTCCAATTGCCTTTCAACTCCACAACAACTAGTTTTTCAAAAGTTTTTCACTTTATCTTTCCTCCACATCACTCAACCATCTTCTGACACGCGGGGCCCTTGGTGAAATTTAACCGGTAGGCAAATTTTGCCTTTTCTCTCCCCTACTTTTCATTTGCCTATCCACTTGCTTAGCCATTGCACCAAATAATTGTCCCAATTGTTAGCCATTGCACTTGGTCATCCACAAGACCAAAGGTAGAACTCTCAGCGCGGAAATCTCTAATACCAAAGGAGAGCTCTTTTGAACATCACCACAAAGAGAAGAACCTTAAGAAGTGGCAAAATTGCATTTGTTTGTTTCTCAACTTTACATAAGTAATTTAGGTAAGTACGCTCAACGGCTAAAAAAGAAAGCGATGGTGGGGGGCAGTTGATGTGCTTCTTCTAATTTCCCCTCCTATTCTAAACTACTAAACATCGAAAAGCATGCACCTCTCTTTACAAATGTGTAGGGCTCTTAGTCTACTACTTTAACCAGCACATCATTGAGCAATTGCTCATTTTTATATGCTACGTTCATTAGCTTTGCATTTGTCTGAGTTCAAGTGGTCATCGCCATGTAAAAGAATCTGCCACCTCTAATTAGTTTTCCCTCTCAATGGCAAACATCAGTGACCCTCGTGTTCGAAGATCAATCACGTGAATTTTATACGAGGAGCCGTGTTGCTAAACTTTATTGCGTATCTCAAAGTAAATTAGGTACTGATAAGTTTGATGGATTGTATATCTATACAAGTCCCAAAGAGATTAGGCACTGATTGTCTTCTTAATTGTCAGGAAAAAAGATGTTCAAACCAAGTTAGATATATCATTTCTTGGAGTAAAGTTTTGATGTTTCAATTGACCGCCAGAGCCCTCCTGTGTTTGCCGAAAATTTTTAAATCGGTAAGAGGAGAATTTAGAATCGATCTTTAATTTTAGAGGCAATATTTGTTAAATATCTCAAATCTACTAAGGATGCAGAAAGTATCTGGCACTGGGGTAGAGTTGTTATATGCGCGAATGTGTGAGCACGTGGAACATATTTAAACTAAAGATTAATGTGCTTATAACATTTACTTACGCAATAATAAGTGAGGCATCAGGCATTAGACTAGCTAGGCGCCTAGATCGAAAAGTCCTGTCCTGGTTCATACATGGAAAGCATACTTAAAAACCATTTTTCTATAGAGTGCCCATGGGCACTCTATAAGAAAGGAGAGAGATAAAAAGAAATGAATGAGGAGGGGACCTTCTGATTTGCATTGGGATCCTCTCCTTATTCATTTCTCTTTATCTCTCTCTCCTCTCTTATAGAGTGCCCATGGACACTCTATGGAAAAACCGTACTTAAAATAGTCTGGTAACTAGCAGAGGCTCAAACACTAAAAGAAATTAGGCATACGATGCACATTGTTGTCAGGTCTATACAGGGTTGAGCTGTCTGCAGAATTCAGACTAGGCTACCTCCTTTTCTCTCTCCCAAGGTAAACAAGGGTAAACTGGAGACACCATTTTAAAACACGGCGACGTAAAATTACAAGAGTAAATAAAAGGGTTAATCCCACGTAGATCCCCTTCAGTGTCATCGCTGCAGATAGACCCCCTGGGGGGTTTTTTTTATCACCTTTAGATAGACACGCTAACTTCAGGCCGGGGGCAACACCCGCCAAAATTTCACCACGGCTGATAGAGTTTTAAAAACTTAACCGGGGGGTTATACGCAACAATGAAACTACAGGGGTATTTGTTGGATAGCAGGTTCCTAATATATTTTCTAATTTATTTTGGTAACAGGTTATTGGGATTTCTAATCTGTTTTGATAACATGATTCCAAATTTGTTTTGGTAACAGGTTATTAGGATTCCTAATCTGTTTTGTTTTTTTTTTAGAATTCCTAGTATGTTTATGATTTTAGGATTTTTATATATATAGAACAATTGGAAGAGAGAGAATTGATAAGAAAATTGGGGATATTTGGAGCACAGAAAAGATGTATTTTCTGAGCTATTTGTTAAGGTTTTGTTTGGAGAGAATTAGAGATTTGTTGATGAGATTATTTGGTGAGTTTGAGTGATTTGTAATCTCAGTTTGTACTCTTCTTCTCTATTAGTGAAAAAAACCTTATCCCATTCTTGCCCCGTGGACGTAGGCAACTTGCCGAACCACGTTAAAATTGGTTGTTTGTGTTTGTGGCATTGATTTGGTTCGTTTAGCCTTCTCTCGATGTTCGTTTGATTTGATTTCTCATAGCACGTTGATTTGGTTGTTTGGCTTCCGCAGCGCTCAACAGTATTAAGTGCGAAAAAGTGACACAACAAGCAGTCTTATACTCTTATGTACAGTTAACCATAAATAAAATTGTAGGGTCGATGTAAGCCTGCGAGAGTGAGACTCCTCGAATGGAATCTCAAATGAACATAGAGTTGAGATGAGGTGAAGGAAGGAACTATACACAGCCAAAAGAAAAATAAAGACTGTAGGCCATTAAGGAGACCAGGAGAGATTAATTATTCATTACATGATGATCCACCCTGCTCTCATCCTAAGTATTTATAAGAAAGGGGGATAGTACTCCACCTAAGCCTAAACCAGAGAAGCAAAAAAATAGAAAAGACATCATCGACCAGAACTCCAAAAGGCCAATATGACAGGGTTTGGCTCTCCCTGCGGTGCCTGCAAGTTTTTGAGGAGAAAGTGTGTGAGGGGTTGTGTCTTTGCTCCGTACTTCTGCCATGAGCAAGGAGCTGCACATTTCGCCGCCATTCATAAAGTTTTCGGTGCTAGCAACGTCTCGAAGATCCTCATGCACCTACCGGTCGCCGACCGTTGTGAGGCTGCAGTCACGATCTCTTACGAAGCTCAAGCCAGGCTCCAAGATCCTGTCTATGGCTGTGTTTCTCATATTTTTGCTCTCCAACAACA
>NC_033794.1:12414987-12455120 GCF_001876935.1 Asparagus officinalis | reverse complement strand
GTTGTTAGTTAATTGCTCACAGACTCTCCTTAGTATCAACGTTCCATACTTACTATCCCTGTAGTTTCATTGTTGCAGACGGACCCCTTTGGTTAAATTTTTGGTTTTGATATTTTTTAACCGTGTGAAACATTGACGGATGTTGTCACGAGTGAAATCAGTCTATTTGAGGGTAAAAGTGTAAAAAAAAATTTAACACACGGGTCCATCTGCAACAACGAAACCAAGGGATATATAGTACGTTCAAACATTGATACTATATATACGAGGTCTACATTTAACCCCCTGGTCATTTTTTGAGTATGGTTTCCAACATTAGAAATAAATAATCATATTTCGACTTGTTTTTTTTTTTTTTTTGTGTAGGTCGTGAATTTGCAAGCACAACTGACCTCACTCAAGGCTCAAGCAGCGATGCAAGACTTTGGCAGCAGCGCAAGCAGCCCTCAAGAAGAGAGCTTCCACAATAATTTCCCACCTTATCAACAGGATGGGCACGGCTTCGTTCAGACACAAAATTCAAACGCAATTTCAAACCCCTCCATCAATGGTCATGAAAACATGGTGTACAGCGAGAACGTCCTTTTCGGGTCAAACTTTATCGGGTCTTCTCAGAACAGCCTGAGCGACGAGCATTTCTCCTTCAGCACTGACGACAGCTCTTCTTGCAAGATGAGACCAGTTATGTATGACGACATGGAGGACCTTCAATCTGTAGCCTTCGCATATCTTCAGCATTCCTAGCGGTGAACCAACTCATCGACAATTTTGTTACGTAGCACCCTTAGTGAATGAATCCACACCATGAGTAGTGGTGGAAACCTTCATGAGGTAATGTCAAGGGGTGCTGGTGTACGAACAGTATGATCATATTATTATATGGCGAACTTTGGTGATTATAATAGATTTTAGTTAATGCTGGAAGTTTGTAAGGATAAGGGTCTTTACAGGCGTTTGGTTCTCTCAAGTGTTTTAATGGGGGGAAAAACAAAATGGCACGCACTGGACGAACGAATACTTGCAATTGAGAATACTCTGACTCAGTGTAAAAAATAATAATAAGGAAGGTACATTGGTTAACACTAATTAATTCTTAATCTGACTCGTCAATAGTGTTAATTTAGTGTATTATTATGAGGACAAACTTTTAAAAACAACCATTTTTTAAATTTATTAAGCAAAATCGACCCTGTAAAAAATTAATGAGCAAAACCGATCCTTTTCAGAAGAAAGAGTTGGTTTTGCAATTCTCAAACTGCACGGGACTGCGTGCAGTTCTCCCCAAAAAAACCCAACACCGCTGTCCAGCTCCTCCCCTTACCCCTCTCCTTCTGCTCGCGGTCCACTAAAGCTGCCATTGTGGAAATCGATAATCCCAACTACAACGAAAACAAAAAAGAAAAGAAAACGGAGAGAGTTTAGAGAGAAAAAGCCGCTCTCCTCTCTTTCCCAATTCCGAGCAGAAAGTGAAAAAGGGATACAGCCCCAAAATCATGGCATCCGTTGAAAGATCGTTATCTTTGTGACGCTAAAAATAAAGAGAATAAAGCAGATTGAAGATAACAAGAAGCCAGATTCAACCCACTCATTGCAAATGTTACTGTTCTCTCGCGTGCTCACATCTTGATTGGCCTCTCTGCGTGTTTTTGGCATGTGGGGACTATTTCTTTAAGATAAAATTGGGATTTTGATGGTGGGTTCTTGAGATCGGATGCTGCCATGTTGTCTTCTCTTTGGAAGTGGCTCTTGTTTCTCTTTGGCCTTGCTTTTATTTGAAATAAGTGTAGGATGAAGTCTTGAGAGCTGGCTGGGTGAAGATAAGATGACATATGCAGGTAAGTCATCAGCAATTCTAGATGAAATGAGGGTCTAATTGGGAGAGGTCCAAAGCGATTCAGGTTAGCGTTGTTTGGGTTTGATTTATTACTCTTTAGCTCGTTGGAGAGGAGAGGAGAGGAGAGGGGTAGGGGGAGGAGCTGGACAGCGGTGTTGGGTTTTTTTTTTGGGAGAACTGCACGGGACTAGCAGTCCCGTGCAGTTTGAGAATTGCAAAACCGACTCTTTCTTCTGAAAAGGGTCGGTTTTGCTCATTAATTTTGTACATGGTCGATTTTGCTTAATAAATTTAAAAAATGGTTGTTTTCAAAAATTTGTCCTTATTATGATCTCTATGATCTCTTTCGTGGGTTTAGTTATTCTTTCAATTGTTTAATTAATCTATGAACGAAAGTTGTACCTGTTAGTCTAAAGTGTAGACCCAAAGTTGAGACGAGAGCTGGAATCAAAACGACGAAGAAAAAGATCTGATAGATCCACGGTCGACCGCGAACGTGCACAGGAGCTCATGAGGAGCTGGATCTGATCACAATCGACCGCTCAACTCACTGTAATTTGTGGAGTTTCTGTCGTTTGATACGGTCGACCGCCGTGGTCGACCGCGAGACCTGCGCGGGCGGCCGGCGGTCGACCGTCACGGTCGACCGCGACGCTGTCAAACAGTTTCCTAAACTGTTTTGAATTCTGTTTCTACCAGGACTCTATATATACCTTAAACGTTTTTAGGGTTTGTACAACACGAAAAAAAAAGCTTTTTGACTGCAGGAAGAGAGAGAATCTCAGAGAGAAAAAACCCTAGTTTGAGAGCTTGTATTTCTTCTTCAATTAATAAAGAAATTGTGTGGTGTGGCTCCAGAGGACGTAGCACGTTGCCGAACCTCGTTAAATCTGTGTGTTCGTCTCTTTTACTATTTTTACAAGGTTAGATCTTTATTTGTGGTATTATTCCTACTTTCAACATAAGATCCGGAAGGGCAAGGGTTCGATTGATTGTTTCGAATCTCCAACAACTGGTATCAGAGCTTTGTTCAGCAATTTGTGTGAAAGCCATGGCAGAGGAAATCAAATCAAAGATCGAGAAGTTTGACGATTCAGATTTCGCCTACTGGAAATCACAGATGGAGGACTATCTGTACCAGAAGGACTTGTATCGCCCGTTGATGGGCAAGAAAAAGGGATAGAAGAAGGAGGAGTCAGATGGTGATTGGGAGATACTGGATAGTAAGGCTCTAGGACAAATCCGGTTGTCGCTCGCCAAATCAGTAGCCCACAATATTTTGAAGGAGAAGACGACGGTGGGGCTTATAGAAGCGCTCATAAAGATGTACGAGCAACCGTCGACAGCAAACAAGGTGCATCTCGTCGAAACTCTTTTCAACCTTAAGATGGCAGAAGGACGGTCCTTCACGATGCACCTCAGCGAGTTCAACACGATTGTTGATCAGCTTATCTCTGTGGACATCACGTTTGATGACGAAGTACAAGCCCTATTGATTCTATCACAGTTCTCGGATAGTTGGGCATGTTGTGTGTAGTAATTCGGCGGGGAAGGAGAAGTTGAAGCTGAGTGAGGTTATCTATCCGAGGAGGTTAGAAGGAAATCGTCTGAATCAGAAGGTTCAGGTTCAACTCTAAACTTCGAGCAGAGAGGCAGAAGCCAGAAGAAAGGAAACCAAAACAGGAATCGATCGAAATCAGTGAAGAAGAGGTCGAACTCGAAGGTTAGTCCTATCAAAGGGAAGTGTTGGAACTGCGGCCAGGAGGGCCATATATCTTCAGTCTGCAAAAGTCCAAAGAAGGATGCGGGTGAGCAGTAGGCTCATATTATGCAGGATGTCTTGATCCTTGCTATGGATAGTGACTCAGATTCTTGGGTCATCGATTCAGGAGCCTCTTTCCACGCCACTGCTAATAGGAAGCTATTTCAGAATTATGTAGCAGTGGACTTTAGAAAAGTGTATTTGGGGAATAACGAGCCCTGTAATATTGTTGGAAAGGGTGAAGTGCAGATTCAGATGAAGGGCTCTAAGTGGACCTTGAAGAACGTGAGACACGTGCCGAAGCTGAAGAGGAATCTTGTTTCGGTGGGACAACTTGGAGCAGAAGGCTATGTTTCGACATTCATAGGGGATTTATGGAGAATCTCTAACGGTACGATGATAGTTGCTCGAGGCAACAAGCTAGGAACTTTCTACCTTACCTTACATGCGAGTGACACCCTCGTAATTACAGCTGGCAAATAGAGTACAGATCTGTGGCACAACAGGCTAGGGCACATGAGCGAAAAAAGGGATGAAGATTTTACATTCACAAGGAAAGCTAACTGGGATCGATGCCGTGAAAGTCGGGATTTGTGAAGACTGCATCTTTGGGAAGCAGAAGAGGGTTAGTTTTCAGAAGGATGGAAGGCCACCTAAGGCTCAGAAGCTAGAGTTGATTCATACAGATGTATGGGCTCCAGCCAGTGTGCCTTCTTTTGGCGGTTCAAGATATTATGTCACCTTTATCGACGATCACTCGAGGAAGGTATGGATCTACTTCATGAATCACAAGTCAGATGTGTTTGGAATCTTCAAGAAGTGGAAGGTCATGGTGAAAAACGAGACAGATCTGAAGGTGAAGTGTCTGAGATCAGGCAATGATGGGGAATACGAGCTGGAGGAATTCAAGAGGTTCTGTACTACGAAGGGTATTCGCTTAGAGAGGACTACTCTAGGGACGCCGCAGCAGAACGACATTGCAGAGAAGATGAACAGGACCTTGACAGAGCATGTCAGGAGCATACGATTATATGCAGGTCTGTCTAAGACATTTTAGACGGATGCGGTGCATACGATAGCTTACCTTATTAATCACGGGCCATCAGTTCCATTAGATTTTAGGATTCCAGAGGAGGTTTAGAGTAGCAAGAAGATAAATCTCCCACACTTACAGGTATTTGGTTATGTGGCTTATGTTCATATAAGTGACCATGTCGGGGACAAGCTAGAAGCTACGTCACAGAAGTACACATTCATTGGATACGACATTGATGAGTTCGGGTATCGTCTTTGGGATGAGAAGAACAGGAAGATCATCAGAAGCAGTGACGTGATATTCAATGAGGAGGTGATGTACAAGAACATGAAAGATGCCAAGGATAGCCAAAGCAGTGGGCGCAGCATTTCAGATACAGATGGATCTGAGTACATGGATATATAGAAACTTCCAAATAGGGGCGATGATGTTTGTTCTGATCAGAGAATGGAGGAGGATCCAGGTGCAAAAGAAACTACCCAGGGCATAGAGCTTAGGAGGTCATCCAGGGTACTCAAACCAAATCCTAAATATCTTTCATCTCTTGACTATTTATTATTGACAGATAGTGGTGAGTCGGAGTGATATGAAGAAGCAATGCAAGTGAGTGAATCTCAGCAATGGGAGCATGCGATGCAAGAGGAGATGGATTCTTTACTCACTAATGAGACACGGGAGTTAGCCCAGCTACCTGTACAGAAGAATGCCTTACATAACAAATAGGTCTACCGGGTCAAGCAAGAGAGTGATGGAAGCAAGAGATTCAATGCCATATTAGTAGTGAAGGGGTTTCAATAGCGGGAAGGAGTGGACTATACGGAGATATTTTTTCCTGTTGTGAAACTCACAACCATCAGAGTAGTGTTGAGTTTGGTGGCTGCAGAAGACCTCTTTCTTGAGCAGTTAGATGTGAAGACTGCCTTTCTTTATGGTGACTTGGATGAAAAAATCTACATGAAACAACCTGTTAGCTTCATTGAAGAAGAAAAGGAAGAGATGATGTGCAAGCTCAAGAAGAGCTTGTATGGTTTGAAACAGACTCCGAGATAGTGGTATAAGAAGTTTGATAACTTCATGCAGAACAATGGCTATAGAAGATGCAATTCGGATCATTGCTGTTATTTTAAAAGGTTCGAGTCCAGCTTTATTATTTTGTTATTGTATGTTGATGACATGTTGGTAGCAGGACCGTGTTTGGAGGAGATAAACAGTTTGAAGAAGCAGCTAGCAAAGGAATTTGCAATGGAGGATCTGGGTGCAGTGAAGCAGATTCTAGGAATGCGAATCAGTAGGGATGAAGCTGAAGGGACATTGAGATTGAACCAAGCTGAATACATTGAGAAGGTACTTCAGAGGTTCAACATGCAGAATGCTAAAGTTGTTAGCACACCTCTTGGAAGTTAGTTCAAGCTATCTGAGGAACAATCACTTAAGACAGATGTAGATAGAGAGCATATAAACAGGGTGCCATATTCTTCGGCCATTGGGAGTCTCATGTACGCGATGGTTTGCACGAGGTCGGACATCGCCCATGCAGTAGGAGTTGTGAGAAGATTTACAAGCAATCCAGGGAAGCAGCATTGGGAGGTCGTGAAGTGGATAATGCGGTACATGAGAGGAACAACGAACAAGCCATTATGTTTCAGGAGGAAGGAGTTGGTGCTGCAGGGATACATGGATGCGGACTTCGTCGGTGATCATGATACGAGGCGAAGCACCACGGGGTATGTTTATACCTTAGCGTCGACAGCAGTGAGCTGAGTCTCACGTCTGCAGAAGATTGTGACTTTGTCTACAATCGAGGCTGAGTATGTCACGGTGACTGAAGCAAGCAAGGAGATGATTTGGTTGAACGAGTGCTTGGAAGAGTTGGATCTGAAGTAAGGGAGAGGAGTTCTTTATTATGATAGCCAGAGCGCTATACATCTTGTCAAGAATCCAGTATATCATGCCAGAACGAAGCACATTAACGTAAAATACCATTTTATACGCTCGCTAGTTGAAGACGAAAAGTTGCATTTAATAATGATTTTAGGGAGTCAAAATCCGACGGACATGTTAACGAAGGTAGTCACCATTGAGAAATTGGAGTTGTACACAACTTCAGTTGGCCTTCACGAGTAGAAGACGAAGGCGGAGCCACACTACGAAGATCGGCACGATCGCCGGGATATTGTTGATTGAAGAAAGAATTTTTCCGGGGGAGAAGATACATGCAAATAAGGGGAGAGTTCGGTTGAACTCACTACAGGTACTTTGGTCTCCAAGTGGGAGATTATTAGTCTAAAGTGTAGACCCAAAGTTGAGACGAGAGCTGGAATCAAAACGACAAAAAAAATAACCTGATAGATCCACGGTCGACCGCGAGAATCTGACGGTTGACCGCGAACGTGCACAGGAGCTCATGAGGAGCTGGATCTAATCGCTGTCGACCGCTCAACTCACTGTAATCTGTGGAGTTTCTGTCGTTTGATACGATCGACCGCGAGACCTGTGCGGTCGACCGTCACGGTCGACCGCGATGCTGTCAAACAGTTTCCTAAACTGTTTTGGATTCTATTTCTACCAAAACTCTATATATACCTTAAACGTTTTTAGGGTTTGTACAACATGAAAAAAGAGAGCTTTTTGACTGCAGAAAGAGAGAGAATCTCAGAGAGAAAAAACCCTAGTTTGAGAGCTTGTATTTCTTCTTCAACTAATAAAGAAATTGTGTGATGTGGCTCCCGAGGACATAGACACGTTGTCGGACCTTGTTAAATCTGTGTGTTCGTCTCCTTTACTATTTTTGCAAGGTTAGATCTTTATTTATGGTATTATTCCTACTTTCCTACTTTCAACACAATGTCCGGAAGGGCAAGGGTTCGATTGATTGTTTCGAATCCCCAACAGTACCGTGCTGTAATTAGAGCTAATCTCATTCCTGAGCTAAAGAGAAGCTAACATTAATGTTTAATCTTGTGGTATATTTCATGGAAGAATTGTACATAATGTCATTTTAATTAAGGTATCCATTACGATCCAAACACTACAACAAAAATTAAAATTTGTATGTGTCCACACTTATTTCATGACACATACAAAAGTGATATTTTATTGGCATAGGATTAAACAATAGTGACACAAATAAAAAGTGCAGCAGATCACGACACATGTTTGTATCATTAGATATACAATTAAATATAATTAAAAAATGCTAATAGTCCAACATGAATTATGGGAGGACCTGTTAATCGGTTTAAATAATAAATCTTAGATTTTAATTATGATGATGATTAAATATTTATAATAGTGTATAAGCTAAAAACCTCCATAGTTAAGTACGCTTTGGTGAGAGTAATCCTAGGACGGGTGACATTCTGAAAAGTTATAGCGTTGAATGATGATGTTTTTATATTTATGGTTTAGACACAAGTATGTGTCATTACTCTTGACACACATTTATGTCACAAATTTGTCACACGTGTGTGTCACCACTCTAAACATATATATGTGTCGTGAGTTTTGCGACATATTCTCACATGTGTAGAAAAACACTCTCCACACATGATCTAACTGTTGCGCGCCTTGCGGAAGCTTGCTCGACAACCAAACGAGTCGGTGAGCGATGAGAGAAGAAGACCAAAACCAAACACGAGTGCAATTCACAAAATAACGACCAAAATCACACACAAACACAGGAATTTACGTGGTTCGGCAATTGCCTACGTCCACGGGGAGAGGATGGGGAGATTTCACTATATGGAGGAGAAATACAACGGGTTACAACTCATAAAATCACTCAAATATAACCCTAACCAAAGCTCTCAACTCCCTCACAATATCTTCCTTTCAAAGTGCTCAAAACAATGCTAATTCTCTCCTTTTCTCTCCTTAAGAAACCCTAAAAAATATGGTTCTATTTATAACAAAACACAATCCCAAATAGATTAGGATTCTAAAAACGAGTCTGCCACACCCTGGTGTGGCACACACCACACCCATGGCAAGCAGGGCAGATTCTGCCACACCAGGATGTGGCAGACACCACACCCATGGCAGACAGGACAGATTCTGTCACACCCATGGCAGACACCACACTAGGGTATGGTGGAGTCTGTTTTGAGTTTTTCTTCATGTTTTTCAAAATTCCTTCACCGTTTTTACAATTCTCCACCTCGGTGAAGTGTTCCCAACACTGAGCCGACACCAATATGAGCACCAATGTGTCGTCTCTCCAAACTCGGCTGCACCAATGTGGTTGTCTACATACCCCCACTCCCAAGGGATCAAGCCACCCGTAGTTCATCCAAATGGTCGTCAACAGCCTCAACAATCTCGAATGTGCAATAAGTTTCGACAATGATCAAACTTGTTACTCGGAACCACCTTAGTGAGCATATCCGCTGGTTTATCCTTCGTGTGGACTTTCACAATCTCCACATCGCCATCTTCAAGAACATCCCGAACGAAGTGATAACGAACGTCAATGTGCTTCGTCCTCGCATGAATAACCTGATTCTTTGCCAAATAGATAGCACTCATACTATCACAATGAATGATGACGGACCGCTGCGATATACCAAGTTCCTCCAAAAGTCCTCGAAGCCAAATAGCCTCCTTCACAGTCTCCGTAACCGCCATATACTCTGCCTCCATCGTAGACAAAGCCATCGTAGACTGTAAGGTGCATCTCTAACACACCGGCGCACGAGTCAAAGTAAACACATACCCCGTAGTAGACCGACGCTTATCCAAATCCCCGGCATAATCCGAATCAACATAGCCAATGCATAACTGCCCACCTGTAGTATCCCTCTCATAAACCAAACCAACATTAAGCGTACCTTGAATGTACCTCAAAATCCATCTTACGGCGTCCCAATGACCCACTCCTGGATCATGCATGTATCTCGATACCATGCTCACCGTCTGTGACAAATCCGGCCTCGTACATACCATCGCATACATCAAGCTCCCAACCACACTCGCATATGGAGTCTTCGACATCAACTCTCGATCTTCAACTGACTTCGGTGAAAGACCAGCTGAAAGCTTCAAATGGGCTCCCAATGGTACACTAACTGGCTTCGTATCCATGCTAACATAAAATCGCTGTAGAACCTTCTTCAAATAAGCCACATGTGTCAAATAAATTATGCCCTTCTTCTTGTCTCTGCCGATCTCCATTCCCAAAATGCGTTTGGCCTCACCCAAGTCCTTTATCTCAAACTCATTTGAAAGCTGAACTTTCAACTCATCTATAGCCGACCTAGAAGTAGAGGCAACCAGCATGTCATCGACATAGAGCAACAAATAAATATACGCACCTTCTTTCAACTTGCGAAAATACACGTAAGGATCAAACTGGCTCCGAGTGTACGAATGACCAAGCATAAAACCATCAAATCGCTTATACCACTGATGAGGAGACTGCTTCAAACCGTATAACGATTTCTTTAACCTGCAAACCAACTTATCTTTCCCTGCAACTCGAAATCCCAATGGCTGAGTCATATATATTTCTTCATCAAGATCACCATGAAGAAATGTCATCTTCACATCCAACTGATCTAACTCTAATCCATATTGTGCCACCAAAGCTAGCAGAATCTGAATCGAAGAATGCTTCACCACCGGAGAGAAAACATCATTATAGTCAATACCTTCCTCCTGTGCATAGCCCTTCGCAATCAACCTAGCTTTGAACCTCAATGGAGTCATTATAGTCAATACCTTCCTCCTGTGCATAGCCCTTCGCAATCAACCTAGCTTTGAACCTCAATGGAGTGCCCTCAATGCCCTCCTTCTTCGTGTACTTTGAACCTCAATGGAGTGCCCTCAATGCCCTCCTTCTTCGTGTACACCCACTTGCACCCAATCGCCTTTCACCCCTTTGGAAGCTCAACAAACTCTCATGTATCGTTCTTATGAAGAGATTCCATCTCCTCCTGCATAGCTACCTGCCACGAATCAGCCTCCGAACTCTGCTCGGCCTCTCTGAATGTAGTAGGTACCATCTCATCGATACTCTCCACCGGAAGTACATATGCAACTGTGTCGGCATACCGTGCTGGCACCCGTATGTCTCTCCTCTGTCTCCAAACCATAATAGAATCCTAAACCTGAGCCGTAGGTCCCTGATCCTACACATGAGTACCCGTATCCTCCGTATCACCGTCGTGCTCGCCTGGCGTCACCTCAGTCGGCACTCTAATGGATACTGCACCATCTGGACACTGTGGAGCTGCATCAATCTCCACCACCTGCGATATCTCCTTTGTCGGGTCGCTCTCCACCTGATGAGAGCTAGGAAGCTTCAAGATAGAAACCTCATCAAATGTGACATCCCTACTCAGCACTATATTCTTATCAACTAGATCCCAGAGCTTGTATCCTTTGACACCATGCTTGAATTCTACAAATATGGCCTTCCTAGCTCGAGGTTCCAACTTATCAGTTCTAATATGATAATATGCAGGGCAATCAAATACCTTAAGCTGGTCATAGTCATGTGCTGTCTCTCCCAACCACATCTCCATAGGGGTCTTCCCCTTAATCGCAGATGAATACAGCCTATTAATAAGATGGCTCGCATATGAAAGTACACCAGCCCAAAAGATCTTCTCCAAACCACTATGCGCTAATAAACATCGAATCTTCTCCAGCAAAGACCGATTTAACCTCTCTGCCACCCCATTCTGCTGCGGTGTATGACTAACTTTAAAGTGCTTCTCTATGCCCTCGTCTCGACATAGCTGCTGAAAGGGGTTTGAAATATACTCGCCGCCGTTGTCGGATCGCAACGTCTTGATCTTTCTTCCTGTCTGCAGTTCTAATCTCTTCTTCCACTCCATAAATATATCTAGGACTTCACTCTTCTTTGTCATAGTGTACACCCAACAACGCCTAGAATAGTTATCAACAAACGTGACAAACCAATGTCGACCACCAAGTGATGCAGTCTTGGTGGGACCACAAACATCTGTGTGCACGTAGTCCAAGATGCCCCTCGTCCTATGAATGGTCATCTCGAACTTTACCTTTGTCTTCTTACCAAGAACACAATGCTCATAGAATTCCACTTTACCACTCTTGGCTCCCTTCAATAGCCCCTACTTGCACAAAGCCTGTAGTGACTTCTCTCCTGTGTGCCCTAACCTGTAATGCCAAAGCCTACTCATATCCGCCTCTGAAGTAGCCGAAGCAACCTGGCCAATCTCGGTGCTCCCCTTCAGATAGTATAAATTTCGACTGCGGACTCCCTTCATCACCACCAAAGATCCCGTAGTAACATTCGCTACAACGTTCTCAAAGGTCACCCTAAATCCCTTAGCCTCCAAAGCTCCAACTGAGATAAGATTCTTCTTTAGTTAAAGAATGAATCTCACCTCCTTCAACTCACAGACTACTCCATCGTGCATCCGAATCCTCACAGTACCTATCCCACAAATGCCACAGGATTGATCATTTCCCATGATAACAACACCCCCGTCGAGTCTCTCAAACGATGAAAACCAATCTCGCCTAGGAGTCATATGATAAGTAGCGTCAGAATCAAGCATCCAATCCGATGCATCCAAATAGTTCACCTCCGGAGTAATCAAAAGAGAAAAGCTTGAATCATCAGAATCATCGCCTTTCGCAACATTCACATCATTGGCCTTTGGGCCCTTTTTCTTGCTATTCTCCTTTTCCTTGACCTTTGGGCAGTCTCTCTTCCAATGTCCTAGTTCCTTGCAGAACGCACACTGGTTCTTAGCTAGCTGGTAACGACCTCTTGACTTTGACCTTCCTCGATTACCACCTTTCGGATATGGGCTTCTACCTCTCGTCGACTTGACTTTGACCTTCCTCGATTACCACCTTTCGGATATGGGCTTCTACCTCTCGTCGACAATGCCTCTCTTGAAGTACTAGCGCGGGAAGTCTCCTTATCCTTCCTCCTCAAATCGTAGTTCGTCAATATGTTAGTCACTTCACTATAAGTG
Organism: Asparagus officinalis; assembly: GCF_001876935.1. Taxonomy (NCBI): domain Eukaryota; kingdom Viridiplantae; phylum Streptophyta; class Magnoliopsida; order Asparagales; family Asparagaceae; genus Asparagus; species Asparagus officinalis. Next base: position 12,442,518 of record NC_033794.1, on the reverse strand, counting down.
ATAGAAGATCTCACATTCAGCAAAGTAAGCACGAAGGTATCATACTCCTCATCCGGTAAGGAGCCCAAAAGAATAATAGCCTTGTACTTATCCATAATCTTCTCATCCACGTTCGCCAAGTCCGATAACAACTTAGTGTAGTTATTCACATGAGCCGCAAGCGAGGTGTCTCGGGACATCTGGAATCTGAATAACCTACGCAACAAATGTAACCAGTTCTCAACACTCTTCGTAAGATACTTATTGTTGAGAATTTCACACATCTTCATCGCAGACGTCACCCCAATCACATCATATTTCAGCTCATGTTCCAAACAGGACCTGATCACCCCACAAGCGTTCCTATTCATCTTTTCTCATACCGCCTTTTCATATTTAGGTGGCCTCACATCGACCATGATGGTCTCCTCTAAATTTTGAGCATTGAGCGCATCCTGTACGTCGCTCATCCACAAACCAAAATTGATTTTGCCGTCATATTTCACTACACTAATCTTAGTGTTCTGAAAACACACTTGAACTGTACCCATCATCTTGCTGTTTTCACCAACTTCTTCACCCATAATCACAAACTCCAAATTGCAAAGAAAGATTCAAACTTTATAGAATTTAGAAGTTACCTAACTGAACCCTAGATTGGATTCCAAATAAAACTCCTAACCACACGAGGAAAGCGAGATCTTCAACGGCAACTTCAAACCCTAACTCCACCAAAGCCTAGAACTCCAAGAACCAAGCTTCCAACTGAATCTTCCTCCACCTAATCCAAAACCCTAGATCTAAAATCTGAGCTCTGATACCACTTGTTGCGCGCCTTGCGGAAGCTTGCTCACGAACTCACAACGAACCTGTGATCACGAGTAGAAGAAAGACAAACTCTTGCACAAATCCAACCAATAAAGCCAAATCAATCCAAACACAGAGATATACGTGGTTCGGCAATTTGCCTACGTCCACGGGGAGAGGATGGGGAGATTTCACTATATGGAGGAGAAATACAACGGGTTATAACTCATAAAATCACTCAAATATAACCCTAACCAAAGCTCTCAACTCCCTCACAATATCTCCCTCTCAAAATGCTCAAAACAATGCTAATTCTCTCCTTTTCTCTCCTTAAGAAACCCTAAAAAACGTGGTTCTATTTATAACAAAAAACAATCTCAAATAGATTAGGATTCTAAAAACGAGTCTGCCACACCCTGGTGTGGCACACACCACACCCATGACAGACAGGGCAGATTCGATTCTAAAAACGAGTCTGCCACACCCTGGTGTGGCACACACCACACCCATGACAGACAGGGCAGATTCTGTCACACCAGGGTGTGGCAGACACCACACCCATGACAGACAGGGCAGATTCTGCCACACCCATGGCAGACACCACACCAGAGTGTGGTGGAGTCTGTTTTGGGTTTTTCTTCACGTTTTTCACAATTCCTTCGCCGTTTTCACACCAACCATATTTTTGATATATGTCGCGCTCTATTTGTGTGACAACAAAATATGTCACGTTTAGATAAAAAATGTATCATATTTTCTAACTTTTGTTGTAGTGAAAGTAAGCTGAAACCCTACAGGCTTGTTTCTTATAAACATGAAGGGAAAAATTGCAAAATAGACCATTTTTGCTAATTATTTAGCAAAATAGACCGTTTTGCTAAATAATTAGCAAAATAGACCTCTTTTTGACCAACAGGCTAAAAAGAGGTCTATTTTGCAAAACCGCTCAGAAAACATATGGGACTAGTAGTCCCGTATGTTTTAATCACGGATTAGTGAAATTTTCTACTCAGAAAACATACGGGACTGGACTAGTAGTCCCGTATGTTTTAATCACGGATTAGTGAAATTTTCTACTCAGAAAACATACGGGACTAGTAGTCCCGTATGTTTTCTGAGTCACTAATCCGTGATTAGTTGGCTCTAAACATACGGGACTAGTAGTCCCGTATGTTTTCTGAGCCTTGTTTTTCAAAATCGACCTTTTTTTTCAAAAGAGGTCTATTTTGCTAATTATTTTTCAAAGTGATCTAGTTCGCTATATATTTCATAAAAATGGTCTATTTTGCAAATTTTCCCAAACATGAATTGACCATGTTTGATTACGGTCAGGTTTGATCGGATAAGAACTACTCAACAACACTAAGGTTCAAAAAAATTTCACAAAAATCATAAACATTCAATTCTTTATATAGAATATTTTACGATCACAAACAATCAATTCTTTATATAGAATATATATGTCTGCTTTATCTCTTTTATCATTCTTGTATTTCTGAAACAATTGTCAATTGAAAATTGTATTTTTTTACATAAAAAAAAGTGGTTACTGATGGGAGCTCAAGGAGTGAAACCTGAACACTGGGTCCTGTAGTTGAACGCTTTTTTACAATACACCCACAGTTCATCAATATTCATAAATCTACCCCCAAAATCCAGATGGCTGTCAGCCTTCAAAAGGAGGACGAAAGGAGAGAGAGAGAGAGATGATTATGCATTCAGCGCCTCTTGTTTCAATTTAAACATACATTAATTAATTATTACTTCATTATAGTATTACTAGTTGCAACATTTTAAATATGGCGGTCACATCCATTAATAATTGAAGTAAAGCTTATGGGACCTAACTGTCCCCTCATTGCTTTTCTACGTACTTATTTGGTGTTTTGTTTACTATTTATAATTACGCCACTAGATTGTGCTGCGTTTGTGTTGCGTTGTATCGCTAAAGTTTTAAGGCTTGGAAACCTTTCTCACTTCGGAACTAGATCTTGTTCCTTTGCATTTGTTTTTGTTGCTTTTGTTAGGCTCAACTCCTAACTTTCTTCACTAAGCTTTGCCTCATGATTACTCATCAAATGCCTAGGCAGCTGCTTTATCTTCATCTTCTTCGTTTGTCGCTTAACGTTTGGCTTTGTGTAGTGGATACAATTTACGAGGTTAGAAACTCTATAGTATTCTTTGATTAATGAGAATTTACGCCTCGTTTGGTACGCGGGAATGGACTCAAATGAGAATGGAATGGAAGAATGAATGGAATGAAATTAATGTGAGAATGGAATAGTCATTCTCATTCTCACGTTTGGGTGTAATTTATAAAATAAAGTGGGAATTGACGTATTTTAAAATTGTATATTTTATTGATTCTCATTTAAGTGAGAATGCTCATTCCCTATCATTTCATTGGGAATGCTCATTCCCACATAAAGTGAGAATTGATGAGAAGTGAGAATGGACATTCCAACTTCAAAAAAGTGGGTGTGTTTGGTAGGAATGAATGAGAAGTAAGAATGACCATTCCATTCCACCCCATTACCGCGTACCAAACGAGGCCTTAGGTAATTGATTGCAGAGGGGGAGAGAGAGAGAGAGAGAGAGAGAGAGAGAGAGAGAGAGAGAGATGTCATAAATACATGATCACATATTTTATGATACTGTTGTCAATAAAATGAGTAGAAGATTTTGAAGGAGCAAGCTCATTGATAAGGGGGAAAGATTTTAACAACTAAAGGAGAAAAGGCTTGCAAAACTATGACTAGGTTGCTCTGAAGTGCATTGGAGCTGAGGAAACATATCGTCCCTAATGCGTTTATAAAAGGTGTCAACGATAGGACTGTCCTGTTGTTATTTGTGCGTGTGCGAGTTGTGGCACTCCGAAATGTGTTAGGTAAATATTTGAAACAAAGAACAGGGTCTTGATATCGCAGAGATGATTTGTTCTTGTACCCATGTGTATGTTGAGAGAGTAGTTGTTTAGTCCCATATTGGTTAGGGATAAGCTACTTTATTTCTTTAAAACTATAAATAACATCCTAGAGAGAGCTAAAGAACTCACTAGGGTTTTCACAGTTACGTAGTATCAGAGCCACTCTCCTTTCTCTCTAAAATTTTCTAAACTCCAGCAGCCACCTTCTACCCTCCCAAACCAAACTCTAGTCGCCATCCACTAATATCAAACCCTACCTGAAATTGTTCATCCGCCCAGATACTGTTCTTCAGGCACTATTCATCAGGCGACATTGTTCATCCGCCGGTTAAAGAAAAAAGGGTTAAGCTAATCATTTGGCTTACAAACTAGATTTTAATAGATCTTGAGCTAATCATTTAGCTTACCAATTAGATTTTAATAGATCTTTAATTAATTATTTAGCTTACCAACTAGATCTTTATAGATCCTCAGCTAATCATTTAGTTTACTAACTAGATATTTATTGATTTTCAGCTAATCATTTAGCTCACTAACTAAATCTTTATAGATCTTCAGCTAATCATTTAGTTTTATGTTACGATCAGTTGTTAACAATATGTAGAGAATCATTTTTTAATTATTTGAGAAATGAAAAAGAAAATCAAATGTTTTGTAACTCTAGCTCTAACCCATGTTTCAATTCGGTAATTTAGTGTGTTAAATAGGAATAAACGTGACAGGAGTTATAGAATGCAAAGTGACATTGAAAACCGTAAGTAAATCAATCCCTCATGGCTTCATGCACGCAAACAAAAAAGAGAAAGAAAGAGCTCTGGAAGAAGTAAGAGAGAGGAATTGAGGAGGAAGGCTTCAACAAGGTGAGTGTTTTATTTTTAGTTATGAATTCTAGTAGAAGAAAAAGAAAATAGTACATTTTTTGGTCACCGGCGTCACATTTGGCAATGTCTGATGATCTCTTGTCAATTCTTGGATTGGATCTTCACCGGCGATTCACACCCTAGCCACCGAACGCAATTTAAGGTGATGGGTTCTAGAACATCAAAGAACAGAAAGATAAGGAAGAAGAAATGGAATTTTTGCATATAAACACTTAGGTTATAAAAGTTTACTTTTAAGTCCAACTTTTAAAGCACGTCCCTTTCAAGAACTAATTTGATGGAAAAGTATCTTTTAGCCCTTTAGCATAGAAAAGTTTACAGTTTTATCCAAAACTTTTATTTCAAGCCTAAAGAAAAGGGACAAATTTATGAAAACCCCCTAAAACTAGAAATATTAGTTTTATACCCAAAAATAGTTTGAGTATGGAATATTTAGTATTAGAAATTTATACACCTGGATGCTTATAGGTTTGATCAAGGAGTAGATTCCTGGAGTACGGTTCTCCAAATTATTATCAGATTTTCTGAAGATGAGTAGATTTCTTCTCATTAGTTATTTTCTATTATATATTATTTAAATGATAATTTTATTTTTGTGTAGAGAAATTATGAATTAGACATGTTATTCTGTTCATTTATAGTAATTGTTAACAAATTTGAATGTGATAGTTGTTTATCTTTTACAAGATAAATATTGTTTGGTATATGAGATTATTGAAAATATATCATTTTAAATTTACTGTTCAAAATGCATTATTTGAAGGGTTTTATTTGAAAAAAAAATTATTTATTCGTTTAGATTCATGAATACTCTATTTTCATGAAATTGATATGAGAAAAGTTTATAAAAGTGTTTAAGCATTTATATTGCTTTTAGTACAAGTGGAAATTGTGAGTGATATTTTGAGCAAAAAGAAAAGTGTTTTAAATGTTAAAAATTCTCAGAAGTCCGCTATGGAGTGAAGTGATTTATTAAAGCCAACCATATGGTATTGAATGTACTAATCAGTGTTAAAGTGGCATTTTTGGCAAAAGTGAAGTGGCCTTCGGGCAACCTATAGTAGTGCTAGGAACATTCTATCCTCAGGTTGACCTATAGTGATTCGATGTGCATTCCTATGCTACTAGACTATAATTTTCGTAGCATTAGTGCGACAACTGTGAAAGTTTTGCAAGTGTGAATTTAGATCGATAATTACAGTTTTAAAAATATGTAGTGTCCATTCGTATTGTTTCTTAAATTTGTGAATATTCTTTTATAACAATGTCAAATGTTATTCTTAGAAATTCCTCTTATTCGAAATATTATGTGTTTCTCAATCGTTCTTTTGATAATAGCTTATTTGAATTTTAGTATTGATAATTTCTTAAATTTTTCTGATCTGCTAATGATAAGTTTTCTGCTCATTGAATTTAAACGCACCCTATTGTTTTTAAATCTTTTTCAGATGAAAATTAGATAGCTTTATCTAAAGCTCGGAGCTTTGGAACATGAGAAGAATATTTTAGAGTGTTTGATGCTGAAAGTTATAGTTATACTAGCCATACTAAATGCTTATGTAATAAGAGTCTTTTGACTCATTAGAGTTAACTTGTTATAATATAGTTTTTGCTCTGAGACTTCTCTGTGTCAATTAAATTTCTTGTAAGTAAAATTTATTTATAGTATAGAAGTGTACAGTAGGCTTAACATGTGCTTTTTGCACGTGTTTCCATTGTCATGCATCTTAAAATTAGCTGTGCATTTTGGGGGCGTGACACAATCTCTTTGAAATAAGCTATAAGTCTTTCTATCAAAGAAACTAATTTTACGGGATGGTTTTACTTAGTGAACCGATTACTTGTGGTGATTAGTTGTTGATGATTTAATTATTAGAAATTAATTTATTGTTGAGTGAGGTTGATAGTTGAAGGATCTTATTTTCTATGTTGATTGATGAGAGAGTTGATATGAAGACCCACACAGAGGTGCTCTCTAGCAGGACCACTAACCAAAAATTAAATGGGTCCAAAATTACCTACTTTAGAACCAACTGGTTCAAGTTTATATTTCAGGATCAGGAAAGGATCATCATCTTACAAATGGCTCTCGCGTACCAGTTACTGCCTTATGAAAACAGGGTGATACTAGTCTACTTCATTAAATTTGGAATAGCATATAACTACATGTACATCCTTCAGCTAGCAATTCATTGTAATACAGTGAAACAAGTATAGAAATTCTTTGAACAATTGTACTTAGACCATAGACATGCCAATCAAGCATATAATGTCATTCAGGAGTTATTTTGGAGTAAGATGGAGGAGCGTGTTTATCGTAAAATGTAATCTCAAATTTGTATTAATAAAAAATGTTTATTACAAATCAGAATCACCTTTATACAGAAGCGAAGAGAGTTGATTTGATCTCTTCTTGTTTAACGTGGGTTCTTTGGGGTGATAGGATGCCTCCCTCGATGCTCGTGTCGAGTTTGCTTCCCTTTGACGATTCAAACAAGATTGCAAACGAACAAACTTTAGCGCGTGGTAGAAGTTTGATTAGAAGAGCTTGATCACCCGAGCTTGAATACCAAAGCCGAATGCACAAGAATGCAAGAGTTCGGTTCTTTTGAATCTCCCTCAAAAGTTCTGCAGCCAAAAATTCAAGAGCCCCTTTTCTCTGTAGCCGAATATGGCTATTTATAGAGAAGGATGGTTGTAACCAACCCCTTAAATCGTGGGAAGTACGCATAACCACCTCCATAATTTAAGTAAGTAGTTTTTTAACCACTCAGGCGAGCCTAACGAGCTTGCATGCGAGGTTGGCGAGCCTGGCGAGCTTGCAGGCGAGCTAGGCGAATAGGCGAGGTTGACAGGCGAACCCCTTAAGCGTTCAGGTGCGCTTAAATCTTGTTGGCAAGCTTGGATCATGCAGGAGAGTCTCTTACAGGCGAGCTTGACTCGTGCGGGCGAGCGAAGCATTCAGACGAGCTTAGCTAACTTGCGAGCTGTCGAACTAAGCACTCAGGCGAGCTTAGTTCTTTCTAGGCGAAGTCCAATGCCTGGGCGGACTTCACTTCACCTGCGAAGTCAAACATTCAGGTGAGCTTAACTTGGCCGATTTGATGCAGGCGAACAAGTAGACTTGACTTGGTTCGGGCGAACCCTAGTCTTGCAGGCGAAGTTCAGACGTCGAGGAACATAACTTGCTGCAAAGAACGGATCATAACTTTCAAACTGTAAGTCAGAATTAGACGAATTATATATAAAAATCGACTATCTCGACGAGACGGGGCCAACCAAACCCATCAAAGTTTGGTTTGGTTCCATATATTTTGCCAAATTCCCTCCGGTTTGAGAGATATCAGCGTTTTTGTCATTTTTTACTATTTTTTGCAATGTTCTTGCAGGCGAACTTCTGAATTTCTCTGTTAGGGATAAAGGTAATTTTATTTGCCTACAGAGCATAGTTAGATTTTTTAGGAGAATCATGGCAACTTCATTCGCCTTGCAGAGGAGCTGAGACAAATTTTTCCTATTACAAGAGATATTCCGAAGATGCAAGATCAGTAGGATCAACTGATAGTATTCACCTTTCTTGGTTCTCTTCCACAATCTTATAATTTAGCAAGACCATAGGTTATTGGGAGGTCTGTTATATATTCTTTAGCAAAGACATACTATTTTTTAAGATCAACAGTTTCAGTTGTACCAGTAAGTATTGCTGTAAAGTCTGCAAACAAGTCTGATCTCGTCACATGGACTAGATAGATAACTAGTTGAGGGGTAGTCGTAGTGGAGGCCACTTTGGTACATGTGGAGGATGCTTTGGAGCATCTGGAGGACGAGGTGATAGTTTAGGAGGAGCTGTAGGGAAGGGTTCATCATGTTCCTCTATCTATTGTCATTATTGTAAAGAACTGGGTCACACGAAATTTCATTGTCCTTAGCTAAAAAATAACCTTGGATTGCACATGTGACTACAAGTCTCATTGATGAAGACACCCGTAGTTAGTTTGAGCAATTTCAACTCTAGTTATTTCAACAATTAAAGAATATACAATCTCTCCCACTATGGTCACGCTTGCCCAAACAGGTATACCCACTACTTACCTTGCATCATCATCGTCTCATACTTGGGTTATAAACTCAAGATCAACTGATCATATGACTAGGAACTAAGGTATATTATCCTCCTGTACACCTACCACCTCTTTTCCTTCAATAGTATTGGCTAATGGATCCACCACACATGTGGAAGGTGTTGGATCTACCAATGTTAACAATATTCCACTTTCATATGTGCTCTATCTTCCTCGTGTTCTATTTAATCTCTTATCTGTCAGTAGAATTACTAAATCATTAAACTTTATGGTAATATTTTTTTCCTGCACATTGTATTTTTTTTGTACTTGGGACAAAGAATACGATTGGCATTAGACGTGAGCGCAACGGCTTGTACAAGCTGAACTTTGCTCCTTCCCAAGTGGCATGTATCAGCTCCACATCAGCTTTTGAAGCACACTGTCAGCTTGGTCATCCCCCTCTTTTAATTCTCAAAATGTAAGTTTCATATTTAAATCATGTCGAGTCCTAAGAGTGTGAGTCATGTCAACTCGAAAAACACCAACGGGTGTCTTACCCGAGTCGCGTCAATAAGCGGGTCAGTAACAATTTTTGAGTTAGTAAATTCCGATGTATAGGGTCCTTGTTCTGTTCTATCCAAACTCATCTTCTAATATTTTGTTAGTTTTGTAGATGAATTTCCTCACATAACTTAGATTTACCTGCTGAAAAGTCGTTCTGAAATGTTCTCTGTTTCTAAAATTTTCTATGCTGAGATTAAAAATCAATTTCATAGTACCATCAAAACTTTAAGAACAGATAATGGTAAGAAATATTTTAAAAGCTCTTCCATAAAATATTTGGAAGAAAATAAAATTTTGTATCAGTCTTCTTGTACTTACATAACCCAACAAAACGAGGTTGTTGAGCGCAAGAACAGACACTTGCTAGAAATTGCTAGGACTTTGTTATTTCATCGTCAAGTTCTAAAATATTTTTTGGGGGATGTTATTTTGATAATTTGCTACCTGATCAATAGACTACCCTCATCTGTCTTGCAGAGTAAAACTCTGATCTCCCTTTTATATTAAACTGAAGATGCTATTCATTTACCTCCTAGGATTGTTGGGTCTCATGCTTTATTCACAATCATAGTCTTCAACGAACGACATTAGATTCAAGATCTCTTAAGAGTATTTTTCTTGGATATTCTTTGACTCAAAAAGGGTACAGATGTTATTGTCCATCCTTGAATCGATATATTATTTTAGCTGATATTACCTTCTTTGGGAAAAAATCAGGACATGTTGCATTTGATAAATTCTTAGACCCTCCCGATTATTATGACTACCTTCTTATTGGAAAAAAAACTGACAATATTCCTTCCAAGACTGCTGTACAAACTAATCAACCATCTAAATTTGTGGATCCAATTTAAGTTTATACAAGACGTACTGCTTTGCAGCCTAAGCCATCATTTAAATCTACCCAAAAGCCTGATATACTAGCAAGTCAAAATGTGCTTGTACTGCTAAGTGCTCAGGCTACATATGGTCTTCCTATTGCCCTCCGAAAGGATAAGAGATCTTATTCTCAGAGTTGTCGGTATCCTCTAATATACCATGTTTTTTATGCTTTGTTAGCTCCATCATATTACTCGTTCATATCTTCTTTGGATTTTGACTCGATTCCCAAGAATTTTTTAGAAGCTCTATCTAACCCAGGTTGGACAGCGGCAATGCAAGACGAAATGATAGCCTTAGAGAGAAATGAGACTTGGGAACTTGTTTCTCTACCACCAGTGAAGAAAGCGATTGGCTATAAATAGATTTATATTGTCAAAGTAAATCCAGATGGCTCTCTAGCTCGCCTCAAATCTTGATTTGTTGCTAAGGAGTATTCAGAGATTTATGGCCTTGATTACATCGATACATTCTCTCTTGTAGCTTAAATGACATATGTCTGTATTCTTATTTCACTTGCTGCTCACTATCACTGGCCACTATATCAGTTGGACATTAAAAATACATTTCTTAATGACATTCTTAATGAGGAGGTTTATATGGAGCAACCACCAGGTTCTATTGCTTAGGGGGAGTGTGGTAAGGTTTGTAGATTAAAAAAAATCTCTATACAGTTTGAAGCAATCTCTGAGGGCTCGGTTCGAACGTTTTGTAACTTTTCTCCAGACCTTTGGTCTTCATTGAGCTCAGAAAGACCATTTTGGCTTTCTAGAGATTTCATGGTGAAAAGCGGATCCTTTTAATTGTATATGTTGATGACATTGTTGTAGGCTGTCTAAAAATCAAAATAGATAGCTTATCCCCCATCAAACACCGATGATGGAAGTTATAATCTGACGACTTCCAGAAGGCTACAATTTAGAGACTTTCATAACAACTGATGAAAGCTCTAATCAACAGCATTCACAATCAACATCGAGAGTTACAATCTGACGACTCTCATATTCTCAAGGAGCCAAGACGAAGATTACAAGACAATGATCTTTGCAACGCTATGACAAAAGAGATTACTTGTTGATAATCTCTCCAAAGCAAGACGCGGAACTCATCATCGCGCTCTAAGACCAAAACGCGGAGGTCCTCCCCGTGTATCAACACCAAAACACGGAGGTCCTCCCCGTGTGTCAACAGTAAAATACCAGGGTCGAACCCACGTTAAAACATCAAAACGCTGGAGTCGGACCCGCGTTACAACATCAAAACGCTGGGGTCGGACCCGCGTTTTTCAATGCTCAACGGGTATCCAACTCCACGTCTCCATTCTAAAACACGGAGTTAGGATCCTGAACGCCGACGTGGGCGTTTGACTCGTTCAAACACGAGCTGAACGGTTGTAGGAACCGTTTTCCCTTCACGATTTGAGGAATTTCTGCCCCACTTAGGAGCGGATTAAGGGGGCGGTTACACCCCTTAATTCCCTATAAATATAGGTAAACTCGATTGAGTTCAGGCGGGCATTTTCGGATCTGAGAATTGGCAGCAAGGTTAGAGTTCCTTGGCTCAGATTGATCCTCTTTTCAGCAGCGAAGAGGAGATCTTTTGGCTTGGCAGCAAGGGGGAGATCGACGTTCATCCTCAGCAACGATCGACCACCGGAGCTTTCTTCTAGCCTTGGCTTATTAACCGATCTTCGGTTCAAATCAACTCTTTCACAGAGTTATTCTAAACTCGTTCAGAGTTCTCAAACTTCCTAAACTCGTTCAGAGTTCTCAAACTTGCCACGCAAGTTCTCCACAACGTCAAATCGTGAGGAGAAGACCACGTTCCAGTGAAGCAAAATGTCGGATCGTCAACGGAGAGCAAACTCGACGTGAGCATTCGAGGGAGGCACTCCATCACCACCAAGAAGAACCCAATTTTAAACAAAGGGGAGAATCAAATTCATTCTCCTCTCTTTTGTAATCGGAATCCAAATTGTAATCGATTTTGAGAGAATACAAGTCAATTTTTCTTTCGTTTCTTTTACATCGAATTTTCCCACAAACAAAAGATGACGACTCCGCTGCGGACGAGCTTCTCTGACGAAGAAGTGGTGGCGTAATCCGACGTCATGCTCATTGGAACGATCGTTGAAACTCTGATCATCGAGTTCGATCGAGCCAAGTTCGAGGAGGCTCTCTCCTCCGGATCCCTTAGCCCCATGGCTATGCGCAAGATCCACAAAGTCTCCAAGGCGACTAAATCTCCAACTGTTGTTGGAGTGCCGAAGAAAGTCCTCTCCTTTGGCCAAAATTCATCAAACAGCCCCTCCTCTGAAGGACTGGACTCTGCCTCTGCCAAACTCGTTCAACGAGTTGAAAACTCCACACCCGCGTCAACACGACGTGTCATGGATGGTAAAAGGCCTACGACAGAGATAGATCCAATCAACACCGATGATGCCCCTGCAAAAGCCTTAAAACAGGCTAAGAAGAACGCTGCTTGTCGAAGAAGAAGGTCTCAGCGACGAGCACAACTCCGAGAAAGTCGATCCTCCAACCAACACGAGCTTCGCGTTCGTGAGCCTAAACGCGACCCTGAGCTTCGCGTTTATGAGCCCAAACATGAGCTTAGCGAGAACCAAACTGAACGTGGCCCTCAATGGCGCGTTTTACATCCAAAACGCGGACCTCAAGCTTACGTTGAACGCGAACTTCAACTTCGCGTTTCCCAGTCAAAACACGACCCTCGCGTCGACAATGAAGAACGCGACCCTCGCGTTGCCAAACTAAAATGCGGACCTCGCGTTTCAAGTGCCAAACGCGACCTTCGGGTTTCAAGTGCCAAACGCGACCTTCGCGTCTCAAGTGCCAAACGCGACCTTCGCGTCTCAAGAGCCAAACGCGACCCTCGTGTCCCAAGTTCCAAATCCAATACCGAGCCTGGTGTATACCGTGGAGCTTCAGGGCGCTGCCCCGAGCCCCACCGGGGGGTATTCCATCCCCCCCGGACCCCCTGGCTAGGAGCGCGCCACCCCCTGGACCCCCGGCTCGCTGACCGGGCAGCGAGACCCCCGAATACTCTGCGTAGCGCGACTAGATTGAGGGGCGGATATAAGAAGTTTATGGATTCAAGGCATCTCAACCAGATCCATATTCACCAAGAGCCAGTCCTGTCCAATCATGGACTGGGGGTTCCAGTTCAAACCTCACGATCAGTGAGTAATTCTCCTCGAATCTTCACAATCGATTTGAGAGAGTTCATATCGAGAGAAAGACCGATGCAGCAAGTCATTCGTTCATTCCAATGTGAACGGCTGATTCCTATGGTCCTCTCGGGATATCAATGCTGCTCATATGCGGCCAAACCATTGGTGTTCGACCAATTAACGAACGTTGCTTTGTCTAACCAACGACGACGTTCGCACAGGAAGAAGTCTCCAGAGACCGAATATCCTGAGGTCACTATCAATGTGATCGGCAGAGGGAGATCATCAACCCCTAATTCTGACGAGTCAGAGACAAATCATTCTCCAAGCGTCAGAGAAATCACTAACGAGTTTGAAGGAATCTACCAACGTACTCGGACTCGAACAGGAGCCATTCCTCCTATCAACTATCGGAGTTTAGCCAGAGAAACTAATTCCGATGACGAACACTCAGCCATTGCGGAGTCCCAATCATCAAGCTCTTTCGTTGGGTATGAGAGCTTCGCCCACATGGCAGAACATTCTGAAGATCTTTCAAAGAGGGTTGATGAGCAGGAGGCCATGCTCAAATCACAGCAGAAGACCCTCGATGAACTCCTGACCCTGTTGACTCAAATCGTCGCAGACAAAGCCAAATCTCAGAAGACAGATTCGCCACTTAGGCAACAATCTTTCCGGAGAGGAAAAACGTCTTCATCCCGACCTCATACAAGCAAAGGGAAGGGAAAGGTGGTTGATGACACGGCTTCTGACCAAGAAGCCCACAACCTGGAATCTTCCTCTGATGAAGGAAGAGAGACTGAGAACGAGTATAATCTCCAGTCTGCCAAAATGGAAGAATTGGAAGCCCGCCTCAATGCCATGGCCAACACAAGCGAGCTCCAAGACGAGAAAGTTGTCAGACCCTATCCTGCCGAATGGGATGCAGCCCCTTATCCTCTAAAATTTAAAGTCCCGACGCTACAAACTTTTGACGGCACGGGATCACCGAACCAACATATTTATCATTTCAAGTCCCAGACTGGGAATGTAATATCAAACGATACCATACTCGCTCGATTGTTCATTGGCACCCTTAAGGGAGTTGCCTTTGAATGGTTCAGGAAACTACCTGCTGGATGTATCCAAAGGTGGGCAGATTTAGAGAGACTCTTCCTGTCAAGATTTTTTGAAGAGGATACAGAAGTCTCCATCCATACTCTTCTCGCCACTAAGCAGAAGAAGAGGGAGTCCGTCAAAGCCTTCGTCAAGAGGTTTCGAACCATGGCTCTCCGGTGTTCGTCAGGTATGACACAGTCTACTTTAGTATAGACCTGTCGACACAACTTGCAGACCGACCTCCTAGCCCGAATCGGAGTTGCAGAATGTCGTTCTTGGAGACAACTAATCTCTTAAGGCGAACAGGCTCAAAAGATTATTGCCAGGATCAAAGCTGAAGAACAAAGTAGGTAGGATCAACCTGAGCAATCGGACCAAGCCCAACCTTCTCCTGAGCAATCGGACCAAGCCCAATCTCCTCAGTCAGAAGGGGAAGATAATACGACCACTGAAGCTAATCCTCTTCAGTAAGATGCCGGGTCTCCAATAACTATCACGTTAACAATTACCTCTGATAGTCAAACTCATTAGATAGTGGCCTACTCCTTTTCCCCCCCTGCACTTGTTCAAGACTGGGTGTTGGTTTATTTGTAGTTCATTGGATTATGAGTAATAAAGTTTCTGAGTTGTTATGTTTAATAGAATACCTCTGTCAACCACAAAATCTACCAAAATTATCACGTCCATCAACTTGTCAATCCGCTTCAATAGGATGACAGGTCGATGGTAGGTCCATAAAACTATCACGTTAACAGTTACCTCTGATAGTCCATCAATCTGCCAATCCACTTCAATAGGAGGGCAGGTCTACAAAACTATTATGTTAACATCTACCTCTGATAGTCCCTCAACTTGTCAATCCTCTTCTTAATAGGATGACAGGTCCATAAATCTATCACGTTAACAGTTACCTCTGATAGTCTATCAATCTGCCAATCCTCCTCAATAGGATGACAGGTCCATAAATCTATCACGTGAACAGTTACCTCTGATAGTCTATCAATCTGCCAATCTTTTTCAATAGGATGACAGGTCCATAAATCTATCACGTTAACAGTTACCTCTGATAGTCCATTAATCTGCTAATCCGCTTCAATAGGATGGTAAGTCCATAACTATCACGTTAACAGTTACCTCTGATAGTCAAACTCATCAGATAATGGTCTACCAGGTGATGTGCCTCTATTCCGACTGCATGGATAGTGCCCCACTAGGCGATGTGTCTTGTCTACCTCTTTTTTATTCCCCTGCTAAGTCTTAATCAAGACTGGGGGTTGGTTACTTGGAATCCATTGGATTAAGAGTAACGAATCTTTCACATCGTCGAGTTAACATTACACTTCTGACGATCATCATCCCCACAGAGTACGCATTCAACTTGCATCACTCCCAATTTGTCACGTTAACAATATACCTCTGACAATAATTAACTTATCAATCCTTAACAATAGGATTATAAGTCCTCAAAATTGCTCAAATCGCAATCTTCCCCAGCAAAACGCTAAGTCTTAAAAATCTTGTTCAAATCACAAGCATCAAAATTCATCACTTCTGATGATACACTCACCTAGCAAGTTTCCCCAGCGAGACGCTAATTCCCAAAATCTTGTGCAAGTCACAAGTACACATTCCTGTCACGTTAACATTATACCTCTGACAACCCACTTATTAATCCTCTTCAATAGGATGATAAGTCCACAAAGTTGCTCCGATCGCAACACATTCCTGTCACGTTAACATCATACCTCTGACAACCCACTTATCAATCCTCTTCAATAGGATGATAAGTCCATGAAGTTGCTCCGATCGGAACACATTCCTGTCACGTTAACATCATACCTCTGACAACCCACTTATCAATCCTCTTTAATAGGATGATAAGTCCACAAAGTTGTTCCGATCGCAACACATTCCTGTCACGTTAACATTATACCTCTGACAATCCACTTATCAATCCTCGTCAATAGGATGATAAGTCTCCAAAGTTGCTCCAATCGCAACACAAAATCCTGTCACGTTAACACCAAACCTCTGACAATCCACTTATCGACTCTCGTCAATAGAGCGATAGGTCCTCAAAATTTCCATGATCGTAATATTCTTCTTGTCATGTTAATATCACACCTCTGACAAAATCCACTTATCGACTCTCCTTAATAGAGCGATAGGTCCATAAATTTTAGTCAAGTTAACATCACACCTCTGACGATCAAACCAACTTATCGGCTCTCTTCAATAGAGCGATAAGCCCATAAAATACTGTTAGGTTAACATCACACCTCTAACAGTCAAACCCCCCCAATAAACTTGTTAATCCTTTTTTAACAAGAATAGCAAGTTGTCATTATAAAATCCCTAGCGGATTAAATATTTTCTGGAATTATCCTAGTGATAATAAAGAAAATTTCTGAATTTCACTCTAAGTAGAAATTTATGTCAAGTTAATATTACACCTCTGGCGCTTCTAACTTTCTTTCAGTGTTTCAAGTAACACAGGAAGAAATAATGACAAAACCTACGTATTCAACATCGTAGCAGGTCGTTATTAATAACGCCAAAATCCTTGCCTTACACGCATGGGGAAATTTATCCCGAATCCTAAGTAAGGATAAGTCTACGCCTAACACGCGTTGCCGGTTAATCTTTTACCGTGAAAAAGATATCAAAATCCATGCCTGGGGGACATGGGGGATTTTATCTCGATCCCTAATTAGAGATAAGTCTACGCCTAACACGCGTTGCCGGTTAGTCTTTTTCCGTAAAAATAACAAAGTCTATGTATTCAAAATCATAGCATCAAGTCTAAGAGGGTTCATTCTCTTAGCACAACGTTACATGTGAAACGGATTTAAATAATTCACATGCTAGCCCGACTCAAACGGTAGTCGGTAAAGGCTTATCAAACCCGTTGATGGCTAAGGGTTTGCCAAAAATCCTATGCATGTTCGTAGGTCCATTAGCTTAATGGATGTGAGCCGAGACTTGAAACAGATGAGCTAAAGACAGGTCTCAAAGACTTAGTCAAAAATGCACGGAAGCCACTTCCATGTCTTAAGTCAAAACGCTGAGGTCAGACCCGCAATGCAAAAACCAAACGCTTAGGTCAAACCCGCGATGCAAAAACCAAACGCGGAGGTCAGACGCTGAGGTCAGACCCGCGATGCAAAAACCGAACGCCGAGGTCACACCCGTGTTCCAAATTCAACATGCAAGGGTGAGACTCGCGTCTTAAGTTCAAAACGTAAGGATACACCCCAATATTCCAGAAGCAGGATTATGGCGCATACCTTCACACAGGTCCTACATGGCAAATCCCTTCAACCAAGATACCTTCAAAGCGAGTGCAGAGAATGACTCCTTTACAACAAGGAATCAACAGCTCCAGGATCAGAGTTGAGATCCAAAGTATTCCGAAAATTCGTCCCAGTCAACCGCGAACTTTCAAAAACTTTAGAGGGGGTTCTGTAGGCTGTCTAAAAATCATAATAGATAGCTTATCCCCCATCAAACACCGATGATGGAAGTTATAATCTGACGACTTCCAGAAGGCTACAATTTGGAGACTTTCACAACAACTGATGAAAGCTCTAATCAACAGCATTCACAATCAACATCGGGAGTTACAATCTGACGACTCTCATATTCTCAAGGAGCCAAGACGAAGATTACAAGACAATGATCTTTACAACGCTATGACAAAAGAGATTACTTGTTGATAATCTCTCCAAAGCAAGACGCGGAACTCATCACCGCGCTCTAAGACCAAAACGCGGAGGTCCTCCCCGTGTATCAACACCAAAATGCGGAGGTCCTCCCCGTGTGTCAACAGTAAAACGCGAGGGTCGAACCCACGTTACAACATCAAAACGGTGGAGTCGGACCCGCGTTACAACATCAAAACGCTGGAGTCGGACCCGCGTTACAACATCAAAACGCTGGGGTCGGACCCGCGTTTTTCAATGCTCAGCGGGTACCCAACTCCACGTCTCTATTCTAAAACACGGAGTTAGGGTCCTGAACGCCGACGTGGGCGTTTGACTCGTTCAAACACGAGCTGAACGGTTGCAGGAACCGTTTTTCCTTCACGATTTGAGGGATTTCCGCCCCACTTAGGAGCGGATTAAGGGGGCGGTTACACCCCTTAATTCCCTATAAATATGGGTAAACTCAAATGAGTTAAGGGCTGGCTTTTTGGAACGGAAGGGTTGGCTGGGTTGATCGGAGAGACTGACGGGGGAGATCGACGTTCATCCTCAGCAACGATCGACCACCGGAGCTTTCTTCTAGCCTTGGCTTATTAACCGATCTTCGGTTCAAATCAACTCTTTCACAGAGTTATTCTAAACTCGTTCAGAGTTCTCAAACTTTCCACGCAAGTTCTCCACAACGTCAAATCGTGAGGAGAAGACCACGTTCCAGTGAAGCAAAAAGTCGGATCGTCAACGGAGAGCAAACTCGAGCGAGCATTCGAGGGAGGCACTACATCGTCACCAAGAAGAACTCAGTTTAAACAAAGGGGAGAATCAAATTCATTCTCCTCTCTTTTGTAATCGGAATCCAAATTGTAATCGATTCTCCTCTCTTTTGTAATCGGAATCCAAATTGTAATCGATTTTGAGAGAATACAAGTCAATTTTTCTTTCGTTTCTTTTACATCGAATCGATTTTGAGAGAATACAAGTCAATTTTTCTTTCGTTTCTTTTACATCGAATTTTCCCACAAACAATTGTGATCACTAGTGATAATGCACATGGCATTAGTCATTTGAAGAAGTATCTATAGCAACAATTTCAAACCAAGGACCTCAGATTCTTAAAAAAAAAATTTGGGTATGGAAATAGCTTGATCGAAGAAGGGAATTCTCTTATCTTAAAGAAAATATGTACTTGATATGTTGCTAAATGCTGGGATGTCAAAATACAAGGGCATCACCTATGGATGACAAGATCAAACTACTATCAACTCAGGGAGAGTTACTGGAGGATTCTGAAGATTACATGCGACTTGTAGTAAAACTGAACTACCTAATAGTCACGAGACTGGATATTGTATTTTTTGTTAATATGGTCAGTCAGTTTCTCTCGGCACCTAGGAAATCTCACATGGAAGTTATGAAGAGGATTCTTAGGTATCTCAAGAAAACTCCAGGAAAATGAGTACTCTATCTAGATAGCGGTCACACGAGCGCTGCAGGATTCTCAGATGCAGATTGGACAGGATCTCCTGAGGACAGACGGTCAATTACTGGGTATTGTGTGTTTCTTGAAGGAAATCTAATATCATGGAAGAGTAAGAAATAGAGTGTGGTCTCTCGATCTACAGTTGAGTTTGAGTATTGAGCCATGGCGAATTTGACTTGCGAGCTGATCTAAGTTAGAGATATACTAACAGAGATTGGTTATCATTCGGAGTGTGTCATGAGCTTGTATGGAGATAACAATGCCGCCATTTACATAGCTGAGAACCTGGTGTTTCATGAGAGGACTGAACACATAGAGATTGATTGTCACTTGATTCGTGAGAAAATAGAGAAGAGAATCATTAGAGCCAAATACATACCATCAGATCATCAACTTGCAGATATTTTCCCTAAACTTCTTTGGAGAATACGGGTGAATTTTGTTTGTAACAAGTTGGGCATGTATCGATAAGTATGCTCAGCATGAGGGGAAGTATTGAGAGAGTAGTTGTTTAGTCCCACGTTGGTTAGGGACAAACTTTTTTGTTTTCTTAAAAACTATAAATAACATCCTAGAGAGAGCTAATGAACTCACTAGAGTTTTCACAATTAAAGTGTAAGATGACCTAACTCAAACTACAAATAAGATGGCAACTTTCATGACAATTATTAGTATTATTTCATTTATTGACAAGTTTCTTATACTTGCATCGTGAAAGCATCCATTAAATATGAAACATTCCGCTGTTGTTAGATGTTGTTACCAGCCAGTAGGAGAGCCATGGATAGAAGTACCATATAAGTTAAATTTGACAAAGCCCCAATTAAGTTTGCCAATTTTAAGATAAACCCCAGAAAGTTAGGAAATGCCACTAACTCACAACATTTTTCAGATATCACCAAAAAAAATTAAGTGTTATCTAAAAATAGATTCAGAAAATTGCAAGTCAAAGGTTAAGTGACATTTCTGAACTTTTTGGTAAGGTTATCTCAAACAAGCCAAACTTCTTGGGAGGTCTCATGAAATTTGCCCAGAAGCAAGTTTCAAAGCATCGCAGTACTTGCAGTTAGGTAATCTCCAATTTTTTTGCACTGTCAAAACCATCTGATAGGATAGCTATATCACATCAAAACCATTTCCCAAGTTTGACGAATAGCTGATCATCAATATTTTCCAACGCCCACACCATTTCTCTCCCGAAAAAGAATGCTGCAAGCACATTTCATTAACAGCTGCAACATTCATCCGCGAGTTCTGGTAAAATCGAGTTTCTGATCGAATGAGACCACGGCGATAACTAAGAAAATTGTCATTAACAACAACAATACCATAGTATTACTTGTACATTCAGTATGCCAACAACAATAATCCTTATGACCAAGGGCCAATCTATCACGCAACTGGATCATAGCGAGGAGAAATACCCAAACTGGAACAGGCAAAAATATGCATATGAATCAGTTGGCTGTACAGAAAATTTCAACCAAGCCACTGTTCACAACGACGTTCACCTCCTCCTCCAACAGAATGCCGTATGCTGATCTTCTCACTAGCATATTTCTCCTGCAGCCATTCGAAGGCATTCATGTCGAGTTTGCCTGTCACAGACTTTCCTTGCTTCCTCCTGATCTGCTGCTCTTTTACTGAAGCCCAGAGCTTCTCAATCGCATCTCTTTGTTGGGAGGTGAACCTGTTTATGTTGTCAAAGGCATGCTTCACCAAGATATCAATCACTGTCTGGGCCCTGAATGGGGAAAAATATATACGAAGACAGTTATATCTATCAGCATAAAGGAACGGTTTAATAGCATATAGACCCCTGCAATATAGCCGTTTTCAACTTACTGCCCATGTAGTTTCATTGCTGTGATAGACCTTTGGGTTATTTTGTTTTATTTTTCAACTCTTCCGCCCTCAGATAGTATCACTAATTTCACTGAGGGACAACATCTTACAAAATTTCACCTAGGGTAGATGAGTCAGAAAAATTTAACTCGCTAGGTGCGCTGGGGTGGAGTGGGGTGGGGTTGGCAACAATGAAACTTCAATAGTAGTAAGTTCAAAAGAGAGATATTACAGGGTGTCTATGTGCAATTAACACTAATGAAAGTCAACTATTTGAAAGATTAGAGATTTAACGCATATTGGAACACTGACCATGGTAGTCTATACCGTCCAGCTGCGATCTCCAAACATAAAAGAAGTGCTTCTCTCTGCAACTTGTTATATCTCTTTGATTCTTCCTCTTCTGCCTTTCTGTTTAACAGAGCTATCTCCTTATCTCTCGATTTTTCTTCCTTCTTAGGTGCACTAGGAAGCAAGACATCCAAACCAAAGGGATCCGAGGCTTCTTGAGCTGATTTAGGCAAAACAGGAGATGAGGTACCATCCTGAGAACTCGTGTTGACAACTTCACTTTCAGTTTTTGCAAGATCTGCAGCTTCATCATTGTCATCATCCACTGTGGCAAAGGGAAGACTAGATATGGCTTCCTTTATTTTCCCTGCAGCTTTTGAAAACTGAAAATATAATCCAGTTTATCACTCTTTCATAATATTAAAACCCAACGTATAGACAGTAGTAAAAATGAAGCTTTGATATGAATAATTCCAAATAATAAGGCTCAGCCTACAATATGATCAGCATCTAGAAGGAAAGAAAGTTCAAAAGAAAAGCTTTAAGCCATCAACCAATATATATATATATATATATATATATATATATATATATATATATATATATATATATATATATATATATATATATATATATATATATATATATATATATATATACACACACACACACACACACACATGAAGGGGAGAAAAGTGGTGCCACAGATTGCTACTCAGAAAATCCTGCTCTCACCTTTCTTAATAGATTGTCATGAAAATCTCTATTTTTACCTGTGAATATAAATTAATTTCCCAAAGAAAAAAATTGTTCAAGAAAAAAAGACGTCCCAAAACTAGTTTTGCATATACTTCAAATGGAAACAGAGCTTACAGCAGTTCTAAAATAGTTCTTATACTTGAATTCGGAATTCTAATTGAGATGAAAATGAAGAAACATACTTGAAGGCTTGAAGCAACCCAAGCCCAACCCTACAATTATAAAGAAGATGTATACCTCACTTTACTCAACTTATTATTATAAACCAGATGTTTGCCTCTGTGTACTGAATTCACACAAGCCTAATATTATTTTTATGGTACTACTGTTATCTTTGTGAAATCTAATTTAGCAATTATTGGATATAATTTCATTTGCTCAGAATACTTTGTTCTCTGACTTGATGAATTGACTAAGTAGCCTCCAATATTTCTACTTGCGAGTCAGGACTTCACATCAGGACTCAGGAGTATTTTGGAATTAGATGACTCGCCTATGATTTCATTCATCCAATTACAAGTAGCAAATAAAACTAGTTGCGTTACTTGAATCGATCAAAATTTAAATTTATCTTTTTCCAATTTCACGGTTTAATCTTGTGCCCTAATATGGATATTTTACCTTTTTATTGGATATATGATAATTAATAACTAGGACATAACAGATAACCTTTAATTTGTCGATATTTTTTAGGATATTGTACCATATTTATTGGATATATGATAATTACAACATAACAAATACCTTTAATTTGTCAATATTTATAAGGACAAATTTTTAAAAAGAACCGTTTTCCAATTTTAATGTGCAAAATTGACCGGTTTAAAAAAAATAGCAAAATCGACCCTTTTCAAATAAATAGCAAAATCGACCCTTTTCATTTGAAAAGGGCCGATTTGGCTAATGTGAATTCTTTTTGGAGTGCACTGCATCCAATCTCTCTCTCCTCACTCACCTGCCCTCAGCTCTACCTCTCTCTCTCTCTCATTCCCTCACACTCTCTCTCTCTCATCTTCGTTCTCAACTCTCTCTCTCTCCCTCAAAACCCACAACCCAAGCTCCTCACTCCGACCAAACTGCCGCCCCGCTCCAGACCCCCGCCCCTCGCCGCCCAAGCCGTCGAACACGTCACCGTCGTCAGTTTGGCGGATCTGAACGTGGAAGAGGGGACACGATGGCTGTCGTCGGGTTGGAGCTCGAAGGAGCTGCAGGGGCGGCGGTCGACGGCGAGAAAAGCAGCAGCGCGGTGATGGAGGCGGTGGACAAGGGGCGGAACTGAGCGGATCTGGGCGGCAGCGAGGTGGAGCTCGGAGGGTCTGGAGCGGGGCGGCAGTTTGGTCGAAGTGAGGAGGTTGGGTTGTGGGTTTTGAGGGGGAGAGAGAGCTGAGAACGAAAATGAGAGAGTGTGTGAGGGAATGAGAGAGAGAGAGATAGAGCTGAGGGCAGGTGAGTGAGGAGAGAGAGATTGGATGCACGGGACTAGCAATCCCGTGCACTCCAAAAAAATTCACATCAGCCAAATCGACCCTTTTCAAATGAAAAGGGTCGATTTTGCTTCTTTTTTTTTGAACCGGTCGATTTTGCACATTAAAGTTGGAAAATGGTTCTTTTTAAAAATTTGTCCTATTTATAATCTATCTATCTATCTATAGATAGATTAATAGACAGATAGATAGATATTGTCTGACATAGACAGTTGAGCTTATATCCCTTATATATCATCCATTAACAACTATATGGCATGAAAAACTCTCATCAGATACAAACCTGATATCTTTCTTCTCTGTACAGTCTTACAGAGGCCCTACAGTTCAGAATCTTTGGACAGTGCACTTAAATAACTCAGGGATATAAATAAACAAACTTAAACTTGGCACTAACCCTATACAAAAAAGGATTGGCAACAAGTGCCTGAAAGATAACATCAAAGATGAGTTCTGGCACCAAATCGTACAGGGTTGATCTGGTCAAATGTTTATTGATGCTTTCCAGAGTTTCCTCGTCTTGTCGTGCTCTTGTATAAGCAATCCCATTTTGGTGGTAAATGGCACAAACACTAATAATAAATGGGGGTGGCTAGGGATGATGATCATTGCGGAGAAGGTGTTTATGATTGCATGAGGTAATCAAAAATCAGATTGACATCTGCAATGGCCTGCAGACTTGCATCTCAGTATTGGTAGCTAAATTAAGAGTTCTAACATTTTCCATTAGAAGGTATGTCAATGTTTTCAACCATTTCTCAATAATTCAACTTGCAATTTATTAACCACCAAGTTTGTGTAAAGCCGAAAGCGAAGCCAAGCGATGAGGCACTGCTTAGGCTTTTTGGGGGTTTAGCGGCAAAAATGACAAAAAGTACAAAGTAAAAAAAGCCAATTTGCATTGGAGAAGTAGGTAAAGGAGCTTCGACTAGAGATGGTGATGAAGAGCTTTGATAAGGAGCTCAAGAGAAGGTATGTCGTGATGGTCATAGCGAAAGTAGAGCTTGCTAGAGACGGATTTGGACGCAGTTTGGTGGTGGGAGGCTGCAGAATTGGCCTGAAGCAGTGGACGAGGCGGCCAGAGCGAGATTTAGGGTTAGGTTTAGGTTTATTTTTGTCTCAACACACACAAGCAGCTGGGGAGGGTGGAGAAAGGGGTAGAGATGGGGGGGAGAAGCCAAGAGTTTTACTTAAGAAAATGAGTTCGGTTCGGGTCAACTATTTTGTAAACTCGTATTTTTTTAAAGTGCTTAAAAGAGCTTTCAACACTTAAAAGTGCTTTTAAGCGCTTAAATGCGCTTTTACGAGCTTTATGTTGTGTTTTTTAGCAGAAAGCGTCACGTCCACTTTCATTGGCCGCTTTCAATGAAAGCAGAGAGTTGAAGCACCACTTCCGCTTTGCAAACCGCACCAAAAGCAGGGCTTTTTTCAACACTGCTAATCCCTATCAGATATGATGCAATATCATTTTTATGTAGTGTTATCAGATGTCCGAAGGGAATATACCAAAGTTTCCATGAATATTTACTAGCATTATATTAAGCCTACTAATTGAATCCGAAAAATTCACAGTATTATGTATGAGATAGATAAATCATACCACAAAGCTATCATCAGTGTAGAGATCATTAGCCATCACTGCTCTTATTGTCCATGTTGTCAGTTGATTGTTCTGCTGCTCACTGAAACACTGCACAGGCAAAGAAGAAGAAACAAACTAAGACAAGTTTTTGCTACCACAATGCTTTTAAGTGATAGAAGGACCATAAATAAGTCGGACGTAAGAATGTGTCTCTAGGATATTTAGCAAATGAGGTAACAATGCAATGTTTAATCACAAAATTGGTAAGAACATTTTAACAAAACAATATGAGAGGGTAGGAGATAGATTTCGCTAGATATCATACATTCTGACTAATGTCGATGATATTTTAATACACAATTTAGGCCTGTTCCTAACAGAGGTCTCATCATTGCTACTAGAGTAATATAGTCAAAACCATACCTCCTTAATATCTTGAACTTCTGAGAACAATGCATGATAATCTGCCCTCAGTGAAGGCACCGTACAAGAAGAAGGTGAAGACATTGCAGACTCCAGTATGGCAAAGAAGTGATCACTGGTTCCAGGTTTCACACTACCAGCCTTAATTAACTGCAAGGCAAGCTTTGATGCCTTACTGAACTTCACAGGATTTTTTATGTGAGATGCAATCTTTTGCATCGCGTCTATCACTTGTACTTCTGTCGCATCTACACTTGTCTTGAACCTCAAACGTTTTTGAGGTGCTACTGCAAACCAAAGAATTTACAGAGTAATTAGAAACCAGGCTTATGAAAAGTAGTGTATATATGCTTGCATGCATGAATTATTTATGTACACAATAAAATAGGAATCAGGACAAAGATAAAAAGAGGAACTCTAAGGCAAACAACAGAAATTAATATAATAAAAGAATGTTTTATCTCGTAAAATTTATACACTTGCTGCTGATATTCATAGTAAAATGTCTTTTATCACATTCACCTGGAGGGAAGGATCAATTTATAACATAAAATATTGCACGTGAAGAGCTTAGGAAAGCCATTATAAAATTTTGGTTCCTAACCATTAGTTGGGTGGTGAGTATGTGGCCAGCAGATAGAGAGAATTACAGAAAAGAGTGGTATGCCCTGACACTAGAGACAAGCCCCGTTACAGACATGGAGTGTTGAACAGGGCAATCGCCCCACCCCCACCCCACCTTCTTTTTCCTGAGATCGTAGCAACAGAGCCCCTTTAGATGGACTATTACTTTGGTTGGCGTCATTTCAGTTGTAGAAGCCTACTTTGACCATGCACACACTTGACCGCACATGCACACACAGATATATATACATGCATGCACATGGCTAGAGGGTTGACAGCATCCTATTCCTGAGAAAAAATAATAATAATATGCACCTTGTTTCATAGATGCAATTTAAGGCTTTCATGTAACAACGAACGCAAGATTTAGGAGGACACAACACTTGAAGTAGAACCCATCTACTATTATAGACATAGGTATCACATATTAAGTAGACAGAATATTCCATCTCTTAAGCTCCACAAGCATTGGGATCATATAGCACAGCAGACAAAGGTTATAATGACAACAATATTTCAAATTTATATGGATGCTTACTTATGTGTTTTTGTTATTTCAAATTCAGCTGGTATCACGAGCTTCGGCAGTTTCCCTTTTTCCCAATGTTTGCACTTTGCCCTCAAGGACATCCTTCAGCAAGCGTTTCTTTCACTAACTTACTGACCTATATGTGTCATAACATAAGGTTCCTATTAGTTTCTCCAAGAGCATGAATTCTATAGACTACAGTCAGTAGTTAAAAGGCTTTCGAGAAGAGGGTGTAACTTCCCAAAATAATTGCAGTCCCCAATTCTGTTGGTGTGGAGTCCCAAGATAAGTATCATTCTTTCTCTTTCTACGCTTTGCATGTAACAAGATCGGATTTTTTTTTTTAATAAATAAATTCTTCCAACGATAAGCTCAAGGACTACAACATCCGAGCCCTAATTCAATAACCCTGGTCATTTAAACAAAAT
>NC_033794.1:12404697-12414977 GCF_001876935.1 Asparagus officinalis | reverse complement strand
GGCTGTCTTGATCGGGATCGGGATCGAGGTCGAGGGTTGAGCATCGTCGTCATTGTTAGGAGCTGAGGATTGAAGAGGAGGTTGAGTTGTCGACGAAGGAGGAGGCAGACCTTGAAATAGGTTATCAGCCATGGATCGCTTCGTGGAATCAAAAATTTCGAGAATCAGCACGACTACGGTAGTTCCCCTAAAATGAGCTCTATTTTTGTCCTTGACGTTAATTTTATGCGTACCCGGAACCGGAGTAATGGGTTAAATTCACAGAAAAACCCTTGAACCTTTGAGGGTTTGCACTTAAACCTAACGAACTTTTCTTGTCATAAAATACTCCCTGGATTTTAAGATTTTCCTTGTCAACAATCCTAAACTAATAAACTCCGGAACTGACCCTGTAATGATGTTGATAGCTTAATCTTAAAGAAGTTTTGTTTTCTGTTTACAATATTATTAAAATATCGGGAGGTCCATCGGGAAAATAATAATTTCATGAGTACCCTATAAGACATTCCAAAGTTTACGGTAATTTGTTTAGAGAGATAACTGCTAAAAGTAAGGGGAATTCTGTGAAATTAACCACTAAAAATCAAGGTTATTTTTAAATTCACCCTCCAATGGTTTTTATATGTCAATATGCCCTCAAAATCGCCACAAACCTGTTATTTACCACTCAACTTACATTTTGTTAGACAATGTTTGGCAAACCCATTAAACAAAGCTAAGAGGAGCCAACGTGGTCCAAACTATTATCCTAATTTGGCAAAATATGGGTTAAAACTTGAACTACTTTTGCTAGGCAAAATTTTGGCCTTAAACCCATCCTTATTTACTTTTGAGCTAGCTTAGAAGAAAACTAATTTTATTTTTGCCAAACTGAGCCTAGGATTTATAAGATAATTAGAATATAAGCTCTATTTTACCCTCATTTTCTATTTCATAAAATGATATAAAAAATTTCAAATCCAAAAAAACAAGCAAGAGGAGAAAGCAATGAGGGGTGAATTGACAAATAGGAAATCTTTTGAGGATTGAAAATAGCAAATAATTCGAGGAACATATAAATCAAAACTCTTCTTCTTTTCTCTCTTCTTTATAAAAAGGTTGGATTTAATATGTAGCATCAAACTCATATGAATTATCTATGGTCGGAGTCTTCTTCATACTAGTTGAGATACACGTGTAATGCATGTGATTAAATATCATAATTATTTAAATTAATAAAAATAGAATAAAAATAAAAATAAAATAAAGTTTTTTATGAGATTGATCATCAACTCAATAATCTCTCTCGGTTAAAATATCATCATTGTTTTCTTCAACCAAGATTGTGGCCACGTGGTCTACTATTTGTGAGTTATACACATTAATCTAGTACAACATTTTTGTTTATTAGTATCTTGAAGTCTTCAAAAGATGGGTGATCATTCAATTCGTAAATGAATTTTTTATATGAATTTACTTGCAATGTATCCATTAAACTTTTAGTTGTGGTTTGACTCGTATTCACACTAACTTTTAGTTGCGGTTTCACTCATATTTACATCATCTAATATTCTCATTTAATTTTATAGATCATTCTAAATTTTATTGCAAAATTAGAACATGGAGATTATGATATATTTCGCTATGTGCTCTAAATATAAAAAAAATTCTTTGATGCAAGGTCCCTATCAAATCTTACGCTAAACGATGTGAATGAAAAATGCTATTATAACTCACTTGCCTAGGACAATTGTATTGTATATAGGACGTATAACTCGTCTGGAATATCCATATCTGCTAAGTGGATTTTGCTGTTGTGAAAGCAATATGTTAGAGGCTCGATCATATTCAAACTTTTTGACTCTATAAAAGACACAATAATTTGGAGTGCATAGCTAATATGTCGTAAAGAACATATTGGTTCATGAAGAATTTTTCCTAATAACGATATTATTACAACGATATTACTATTTAGTATTAAATCAATTTTATTATATAAGATTATATGATCATTTTTAATAAAGTATAAAGTATATATATGGAAACCTCAATGCTTATAGTCAATAGTTGAGCTCCACAAAATAGGTTAAGTTTACATCGTAGTTTGCTATTTGTAGTACTGTTGGCAATGCCATTACCTTTCCTCTTTATCTTATTATTCACGCTTTTTTTTATGTAAGTTCTCTTTTGTTAATCACTCAATTGGCCATATTTAGTTTTTATAATATCAAATGTTAGAATACTTTCTTATATTTAAAAAGTGTTGACATGGTTTTCTTAAAAAATATATAAACATAATAGCAATAGTATATACTTCAGTTCAACTCAAACATTTGCTTGAAGTCATTTAAGATGAGATCCTTTCTAAGCTACAATGATGATGTAGTGATTACACAATCCAAAAGTCAAAGAAGAAATTTCTACAAAGAAAAAATAATTTAATATGTTAAATTAATAACTAATTTATAAAATATATATGGGCGGTGCAGATAGCTATACAAAGTAAGATATATATCTTCATAAAAATTCTATAGTGAGTGACCAACTCCAATCATCCTAATTTAAGCATAAATAATAATTATTTTAGTTACTAATTTGATACCCGTAACAATGGAATAAATCTCAAGCAAAAAATAGGAAATAAAATTGTATTAAATTTAAAAGTAACAATTTAAATTATTAAGCATCAAATATTAGTTCATGTGAGAAAGTAAAGTAATCTATGGTCTATGTACCTATATAGTCAATCAATCAAACGTATTATAATTATAATGACCACCATCAAAATTATATGGTGGATTCACATTAAATATAATTTATAAAAAATAGTACATTAGAGTCAAAATCCTTTTAACCACTATATAGATTATCTAAAAAATTTTGCATATATAAATTACACTGCTTAGGAACAGTGATGTGTTGTACACATAACTATGGCCTAATAATCTTAAGAATGACTTACTCATCGATAACATCATTAATTGACGTATTTATGTATTGCACTGAAAACATAATTGAAATTTAAAAATTACAAAAGAAACACCCTCAAAATTTTTAAAATTTTAAAAAAACACCTTAAATTTTTGTAATTTACAAATACACAAAACTATTAGACATTACATTGAAATTAAGAAATTACAAAAAAACCATTGAAAATTTTTAACCTTTGGAGGGGTAATTTATAATGTGCTAAACTTTAAGGTGTTTTCTGCAAATTTTAAATTTAATAGACTTTCAATCATTTATGTTATTTTCAAAAACGTTATGGGTAATATTGACCATAAAAGGGTTTTTCCTAAACCTATACTTTTAAAGCGAGTGTGGTATTTTTGTAAAATTTTAATTTTCTAGGGGTTGTTAGTAATTTTGTATATTCATTTTAGTGTCTATAGGTTAGAAATTCGCATGACATTTTTTATAAATTATGAATTTTAGGGACTTTTTGTAATTTTTTAAACTTATAGAACATTTCTACTAATCGTAAATTGTTTATAGACTATTTATAATTCATATGCTTTTAATTTACTAATTATGAGTTTGAAATTCTCAGGTGCTATTTGTAAAGTTTGAATTTTAAGATTTTGTTTGTAATTTTTAAAACTTTAAGGGTGTTTTCTATAAATTATAAATTATGTAGGGGATATTTATAATTTCTATATTTTCAATGTACTATTAGGTTAGAAATTATCAGCATTTTTATAAATTTTAAAATTTTAAGGGTTTTATTTTACAATTTGTAAAAACTTCAGTGTGTTTATTGTAAATTCCATAAAATTTCGGGGGCTGTTTATACTATTTTTAGGTTTTTAGTGTGTTTATAAGTTTAAAAATTTCAAGGTGTTTTTTATAAGTTTTGAATTTTTAGGGGTGTTTTTTATCATTTTTAAAACTTACAAGCTATTTTCTCCAAAGTCAAAAAACTTTTAGTTTCTAGCTAGCATATGTTTTTTAGATTTCTCACTGAATTAAAATAAGTAAAATTTATAATTTTTAAGATGTTTTAATAAAATTTTAAATTTGTAGGGGTGTTTTTGCAATATAAAAAACTTAGAGGATTTTTTTACAAAGTCTAAAAAGTTTTAGGTGCTAGCTAGTATATGTTTTTTAGATTTCTCTGAGAGCTAAAATAAGAAAATAATTTGAATTATATCAAGCATATTTTCTTTATCTAATAATATGTTAAGTCTCATTATGAAAATCATTTAGTTACTAATTCAAAGAAGATAGGATAATTAGAATTGATTAGGATAACAATGTAATATTTAAAAAAGTTAAGAGTAATATTGACCATAAAAAGATTTTTCCGAACTCGTACTTTTAAAGGGAGTATGATTTTGTAGAGATGTGCTCGAATTATTGAAATATCTTCATATTTTAAAATAGGTGTAGGAAGTGGAGAAGTATGGTTATACCCATAACCGCATAATATCTCCATCATGGGTAGTTATCGCAACTAATCGTGCCCAAATTAAAGCCTACAATAGTCTCCCTCTCTCTGGTAAACAGTAATCCAAGAATTAAAAAAATACTTGTGAGATAATAGCCATCAAAAACTAGAGAGTTAGAGAGGTATTTGAGTTGTGAACTGTAGTTTCGTTTCGTTACTATAAACAAAAGTTCGACAGTGATTATCATAGAGTGCGTGAATCTGGCCGGCGACGATAAAGATCCTGCAACGTTTCAAATCGGTAATATTCTAATTCCGCATTTCTGATTCATTGGTTATTCTCTAAAATCTAACATGGGTATCAAAGCCGTAAGGCTAGATTTCGTGTTCTTTGATTAAATAAGATCATTCATATTGCTTGATATTGATATGTCCATTAAAAGAAAACTTGTTAGATGTTTAACGATAGCTTTTAATATACTTGTTGTCATGATGTTATATTGGCACGAATAATAGATTATACAAGTTATATCATCTTTGCAAAATTTCGTTTAAAATCATCATGTGGTTTGAGAGATATTTAACTTTAAATTAATACGTTTTGAATAACCTAATGTTTGTAGTCATATATCTCTTTGGTTATTAAATTATTTGATTGGTTATAAATCTCTATGCATAGATCTATATGAGAGCTTTCCATAGACATATTATTTGCATTTTTTGGATTACTGATCGAAAAGTTATGGTAATTCAAAGTTGAGTTGATGCATCATAGTGCAAGCTTGAAGATGATATGAGAGTTTTGCACTTCGACCCTATTTTTTTTTTTATAGACACAGTAAAATGACAGTTTTTACTAGATTACACATAAGCCCTTATACTACCAGAAATTTGTAACTAGGACTAGAATCTGTTTTACATAAAATTGCAGAGAAACCCAGAGTTTATGAAAACCTGCAAACAGACCCAGTTTTGTGTAAACTTATAGTTTAGTCCAAAACATTTTTTTGCAAACAGACCCAGTTTCTAGAAAATTATAGTTTCGATCCATTTTGGAAGATTTACATATTTGACACAATTTATCAAAAATTACAGTTTGAACCAGTTTTTTGTAAACTTATAGTTCTGCGTAAATTTTTTTATTAATTGCAGTTTGACCCTATAGAATTAGTTGTATTTTTTATGCAAATTAATTGACATGCTTAGCATAAAATTAGTTGTATTTTTTTCATGGCATGTTTAGCGTAAAATTTGTTGTATTTTTTGTGCAAGTTAATTGACATGCTTAATTATTTCATTAATTAGCATGCTTAATAACATATCATGCTATATTATTGAGTGGGAGGTTTTAGGTTGATAGAATATTTTTTTAAAGAAATTTTCTTAACTAATTCCTAGATTTTACACACAATTGAATGATTTAATAATGTTAAAACTTTGTTAATGGGAGATGACCGGATGTATTACATTTCTTTCGATTCTATGACTTAGTTAGATTATTATTAAAATTATTTAAGAAAATACAGCAAAATGTTTTATGAATTGTGCTAGTTATTAATTATGTACCATTTATAATGTTTTTAGTTGATTATGGCTACTACCAAGAGCATCGTTGTTGACCTCAATAAGAGAGAGAAATTGAATAAGAAGAATTATGATGTTTGGCATCGCAAGATTCGGTATCTCTTTGAGGAGTAAGATATGCTAGAAACTATAACACAATCAGTGATTGAACTTGAGTCGGGTAATATTCCGGCAGCATAAACGTGATCATGAAGGCTTCCGAGCTTGGAAGAGGAAGGACCGTGTTGCTCATATATTGATGATGAGCAGCATGAGAGATGATATCATGTTGTGTTTTGAGAGGTATCGGTCAGCTATGACAGTTTAGGATATTGTTAAGCTCTAGTATGGTGGGACTTCCACTACTAGACAGCGCCAACTCAATCTCAAGTTTGATGGATCATTCGATGAGGCAGCAACTGTTATGTCAAACATGATTAGCGGGTTGTGAGCAGCAGGACATGAGCTTTTTGATGAACAACAGGTTTAGGTTGTCATCCGTTCTCTATCTAGCTCATGGGAGCACATGTGGATCAACCTCACCTATAATGATAATATCAAGACTTTTGATGACGTTGCTCGCCATGTGGAGCTCAAGGAGGATCGCCTTCTGACTGAGAAACCCAGCAGGGAGGCATACATGGCTGAGACTAGCTCGTACAGAGTGTTTGGCTCTAAGCGTAGAAGAGGTAGAAGTGGAGCACCTAAATGGGGTAGAGATGCTGGATCGAATCCTAAGAAGGCTAGATATGCCAAGCACAAGCGTGGACAGCATGGTGGCAAGAAAGACAAGACTAAGATGGCATGTCACAATTGTAACAAATTGGGTCACTTCGCTCATGAGTGCACTAAGCCGCAGGTATGTGATACAATGCGACTCTACTATATTTGTTAGTAGTTGTTTGGTGCTTGTTGAAACTATTCCTATTTGGACTATAGACTCAACAGCAACCGACCATATAGCAAGAGATCAGACAACATACATTGAGTTTTGTCGGATTCCAGTTGGGAGTAGATGTATTTAACAACTCCAGCACAGAGGTCCTTGGGATCGGCACCTGTAAATTAGATTTGTGAGGTGGACGTACGTTGTACCTTCATGGCATATTGTATGCACCTGACATCTGGCAAAGTTTTGTTTTAGTTCTAGTCCTTCTAGGTTTATGTTTTTAATGTGTATTTGAAAATGGTTGTGTTATGTTGTACTTGGGAACTACTTATTATGGTTGTGGATATTTGTCAAATGGTTTTATGGTGTTGGACACTATTTCTATGTGTAACAACATCAGTAGTTGTTTTTTTATTACCTCTTCTAGCAATAATGCCTGCGATGATTTAAAATGGCATTTTATATTAGGATATACTGTGAAAGAGAGAATGAAATGATTAGCTCAAGAGGGTCTTCTTGACTCACTCACTAAAGTTGACTTGTCTATTTGCGAGCATTGATTGGCTAGAAAAATAACTAGAAACCATTTGGTAAAGATGTGAGAGCCACAAATACCTCTGCAGCTTATTCATTCAGACATATGTGGCCTAATGAATGTGAAAGCAAGACATGATGCATCATATTCATCACGTTCATAGATAATTTTACTCGATATGATCATGTCTATTTGATCTCACACAAGTCAGAAGTATTAGATTGCTTCTAGCGCTATATTAGATTGGTTGAGAATCAGTTAGACAGAAATTAAAGCTCTAAGAACTTACCATGATCATGAATATCTATATGAGCAATTTAAGAAATTATGTGATGAAAAATGGACAGCAAGATAGCTAACTATTCTTAGAACTCCGCAATAAAATGGTGTTGCAAAGAGGAGGAATAGAACCTTCTTGACATAGTTAGATCGATAATGGCGCAAGCTAATTTACCTATCTCTTATTGGGGAGATGCATTACTGGCTGTAGCCTATATTCTTAACCATGTGTCCTCTAAGTCTGTATCTTCCACTCCACATGAGTTATGAACTAGCGAAAAACCTGATTTAGGTAATTTGCAGCCATGGGGATCAGCAGCTTTTGTTCACCAAACTTCTCATAGGTATGGGAAGTTGGGTCCAAGAGCAAAGAAAGGTATCTTCATTAGATATCCTGAGTATTCCAAAGGATATGTTTTTATTGGTAAAGAAGCTACTGGAAATGTGACAAAAATTAAGTCACAATATGCCACCTTCCTAGAGGAGGATTTTCTTAGCAGAGCGAGGTGACTAAGACTTTCAATTTTATGAATTAAAAGTCTCAGATTTTATCACTCATAACAAATCAGTTGGTAGAATAGATGAAATTCATTATCTTCATGTGGCTAGTGGGAGCGACACATCTGGTAGCCTAACTCCAGTTGAGCGAAATCAAGTGGAACATCAACCGCATAAAAGTGCAAGAGGTAGGATCCCTCAACGTCATTTTGAGCTTGAGTGGGAGACCTTCATGATAGCTATAATGGATGATGAAGAGCCTAAAACTATTCAGGAAGCTCTTGCAAACCCCACTGCTAGGGAATGAATCAATATAATGTAGGAAGAAATGGAGTCTATGACAACAAACATGTTTAGGACTTGGTTGACCTTCCGCCTGGGCGTAAAACAATCAGGAACAAGTGGGTTCTCAAAATCACATACAAGGAAGATGAATCTATTGATAAGTATAAGGCTCGTCTTGTAGCTAAAGGTTATACTCAAAAGGAGGTAATCGATTATGAGGAAACATTCTCACCAGTTGTTAGGTTTGCCTCGATTCGTCTCATTATAGCTATTGTTGCAAATATGGATCTAGATCTCTATTTAATAGATGTAAAAATTGTATTTCTCAAGGGAGAACTAGATGAAGAGATATATAAGGAGCAACCTGATAGCTTTGTGGCCAAAGGTCAAGAGCACAAAGTTTGCAAGCTCCGTTGATCTTTCTATGGCATGAAACAAGCTTCAAAATAGTAGAACCTCAAATTTCATTAAGCCATTTTAACAGATGGGTTTATGATGATGGAGGAGGACTATTGTGTGTACATTAAGAGGTCTAGAGATAGTTTTGTGACCCTATCTTTGTATGTGGACGACATACTTTTGGATGAAAATAGAAGGGAGTTGATTGATGCCACTGAAATGTGGTTATCCTCCAAAATTTAAGATGAAGGATATGGGTGAGGCTAGTTATGTTCTTGGAGTAAAGATTGTTAGAGATCGCTCTAGAAGGCTAGTTGGTTATCTTAAGAGACTTACGTTAAGAAGATGTTTGAGCAATATCAAGTGCATAACTGCAAATCCATATATACTCCTGTGAAAAAAATTTGAGCCTAAGCTTTGATATGAATCCTAAGACTCCAGAGGAAAATGAAAAGATGTCAAGAGTTCCTTATTTCAGTGTTGTCAAAAGCCTCATGTACGCTATGATGTGTACAAAACCCGATACATGTTATGATGTTGGACTTGTCATCTGATTTCAGGAAAATCTAGGACTTGCGCATTGGAAGATGGTCAAGAGGATTTTGACATATCTAATAGGGACATCAGACTATATATTGTGTTACTATGGTAGAGATTTACGCTTAGTAGGTTACAGTAATGTTGATTGGGGAGGTGATCTAGATGAGCACAAATCAACATCAGGGTATGCTTTTCTACTCGACAATGGCGTCATATCTTGAAGCAGTAAGAAGCAACCTTGTGTTGCTTTATCTATCATGGAGGCTGAGTACATAACATGTTCTACAATAGTACAGGAAGCTATTTGGTTGAGGAGATTCATGCAGCACTTAGAGATTATCATTGATGCATCTGATCATGTGACAATCAACTGTGACAGTATGGTTGCACTTGCCTATTCCAAGGATCCCCAGTATCATGGGAAAACCAAACACATACAGCTAAGATATCACTTCATTAGAGACATGATGGCACAGAAGGAGGTGGTCTTACAACATATTTCTACAAGTCAGATGGTTACAGATCCATTTACCAAGCCTATTATTAGGAATTTATTTATTTCACATGTTAAATCCCTA
Organism: Asparagus officinalis; assembly: GCF_001876935.1. Taxonomy (NCBI): domain Eukaryota; kingdom Viridiplantae; phylum Streptophyta; class Magnoliopsida; order Asparagales; family Asparagaceae; genus Asparagus; species Asparagus officinalis. The sequence continues at coordinate 12,405,045 of NC_033794.1, read as the reverse complement.
GGACTGTGTAGAATATTACTGTACTTATGATTTGTAGACTACTACATGATTTGTATTATGAGATGATACATTTGTTGCACTTGTATGATTGATTAAGCTGAGTAGATATATATTCACATATATTTATGGCACAAAGTATCATTTGGCAACTAGCAAATCCTAAGAAGTATGTCGATGGGTTAAGATTGGCTCTCTCACACAAGCAATCGCCTTTTGGATCTGATGAAGCGAGCAAAGATGAGACATAGGTTAGTTATAGCGCTAAGAAAGTTAGTATAACTCAAATTTTAATGTCGCCTTGGGAAGGACCATGATGAGGTTTCTAAGAGAAAAAAGAGCCAACATGAA
>NC_033794.1:12382291-12404687 GCF_001876935.1 Asparagus officinalis | reverse complement strand
CCCCATTCATAAAACCTATACATAACACCATGTACGAGAAATTTATTTGGCACTGCTGAAAGTGAGCAAATGAGTATCTTGAGTTAGGCGCTTATGATGCGACTGAACTAAGACCTATGCAGTGTTTAGAGTTTAAGACATACACTCTAAATTAATAGAGTTCTCCACAGTAGTATGCATTTCATAATGCATGTGCATAGCGACCAAATAAGGAAGTGAGTGAATGGGTCCTTGCTTCCTCACCGTGAGTCCTTAAGGTCAAAAATGATCTCATTTGTACTCTATGTGACCTTTGACTATGTCATGAAGTGAGAGTTAATGATAGCTACTCTAGTGTGTTACCTATAGTCATGATTGATTCAGCCTAACAGGACATTACTAGGCAAGCAGTTAAGTCGAGACTAAGTGGTATGAGGGCAAAAGGAAGATTAATTTGGAATTACACACATCACTTGTATTCATTGGCTAGCCAGTTGTGTCACTTTAATGCGAGCGGACACAACTGTGGATACATATGAAGTTTAGAAAGGGTTGAGTGTGGATCTAGTGAGGGATTTAGATACGCTTAATTCTATGTAACCAAATAAGTTTGGGGTGCTCAATACACTATTATTTAATTGCTTTCATGTTTTCTGGTTGATGTCTCCATCCTAGCCCTGACGGGTTTCTAGTTTGGAGCTCCCAAGCGCAGGTGTATTTGCTAGTCACACGACTCATTTGTCTGTATGAACTTGACTCAAAGTATGGCTATTTCAACGTAACAGAGGTTGGTTATGCTCGTCATGTGCGAGTGGGAGATGTAGGAAATGGAGAAGTATGGTTACGCTCATGACCGCATAACCCCTCCATTATGGGTAGTTAAAGCAACTAACCATGCCCAAATTAAAGCCTACAAAAGTCTCCCTCTCTCTGGTGAACAGTAATCTGAGGATTCAAAAAAAAACTTGTGAATCGTATTTTTGTTTCATCACTGTAAATGGGAATTCACGATGATTATCATGGAGTGCGTGAATCTGGCCGGCAGCGATAAAAACCCTGGAACATTTTGAATAGGTAACATTCTAATTCGGCATTTCAGATTCGTTGGTTATTCTCTGAAATCTAACAGTAAGAAACATTAAATAACCACATTTTGTCACAAAAAGAATATGGAAATGGACTCCAACATTTATATATGTTCACAATCTTGAGAGATGTTGACACTTGGATCCGCAGCTATTGCTGTCACAATATATAGCTACCATATCGCATTATTTGATTGATAATCATACACACCAACACATAAATGGTTCATGCACGATCTCATTGCTCACTTTATTTATGAGCTGAATAGTTTATGTGCATATCGCTCATTTCCTGCGCTATTATTTTGAGTTCTTGACAGTTTTCGTCAAGAAAAGCTCATTACGTATTTATTAGTGCATGTGTGTGCAGTGTGCACGCACGGGCATGGTGTGAGTAGGCTTCTACATCAAATATTACCACCAACCTATGTTAACATGGATACAGGTGTGGGTGCGGGTGCGGAACGGGTGCGGATACGGAACACGGCAAAATTATAAAAGTAAGAATAGAGGGATACATCTATATACAAACACATCAAAATTACAGCTCAAATTTGGTCAAATTTCTCAGCTGTTTCATATACTCGTAGAAGAAGAAAAAATACTCCTCCATGACGAAATTGAGCACGCAATGCTAATCACAGTTCACATACTTTATCAATCATGTGTTTTTCAGGAAACATCAATCTATTAAACATTCATAATCACAGAGATACCAAGAAGCAAACCGGACTTAAACAGAAATCAGCAACAGTTCAGGTTATCAATGGCATTGTGATCTCAAAGAATCCTGAGAACAGAAATCAAGCCAATAGTCCATAGTAAGACTTTCAATAGTATAGATAACAGCAACACTGAGGTAAAAATCAAATCACAACGATTATTTCTTGCGAGCACACCCTTAAAGTAAATAGTTCAGGGTCCAAATGGAGAATGAACCTCTTGATGATTCACACAGCCAAATATTTCTGCCCAAGACTGGGATTTTGTATTTAATCGTACGGTTGGACTATAGAACTTGTGGAGACTGCAAGAAAAGATACTACATAAATAGAGAAGGAAATCAAGTCAGAATTCAACAATGCATAAAAGATGCTAGTGCTGGTTGCTAAGTATGATTGATTCATACCTCGAATGACTTGCCAGATCTTTCAAATTCCAGCATGCTGAGAGCAACTTCGCAGCTCTGAGAGACTATTGGTTCAGGGTCCTTTGCAAATTCTGTTAGAAGTGCAACACTGTCCCCATCTAGAACATGATAAAATGTAACAGTAAGAACAAAACAAAGAAAAACTCAAAAGAGCAGTATACATGATGTCAATTGCTTGGACATGTCCACTTAGGGGTTCTTATGATGCAGTGAGATACCCAATCAAAATCAAGGATAACTATATGATAACGGTAACCAGGGAGTAGAAAGGCCCAGATAAATATAAGCTATGTTACATGGATACTTCTATCTAAAGTCGTACTCTTACCCAACATACCCACGCCCGCACCGAAACTTCTTGGACACTCCTTGAATATGTTAATGCATTTATATGTGTACTCAATTTTATAAGGCATGAATTAATTTAAAACACTCGTCATACACTTCTTAAACAAATATCCTACACATCCATTTTATAATCTACACAATAAAAAGGAACATGAAAACTTCATAGGAATTTAAATCCTCATAACGAGTGAATGAAAAAACAATATTACTCTCACGTGTATTGTTAATTTCAATATATGCATGTAGCTGTGTCCTTGTACCCTACCTTTTATAAATTTTCCATGTCCCGCACCCGCACCCATACCTGTACCAGTACTCATTCCCATTTCCATGCAACAAAGAATACAAGTATTCTGGCTCAACTAGAAATAAGATGAGCTGGTGAGGGAAATAGTGATAATCAAGGATCGCTAATGGGAACAACCCAGAAAAAATGTGATGAGGAGTGATTACAACAGTATCCTACCCATGCCTTCTATAGTATAGTCATGTTCCATACAGCTAATTATATATAATTAGCTGTAAAACCTCTGTAAATAATACAGGGTGCTTTGACTCTGTAAATAATACAGGGCGCTTTGAATATCCTACTAGAAAAAAGAATAGTTCCACCCAGACAGCATTGATAAATTGCAGGAATCTTCTTAATACCTGCAATTGAACCAAGGGCTTCAGCAGCTTCATGACGAACCATGGGATGCTCCTTCACGTCTCTGAGGATCGCAGACAGTGCAGAAGCAGCAGCTTTGTTTTGCAACTGACCTAAGACATAGGCTACCTGCACAGAGAGGTGGAAGTAATTAATTCACACAATAACAACCTTTACATGTGGGTCAGCACGACACAGATAACCCTCAAGGTCAAACCCACTATAAATTTGTCAGCTATGCTTTTAAGACGCCTAAGTCACACTAATGGTTGGTGCATACACATAAAAATCAGGTCTTAAACCCATCAAAATCAATAAGAAACCACATCATTTATCTTTTAGGATGCTAAAATGACAACAAGATTTTTGGATTCTCCTTTTAATGTCACACACCAGGGGAAGTCTTTTGTTGCAGGAAGCCTTTAACAGTTTGTCAGGGAATGTATTAGTCGAGAAACAACTATAAGGTCTAAAGTCATCCGGAGAATTTGGAGTATTCTTCAGCACACAGTTTGTTTGGTGGAAATCGAAGAAGGTTCCAAAGCAGCTAAGCAACTAGGAGAAAGCAGATTGAAGAAACAAACTCGAGTTTTCTTCTTCCCCGTCATGATTGAGTTACTTGGTTTCAGAGGAGAGAAATTTTCTGTCTATAGACATGCATTCAACAAGTTACAAAAAGAAGTAATACTCTAGAACAGCAAAGTCACAACCAAGTGACAAGCAATGAATTATACAGCATAAGGACTAAATATTTGCTTCAAAACATAAAAGACACAGATCCTTAAATTGACTCAAAGAAACCCCGTAAATGGAAGCGAACAAGAGTGAAGAGCATTCTAAATAACTAGCAGCATTTCGAATTTTCAACTACAGCAGCATTTTTTTGTGCAGAGCAAGTACTAAACAGTCAGCATATTTTGCCAAGCAAAAGATAAAGCAAGACTCTAAATTTAGAGAGAAAACAGAATGTACTGTATAAGAGAATAAAATTTAAATTCTATAGATTAAATAAGGCTGTACAGAAGATATCTTCCCCATATATTACATCACTAAGAACCAGAGCTTCTTCAAAGCATAAGCTACCAACATCGTATTAACAAAGATCACATCCTGGTCTTGAATCTATGACCTCCCATACTCAAATTCCAACCACCTATCACTGAGATAAACCTGTTGATAATGGGTCACTTCATATCGTAAAATATTTGTGCAATGTTAAACAACAAACTTAGTGATGTGGATCGAGGTAGGGACTCCGATCCGAAAGTAGAGGGCTCCAAAATGTGTTGCCTTCGACATCAAACCGGGTCCGATCAGAAAGCACGAGATTCTCAATATTGTGTCCTTTGGCGAGTATCCGAATCTGAACAAGATATGAAAGGGGGAGCGGGTCGATTTTTAAGTATTCGATAACTTTCCAAAGTTGTACCGTAAGGCCGTAGCGGTGAGGAATCATAACTCATAGAGGGTCGATCAGAAAAGATTTGGCGACGACGATACTCGAATGGAGGTCAATGTCGTGGTTCATAGTCGGATGCGAAGGATTGCGGCATCATCGAAGGCAGGTGGTGTCGGATCTTGAAAAGTAGCAAATCATTGTTCATACAGATGAACAGTTTGTAGGCCACTGTTCATCAGTGAACTTTTTTCCTTTTTTTTTTGGATTTAAGATTAAGATTGGATGGCTAGAATTAAAAGTGGAGAAAATTTAGATAAATAACTAGGTCTCACACGTAGGGGCCTCACATCCAAGAACTTCACACCCCAAAGTGACAAATCACAAGTCAATGAACACCTCACATGCTCAAAAGAGAATTCTCAAACTCAATTTTTTTATTCATCAATGTCCATTCCTCATGGAGGATTACATATAAAAAAAATCTAAACATTTAAGGAAGCAAATCAAAATCCTAATCACAAATCAAAACCTAACAAAACTAAAAGATGCAATCAAATAAAATCCTAACTAGAATAGAAAGAGATATCAAAATCAGATCCTAAAGAAATCCTAACTAAAAAGAAGATTACATAGAATAAAATAAAATCCTACCATAAAAGAAAAGATTCTAATAAATCCTAATCGCATCACATGGAGGGTCCACAATTGTCCTGTATCACTTAGTATCCAAACTATATAGTTCTCCAATAGTGGTAGAAGAGTTCCATGTTTTATATATTATTAACCGATCTCAGATTGCAGATATCATAATATAAAAGGTTATGTGCTTATAATAATAAAAAAATTGTGAAGTATTCTGTCGTGTCTACTTGGATCAATGGCGGCTGTCATTCTTTTTGTGCTATCAAAAACCCTTGCTACTATTTACATGCCATAAGTTTTTTGGAACTTCAGTGCACAATACTATCTACTACTACAGCTCTGTAAAATGAATTTCTGGTGGTTAAAAGATAATAAAGTTTGCAGCACCTGCCTCAGTTTTACATAATGGATTCCTAATGGTCGAAGTTTATAAGCACAAAAATTGATATATGTAATTTATAATTACATTATTAGTATAAAAGATTTACCCATAGCAGGAAAACAGTGAAAATAATTAACATTCAGACCAAATAGTGAAAGCTAAAGAAATTCAGACCTCATGACGCAAGAGAGCACTTCTAGAACCTAATGATGCGACTATAGCATTCACAGCTGCTTCTTCTCCATGATTCCGGAGTGCAAACAGAGCTGCATACCTCTCATACATGCCCTCTTCTTCGTTCAAGAGAACTTCCCTTGATTGATATGAATAAAATTAATAGAGAGGGTATAAAATGTAACAAATTCATAATACGGATTTTGGGCATTTAAATAATGGCATACCTTAGTTGATCAACTGAAGAGCAACTCGGAGCAGGCATAGCTGGATCAACAGATAGGAATGGTGAAGCCTCCAATGGAGATGCACCATCGCCATTGTTAGAATTCTTTTGTTCCTTGATACGCCTAAGAGCTAATTCGCATGTTTCTTGCACCTCCTCAGCAGGGTCGGATACCAAACTTTGTTCCAGTAGAGGAATAATAGCCTCCGAACCAATTGCTCCAAGGGCTTCAGCTGCCTAGAAAGGAATCATACTTGTGAAAAAGAAATTAAAAAAGAATAGCAATAATACAAAGAAGATAATCTACCTCATGACGGACAATGGGATGTAATGACATGTCTTTGAGAATCCCCTCTAAAACAGGAATAGCTTCAGCATCCTGCATTTGACCGAGTGCAAATGCTGCCTCATGCGCAAGCAAATTTGAAGGATCTCTAGTAGCTGAGAGTGGGAAACATATTACCACATGATAACACTTCAACCCAAATTCCATCATAATTATGATATTTGGGAAGAAAAACAGTTACATCTACCTTTGACATCTAATGAGGTCGACATATTGGATTACTTGGTCAAGGTTATATAGATAATGAAAATGAATGTCAGAAGCATATTTAGTGGACAATAAATGCACTGAGAATTGCCAAAAATAAAAAACAGCCCAAAGCTATGTAAGAATTTGAAATGACAGTGAGTTTGAAAATGAAGCAACTCAGTAGCCTAGGCTATTCAAATGCACTGTTACATGGCAGTCAATCTGACACTAAAAACTTAAGAACTGGTGACAAAATTCCTAACCAGGGTAACTATAAACAAGTAAGGACACTTTCGCATCATTTTCAAATTAATCGACAAGTAGATTGGCCCATCATTTTCCAAGTTCAGTTTCAAACTTTCAGTCGATAAATCAAGGAGCAATGCTCGAACTGTCACTAATAAATTGGGGAGAGTCATTAGAATAAGTACCATGATAAATTTGTTGTACATTCATATATGGGACAAAAAGTAAGGCACGAGTTGGATAACCTATCACACCCAGCTCAAGGGAATCCTATAAGTTACCTACTATGAATACCCTCTGGCCTCTATGAGTCTATGCATCTCAGTCCAGATCCTTCACTTCTAAACAGATATAGCTTGACCTGAAACAAGCCCATAAGCTGATGGCTTCACAGTAAATTTTCACACAACTACGATGCTCTTGAAGAAAGCAATCATCGCCATTGTGTCATTAGCTAACGCCGTATTGGTAATCAAAGTAAATAATCTTACGGAATGTTTTGGTCATAATTAATAACAGCAAATTTGGTAAATAGTTGGTGTTCAGAAGAATGTACAAAGTAAATATCCCCTTCACGTCGAAAGTTAGACTTTACATGCAGAAAAGTATCATAAAAGTCGTTTCCTAGGTATCCTGCAGATACTGAAGAAACAATGGGCACACTAATCCGACGCCCACAAACAAGCTAATTCTGGACACGGATTACAAATAACCTAGTACAGTTATAGCCCATAGGCACCGGAGTTCATTGGCCAAATCCCGAAACAAAAAGTGAACAAGTATAAAATCTACACAAAGCTGCTTAAGATTCATCAGTTTCTTGATCAGTAATCTCCCACCATAAAACAAGTCCCGACACATAAACTCCAACTTCATACAGTCACAGTGTTAAAAGATATGTTACTGGCACAGGTAACTAGTAAAATGATGAACATAGTTCCATTTCTGCAATGCCACCATGTAAAGATTGTATTTAAAAATATAAATACGAATTGCCAGTGGCATCAAATTTGAACATTGTTTGCCGCACAATGAATTACCTTTGCCAGCAAGAGGTACTCTCCACCATTAAAGAAGAAATAAAAGGCTTATTTACACTTCAATACTCCAAAGTTTCATCCTTTACTGAAAATTTGATATCCCCAAAAGTTCCAAATTGACGTCAACGTGATAATTTGATTACACAGATCCCTAACTTCGTTCTTCACTTTCCCAAACTCAAAAAACTGAAATTTGGTAAGAAAATTGTTTCTCTTTCACTTTTCTATGTTAATATACGACAAAATTAACGTCAAAGTTTACACTTTGGGGTTATCCAATTGCCACAATAGAACTTCAAGGCATCAAAAGTTTAAAAAAAAAAGAATGAAACTTTGGGGTATTGAACTGCAAATACCCCTAAAAAATTGCTCAAGATATACTAACTATAATTAAATCATACCGATCATTAGGGCTCGGCGAGGGGCAGGACCGCGGAGATTGCGGAGAGAGAAGAGGGATCTGAAGCGCTCGGAGATGGGCTGCTGCTGATCGAGGAGCTTTTCGCATAGAAGTTTCTCCATCTCTGGCGAAGATTCAAAGCAATTTTCAGTACCCATCGTCCCTCTTCCCGTCTTGTGTTTAAAGAAGAAGACGATGGATCAGCGTCGGCGACTGCGGGTGAAGTGGGAGAAGAAAGCAAAAAATGAGAGGGTTACGCCGCTTGCAGATATTCCGAACTTTTGCGAATTGCAATATTCACCCACAAAGTTTAGGGCTTGTTTGTATTGTGGGGAATAAGCGAGAAGGGAAGTTAGGGAACTATTCATCTTGTTTGGGAACATTTAAGAGGTGAAGTTATTTACCAAGAGTCTGTTTGGATTTGTAGGGGGTGAAGAAAAGTTAAGAGAAACTAGGTGAGAGATTGGAAGGGAAGGGAAGGGAGTTCCCTTCCCCTTGGTTACACCCCAATTTGGGGGTAACAAATTTTTTACTATTAGGTTGTGTTTGGCAAGGGGATAAATAGGGGGTTAAGTGGGTTTAACCCTCTATTAGCCTGCCAAACAGAAAAAAAAAGGGGAAGAGTTAACAAACCCTCATGTGATCTATTTTGCCCATTTAACCCGTCATAAGAGGGGATAAGTATTCCTTGTAAAAAGGCGGAACAAGGCTTGTTCCACCTTCTCACGCGAGGGTAGGCGGTGGAAATTTTCCAGTTCCAGATCTCGCAACGGAATTAGGGGAATCGTTGCAGCTAATTTCGGAGAAAAAAATCGTTCAGTTGTAGTGAAATTCGCAGCAAAGAATTTCCCCCCAAAATTATTTCCCTCTACTTCTTTCCCTTCAGAAATTTCCCTCTATTTTTTTCACCTGAGAGAGCTATTAATAGGAATATTTGAGGGGGAACAAACAAGAAGAAGCTAGGGTTTTCAGCAGATTGGGGATCTCAAGCGACAGGAGGCAAAGAAAAGTGAGGTATGTTGATTTTACAAATATCGACTTGGTTTCCAAATCTTTGCCATACAAACATGATGTTTTATGAATCTCTTTGTTTGATTTTGCAATATCGGATCTAAGTTTATATCAGAATCCCATGGCGGAAGTAGGTTTAATAGGAAAAAGAGAAGATAATGCTAACATTATCTTAAATCCAATTTTGTTACAATATATTACTTCGAAATATTAAGCTGATCTTATTTATTTGGCATTTTGTCAAAGAGCTTTGCTACAGGGACCCAAAATATGGGACCAATAGGAGGGACAAGTGAGGTGTCCCCCTCCTATTGGATAATGAGTTGGTCATCACTAATGATGGCCAACTCATTATCCAATAGGAGGGGGACACCTCACTTGTCCCCCCTATTGGTCCCATATTTTGGGTCCTTGAGGAATTTTTCTTTGTCAAATTTATCAAGTGAAGGCAGTCAATCATTCCTATGAAGCCTACCTGGTCTTAAGGGGATATATACCTATGTAAACTAAGGGGAAAATGCCAGTTTTGTAATTAAGCAAAGTTGCTATCTGGGTTTGGAGAGGTCTATTATCACCAAGGATCATTACTGAACTTTTAGATTAATTAATCTTCAAGCTTGAAGCCATTTTGTAATTGTATAAAAGCAATTTGAGAACATAATAGAACTAGTGAGACAAAGAGTTAGCCTTATATCTCTTTGCAAACCTGTTAATTACATGACATCATTTTTTGACAAGTTTAACTAGTAGTATGAGGCTATATTATGATACATGACTGATGTTAAAATTATCATGTCTGATGAAGTGGCATAATTCCATGATAGTCACCCTGGTTAAGTTGATTAAGTGGATTAGATTTTTGTTAGGAATGATTGCAGTTAAAATGTGTATATAAGTGGATTAGATTTTTTGTTTGCTCCTTTGAATGGGTATGTTTTCCTACAGCAATTTGATTATCCCATATAAATCCCTTTGACTGGGTATGTCCGTATGTTCCACTCATGTCCAAATTGATTAGCTTTTAGCAAAGAGAAGTAAGTCCATATACTGCACCTGGTAACATCCTATAAACTCTTATATGTTATGTTGTCACTATTTGTAGTTTGCCTCCCTTTAATTTACGACCTCTGTTGTTATGCTAAGATGAGTCTGGATGAGTCTGATTAGTAACAAAAACTATTTTTGAGCTTTGACAATAAGCTTGTTCTTGACTCAAAGAGGGATAAAGATATAGGATACATGTGATTTTGTGAATATTGCCTCTTATGCTTAAAGAATGTCACATCACAATATTAGGCTTTTGAAAAAGTGCATTCTATCTGTTATTATTATGTTTTAAAATTTTGAGGTTTCTTTTAGTACCACTAAAGCATTTAGAAAACACATCACAATATTCCAGCTGTATTATTTCTAAGTAAAGTCTTTGCAAATAGTATCCTTTATCTTTAGTGATACAGAGAATGATTGCTATATTTATTGTTGCTTAACATTTCAAATAGACCCTTGGTTTTGGACCTCTGCATTTGTGTATGTTGTGTTCATTCAGGTTGTTGGCAAATCTCAGATACTAAGGCTTGTGGATACACGAGAAACCTTCAATATTTCCTTGATTATTTTATTAGTTGTGTTATATAGGCTGATTTCATATATTGATTCATAAAGTCCCATACCTTGAGATGACCTACAGTCTACTTTGAGTATAAGCCTGCCAACATGTGGGTACATTTATCTCTATTTGTCCATGACATTGTGAATTATTACCATTAGAATGATACTAGATCTCTTTCTAGTTTCTCTCACAAGGTTCACATTAGAAATCTCCCAAACTTGATTCTTTGATCATTGACATTTATATAGGGCTTCATGTAAATAGTTGACCTCCGTGTCCCAAGTCACCTTATGTAGTTGGAATTAAATGTATTCTCTTTTTATAAACTGGTTGAAAACCAAAACTGTGTCTGTTTTTCCCACGCAAGCTAATACCAAGACCATTTTAAAGCATAATTTTTACGTGTAATTTTTATTTGAACAGTGAAATTAAACTCATTAGCTCATCTGTAGCTCGATATACTAAAGAGTATGTGTAATTTTTATTTGAACAGTGAAATTAAACTCATTAGCTCATCTGTAGCTCGATATACTAAAGAGTATGAAATGGTCTTAACATGCTATCAAGTGCATCTTTGGGGTATCATTTAAATGGGAGTTGTTTTCACTACTCTATACAATTTCACATTTAAAAATTTATCCTGTGGACCATTAAGAGATAATAGAAAGGAGGTAAAAACTCTTTTCTTCTTTTGCCCTGGCTTTTTCGTTTCTCATTTCTTATCTTATCGGAGTCAATAATATTTGTGTTTGCTTTCTTTTATCTGTCCTATGACTTCAATTTTTATCTGTCCTATGACTTCAATAACATTTGTGTATGCACATACATGCACCTATGAACTGTCTTTATGTACGATCATTGTGTTTGTATACTTTAGATCATTTTCTTGGAGGAGTGATGTTTTAGCTTTTGAAGTTTATTGTTGACTTGGTTAATGGGTTAGAGTAACAGAAATGCTTAGTTAAGCAACATACATTGGGATTTCCTTGAGAAAGGGAATGCATGAGATCCTTGTGGTGAGGTCTATTTATTAATTATGCTTCTAAATGCAGTTTATTCTCTTTCATCAGCTAAAGTGCTAAAATTCATAAATTATAATTGGTTAGTTTATTGTTCAATTAATTAACTTATTTTAAAATTCTCATTAATGATATAGAATGGCTAAGAAGAACTTCATAGCACAATCTCAACCCGAAGGTGGGCAGTCAAGACTGTAGGCGTTAAAAAATGCTGAAAGATATACAAATACAGCCAAAGTAGATACAATCCAAAACTGTCAAAAAAAGAACACAAGATAACTATCTCGCACCGAGACAGTCTTTACTTGTCTCGCACGCGAGACATGATGACGGTTCTCGCCGTGCGAGACAGTCTTTATAGTCTCGCCGGCGAGACAGACTTTACTTGCTCGCTCACCGAGACCAGTATTACTGTCTCGCGGGCGAGACGGCTGTTACTGTTCTCGCCCACGCAGACAGGTCTCACGTGTCTCGTTGTGCCGAGACAGTCTCTTACGTGTCCTCGCCTGGTGCCGATATCAAACTTTACTTGTCTCCGCCCCGTCCGAGATCAGACTTTAGCGTCTCGCACCTGGAGACGAGCCTCAATGGTCAGAAACCACCTGAACTAAATGCCACAACACGTCCATTAGACAATCCTACAAAGAACATGGGAACGTTGTTTGGGCCAGAGAATCACGTGGATAACTGCAAGAATAACGAGATAAACGTGGGAAGGCCATTAAAACAAAACTCCCTGACGGATTACTGTTTTCCGAGACAGCGTTTACCGTGTTCCGCGGCGAGACAGCAAAACACTGCATCGCCGTCGAGACAGGCAAAACTGTCTCGACATCCGACGACACAAATGCGTCTCGCGAGTCGTTTTCGCCAAGCAACTGTTCTGGAGGTATAAATTATCCCCCGAAGAGCCGATTTTATGAGGCGGCCTGATCAGAGAGCATTCCATTCAGCGCTATTTCAGAGCCAGAGAGGGCCAGAGCTACTCAAGCTTTGTAGACTCCTTGATATTCCAGGCTGACTTGATTTCCAAGAAGAACGATAATCTTACCGTTGATAACGATATCGTTTTCAAGTTCTCACTTCGATAAACGCCAAGTCAGATAATCATAAACCCCTCAACGAATTCGATCAGCAATCTGTGATTTGGTGGTCGCACGGCGCTAACGCCAGCCCCGGCACAGGCAAAGATCCCACGCAAGCAGTGATCCAAACATCGATCCTGCGTTTGTTTCCCAAGAGTTGTAATTTTTATTTTGTTGTGTAAAAGAAGTCTTATAAAAAGGCTATCTCTTTTTTGAATTTATTGTAATCGACCGAAGATATAATGAATTCCATGATAAAACCAACTTTTGACGAAAACAAAGACCTCGAGCAAGGAACTGGACTATAACTGAAGATAATTGTTTGTTGGGAATATTAAAGGAAATGGTTCTTAAAGGAAAGAGCAACGGAGGTTATTTCACTACGGAGCAATGGCAAAAGGTTACTGATGAGTATAAAGATAGGACTGGACAAAAGGACAGAGGCAAACTACAAATGCAAAACCGTTATATAATTTTGAAAAAGCAATATTCCCTTAATTACAAACTCCAAAATAAATCAGGTTGGGGTTGGGATGAAGGTAAAAATATGGTGATTGCACCTACTGCAAAAGATTGGGAGACATTGATAAAGGTATTATTTAAATTTCTAGAATTATTGAATTTGAATATTTTATAATTAAAACTATGATATATTTATTATGAATTTTCTACCGCAGGAGAATGATGAGTATTTAAGAATTAAGAACAAACATTTTCCTTAGTTTGATGATATGGATTTTCTATGTGGAGGTAACACATCTAAGGAACGCTGGTGGTTTGGGACTATTGATGACTTCAATGAACGTGAAGGAAGCACTAGTTCAGATAATGAATTAGAGGATACTGAGGGGCCACACAATAACGAGATAGATTTGAGTGATTCAGAGGAGGTATAAGAAGTGGAAGAGACACAAGTTCCTTTTAATGGTACACAACCACTATCACAACCAATACATATTTCTACTCCGAGCATAAAGCGTCATGCTCAACCATCAGGTTTAAAGCGTAAATTTAAAAATATTTCTCGTCGTCGGGTATCGGGTATTGAAGTTGAAAATAATTTAGCAAAGATGATTGAGCTACAAAAGCAGCGAGTTGAAATTACAAAAGAGCTAGTAGATTCCAAGAAAGGGGTGCCCACTGAAATGAAAGAGTGCATGGATAAGATAATGAATTTATCAGGTGTAACTAGTGATCTATGTGTGGCAGGAGCAGAAGCTATTAAAAAGAAGGAGAATAGGCATGTCGTTAATATGCTTAACGGTCAAATGCTGTTAGCATGGCTCAAGAAACAAATGGATTTACAAAATGCAATGACCGGTTATCCATCGCCTATTTACAATTTCCAACATCAGCCATCTCAAATGCACTAGTTCCAAAATGAGTCTTTTAATCAACCGAGCTGGCAAGGGTTTTCTCAAACTTCTCAGGGTCAATCACGAATGTCACAAGCTCATGAGAGCACCATGCCGGAAATGAGGTCATTTGTCAGCTTACTTAATGAGAAACAAAACTTTCATCGGAATTGATACTTTATGTTCAAGTCTCAAGAGTCAAGACTAATCAAATTTAGTTTAGTAGTATGTTTTCTTACTTTTAGTTGAAGTTCATGTTCCAAAGAGTGATTTTCTTACTGTCAAACAAATTATGATTTTGAATGTTTAGATTATATCATATGTTGGATGGTTTTTATGTTAGATAATCTTTTTGCAAGGATGTTGTGTATTTGAATGAAGTTTTTATGACTTCCTTGTATGTTGTGTATATGATCTGTTCTCGTCGTCGAGTTTTTATGTGCGTGTGAATTTGTGTATATGATGTGTATTTGTATGAAGTCCATAACATCAAAGCACTTGGCTTTGTGGCTGTTTTCCAGTTACACATGATTCGAGCTTGTTTAGCTCTCGAATGTTGGGTTTTTTGGTTTGAAATGGTGCTTGTTGTCGAGCTTTGGGACTGATTTCCAGTTACACATGATTCGAGCTTGTTTAGCTCTCGATAGTTAGGGTTTTTTGTTCGAATTTGTGCTCATTGTCGAGCTTTGGGACTGTTTTCCAGTTTTCGAGCTTGTTTAGCTCTCGATTGTTGGGTTTTTTCGGTTTGAATCGGTGCTCGTTGTCGAGCTTTGGGGCTGTTTTTCCAGTTACATGTATGATTCGAGCTTGTTTAGCTCTCGATTGTTGGATTTTTTGGTTTGAATTGGTGCTCGTTGTCGAGCTTTGGGACTGTTTTCCAGTTATATGTATGATTCGAGCTTGTTTAGCTCTCGATTGTTGGGTTTTTTTGGTTTGAATCGGTGCTCGTTGTCGAGCTTTGGGGCTGTTTTTCCAGTTACATATATGATTCGAGCTTGTTTAGCTCTCGATTGTTGGTTTTTTTGGTTTGAATTGGTGCTCGTTGTCGAGCTTTGGGGCTGTTTTTCCAGTTACACGTATGATTCGAGCTTGTTTAGCTCTCGATTGTTGGGTTTTTTTGGTTTGAATTGGTGCTCGTTGTCGAGCTTTGGGGCTGTTTTTCCAGTTACACGTATGATTCGAGCTTGTTTAGCTCTCGATTGTTGGTTTTTTTTGTTTGAATTGGTGCTCGTTGTCGAGCTTTGGGGCTGTTTTTCCAGTTACACGTATGATTCGAGCTTGTTTAGCTCTCTATTGTAGTTGTTTTTTGATTCGAATTTGTGCTCGTTGTCAAGCCTTTGGGGTTGTTTTTCAGGTACACATTGGCAAAGATGTACTAATGGAGTGTTAGGACTTTATTCACGATGGCAGAGAGCCATAGTAGAAGTGCTTAACCTTGTATGACCATTACCATCAGTACAGTTAATGCTCAAGAATTTTGCATTCAGGTTGAGCGTTGGGTGCCTTTAATTGAAATCTATTTTCTAAATTTTTGAAACAGGTTGAAGAAGGAAAGACAGCAAAATGAATGGAATAGTTCGGATACCAAGCTCATCTAACACTTTGATTGCAGAACTACAAGGATAAGGGAGCCTTGTATGCTAGATACATTTGAGTTTAAAGACAATAATCTTAACAAATAAGAATACTAGACAAGGGAAGAAGAATATGTGAGCAGAGTGGCTAATAAGAAGACCAATCTTAACAAATAAGAATACTAGACAAGGGAAGAAGAATATGTGAGCAGAGTGGCTAATAAGAAGACCTTATTCTTCAACACAATCACAACAAGGGAAGAAGAATATGTGAGCAGAGTGGCTAATAAGAAGACCTTATTCTTCAACACAATCACACTTGTTTTTATCATCATTCACTAGTTTCTCTAGTGCCAACTATATAGCATGACTAACATGGTGTTTGGAGTACCATAACTTACTCCTAGTAAGGACATTGATAAAAGGATGACTCTTGCAATATTGTTATTGAACTTATTGCCCTATAACCTATTCGGTATTAGTGCAAGTAACACTTTATAGGGATTGAAAGTTATAAATAAAAAAGATTCTATTAAGAACAAGCATGCATCAGGTAATAAGGGATTTATTGGCCAACTTGAATGCGGGAAATTTCTTTTATCTCCTGATACTCCAGTACCATGGTTTGAATTGGTGCTCGTTGTCTATGATGGGTTTTGAGTTGGATTTTGCTTGATATTTTTTCCAGTTTTATTCTAAAGTGTTTAATTAAATTTTGTTTGAATTAAGATCTCAGGTTGTTACATGTCTGATTCCATTTTGCGTTAACATGTGCTCATTTCTTTCATCTACCTGTGTCTACTTGATAACTTCCATGTTCGAAGGTATTTTTTAGATGATAGTTAGACCTCATGTAGCTCAATCTAAGTTCTTTGTCTTATATATGGATGTTGTTTATGAATGTCAATCCAAGACCTAAATTTCATGATGAAGTGGCATAATTCCACCCTGGTAGCAAGTCGACCAAAATTATCTGATTAATTCTACCTTTCTTTGTGCATCCTCATTTACTAAACTAGTTACAATCCATTCTTTGCAACAAGTTATCTAATTTTTTCGTTTTTAATTTGGTTGAAGATGAATTCATTTGAAGATTTTGCAAGCGATCTTAGTGTTGATGATATTGAAGCACTTGATGACGAAGATGATCTAATAGAGGCATTGATTTTGAATGATGACGATGAGGATGAGTACATGTGGAACGAGATGATTACGAGCATCATTCATCAATCAAATGTGATGAAGCAGGTTCCTCGACCATGTCGAACTAGACCATCATTTCAAATCGAGTATTAGCTGAGATATTTCAACATTCAGGAGAGACTATTAGCAGACATTATAATAATGTGCTTAATGCTATATTATCTTTGAAACAAGATTATATCCAACTTCCTACGGCTGACGTAGACGTTCATCCTAAGATTCGAGAGAATCCCAATTTCTTTCCATACTTCAAGGTAGAGCTCTCAGCATATATTTTATGAAATCTTTTTAAATGTGTATGTGTCCATGTATCTGTATATTAGAACTTTATATTTGTTTTATATTTGCAGAAAGCATTGGGAGCAATTGATGGATCTCATATTCCTACAATTGTGAAGAAAAAGAAACACAACAGGTATCGTAATCGAAAGAATTTCATATCTCAAAATGTAATGGCAGCATGCTCCTTTGATCATACTTTTCTTTATGTTGCTGCTGGCTGGGAGGGATCAGCATCTGATATGTCAGTACTTCGTGCAACACTGGAAGATGGTAAATTTAATGTTCCTGAAAGTAAATTTTAATTTTAATTTTTTTTAGTTTTCTTTTGGAATCAGTTAGTACTAAAGTCAGATAATTTTAAATATGTAGGTCGCTTTTACTTAGTTGACTCGGGATATGCTAATACTTCAAAATTTATCGCCCCATATCGTGGATCACGCTATCATCTTGGGGATTTTACAAATGGGACCACCAGAGCCTATCGAGATACTAAAGACAAATTTAATCATAGACATGCACAACTACGTAATGCAGTGGAAAAGGCATGGAGAATTTTAAAGCAAAGATTCAAAATTTTGAAAGTTCCAGCTCCATTTCCTTATAAAACTCAAGTCAAAATCGTCATAGCTTGTTGTGTTCTTCATATATTTATTGCAAGACATCATGGAAATGATAAATACTTTAATATGCTCAATGGATTAGAGATGAATGAGGATGAAGATGAGGAGGAAGAAGATGACCCCCCAATACATGGTTGGTGCAGATGACAGTTTAAGGGGTGAATGGTTCCCAAACAAGGTGAATAACTTCACCTCCTAAATGTTCCCAAACAAGGTGAATGGAGGTGAATGGTTTCCCTAACTTCTCTTCACCCTTATTCCCCTCAATCCAAACAAGCCCTTAGTTCCCCTTTGTTCACCTCTTAATATTATAAAATTTGTTACCCTAAATTAGGGTGTAACCAATGGGAA
Source organism: Asparagus officinalis (assembly GCF_001876935.1). NCBI lineage: Eukaryota > Viridiplantae > Streptophyta > Magnoliopsida > Asparagales > Asparagaceae > Asparagus > Asparagus officinalis. The sequence goes on along the minus strand of NC_033794.1, from coordinate 12,386,323 downwards.
GGGAACTCCTTTTCATTCCCTTCTCTCACCTAGTTTCCCTTAACTTCCCTTAACCCCATTGAAATCCAAACACACCCTTAGGCAAATATTATTACCTTCACGAGAAGTAAATGGGTTATTTCTGCTTAAATACCATGTGGACAAATTTTTAAAATAGACTCATTTAGAAACTTATTTTTAAAAAATGACTCATTTTGAAAATAATTGTCATTTTCGACTCAATTTCAACGACCTGACTGAAATTGGGTCGAAAATGACGAAAAAACATTAAAAACTTCACGGGGTTTAAAATCCCGTAAAACTTAAACTTCACGGGATTTCAAAATCTAGTGAAGCTGCAGACCACATTCCAAAGTGCGTTCGCTCTCTGGCAAGTCCGCGTGAAGCTTATGGGGTTGGTTGCTTAAAGTGATTGTCGAATCTCACTCTCCTTCTGATTGGGCCGCCTAGCTCTTGCTTTCACTTGCACGTGGGTACGAGTTATAAAGGACAAATAGTAAATCGCAACCTGCAGGCAACATCCATTGGATTTATAACCTTTGCTAATTTTAGAACCGCATCCAACCCCATAAGCTTTAAGGGTATTGCACTAAACCTTCTTAAACCCCTTAAATTTAGTGTTGCATATAACCCTCTAAATTTTGTATACCATTAATGTATTAGCAGAATTAAAAAATAAGAGAATTGTGTGCAATGGCGCCTAAAGTTCACTGGCGTAACTAAAAAGTTAAAGGGAGTTATGTGACATAATTAAAAAGTTTAGGTGCCGTTTATTTGTAACAATGCCTAAAGTTCTGGGGGTTGAGCCGTATTAAAAAGTTCAGGGGGTTTAGCTCAACATGCCCAAAGTGTTGGGAGGTTTTCTAAAATAAACCCTTAAAATCAGCAAAGCATATAAAATCCATAGATTACTATCTTTTGTAACCGGAGCCACGTGCAAATGAAAACAAAGAGTTTTCCGGCCCAATAGGAGGGCGAAAGCACAGACCAAGTGGCCCAGCCCAATAGGAGGGCGAGTGAGATTTGTGGTTGCTTTGTGCGACTGCAGCTCGAGTTTCTTTAAAATAAGTATGTCCACGTGCTCCATACTAGTAATATTAAATACAACAACGTGACCATGTGACTAATAAAAATTAGTATAAAAAATAATGCTAGGGGCACACCCTCAATCACATTCTTAACCATACCCTCACATTCTTTATAGTGCTAGTGGGTCATCAGGTCATGCATGATATTTTTTTAAAAATATCATGCATGACTCATTAGCATTATAGAAAGTGTGAGAATGTGATTGAGAATGTGGTTGAGGGTGTGCCGGACTCTAGTATAAATAATAATATATTAAACATCAGCAGACATTCGAAATTCTTCGTGATGGCGCATAATCTGGAAGAATCCCAAAAAATTCGCATCCTCTCAAGGCAATTGGTTCTCCCGTCACCGCCAATCACCACCGACAAAGTCATCCATCTCAACTCTTGGGATCTCAGATTTATCTCCGCCACCTACGCGCAGCACGGCCTCCTCCTCCCAAAACCCCCCGCCACTTGTGTTAACCTCCTGTAGAGCGAAAGTCATCTTACCTCAGCCTCCGGGCCTAGCCCTTCGCACGGGCTCTGCAGCCTACTTCTAGCGCCTTGTGTTGGCGGGCGCCTTTCCGAACTACCCGACTCACGAACCACCACGAAAGCCGTGCGCCTCCGTCTCCATCCACGACAGTCTCTGCGTTAGTTCCATCGCCTGTGCGACAGGCCTGCGAGCCGGCGGAAGTTCGTCGCTGGCCTCCGCTCCGAGCAATCTATCCACATCTTGACATCGCATTTCCGGGTTTCCAAGTCCCCGCATTTGTCGTTTCGCCGGTCCGCGTTTCCGCTAGTCGTCGCGAGGGCCGTGCGCTACGCCGGCCAACTCGCTGCCGATCTGCTGGGCGCGTCAGGTCACCGAGCTCGCTGAGGCGGGATGCTTCGTCGCGCGTCTCCTTCGAAGCCGACGTCGGCCGGCGAGTGGTTCGGCCCTCTGGGAACTTGCAATCAGCAGCTGGTCGCAAGCTTCTACGCGGCCAGGCCGTGAATCGACGCTCGGGGGCGATTGCTAGTCGTAGGCCGTCGTTCGGACCGCTGGTTCCTCGGCTCGTGACCGCCTCCGATCTGCATGCCGTTCAAAGGCCCCGCGGAATTCATCAAGCGGGTGTCCGTCGATCCCACCGCTCGATCCCACTGCTTCTTCCACCTCTCACCCGACACCGTCAAGAAACTCAAGGCCGAGGCCAACGAAGAGATCGCCGCCGCCGGCGCCGATGATGCCAAGATCTCGTCCCTGCAAGCGGTGTCAGCGCACTTGTGGAGGTCAATCACACGCGCGAGAAAACCCCACCCGCAAACACCAGCCGTACACGTAATACTGGTGGGATACCGCTCAAATAAGCTGCTGAGCCTCCATCCGGTGCCCCGGTCTTACACAGGCAACGCGTGCGGCGCGGCCGGGCGATTCACCACGGCCGAAGAGCTAACAAACAAAGGACTAGGGGCCGCAGCGTTGCTACTGAACAAACAGATAGCGGCTTTTTCTGAGGAGGAGGTGTACAAGGAGGTTGAGAATTGGGGAGAGAATCCGAAGATTTGTTACTTGGATTATGATAACGGGATGATGATGTACACTGGAGGGTCGCCGAGGTTTGATGTGTTTGGGTGTGATTTTGGATGGGGACGTCCGGTGGCGATGAGGACCGGGAGGTGGAACGTGGCGGAGGGGACCGTGGGGGTTTATCGAGGGGCGGAGGAGGGGAGTTTGGAGGTGGACGTGCATTTGGCGAAGGAGACCATGAGCGCTTTGTTGAAGGACGAGGAGTTTGTGAAGACCGTGTGTTTGAGTCCACATTAGTTTTCCGTAGCTTTGAGGTGACCCCGTTGCTTTAGGGGGAGATTGAGGTTTTAGTATTATACGCTTGTTGTTAAATGTTGTACGTATGCATGCTTGGATTCATCTAAATAATGCATCTTCTCGTATGCAGTCGTGAACTTCTTAGTTGAACTCATATGCAAGTTTAAAGCGAGTATTAATATAAATCATCTGATTTCAATACCCTAGTTAAATTTCTTAGTTAACATCAATTACCCATTTCACCGTCTGGAGCTGCCCAGTTCCTAGTTAAATTTCTTAGTTAACATCGGTCATCCATTTCACCCTCTGGAGCTGCCCAGTTGGTTAGCTAGGGAAAGTTTATGGAATGTTGATGTGTTAGTAGTGGGTTTAGTCTCACATTGGTTATGAAGACAAACCTCACCCTTCTCTACTTGTACATATATATGTACACACTCATGATCAATATTCAATTCAAGGGAAATTTACCCAAGACCCTCTCTCTCTCTTACTTTAACATGGTATCAGAGCTTGGTTTAGGGTTTTCCAAATAATAATTTTTTTAAATAAATAAAATTTTCCCTTCTAAGTCGTCGATCTCAGTCGTTGCAGGAGATCCCGGCGCGAAAAAGTCATGGGACTTAAAAACCCGTGAAGTTTAAGCCTCTCATAACCAACTTGATTAGGAGGCCCAAACTTTTACACGACTTCAAATCCCGTGAAGTTTCAGGCTAAAATCGCTCTCTGGAATTCAGTCTGCAACTCCACGAGACTTGAAGTCTCGTGGAGTTGTAGGTTTTAAAAAAACATGCACAGAATGTATGCATGTTTTTTATATACATGAAAAAAATTTCACAACAATATACATGAAATTTTCGCTTCATTCATAACAATATACATAAAATTTCCACCTCATTCACAACAATATATGTGAAAATCCAACCATAAATATAAAATTTGCGGCATATATACTGAATTACAACAATATTCATAAAATTCAACCATGAATCAAACAATACACACGAAAATCACATATATAAACAAAAATTGATCCACAAAAGTAACGAATTTGAACAATCTAACCATATACATTCTTGAAATTCATAATCATACTGTAAATTTCACATACATCCCCAAAATTCCTCTCCTCCTTCTTCTCCCTCTCTTACCCCT
>NC_033794.1:12376349-12382277 GCF_001876935.1 Asparagus officinalis | reverse complement strand
AGTTGTATATTAGGCTGAGAAGTGTCGGCTCCATCAGCATGTGTCGTGCTATGAGAAGTGTCGGCTTCATCGACACGTGTCATTCTATGACCTATCCTACGTCTTCGCGTGTACACTTGACCAAAATGACGTGACATGTCCTCACGTCGTTCAAACTTGTTGACATGATTTTTATTGAACATATTTGCTCTTCTTTGTCTAATCCTATTGAAGATCCCTAACACTGTTGGATCCTAAATAACATTAATATGCTCATTTATATCAGCCTCAATCTCATCAAAAGCATTCATCTACGAGTTAATCAATATATACACAACTTAGCAAATAATATCTTGACAAAAAAGAATTATCGTTTTAGTTTAGTTTAAAAACTTACACAATCCCTCTCGATCATGGCATAGTGATGTAACTATCTATCGGTGGGTGTGGTACACATCTAGCTGTTGGCTGTGGGTTGCGTCCTATCCATCTGCGTGTGATATTCCAATACCAACGCATATACGTAATATAACCATCAACTGGAATTCTCTCATTCTGTATGAAATTCCACCTATTATTACATATGTCTATGTAGGCCGCACAGAATATGGCCCAGTCCGTATGATGCGAAGTTATCCGTCGCCTACGATCGATTTGCTCAACAGGATCCGGCACATGCTGAGAAAGAAGAAATTTTTGTAACACACGAACTGGGACATGCATCTCTATAATCTCCCAACATATCAATGAGACTTTAGCTCTCCATAAAGTAGTGCTATCTCTACAGATAGGTGCAAGAGTATGCATATCAAGATCTGGCAGAGAATAGGGTGTCCACTTAAACTGAAATTAAAAAAAATTATCAGCATCTACAGAAAGATTAAAATATAAATAATGAATTGAGTTTTATATTTACCTATTGGTGTTGGAGACCACCAAGCTCATTTCGGTAAAACTCTATATGCCTAGTCGCTATTTTGTATTTAGAGTGTCTCACGTTATACCTATTTGGCATAAAGAATATATAAGAATAAATTCAATATGAATAAAATTTACGCATAATTATATCTGCATCCTAAAGGAAATTGGCCCTGTAGATCGCGGTGCACATGCAATGTAAGTCGTCCAATATGAATGCATTCCCATGACCAAACCTGCAGAAATGTCATGCACCCCTTGAATTCTTTATTTTGCATCAAGGAGACCTTACCTAGTTCTCTATAAATGTATGTCAAGACCACACTACCCCATGATAAAGTGCCGCATACATCAACATCCTCTAGTAGTGGTAGCCATCATGCATGTACAAGATTCTTGCTCGCATCAGAAAATAACATACACCCTATCATGTGTAATATATAAGCACAAGCATAATACTGAATTGTCTCATCCATGACATCAACTGGTATATCTCCATAAATGTTGATTGAAGCCACGATAGCTTCATCGTACCACTCCTCAAATTGGGAACCTGCCCAAGAAGCCTCTCACATACTTCGGCCCAATTATGGTCATCGATGCCCGTAATAACCGGGCAATCAATGTAGAGCCCAATTATAACGGCTACGTCCTGTAATGTAATGTTACACTCCCCTATATGCATATGAAAGGTGTTAGTCTCCGGTCTCCACCTCTCAATCAGGGCATTGATAAGGGCCCAGTCAAGCCTAATATGTCTCACCGATGAACACTCCCAAAACCCGGCCTGAGCTATCAACTGTAGTACTCGATTATCCTCCATCTCCCAGCCCGAGTGACTCTGGGAATGGTCCACTATCCTGATTTTTGCTACGAGCTGCACATCAATCAAAATTAAAAAAATTTATTGAGAAAAATTAAAATTAGTGCCAAAAATAAGAAATATATACAACCTTTTTTGCCTGTCCCAAGCCAATCTTGTGTGAACGATGATCTGTCTGAAGGTATAATACGTCGGGCTGCATCAGTCCCGGATCCATAATGGATATCTCTGAGATTAAAAGATAATACATTAGATTTTTTTTAGTTAAATGACTTAATCATAAGTATTTAATATTCAAAGTTAAGTAAAGAATACATCCAGCATAGAAAAGCAAAATAGGAATAGAACATGCATAACAATTGTCACATATTCAAGATTAAAAATAAAAGGATATATATTATAAAAACCATAAGCGATATATTCCATACAACTAAACCTCAAATAATCAACACCTAAGCCTAGTTGGACAACTGCTTTTGTTGTGGCCCGGTTGATCACACCTAGTACACTTATTTTTCCTCCTAATTCATTCTCGATCGTCATCCATATTATTTCTAATTTGTACGGAATGAGGTCACCTAGCTGATCTTTTATACACAGGAGGTAATATCCGTACCGCGCATTGTGTCCAATGCCGACTATTATATTGTGGACGAAAATGCTAATTGTATGTTTGTTGGTAGGTATAAGTTGAATACCAATCTACAGCGAATATATAATATGAAATCCTCGCACCCTCCTTAGATCCGAACAAGCCACTACAACATGGGAACAATGAAGCCATTGTAATTGTGGTATATTGCAAGTGCATGTAAAAGTTTGATCTACTAGCATATTAACTTTGTAAGAGATATTTTCTCTATGTGATATTCCCTAAACGACATCCTATTCATTAAAATTGTATCTAACGACAAGAAATGATCGAGCCTGCACAATCTGATCCACTAATATGTCTTCAACTTTTAGCATCAACTCCGACGAGATATTTGCTCCAAGTGTGCGTCGTCTGAGGAAGAATTTATTAAGTTTATAAAATATTTTTGCAACTAATGACTGTATTGGCATACCGTGTGCTCCCATAAGCACACAATTGAAACTCTCAAAAGTGTTAGTGGTCATCATAAAAAACCATTTTCCGACATCTTCACATAAGGCCCACCTATTGACATTGTTCGGACCCAAACTAGTCTCGATTCAATCATGTGCAGCTTGTGAAATGGACTTAATCCTCTCCCATAGTTGCTCATAAGCTAATTTCTCCGTTGCACATCCAGCTTGTCAAAGAAGATCTTGAATATGCACTTGTCCATGCTTCCTCTTAAAGTTGACCCTAATATGTCACAAGCAATAGCGGTGTTGATGTGATGACGAAAAATGTCGTTGGAGTACTATTGAAATTCCTTTCATCCTATCAGATATGAATGTAATCGACCACGTTCACACACTAGGGATATGATATCTAATGCATGCAAAAAACCATGCCCAATTTTCTGTGTTTTCAACATCAACTACTGCAAAATGCCAAAGAAAATAAAACATCAACTGCATCTACTCCCGTTACAACAAGCAAAACGCCTTTATATTTACCATACAAGTGGGTGCCGTTAATGCTAAGAAGAGTACGATAATATCTGAATCCCTCAATGCAAGGCCCAAATGCCCAAAATACCCATGTGAATCGTCTATCTCCGTCATCAATAGGATCTGATGAGACTTCATACATTGTCCACAGATTTTTTTTTTAGTCCTTCAAGATAATGTGGTAAGATCTCATAAGATTTATCCTAATCTCTAAATGTTTTTATCATCACCTTCCTCCGAGCATTCCAACACTTGTTGTATGATACATCAAAGTTGGTCGCCTTATGTACTAAAATACGAATATCCTTTGGCCTTAGATCAAGATCCTCCCTTAGTTTATGCATAATCAATCGATATATAAAATAGACGGACGCGTGTTTATGATTCATCTCTAATCGGGGATTGCTACATGTGTGAAGTCCGTTGTAGTGTGTTATTTTAAATTGCCCGCCTACTCTTACCCTAAGCGTGAATTAAGCTTCCAAGGACATTTTACATTTCCATCATGGTGCCCACTACTATCTTCTTCCTCACCATCTTTATGGTAAAAACAAAGTACATTTTAGCTTGTTACATTGCTTTTCATTTGCCTAAACTTGACATTTTTTTGATGGCCCACAAACGAAGAGCATGAATCAATTTCTTCTTGCTTTCAAATTGATCTCCCTTTCTGAATGAGAAGTCCTCGCCTTGTGTATCATCATCTAAATTAGTGTCGATAAGAATATTTTCCATCATGGAGTTATTAATCCATTCTTCTCCATGAAGTTCATTGGGCGACGCATCTTCTAACACGACATACTCATTGTTAGAATAACATCAGCCAATGTATTGGTTGTCCCCTTCGTCACGATCTATCAAACATGTCATGCTATTAATTTGTAAGTCATCCTCTTTGTTATCATCCTTGGATTCAACACTTGTATTATCATCTTCTATTGTCACTTCTATGGAAGACATTATATCTTGTTGGGGAGCAGTATCATCGAAGGCATTTGAAGTGCCCACAAGCGAAGGACCGCTCATGTATTGTGATTGTGTCCATCCCATATCATGTTATAGAGATAAAAAGCCGGCGGAGTACACTTCAAGGTCCTCCAACATGCGAGAGTATACTCCATCGTGAATCGCCAATTTGCCCAACTTTCTATGATGCTTTTCAATAAATAATTCCACCGCACGCTTCTCGTCATACAATATTCCAATAAGACTCATATCGTAGTCAATTGAGATTTGAAAGCCGCTTGTTTTGTTCCTCGTAACAGGATAATTTTGAATCACGTTAACATGATACTCATGTGGATTGGTTAATGTAAGTTTGTGTAAGTCATTAACCAATTCATCGAAATCACATGATTATGATATAAACAATAGCTTGGTCATACATCCTTCATATACGGGCATATTATTCTCGAGATATTTAATCTTCCCATCATATGAAGAAAGAATTACGATTCGATCATTCATCGTTACCTCTGAAGAGTAAAAAAATTCCAATATCAATATTACACAAAAACACAAAAAATACTATTTACCATTAAATCATTAAATCCTCTTATATTGATTTTAGACATCCAAATTTTAATCAAATGTCAAACCTTTATATTTTTAAGATTGCCTAATTTAAATAATTAAAACAATATTCACTTTTAAAATTTGAAAAATAATATATTAACTTTTACAATTTTCCATAATTTCCCCTCTAACTTCATATACAAAATTCTTTATTTTTTCTTCACAAAATTCATAAATATTTAAAAATTATTTTAAAATCTAAATTTAAACAAGTTATAGCATGAAATAGTGAGAATATGTAAAAATTTAGGAGAAAAAATAAAAAATTGTAAAGGTTTTACCAAAAATTTGTCAATGCCCTAACTTTGATATTCAACGATCTCCGGTGAACTCCGACGGTGACGACAGGATCGACGAAGGCCGGTGGACGATGCGACAGTGGTGACGGGGGCCGCGATATATGGATCCAGGGTTTGGTGGTGAAGGAGCAGAGAGAGAGAGAGAGAGAGAGAGAGAGAGAGAAAGAGAGAGATGGTCAGGGAAACGTGAAATGATCATGTTGGGCTTAAATAGGCCCTGCCGCAACTCCACGGGATTTCAAATCCCGTGGAGTTGCAGCCTTGCAGGCTGACTTGCCAGAGAGCGAACGCTCTCTGGAGAGTGGCCTGAAACTTCACGGGATTTCATTTGAAATCTCGTGAAGTTTAAGCTTCACGGGATTTGATTTGGCTTCCATAATCAGCACACTAATGGGGGCTTAAACTTCACGGGATTTAAAATTCTTTGAAGTTTTTTATATTTTTTCGCCATTTTCGACCTAGTTTTAGTTGCAATTATTTTCAAAATGGGTCGTTTTTTTAAAAATAAGTTTCTAAATTGGTCTAGTTTGAAAATTTGTCCATATCATAAAGGTTTACCTCCATTTTTAACTTGGAGTAGTACCACTCAATTGCAAAGAGACTCCACGTAGTTCTATTTGTCGCAAATAGACAATCGGTAGTTCTGCTTGTTGCAATTAGACCCCTTATAGTATTGACCCAAGTGTGAATATATTCCCCTAATAAACTTTTTAACTATATTAAAAGTAAAAATAAAAGCAATTGTGTGTCTAT
>NC_033794.1:12370234-12372734 GCF_001876935.1 Asparagus officinalis | reverse complement strand
ATTACAGCACATGCATTTATTTCTTACTCTTTAGTGGCTGTCAAAATTACAAAAATAACCTTATCTAGTTGACTTTAATCTCTAATCTCAGCCATGTGATCTTCAATAATCCAATGGCCCACAATGGTTTTTAGTTTTTAGGCTAAGGAGGTTTTTATTAGAACCTCTCCCTATATATATATATATATATATATATATATAATATATATATGTATACTATAGTATCTTATATATATATATATAGTATATAGTATATAATATATATATAACGTTAGTAATGTATTATACATTATTATGTATATATATACTACTACATATAATATATATATTGAATCGCATATATATTATACTATTACTATAAATACACTATATATATATCAGTAATATAAATTATAGCCTATTATATTACATACTAGTAAGTATCTATAATACTATAACGATATAGTACACGCATAGTATATATATGTTCACCTAGTACTATATACTATACTATACCTATAATAAGCTACATGTTCAGCATATCATATACATATACTAACTACCAGATGTATATTATACTGTATATACTACTATAGTATTATCATATATATACTACCTAACATCATATACCGTACACACTTATATAAGATATATTACTAATATATATATATAATACTATATTATATATTACGGCTCGTACTACATATACCATATATATACTATGATACTATAGCTACTAGAACTATCTAAACCTAATACCCGTTACTATGATACTAGTAGTATTACAATACTACATCATAATGTGTTGTAGTGACGCGATATCTTCTCTAATGTATATATATCCAGCTAGTAGCATATAACCCATATCAACCCACGTATATACATACATTAGTCTATTACTAGTATCCTAACAACCCACGTATCACTATAGCTCGTACTAATAATATACTACTTGAAATGGTAATACTCATAGGCTCGTGTTGTAATGAGTACCTTATATCAGCAGTACCTGTAGAATCCTACCCGTATATACGGGTATCACCGTACAGTGTAGCAGTATATTAACTGCACCGTACTATAGTACTATGATACTAGAACTTCAATATACAGATACAGTTAAGTCATAATACCTATCCTATAACTACCTATTATATGATATGATACCACTTATATATATAGCTCAGTACTATCATAACTGACATACTATACTGACCGCTATACTCTCAGTTGAATACTACAGCCGGACAGTCTATATAGAACATACACTACCCTATGTAGGTTAGTATAATATTATAACTTAGTACTATACTAGCCCGTCCAGCAGGTCATAGCATATATTATACCATATACCGTAGTATGTTGATTGTATATCTCACCTAGCTATTTACTAGTACACGCCACTAGGCTAGATGTACTATATGTGTATACTATACCTCACTGTAACCACTACCGTAGCCGTTTAACGAACATATAACTTTACGTACTGATATATATACCTGGTAATCAGCTAAACGACTATCAGATACGTTATAGTATCACATAATATACATATATACACGATATAGTACACTATACTAGTCAATACCTACCTATCAGTATATATATATACTATATCTATATCTACGGCGTATACCTATAACATAGCGTATACCATAATACAGTATTACAGTTGTAGGGTATGACATTACGTTACGTACGGCTATACCCGTCAAGCTACTACCCTAGTACCGCGCTATATAGACTCTCAATGCTTATAGCGAGGAGAAAGCATATATCATTTATGACATTATATACCAGCCACGTAACTATGTATACGAGGATGCCTCTGTATGTTGACCACCGGTAGTAACTAACTATTCAATCACTGACTGCTATCCTAGGCTACATATCAGTAAACATAAGTACCGTACTGCGCGTACTACGTACCTTACGCTATTATCCACGTTCCTAGTCCGGCCGTAACCTGTATGATATAATCAAACACTACCGATCCTAATCACGTATGCTAACAACACTATGATCTGTAATTACGAGTATATTAGACCGGTACAATACCTTAATCTATATACCATAATATTATCTATACCCTCTCTACCCATATACCACCATACTCTATACCGGACTATAGTCGTTACGTGTCTATATACTACTCCCTAGTAAGTATACTAGCAATATATAAGTAATATATAGTGTACTATATATTATAACTACCTGTAAGTATACAGCTACGTAGTATACACTATTCGCCTACCCCGACTAGCCTACCGTTAACTATACCTGTACGTATAAGTACACTACTATAACTACTCATAACAGCCAGTACGCATTAGAGAAGATATTACCGCAGCTCCAGCTACATAAATACTAGATATAGTATAAGTATATTTCTCGACCTAGTGTTGTATTAATATCACCAAATATACGTACCTGATAATATGATTATAGAGTATATATAGTCAGTATAACTATACCAGGAGTAATAACTAACCTATCACATAATAGGAAGTAATTAGAATTACCC
>NC_033794.1:12343218-12370209 GCF_001876935.1 Asparagus officinalis | reverse complement strand
TATATATATTTATACTCTTATATAAATATACTTATATGTGTACATATATATGTTTATGTATAATACAATTTGTTTATGTAATTTCTATAAGTATTTACAATTTGTTTATGTACAATTATATATATATATATATATATATTTATACTCTTATATAAATATACTTATATGTGTACATATATATGTTTATGTATAATACAATTTGTTTATGTAATTTCTATAAGTATTTACAATTTGTTTATGTACAATATATGAATAACATGAATACTTTTATATATATTTATACTCTTATATAAATATACTTATATGTGTACATATATATGTTTATGTATAATACAATTTGTTTATGTAATTTCTATAAGTATTTACAATTTGTTTATGTACAATATATGAATAACATGAATACTTTGGCTACTTAGTCTAGTGGTAAAATTTAGGAGTTTGGAAAGGAGATTTAGTGGTTCAAATCCTAGCCACAATTATTTTTAATTTTGTTTGTTTCTATAAAATCTACAATTATTTTATATCATTTTAAGTTCTATAATTTTTTATATTTGTAAATTACATAATGATTAATAATATAATTTTTTATAAAAATTGTGTTTATTTTTTGCTTTGTTTTCTTTAATAATTTTAAAAAGTAAAAAAAGTAATAATAAAGAAAACCGGGCCGGCCCGGAGCCCGGCCCACTCAAGCCCGGGCCCGAGTTCCGGTTTCGCCCGGCCCGGCCCGGATGGACAACCCTACTTATATGAAGATATTTTCTCTTGGAGGAGCTTTTTCTTGAAGTTTTTTCCCCAAAGACTCCTCATTTTAACATAACTCTAAAGTTCTTTTGTTTGGAAAATACTACATAGTTAAACAAAAACTTAACTTTGATACTCTAAACATAAACTTTTTTGCTAAATTTTAGTTAAAGTTTGGGATATCAAGGTAAATGCTTGTTAAGGTTTGGGCTACCAAAGTTATTATTATTTGGTTAGTTTGAGGGCGTTCTTTGGAAAAGAAAAACTTTAAGTTATCAAAGATAAAATAGAGTAGAGTTTAGGGCATTGAAGTGCAAATAAGCCAAATTTATCTTTTGCACAAAATAGACCATAAATAACATCTTTGACACTTTGATGCTAAGCTCTGTAGAAGCTAGGAGAAAACATATCACCATAATGCTAAAAAAGATTGTGAGAAGCCCCATTATGAAAATGATCACAGACCAAGAAAGGTATTGACAACTAGTAGAAAAGAGTTTTATGTTCTAAGATACAAACTAGGCTACAGTAATTGAAACAAAAAATTGCCCTACCATCCAAGTTATGTTCATTTGAGCTTTAAACTAATGTTTTGAATAAAAAATGTTCGAGGCATCAAACTTAAAAGCGGTTAAGTTGTGATGTATTTAAGGGCAAATAATCCAAAAAAGTTAAAGCAAGGCGTAATAATTTTTTGAAGAAAATAAAATTGAAGTATCAAACCTAAAAATGGGTAAATTGTGACTGTAGGGTATTTAAGCGCAAAGATCCCAAAAATGTAGAAGCATCAGAGCGTGAAAGTGCAAATATGCCAAATAAAAATTACATAAAAGACAAAAAATGTTGATCCGGTGGAGGGATTTGAACCCGACGTGAATCGAACACGCAACCTTCTGATCTGGAGTCAGACGCGCTACCATTGCGCCACGGATCCGGTTGCTACGACAACTAAATAATGCGGGTAAAATAATGAAAATAGAAGTGGGCCAACCATCGCTTTTCTCCTTCCTTCTCCTCGGAAAGAATACGATCGCCACCCCCAGCTCTCCTTCCCTTAACCAACCTTGGTAATATATCCCCTCCCTTTTCCAATTCCTTTCGACGATCGATCTATCTATTTAATTTCTCTTATTTAATTTTATTTTATTTTATTTTTGGTTAAGGATTTGCATCCGGACCATCAAAAAACTTTTCCTTGCAAAAAGGGGCCTAACAAATCTCTGCTGGATCCATGCATCCGAGAAGGTTCTTTCTTCTATTCCCATAATTACTGCTCCTCGAATGTTTATTTTCCCATTGATTTATATTCCATCTTGTAATTTCCTGTGAGAGCTTCACTTCGACTTCATAATGATTCTAGGGTTGTTTGCACATTGATACCCCGAATGTTCTTCTATTTTGAAATTTTGGGGCGTCAGAGTGCAAAGATTTTGTGTTAATTTTGTTCAAGAATATCTGCATAGTAAAGTAGATGAGAAACAACCTTCCTACCAAATTTCAGATGTTTGAGCTCGGGGAAATTTAGGAAAAAGATTAGGGCTTTGGGTGTCAAATTGTTAAAATAGAACTTCAGCATGTCAAAGTTGAGAGAAGGTGAAAGTTTGGGGGTTTTGATGCGGAAATAACCCATTATTCTATGTGCGCTTTTTGATGTATGACATTGCATTTAGTACTGTTGTATCCTCATAAACTACACTGGTCTACATATGCTTGAGTGGGTGTGCATCAGAAATACTTTTGGTACCCGAAGGCGTAGATGGGGTATACTGCAAGTTGGCTTCTTTGCTACTCGGTATCTTAGTACTGTTTTGAGTGTTGATGATGTACAGGGACAACCGCAGCAACAGAGCTGCTTTATTTGATGGAATTGAGGAAGGTGGGATCCGAGCCTACTCGTCTCATGAAATTGATGAACATGAAAATGAGAGAGCTGTTGATGGTCTGCAAGATAGAGTCAACATTCTCAAAAGAGTAAGTGATATCTTATTAATGATTGCATGTTACATTGTTCTAACGAGCTTGCAATTTTTCAAGCTGAGCAAACCACGCAAAGGACTGGTGTTTTCACGTGAAATATATTGTAGGTTACTCTGATTTGTCTGCTTTCACATAATATTGTTGTTTATTTACTTTTGTGAAGGGTTTCTGGAGTCATTGTAGCTTAACAAGCTGATGAAACGAATACAGGATAGTTGTAAGGATTTAGTTGTTGGGCTTTGAAACCTAGTTAAGAGATTTTCTTTTCTCTTGCAAGTGTAGCGCATACTGCCCAAGCATGGCCTTGGAAAACTTCAGATTGCTGACTTGCAAATATTACCAGATTAAAGACCTGAGATATTAGTATGTCTTTTTCACAGCAACCACAACTTATTTATTCAGTAAAAGTTTTAGAACATTGGAACCTTGAATAAATTACTTCACGTAAAAGCTGTAGGACGTTGGAACCACAGCTTATTTATTCAGTTAAAAAAGTGTTCAAATTTCATTTGATAAAACAAGTGGCTAATAGCCCATATCAGTCCAATGAATGGAGAGTCTTGGAATAACGCCCACATTACATTATATTCATGCACGTACCACATAAGTTGTATTTTTGTTTTCGACCCTTGTGCTAAAAGGTTACATCTAGTCTTATATGATGTCCTTTGGTTATATTACCTGCATTTCTAATTATGGGGAAAGTTTGGCGTTGGGAGCCTACTAAAGCCACACTCATTGTAGCAATTCAAAATGTTATTTCTATAAATTTTCTAAATCAGAATGTACAAATTCAGGAAAGAATCCCCAAATTATGTGACTAATTACAAAACCGGATACTTGTTATACTTCCATGCCTTCCCGACTACACTAATTTGTTCTCTAAAATTTCCCAAGACGACTGCACTTTAGTGTCAAGAAAAGATACAATAAACTTAAAACGATTTTATACATCTTATTCACTCAAGTTAAACAGGGTATTTTAACAAAATAGCAGAATAATTGAATGTCAAATAACAATGGTTTAAGTTCGGAGTTAAAAGAATCCAATATCACCAGTACACGTATCCAAGCTACGTGCTTCATAACTTATAAGGGAGTAATATAAAATGTACATCATATTTTCTTCCATCCAAAATTTAGGGGGAAGATAGTTGAAGTTAATGAATGGTGGCCGCAATTAGAAGAAGTTGAAACCAATCCAAATAAAGAGAAAATTTCTCCAAGTGAACCTTATAGAAATAAAGTTTTAAATTTAATGTATAAGATAAATCAAAGGACATATAATCCAAGTCAGACAATTTAATTGATAGACTTGGTACAAAATCTATTTTTGTACTCGTATTTATGTCACATATATAATAAATTGTATTTTGTTTTTAATATTTTTACGCATAGATTACTTCTAGACCTTAAGGGTGTCCTTTAATTCTACTAGAAATCTGACATGTGCATATGCATGTGGTGAAAAATTATTGTTTTGTATTTTTCTTGATGAGAATATTGTGTATCATTGTCCTATGAGCCTCTCGAGAGGGGCTCATATGGGAATGATGTGGCTCATTCTCAACCAGTGAATAAAGTATTAGAGAGAAACCTCATAATTACACTTGGTTGAGATTCATCCACATCATTGTATATGAGAGAATCTCCTTGTATGATATATGATGCCCATTAACTTCTTTCTTAATTTTATAAACAAATTGAAAAATATTTTCACTTTATTCGGAAAGATAGTGAATTATTTAATAAAGGACAAAGTGAGGTGTTAAGATGTTTGTAAGAGAAAATTATATATATTTTTTGAATGTGATGTTTTCTATTCTTTAATGATCATGATTGCCACTCACAGACCAGCGATTCTAAAACTTAATTTATTTTGTTTATGACTAATTTTGACTAGTTTATTTATTTATTTTATATAATATGTATAATATATATCTACTAGAAAATGCCTCTTGCTAGTCCCTGATATTTTCTTTTATTAGGACCCCAGTATTGGAAGGTAGTTTGACTAGACAAAGAAAATGAAGCTAAATCATTTGGATTGACGCAGAGGAATAACTTAATTTGGAAAAAGGATTTTGAAAATATGATGACTTTTATACGATATAGATCAATCTTGGCGATCGTAATAAAATGCTAGATGTATATATTGTGAAAAGAAGTGATACCCCTTTGCGCTAAAAAGTTTTAAATTATAGCCCATTTTTAGATTGGTTGCAATTGAAAAATCTACTACCATCACTAGCTCAGAACTAATAGTTTTGATAAAATTTAAGTCTCCTCACATGGCTAGGGTTGAACCTAAAGTTCCATTTTTTTGCTACCCGGTAGGGTTTTAGAGAAGATATAGAGTTTTTGTCATTGTGGGCTTGTGTGAGTGAACCATCATATGCTTTGGCAAACTTAGAGTTAATGCTCTTACGGGGAGAGACTTTGCATAATAGTGAACATCACATGCTATTGTTGGACATAGAGCTAATGATTTTAGAGAAGGCTCTACATGGTAGTGAACATGACATTCTATCTTCAAGCATGGAGTTAATGCCTTGATAGTTGACTCTTCATGGTACTAAACTATGTTGTTGTTGTTGGATTGAAGTTTATGTTTTTAGAGGACAACTGTAGAGGAGGCTCTAAATGGTGCACATGGTAGTAAGCCAGGAGACGATATTGTGAGAATCTGAGTTTATATGATTTTTAGAGGAGGCTATACGCCTTGCGTTTAAACCCGAACATGAGGATGCTGATTGTAGATTATCAATTTGCTAAATGGGACTTTATTGTTGGCTCAAATTGTTTTGGTATTGTAATATCATATCTAGGTTTAAAAATAATCCTGACTAAGTATTCTAGGGTATGAATGACTTTAAAAGTGGGCTGGTTTAAAAATTGTTTAGGATGAAATAATAGTTTTAAAATATAAATCAAAACATTTTCTTGATTAATAAGTTAACATGATGACAACAAGTATACCAAAGTGAGCAAAGAAAAAGTAAAAAAAGACACAAGCATGCACACAGTATAACACACATACTACTAACCCAATATACATGTCTTCTTAACTTTTAAGACCAAAAAATCATGCATCTCCTCAATATGTGCATGTTACACAGAAAGAGTAGCCTGAGTTGCAAGCTAGTCTTCTTCCGTCACCGATGGTTTCTGATCCCATAAGAATAATTTTCCTTTCCCTTTTTGTCCTTGTCGGGGGTGTTGGAATCTTTTGGACCACTGAAACAAAGTATGATCAATGTCATAAAATGCAGCGAAAATGTGACAATGATCAAGCAAAATATCACCTCAACTCTAATGTGACTATTCTCCATTGGGAAATATCTTTTGGAAAAATATGAGACTTTATTGGGGTAAAAAGGGATTTCTTGAGGAAGAGGAGATAGATCAGGAATGGAAACATATCCAGATGTCAAAGTTTGATCTTTTGGGGATCAATGGATTGTTTGAAGAGTGGTCTTTTGTTGTAGGATTTTGAGAGAGAGGAGCTAATGAGAGAGAAAACAAGATATACATGTGTTGATTGAGTAGTGAATGTACTTTAATAGAGGATTTGAGGGGGGAGAAAGAGGAAATAAGAAAATCTCCACGGAAAAATGGCTCTAAGGGAAAGGGAAAAGGTAAAGACAGTTGAACTTTAAACTTGAAAACTCTTATGGTTTCACCTTGAAATTGAAGGAAATAACTTTTTTTTTCCTTATTTCAGGAGGCCCAATAGCATGTGATTTAGTACTTTGACCAAACTTAATTTGGATATATATCAACTAGCTCGGTTTTTTTTTAAAAAGCAGAAGATCACATACAGCTATATAACTGAGTTATTCAACCATACAAGTTTATCATGAATGTGGGAACGTGGATAGGATTAAGATAGTAGTTTCTCTAAAAACATTTATGCAGTGAATATATATGTGAATATATTGAGGTATATAAGCAAACTTATTGTACATTAAGTGCTTACTTTAGTCATATTAAAACTTTATTAAAATTTCATGTTCTTAGTATTGATAATGTCCGTCATCGTTCACTAGGTTTATTTTGCAAGGCTTTATTCTAGAATTATCATACGTTGGGAAATTTAGACAAGTATGGGTTGTATTCGAAAAAAGGTGAAGAGACTCAGGACTTGGTTTACAAGCTTGAGTTTATCAAAGGGGTACTAGTCGTGTAAGCAATTGAAGCAACAATATTGCTGATGATATTCAAGGTGTATTACAAATACATTTTGGAGTAAGAGCCTTAATGCAATTTATTATATATGGATAAAGATGTAGCTACATGAAGGGGGAGAATGTACTTTAAGGCTTGCACACTTCCATATTGGGTCTTGCTAGGACGGTAAGTTTGTTCCCAAGTGGTAATACTTGTTACGTTCTACGACAATCGAGCAGATCCTTCTTGCTTAAAAACTAGGCCCACTTGCGAGAAATATCATTCTTCCTATGTGAACAAAAAAATATTACACATAAATAAGCCATAATGGGACAATTCAAAATAGAGGTAGACACCTTCCATGCCTTGTAGGTGGAACAAATTTTTTACTCACATAGGAGATATTATTGCTTCAATTGCTGGAACGAGGAGTACCCCTTTGACAACTCAGACTTGGAGATCAAGTTCTGGCTCTCCTCATCTCTTTTTGAATGCATACTATACTTGTCTAAATTGCCTAACATATCGTAGTTCTTGAATAAACTCAGTGAATGATGATAAGCAATATCATAGCTAAGAACTGAACTCATCTGATTTCACACAATTCATTGCGTAGGTTTGTACGTATTTTCATGAAGGGGAGAGGTATGAGTAAGGCAAGACTCTCGGTATCTAGAGGAAAATTTAATAAAGATTTAATATGATTAAAGCAAACACTTAAAATTATAATAAGTTTTACTTATACATGTTGGTACGTTTTCACATATATTCACACCATAATGTTGCTGAAGGAACCATTAGAACATATGCATCACCAAATTCTTTACCACCCGCACCCCCCGAAGTCCTAGGATAACTGCTTTAGTGGGATGCATGCAAAGGCAATCAACGCTACACTTTCAGGATATTTATTTTACGTAATTATGTATCTAGGAGCCTTCGACATGAAAATTCTGAAAACGATCAGACATGGGTATGCGTAGCTTAGTGTTTTAAAAGCGCCACATTTTAGCGCCTCAGGCACTTGAGCGAGGTGATTTTGTACCTTGCCTTCTTGCTTATTGCCAAGCGATGAATGTCTCTAAGGTGAGCGGCTTTTTGCGCTTAAGAGCTCAACTTGATGCCTCAAGAGCTCGCCTAAGGCCTGTGTGGCAAACTGTGAAAAGTGCCTACCTCTATTTAACAACCTGTCACAATATTGAATATGTGAACGGGTGTTCTTTTTAACGGTTAAGAACTAACCGGCGGCGTGAGTTAAGCACCGACTTATCCTTGCTTAGGTTTCAGGATAGGATACCCCAGAATTGAACTCTGGTGTCTTTTTCTATGGAAAAAGACTAAACCGGCAGCGCGTGTTAGGCGCAGACTTATCCCTGCTTAGGATTCGGGATAAACTTCCTAGGATGAATCCTAAATTGACAAATTTTGGAAAGATCGGTGCGGGAAAGGAAGAATTTTATATTCTATTTCCCGGTCTTCTTTTAGGGTGAAGACAAACCTGAATAACAAGGAAGGAAGAATTTTATATTCTATTCCTTGATTCTGGAAAGGGAGAATTTTATATTCTATTTCCAGCGCAAAAGAAACTAGAAGTGGGATCTCCACTCCGAGAATCTGGAAAATCTAGACAAACCTGCCTTTTATAGGATTGGTTATCTAAACTGAAAAAAGAGTTCTTCGTTTATCGAAGTGAAACTTCAACTTCGGTTATAGCCATGAGAGGGCTTAACCAAAGAGAAGAAGAAGGGAGTTCTTTCGTTTATCGAAAGGGACTCCGAAATTAAAGTGGACCTCTTGTTCATGGAAAGAGTCAAGAGGGCCAGAAAGACATTTTTAATGGACCCACTGTCAATTGAAATTGATCAGTGAGGGATTTTGGTGGTGAAAAGAAAGATTTTGGGTTATCCTCTAGAATATTAAGTGTAATATTCTTCAAGGAACTTCTCGGTAAATGGGTTATCCTGAATATATTAGGGATAGTACTTTTTTAGGAACTTCCCATTTATTGGCATTAATTACCTGGTGCCTTCTTGAGTAATCAGGCGACATGCACCGTTTGAGTAGACTGTGTCTATCACAAACGGTCCTTCCCACTTGGGTTCGAGTTTACCTTTCTTCTTGGAATTGAGGATTATTGGTCGGCGAGCAGCGAGGACCAGATCTCCTTCCTTGAAACTTTTCTGTCGGACTCTTTTGTTAAAAGCCCTGGATATTCTGGCTTGATATAACTCAATTTGTTGTTGAGCCTCCAAGCGCTTTTCATCCAACCTCTCGAGTTCTTCGAGACGTTTTTGATGCTGTTCTTCTGTTGTCATCTCAGTTGCGAGAGCAATCCGAAGGGATGGGATTTGAATCTCCAATGGTAGCACAGCTTCACATCCGTATACCAACGAATACGGGGTGGCACCTGTGGGCGTGCGTATGGTGGTGCGGTAAGCCCAGAGTGCTTTGCCGAGTTTATCGTCCCAGTCTCGTTTATTTTGTAGTGTACCTAAATACCTTTATCACTTTGGGGACATGCTATTTGAACTTCAAACGTTAATACTTAATTATCTATATTAGTATTTACTATTTAATGTTTGTTACTTAGTACCAAGGATAGAGAAAATACCACTGACCCTCTATTTTTTAGCCTCTATAAGCTTCTATTTGCTGAAGTCTTAAGATAATGAGGGAACATGGCTCAAGTATTTAACAGTTCCATTATGTAATCTCAAACTTAGCTTTCTGTGCTTCTCGATTTTTCACCCTTGGCTTCATGCTAATGGTGTTCGCAGCACAATCTGCATCGCAGCTAACATTTTTTTTGCTCTACTGATTTTTCAAAATATAACATAAATTGATGGAACTGATTTCTCTCTCAGTTGACTGGAGATATACATGAAGAGGTTGAAAGCCATAATCGTGTGCTTGATCGAATGGTACCCCCACTTCTCTCGTTTTCTTATACATTTTTACTGAATAAATGCCAACTTAGCTGCTTGCTTTGCTTTTAGGGTAATGACATGGATGCATCAAGGGGCGTCCTCTCTGGCACTATGGACCGATTCAAGATGGTAACAAGTTTTAAAACTTAGCTTTATGATTTTTAGACTGAAGGGGGAAAAATAGGACCGACAATGTCCATACCCCATGTTTCGAACGGCCATGACGTGGTTGACTTGTGCAACTGCTCTGGCGGTTGATGCATATAATTTGCGTGTATCTGACAAGCGTGGCATTCTCGTGCGTGTTCAATTGCATCTCGAACCATCGTTGGCCAGAAATATCCCATTCTCCTGATGCGATCATACAGTTTGGGACCGGGCTGATGCGCACCACAATCTCCTTCGCCCACCCCCACCCCCACCCCCCACCACCCAAAAAAAAAACACTTCAATTTTCCACTAACCCCCTATCTTTTCCCATGAAACCCCCAACTTTAACACTGTTGATCTTGAACCATAATCTCCCTCCAGGGTTTTGGGGTTGTAGTGTTTTCCGTGTAATTGCTCTTGAACTACAATAAATCACTTGAACTGAATGAGTTAGAAACCGTCTTGGTACATTGATCTGAAATTTCATAATTTCTTAGCATTAGAAGAATCAGTAGACAATACATGACATTTGAAAAAAAAAATTTAAAGAGGAAGGAAAAAAACAAAGATGGGGAGATCCAAATCTTGACCTGTGCTTGAAGAAACGGAAAGTTTGGCCTTATTTCTAACGAGATCTCTTTCTTCCCTTTTCTGCTAATTTTATTAAGCATCATTCATTACCAGGTGTTTGAGACCAAATCCAGTCGCAGAATGGCTACCCTCATCGCATCTTTTGTGGCTCTTTTCTTGTTCATATATTACTTGACCAAGTAGCTTTAAAAACGGCTACCTATGTCAAATCAAGCTGCAATGCTTAGCTTTAAGAATTTGATGATAAACTGAGGTTTGCTTTTTCGGAACTGCTGAAACGGTACATCACCCTGTATTATATCCCCCCTTACAAAGTGATATCCTGGGAGCTGCAAGATCTAAGATGTTTGTATATATCGTTAAATGAATTCGTGTTTTATGAATTTATGTTCCTCGTCTTGCTCTGGTGTTTCAAGAAAAACAGGATTCTTTCTCAATATGTTTCTATTTCTTACAACAAAATATTGAGAAATGGCATTCCTACTTGTGATCTTTTTTTTAAAAAAATATTTTTTAGAACTGGCATTTGGATTCACTTGGTAGTAGTAATTGTCTTGGCAATGGGTTTTTCGGTCTATGGTTTGTCCATGCGATGGATGAGATTGATATATTTCCATACTTCCCCTTAAAGCCTTTGGTCTTTGGACCTATTGTAGATGATTCTGCAATACTTTAATAATTAATTATTGGTTTTCAATCATCGGAATGTATTTCTATTGTTTGCAGTTGTACTCAATAAAGTTGAAATAGGACATATATGAAGAATTTACCATTTGATGTTAGGAACATAATTTTACGCACCCTTCTAGTTTTTGCTGCCTCTCTCTTATCGAAGTGTTTGCTAAATGTTTTTTTTTTAATTTATTTTTTATGAGTAGTAACCGCTGAAATTGGAACAATGTTTTGACGCTTACTTGGTCAGTTCAAAGTAGAAATAAAGAGCTTGCTCTATCGTTTTACTCTCTTGTATTTCAAATTTAATCCCTTCGCTAGTAATTTCGTCTGAATTACCTACCGACTCATGTTTGTGTTGGTTGCTAACTAGTGAATTACATTTCCACTTTCATTTAATCGTTGTAAGCACACATGATGAGTTGAAATAAGACAGAGAGTTGTAAAATGGAGTTAGGGAGAAGTAATAATCACCATGGAATAATAAAAAATTTAATGAGTTTGGGTTTTAAACCGATATGGAGTCTAAAAAGAAAAAAAGAAAAAAAGAACGAGTTTGAACTTGGAGTGACTGAAAAAGAGGCATATTTCTGAGAGCATGCTCAGGAACTATGGGTTATAGTTCATTTGGCTTAAGATCCACAAATGGATTATATGTCAAGTAGATTATAATTCAAAGTATTTGGTAAATGTAGTGTCTTTTAATCCATCTGTAATAGTAGAGTGCTTGACAAAATGAGTGATTTATAATCTATTTTTGTTATCAAAATGATAAAAAATGACATGAATGGAGAAAGAGAGCTTGGAGTTTTCTTAAAAGATAATGGGTAGACTGGTACTGGTCAAACTTTGTGGTTTAGTCAAACTTTGTGGCTTATAAGCTATCAAAAAATAAAGTGGGTCATCCCAACTTAATTTTTTATTTTTATTTCTATTTTGACTTATAAGTTAAAATAAATTATTTATTAAACATATTTCAGTGGCTATACTGACCAATTGTCAAACACGTTCTGAATTCACGCTAAAAAGTGATTGAATCAAATATTCCTTCAAAATCAAATTGTAACTGACCATAGGGAGTAATTTGAAATAACCAATACGATTTAAGTGACTAAATCGGAATCTCAATGACGTTAGAAACTTTTTTTTAAAAATCAAACTTTAGAAACTATTTGAAAATAGTAAACTCGTAAGCGACTAAATATGGACAGATAACTCAAAATTAAAAACCCGACCCGTTTACGACACTTCAAAGTCAGAAAGTATCCAGAACCCGTATCTAGGGACCGCAAGGTCCCAACTCAACTCGAAAATCTCTAAACCCTCGCCCCCAGTCTTAAACCTCTCTAATTTAAAAAAAAATTTAGTTTCCTTATTTACTTTTGATCGAAGTTGCACTGCAAAAATATACTTCATATTTTTACTTTGGAGAATTTCCATTCGATTTGCTTCATCCAGCTTGTTTTCCAAAGGTAAATCTGATGGCTTTTTAAAATTTTATCGATAGGATACAGATATTAATTTCTTGTGTATTTTCTTACTAGGGTTTGATTCTGCGAGATATCTAATGGGCATTTGTTGGACCCCGAGATCAGTTTTGGCCCATGGGTAGATTGGTGAAATCCCTACTCTTTTCTCGAACCCTCATTCAGAAATCTCAAAGTCTGAGGCAATTTTCTTCAGCTTCCTCTTTGGTTTCATGCTTCGATGATCATTACTTCAGTCCAAAGAAAACCCAAAACCCTAAATTTAAAAAAAGCCCTTCTCTTCTTCCCCGTGTTTCTATTGTGGTCCACACTCTGAATTGGAGTTTCATAGAGAAGGTTCGATTTCGAGAAGCAGTTAGTAGTTACGGGTTCGCTGATTCCTTAGAGTCATTTGCTGTTCTTATTAGCACATTCCAGTTAGCAGGGATGTATAGTGAGGTCAATTGTCTATTTATGAGTATTTTGGATTATTACCAGAGTAATATTGCCCCCTTTGGTTTGCGTGGGTTGCTCTCTGTGTTAGTTCGTCTTTCGAATGGTGCCATTTGCTTGTTGAAAGCTTACGACATCGTTATCCGAGTTCTAGCGGAGAACTCAATGTTGGAATATGCTTTTAGGGTCTATTCGGAGGCTAAGGCAAGTAGGCTGAGATTTCGGGTGCCCTTGTGCAATTTCTTGCTCAAGTGCTTGGTTGATGGAAATGAGGTGGAAAACGCTTGGAGTGTGTTTTGTGATATGAAGAGTTGCGGCCCTCCACCTAATGTCAATGCTTACACGATTATGATGGATTTGTGCACAAAAGGAGATGTTGTAGATGTTGATGGAGCCAGTGAGATTCTTCTAGAAATGGAAAGGGATGGTGTGGAGCCAAGTGAGGTCACATATGCCACATATATTCGTGGGCTTTGCAGAGCGGGAAAGGTGAAGTTTGCATGGAAGTTTCTTCGAAAGTTGCGACGTCGAGGCTTGCCATGTAATGTATATTGCTACAATGCCGTGCTAAATGGATTCTGCAGTGAGGATAGATTGCAAAAGTCACTTAAGGTTTTTAATGAGATGAAGGAATCAGGATTACCTCCTGATGTGTACAGTTACAGTATTTTGATTGATGGGTTTTGTAAGAATGGTGATCACTTGAAAAGCTTCAGCCTGATTGAGGAAATGTTGAACAATGGAATAAAACCTACCATTGTCAGTTATAGCTCGTTTTTAGATGGTCTTTGTACATCAGGAGAAATGGAAAGTGCATTGATTTTATTTGAGAAAATCAGATATTTGGGATATGAGCATGACCAAATTGTTTATAGCATTTTAATTGATGGCTACTGTCACAAAGGGGATATGATGGCTTCTCGTATGATTTGGGCAATTATTGAAAAGAAATTTGGCCTTGATGTCTTTAATTATACCAGTCTAATTTATGGTTACTGCCATATTGGATGCCTGAGGAAAGCTATGGTGCTTTTTAAGTACATGATCGACAAGGATGTGATCCCAAATGTTGTCACTTGCACTGTAATTGTTGATGGATTTTGCAAAAATCAAAATGTATTACAAGGTTTTGAGTTCTACAATGGGATTCAGGATCTAGGCATTCTTCCTAACATGTTTACGTATAATGCCATCATCAGTGGACTTTGTAAAGCTGGTAACTCAAATGAGGCATCTGAGATTCTTGAATCCATGGTGAAGAGAGGAATACCCCCTGATGTTGTTGTTTATAGCATCCTAATCGGAAATTGTGTTAAAAAGAGAAACATGGGGGAAGCATTCAGCTTTTATGCTAGAATGTTAAAGGTGGGTATCACACCAAACATTTTTATTTACACTAGCCTTATGAGTGGATTATGCCGTGATGACAAAAGGACTGAAGCTTCATTATTATTTGAAGAAATGAGGACAAAAGAGAAAATGACTCCTGACAAGATTTTATATACTTCATTGGTTGCTTGTTATTGCAAACGTAAAAATATGAAGAAAGCATGGGAAATGGTTGAAGAAATGGAGAAGAGGGGCTTAACACCTGATGTTTATACATACACATGTTTGGTAGATGGATATAGTAGATTGTTTTTGATGGATAATGCCTTGGAGTTGATGGATAAAATGATTGAGTTGGGAATCACCCCCAATGTTGTAACTTATTCTGCTCTTATTAATGGTTACCGGAAAATGGGTCACATAGATAAAGCACAAGATGTCTTCAAGTTGATGTTGGAGAAGGGTATTTCGCCGGATGCTCTTACATTTTTGTCATTAGGTTTGAAATTTGGGGAGAGAGTTTGAAAAGTAAGAGAAATATTGTTAAGCATTGGATCTCGATTTTCATGCCTTCTTGATGGATATGCATGTGCTAAGCAAGGTAAAAATTTTACATACTGAGAATGGTTAGTTTAAATATAATTTTTTCAGTAGTCGCGGTATTTGTCAACTCCCACTTGAAAACAGTTTATGCAACATGTCAAAGTGTAGGATTTGAAAATTACGGTCTGTAGGTTTTAGGAAAAACTACTTAATATAACAATAACATACTATTTCAAACCATATTGACAGATAATCTGTTGTCATAGAACTTAATATCTGGCTAACGTGATACATTACTTGGCTGGTTTTTCAGTATTTTAAAGCATATTGACATACACTTAAGATGAAGAGATTCTTCCAAGTTTATGCGTATCCATGGTGAGTATGTATCTGATATCTGATCTGTTAAGCTCTGCACATACAATTGCCTGTATAAGAATATAGGAATAAAAATATCACATTGTGCAAATTCATTCTAGACGCACAAACATAAATGTTCACATCTCTAAAACTGCAAAATCATGCCAGATGCACAAATCAAATATTGTATTGACCCTACCTATAACTGTGTTCATGCTTAAAAGCCATAAATTGTTATGAGTCAGTCAGTCCTCTGCAAAGAGAGTCTTCGCCATGCTGATCACATATGATCTCTCTTCGTAATTCAGAGTTCCCTTCATATAATACAGATGATCCTGAATGAAGAAAAGAACTTTCATGGGCTTACAACTACTTGTGGTTCCTGCAGTACGGGACCTTGTGATCTTGGGACAATGCTGCTGACAGAAGGAAATATTGCAGTTTCAACATCTTAAGCTGTCCAAAAATCAGTTACGAGGTATATAATTTGTCATGGCATAAATATGATATCCTTATTCACAGGTTTAACCCCAATTGTTTCCCTTTTCTTTGGTAATTTTATCAACTTCCTTTGTTATTATAAGCATCTCTTTTGCATATTAAATATTCTGCATTAATCATCAACTGTTTTACATGGGCTTACTTTTTATTTAATATACCTTATCACGTGATTTATCATGTTCCCGTGTCTCTTATTTGCAGACAAGAATCACCTTGCTACATCAGCTTCTAATATACCATTGATACTTTCTGCTTTGTTCATCTTTTTTCCCTTATCACGTGCTTTGTTCATAACATTAGCTCCAGCTTAATGTTTCTGTCAGTTGAGTTACGCTGTTATGGAAGCTGGTGTTTACTCCTCAAATTAGTATATGCTTGGAGCAAGCATCTTGCAACTAGGGGTGGAATCGAATCGAATTTGAACGAATAGTGCAAGGTTCAAATTCGAGTTCAGTTGATATGGTGCTATCCGTGTTCGTATTCGAATTCGACTCGAATAGTAATACAAATTCAAAATCGCTTCGTTTATTTATATCGATGTTCGAAAAAAATTCGCAAATATTTGATTAGCATTATTCTGCAACTTTGGTTTCAAATTATTCGTCAAATATCCGATATGTATTTGCCAATAATTCAAAAATCATAAAAAATAAATATTAGCAGTAAACAAAATGTAATTTTTATACTCTGCCAATCAAAATACAGTAAAGCAGTGTAATATATTTTTTTATACTCAAAACTTACAAACACAGTAATATCTTCTACAATAGAAAACATAGCACATAATTAGAAAAACATTCCTATAAAATACAGCAAGAAAAACATAGTTTCATAAGCTCTTAACATGCCTAAAATCCTTGACACAACTACAACAATATATCAATTACCAAGTTACCAACTTACCCAGTAGATCAGTATCACATTACCTCTTACATAGGAAACGAAAAGGTACTCTAAAGTGAAATTTGCTACACATCAAGATCTTAACTCATACATAAACAGGTTTTTATAACTTTCCAAAAGCACATTGAAGAACAAAGTGTTTCTCTAAGACTTCAGATTCGCACAGTTTGCTATTTTGGCCCTCATACAATGCTTTTTGTCGATCAGATCCTTAAAATTGAAACCAATCACATGAAAACAAAAAGGAAAAATAATAATTAAAAGAGATTGTCAACTTCAAGTTGTAGAGGCCTAATTGAGAAAATCACTTAGAGAATTCACACATGGAAGGCAAACAAATGACTTATCCTAAAAGGTTGCAGCCAATAAAAAGTGTTTTGGAAAAAATTTCAGATGCTTATGCACATTCATATTGTCATGCAGGTTAATGCTAAAGTACTGGATAAATGGACTAATCAACCCAAACATAAGATAAGATGTGCAATGCTTATTGGTTGGCAGGAAACCAACTTGTATTTATTTAGTTTTTGGTCTTGTAACAAAGGAGCATACTGTAACTTGCAAACTTCTCTTAAACTAAGTGAAACAGAGTCTTGGAGAATGAAAAAATGATATTAAATATTCAAGAGTAGGTGCAAACAGAGGCATAGATAAGATCAGATACATAAAGGAATGAGCAAAAGCAACTCATCATAACCCTACATGGTCTTGTTCTTATCAAACTATAAAAATAAATGACTCAGACATATAATCATACATGCAAGCTGCAATTAACATTCTGGTAAGGTAATCTCCACTTCACTTATCTCATCTTCAACCTGTAATCATACAAATTAACACAATATCAATAAATTTTATGAACTCTAATTTTTGCATTGAATTCAAATAAATCATTTCCTTCTTTTTCTTTATACCATGGACTTTTTGCATCCAATCCCCTCCACATATCACTGCTTTAATTGTTTTTGGATCTAAAGATGCTCGATACGTATCAATTACCCTCCCGCCAGCACTAAACGTAGACTCTGATGCCACCGTAGAAATAGGAACAACAAGAATATCAGCCGCCATTCTTGACAAGACACGATAATTCAATTGATTAGTTTTTCACCAATTCAAATTTCAAAGCACTAAAATGATAATTTTCTGCTTCACCACATATATATACATGCTCATCCAAGTATGTTTCTAACTCTGATTTGGATGCAGGTATAATATCTTTCCTTCTCACCAATTTCAAAATATCACTCCAGTTTGAACTTAAAGACTATAATGAGGAGTTTGTATCACTCGGAGCACCCATGCACCCATAGAACCTTCTCCATTCAGAAAGCTATTCTCCTCATTATTTGCATTATGTAAATCAACATACTCATCAAATAGCTCTTGCAAGGCATCCTTAACTTTCTGTATATTTATCCTAGCTTCTACTTCTAAGTAAATTTGAGGATAACAAATTTCAACCGTACCCATTTTTAGTCTAGGATCCATAACAGAAGCTATTGCCATTAACAAATTGCATTCTCCCTAATATTTTTCAAATTTATCTTGCATGTTTTAGCCATTTGCCGAATAGAGAAATCATTACCTAGTAGTGGCTTATCTATAACTTCTTTAATCCTATAGACTTCAATGAGATATAAATTAGAAGTAGGATAGTCACTACCGGGGATAAAATTCGTTACCGCATGAAAGACGGCCAATAACTTGCAAATTTTCTCCATTTTATCTCATTCTTTAGGTTCTGGCATGCAATCATAATTGGACTCTCTTTCTTTGTACATTGAAAATGCATCTTTGAACTTCAGGGCTGTGATCAACATCAAGTATGTCGAATTCTAACAAGTTAGCACATCGATACTCAACTTATTCTCTTAACTGCAACTGTTAAACAAAAAATTTATGCATAAATATAGTATTAGACTTTCACATAAAAAAATACACTTTAACACTTCTTATAATAGATTTGACATACATAATGCACAATAACAGAAAATGTTCTGAGCCTCGCTTCACTGTGATTGATGAACTTGATGCTTTCCCGCACATTCTCAATAGTTGATGCAATTACACTAATCCCATCTTGGACAAGAAGATTGAGAATATGTGCACAACATCTCACTTGAAATATTTTTCCATCACAAACCAATTTCTTATTTCTAGATAGGCCAATCTTCAAAGTTCTTAAACAAACATCATTATAGGATGCATTATCCACAGATATAGTAAATATTTTATTTTCTATTCCCCAATCTTTGAAGCACTTACGCATAACATCAGCAATGTCAATACCACGTCAAGGAGGAGGCACATGCACAAAACTAAGAACTGGTTTTTGTAGGTTCCAATCCTTATCAACAAAATACTTTGTAATTACCATGTATTCAATTTTTTTATTTTTCGACTTCCAAAGATCAGTGGTTAAACTAACTCTATCCATGTTTTTAAGGAGCCCCCTCATCTTATTCTTTTCACTTTCAAAGATTGTCATGCAATCTTCCTTCAAAGTTTTACGCCCAAGTTTAATAAATTCAAGATTCATAGTTATCATTAGGAATAGAAAACCCTCCTCATCTGCTACAGTAAATGGATGTTCATGCATCATGACCCAATGAGCTAATGCTTCCCTAACTTTCAAATGATTATATTTTCCTCCAAGTGGTAACATGATTGGGTGCTCTATAGTAGAACCATCTCGTTGAAAGTTAAGTGTTTGTTGCCTTTGATCATGCAACTTTTTTGCAATGCAATTATTTAAATGAGTTTTCAAGTGAGATGTTGTTCTAATTGAATTTTGTGCAAAGTCGTGCTTGCAATGATGGCATTTCCATCTTTTAACATTATTAGCACAAGTAACTTCAACAAAATTGTCCCATACCTCAGAAGTTTTTTTCCTTCTCTTTTCCTGAATAGGATTTGTAGTCTCCACATTTTCTCTACTTGCATTATCTGTATTGTCACTGGAGGGAGTAGCTAAAGAAGGAGAAGAAGCATGAACAGGAGCAGAAGATGACAATGATAGAGAGTGAGAATCACTTGCTGTATTCATTTGGGGATATGACATTCTGTAGAAATAAATTTTGAAAATTAACAATCAGAATATATAGTACATAAATCAACATGCATCATGTTATGAAAATAAATCAAATTTTGAAAATTAACAATCAGAATATATAGTACATAAATCAACATGCATCATGTTATGAAAATAAATCATTAAATACCACCATATAAAAAGAAAATATAGTACATAAATCAACATGCATCATGTTATGAAAATAAATCATTAAATACCACCATATAAAAAGAAAAACTAACTAGCTCCTCAAGCCTTAGTAAATAGTAATATAATCAGTCTACACAACAAATAGTTTTCTATCCTCATTTATTAATAAAAGCGAATAATCTTTCAATTTATGAAAAAAATACACAAACAGTCCCTTAGCAGCTAGCTTCACAACTCTGAAGTTTATATTACCTTTTCACGTACAACTATATTTTTTACTTAATATAATAAGCAAAGAAAGAAGGAAATATCACATCAATATCATCAATACAACATGTCGAACAAAGTGTGTATTACAAAATCAAACATATTTATGACCATAACATTAGAAAATTTCAGAAAGAAACAATTGTGTGTATAACATGAATATTCTCTAACGAACTGACTAGGGTTCTTATGGTAGAGCATTTTAAGCACTCAAGCTCTTA
This sequence comes from Asparagus officinalis, assembly GCF_001876935.1. Classification (NCBI taxonomy): domain Eukaryota; kingdom Viridiplantae; phylum Streptophyta; class Magnoliopsida; order Asparagales; family Asparagaceae; genus Asparagus; species Asparagus officinalis. Next base: position 12,349,709 of record NC_033794.1, on the reverse strand, counting down.
CATAGCTGTAGCAATTTGAGAGGGACTAAGAAAATTCTTCATTTATATTACCTTTTGATGGAGGTCTGAGAGCTCGTCAAGAGATCGAGATAGCGTCGTCGGAGAGGGAGGAGGACATCGTGGAGGGAGGAGGGCGTCGGAGAAGGAGGAGCGCAGGGCGTCGGAGAGGGAGGAGGGCGTCGTCGCGGGTAGGGAGGAGGGCGTCGTCAGAGAGGGAGGAGGGCATCGGAGAGGGAGGAGGGCGTCGTCGCGGGTAGGGAGGAGGGCGTCGTCAGAGAGGGAGGAGGGCATCGGAGAGAGAGGAGCGCAGGTCGTCGGAGAGGGAAGAGGGCGTCGTCGCGGGTAGGGAGGATGGCGTCGTCGGAGAGGGAGGAAACCCTAGCTGAGAGAGAGAAAAATGTATTTGGTTGGAGGCGGAAAGAAATGACTTAGTGATTGTGAACTATGAAGCACGGACACGCATAACATGAAGCCGTGTCGTGTCGTGTCCGTGTCGGACACACGTGTCGAACACACGTATCCTATGTATTTTTTAGGATTTGCTTCGTGTCGGCGTGTCGGATGGCCGTGTCGGATCTGTGTCCGTGCTACATAGATTGTGAAAACCCTAGGTCTCTCTAACATGTCTATTTATATATGGGGTAGAAGCTGTAATAAAAATTTTGATGGGTAATATTTTCAACAAGTTTAATTAATAGAATTAACATATAAAAAACTATCGAATAGTTAATAATCAGCTGAATCGAATATGCCTTTAGTTAAATTCTATTTGTTTATAAGCCGAATACTGAAAAATATTCATTTAGTATTAAAGAACTGTCGGATCGAATATGACCGAATATTTGGACGAATATTAACCGAATTGTTTATTAAATATTTGGTTCACTTCCATCCTTACTTGCAACCCTTTGTCTGATTTGTCTCTTATTTTCAGTATTTGAATATCAAGATTCTAGAATTACTAGTCACCGTGTAACTGTAGATGATAAGTTTGTAGGTTTGTTGATCTTTCCTGGATGTTGATTTGCATATTATTGTTTTGATATTCATCTTATATTAGAATGCACTCTGCACTCTAGATGTTGGAAAACTTGCTTCTACATTTCGTTGAGTTTGACAGTTTTTTTTTTAACTATGACAGTGTTTCAGCCAGATGTTTGGACGGATAAACTACCTTAAAGATATATTGGTCGGCAGTTATCTTGATTCACAGTGGTACTACAGCATCCAAGGATTGATTGCGATGCTTGATGAAAATGATCATGAGGAGAAAGGAGGCGTAAAATTTTATGGCGCAGGAGACTGGTGCTGGGAACAATTTAAGAACTGTAACTGCCAAGAATACAGATAGTTTGATTTTAACTGGTCGGCAAGTGCATTTTACTGCAAGTAGTACAATGTAGATACTTAGTAAAATGCAATTCTTCAACAGGGACTACAGTGGTCCAGAATGTAAAATTTACAGTTACTTATTGTATTAAGTATCAAATGCTATTTGAAATATGTTTGTTTAATTGAATGGTATGATTAAATAATAGACATCAGCTGATCTCCAGGTTTAGACTTCAATTCTAGCTGAAATCATGCCAGTATTGGGTTGCTTTTTTATCCCTGTTCATGACAGAATCACATGTTGCAGTTATATTTACCTCTTCATTGACACAAATTTGATTTAACTTTATGCAGCATTTTGCCAGCCTGTTTATTATATTTCATTTTGCATTTTCAGGGACCAAATGCTTTTCTCCTACTGTAATGATAATAAGGAATCATGCACAGCTATCCTTGGAAACTGCTTACTTAAATGATCAGATTTCAAAGTTCTCAAACTTACAGGATTTACAGATACCACTAACCAGTTGAGAGCTCAGGAGAGAGAGTGGAAGTCTCTAAATAAAAATTCATCATCCTCGATCTCACCTGTCTCTAAATAATGACATCATATACATACATGACCTGAACTATAGAACCTAAATAAACTGTTCAGAAAGCTAACAGCCAAAACTCAAATCTTCATTTGAAGAATCATTTCTCCGGTGCAACGCCTTTTCCAATCATAGTCGAGTCTCCTTATCGTCCTTTCCAGACGGTTGAGTTTGGGCACTAGAGGCTGGGGTACCAGTGCTTGTTATTTTTGAGGGTGTACTCATCACAGAATCTAAAAAAATCACATTGCAGCATGTTATATACTGAATAGCATAGGAGGTATATTATAGCATACAGGATCGAAATGTAAACCTTCTTGTGCTTGAGGTCCTTTTGCAGAGGCAGCCAGTTGCTCCTGAGTAATCTTTAATAGGTCTTCACTCGTGTAAGCTGCAGATTTAGTAGTTCCATCTGCATGTTCACATTAATTTTTATCATCAAATGCTTTTAGTTTGCCTGCACCCTTCACATAATTAAAGAATGAAATTATGAGAAACAAGAACCTAATTACGTTTGCAAACCCTTGCTGACCAGGACACTAGCATTGAGATTACGAGAAACAAGAACCAATTACGTTTGCAAACCCTTGCTGACTAGGACACCAGCATTCATGTTAAAGGCCAGCACAACTACCGTATGTTGAATTTCTTAAAGGGTAAATTGCAGATATTACTTTTGATAACGTTTATCATTCCTCAACTCATTTATTAGCATTTATCACCTCTCAACTGATTTCTTGAGAGTCTCTGTCAAAAACTGAAGGATACGCACCTGATATTACAAGAACTCCTGCAGATGTGTTATACACATTCATCAATTTGGTAAAGTTGCTTACTAAGTCAACTCCAATCAGTAGATTCTTACTCGCAGCAGATGGGTGAGATGTATCAAAATGTTTTCTGATAGAGAGTTCGCAAATCTAAAAACAAGATCCCACTATGTTTCTATAGATTTCAAAAGCAAAGAAAGTTTTCTGAAGGATGTAAAAACATTGCGCAAATACTCAAAAGCCAGCATAGCCAGCACATTCAAGAATCCCCCAGGAGAAATAATTATAGAACAAAGACCATATATTCAAGGAGCCTAAAATAAAACAAGCAGAGAAAATATGCAAAAGTGAACATCCCAAATAAACTCACCACACCGAAAGATCAAAATAAGCAGAAGTTGTCCCCTTTTGATGCCTTTTTAGCAGTGGTGTTGTTTGCACTACAAGTGTTTGTTCTAAGTTCTGTTCCTTTAATGAGTAACTGAACAATGCCCACAAGACTAAATTCATCAAACAAATCTACTGAACTTAAGAGTAAATGATAAAAAGGTAAAATTTGTATTGTCGCTTTTTTATATCAGGATTTATTTATTTTCATGTTCCATCCAATGTTACAGAGATCTACCACGTTCATCATCATGTCGCACAGGTTCATATTATATTGTTTCCCGGGTCTGTACTGTGCTAGCTAACTGTTGAGTGTATAAAAACCTCATTCATATGTAAAATCAAGAATAATTTTCAGCATGGTGAGATTTTCATCATTTCATGTATCTAAAAGGAGTTAAACATCTGCTCTCACACTTGGTTATGACTACTCAACATAGATTTTTACGCACCTAAGCAAGAAAAAGCATGCTAAGAAAATATACATTTACTATCAAAGAATATAAATATCTAACATCACATGATCCTGATACCGAATTCCTTATGAAAGTCTATTGTTTTTTCCCACAACAAAGCTCGTACTTGTAAACTGGTGTCTGGTAGATTGGTCAACATAACAAACAACTCGACAGAGGATATCTTAGTGTGTACATATCGATGTCAACAGAAATTTTCTTTTTTGTTGTGATATGCACATATCGGTGTCATGTGAAATCTCTTACATTAGCAACTATTTCCACATAACTTCTATAGATCCAACTTGATTATTCTCTGCACCCTAACATGTCTAAATGATCAATTGTATTTCAAGTATATTATCCATAGATTTCTGTGTTTTTCCGCACCATAACTGCAGCCTTTGCTCATGAGAAAATAAGTCGCTTTGAGTTTTCTACCCACAGCTTAATGGCCTATGTTTCAAGTAGCATTCTTTCTCAATCAAAGGTACCTCAACAGTTCAACCAGAAATGGAACTGTACTATTGAACCAATGCCCCAGATTCATGTAGAGAATGAGAAGTCATATAACCTGATGTTTTTTTTATATAAATTTGTCAACTGACTACATGCATAAATTGACTTACAATGTTCCCATTATATTAATACTTTCAATGAAGAGAAATGAACATTCATTATTTATATAGCCTCAAAACCGTCTTCACCAGGTCCTTCACCTATTAATGTGAAGCTAAACGCATATGCCAGAGTAGACAGATAAGAGATAGTTTTAATGATTTAAGAGAAAATTCTGATTTTCAAAGATACGAACCTTGTGGTAACTACTAAAGAAGTGGACCTAACCAGACGTGTTGCTTATAGTTCTCAGTTAAGTTGACATTTAATCAAAGTCCAGGTGTTAACATGTATAGATGCAGGGGGGGAAATGAAAATAAAAGGTGTCTTAAGTAAGTCCAAGAGGGAATATTTAGAAAAGCTTAGGCGCTTAGAACCCAAAAAATAAAAAAATAAATAAATAAGTAAAAAATAAAATAAAAAGAAAAGCATATAGAATGTTTTTGTGTATAGAAATGAAAAAGATAAAGTCCAGCAGAATAAGCTAGAAGAGATTTACTTACTCGGGTCAGCTGTCGCTTGTTGGTTGTCATTAGAAAATGAAGTGGGCTTGTATGTGTTGTTTGTAGAAGATGAAAATTCGTCAAGCCCTATTTCCCTCTCTAGGGTGCCCTTGAATTCCCTTGATACATCCTAAAGATCACAACCGTCAAAACAGTATGGACCGCTAATAGGAAAATAAATCACAAGGCTGAATCAGCCATTTTTAGAAGACTTAGCTTCTATTTATATTTACTATAGTTTAGGAAGCCTAGCTCAAACTGAGAATCATATGGAATTAAAATACTAAAGTCTACTAACCTGCAGTTCTCTAATTGTTGGCTGGAATGCGCGCAGAGTCTTTCCCAAGTTCCGAGCCACCTGCAATTAGTTGACCCTTGTGAGAGAGAGAATTGTAAAAGGAACTGCATGAAGACCCTGCATCTTCTTATACAGGGAAAATGTTGCGACTTGGTCATGTGAACCCCATGGAACATTCATTTAGGTGCTTCCTCATTTTCATAAAATCCTGTTCTCACAAGAATAAATGACACCTTAAATGAACATATTCATTCACTCTCATTGATTAATGGAGTCATGTGATTATGCCATGTAAAAAGTTGCCACTACGACGAATTGCAGTGGAATCTCGAGACTTTTCAATCATCAAGTACCTCAGTGATACCACAATATTCTTATACTTGTAGACGTTTCAACTTATAGGAGGACAATTGATTCGAATAATCCATAAATAACAATAAATACTAAACACTTACTCTTCCATCAACCATGTGCATTACTTGAACGGTTAGGCATTTTCATTATCAAAAATTTCTAATTAGCTATGATATGCTTGACCGAATGTGGAATAAGAGAAAAAAAGAATGCGCTCACCTCTGCTAGACCTTTGGGACCAAAGACCAACAGAGCTACTACTCCAATGACCAAAGCTTCAGGAGCTCCAACTCCGAATAATGAAGCATACACACGTTTACCCCTAAACTTATCCTTCTTCCCTGTAATGCAAAAAAGACAAACAAGTAGTACAAAGATTAGGATAAGTACAAAATCAGCAAAAAAAAAAGTGAAATGGGGACATTATCATCAGAGACTGATATTTGTAGTTGAAGGGTCCTGGTGGCCGAATAGGAATAAATCAAATTTTGTACAAACAGCAAGATGTGAAGTTTAACAACTGCAGAAGATAAAATTATTACTGGCGATACAAAATCTGGAGCTTAACACGGTACTTAATCTTTCAGGCGAAAAATATAATCGCACATACATGGGGTACTATCGCGTCATGCCACTTATTACCCCTAAGTTCGATATTGGCAGATAGACTTACTGAAAGTGAACTGAACGCCATTTGAAATTTTAATTCGCTTCGAATCACAGAGGGGAAGGAAAGGGAGATGAAAATACCTAATGTCATTCAGTTCAGGGGTTCATATGCCATCGAACTTTAGGGGTAATAAGCGGCAGAACATGCTAGCACAAGGGGTCTATGTGCAATTAACCCAAACAAAAATTATAGACTTCTAATACTATTTTTCTTTCATGTACTCGTCAAATTTGCAAATTAAATAATTTGAACGATTACATCTGCGTGTTTGATGCTAAGATTATGCCTTTGAAGTATTTTCTCACAACTTCGGTTCTAAATCCAATAAATAGCCATTGAAAACACAAGAATAACAAGGGTTTTATTTTTGGTACCTTCATTGAGAGTGTGGTTGATAGTGAAGGAGAGATTCTTGAGACCACTCCAAGACGATTGAAACCGGAGAGAACCCATTTGAGATATTATCGAAATCGAGCTAAGTGAAGCTCTCGTTGGTCTTTGGTAATGGCGG
>NC_033794.1:12337517-12342176 GCF_001876935.1 Asparagus officinalis | reverse complement strand
TGAACCTCAATTTTAGGAAGGGATAATTGCATATTAGTCCCTTACTTCATCATTAATTGCCAATGAACCCCTCATATCTCATTATTTGCTTATTACTCCCTTACATTTTCAGGTTTGTTGCCAATTCGTTCCTCTTGGCAGGTGGTGTTAATAACAAGGGTTAAATTGGGCCGCTAAATCTTTAACTTTCTTGTCAATCCGTCCCTCTTGCTAGATTGTGTTAATAATAAGGGGTAATTAGATGGAATACCTGATACACCCTCACCCATAGTAACTCTATTAATCATAACCTCACATGCCCGCTTTATGACGGGTTTAAACCTGAAACCCCCTCCCTCTAAAAATGCAAACATGTTCTCTTTCTTTTTAAAGGGTCCCTGCTTCTCCAAACCAAAAGCCGACGTGATTTCAACGGCTAGCTTTCCTCTAAACTCATATAACATTCAAAATTTTCCAATATAATACATTTCTCTTCATCTTCAAGGGCAATAAAGTAACTTGAGATGTTGGGCTATATAGTTAGCGGAGTAATAGATTTTCTTACGGAAGGATCATATTGCATGAAAACTGAAGATACAAAGGTCTAATGGGTAAATATTGAGATTGAGGGACTATTTCGCAGCTAAGGATAATCTAAGGAACTAATATGCAATTAAGCCTTCAACAAAACCGCGCACCCCTCATACTAACCCTGCTTGTACTAGAAAAGCTAGAAGTTTGGAATTTATATAGCCAAATAAAATTGCATGCCATGAAAGACTTAACCAAAGATGTGATATTTTTAACATCAAACTAGTAAAGGAGAGGAAATATAGCAATAGTTAGCTACACAAAGTTTATAAAAAAGAACAATTTTTCACTTTAGCCCTATTTAATTTTTTTTTATTATTAAAATCGACCCTTTTTTCTTTTATTTACCAAAACCGACCCGATTTCTTGATTAGCGGCTTAATCACATTCCTAATTAGTCGGGGTTGCCAACCCCGACTATTTAGGATATTAATTTTTAGGGTTTAAGGCTTCTAATTAGGGTTTAAGACCCTCCTAAATAGTCGGGGTTGGCAACCCCGACTAATTAGGAATGTGATTAAGCCGATAATTAAGAAATCGGGTCGGTTTTGATAAATAAAAGAAAAAAGGGTCGATTTTAATAATAAAAAATTTTAAAAGGGCTAAAGTGAAAAATTGTTCTTATAAAAATCGTGTTATTGATAAAAATAAAAAAATAAAAGAACTGAAACATGATATAAGGAAGAGGATATGTGAGTAAAAAAGTTCTTGAGAATTTACAGGATTAGAAAGGGCTTTGCATAGAGAATAATCAACAAGCAAGATATTTAATGGTGAGTAATCTCTTTCTCCCATGGAAGATCACTTTCTTTCTTATCCCATATTTTTTCGGCTCCTTCAGAACCAAAGGTTTATCCTTAGGGGGTGTTTGGTTCACCCTATATTAGAATTAGTAATAGAAATTGGATCTGACAGGGGTATTATTGTAAAAAAAAGTAATCTGGTGGTATCCTATTACTGTGTTTGGTTCACAACAAGTTTATAGATAAGGGTTTCTATAAAGTTGAGAAAGAGTGAGGTTTTTATAGAAACTCAATTCAAAGGGCTTTGGCTGGAATTGGGATAAAAAAACTAACACCTTTTAATATCTTGGATTAAAAAAACTCACGTTCATTTCTTTTTCGGATTCTGCCACACAACAAAACCCTAGAATCATTCTCCCCTTCTCCCGCTTATCGATGACTACGACCAAATAGTCAATTGGATCCGGGCTGGGATTGGTTCTGGTCTGGATTTGGATCGGTCCCCCTGGGTCCTCGTCAGGACGGGGTAGGGGAGAGTGATGAAGGGGCCGCTTCATTCTCTAATTTTATACCTAGTTCTTGAACATAGGCTTGATGTCCACGCTGCACAGACAAGAAGAACCTGTGAGAGGGCGGGAACCGGTTCCCCCGTGGTTTCTCCGACGATCAAGTTAGTGAAACTCGAGTGGGGAAGTGGAAGGTCAGGAACCGAGGTGGTTCTTAAAGTGGCAATGTGCATGCCCAGAGGATCTACAGCTCCTCTGTATAGATGAAGAAATGTGGGTTCTCTTTCTTTTTAGAGAGAGCTTTTTTCTCCTAGATCTTGCCCCCTCCTCAAAGGTTAGGAGTATACCATGTAATTAAATGACTTCAATACTTTATTCCGGTGTGGTCAATGATTAGATTAAAAGATAATAGCTAGAGATCAATATATCTCTAACAGTAAAAATAAACACAAAACATCAGCGAAAGATTGATGTGAATAATCGTGTGGCCCACAAATCATGCGTGAGAATCAATTGAATATGATGTTTGTAATTTGGACTATTAACTAGTAGAATTGCCGATACATCCAGGTACACTTACAAACCAAAATTCACATCAAACCATACATATTGAACGTTCGTTGAAGCGCAAATTTCATCATCGCCCACCTATCTCCAAAGATCACTGTTTGTTCTCTGCCTAACACTTGATTGCTACCGGCGAGAGCACACCATCACCATCACTACACAGTGCAAGCAAGCGGGTCTACACATCCTGCTTAGAAGTTGAATTAATTATGATTCATATCCAAAACAAGAAGGTAACAGGATCAATCGATGTACTCTCCAGCAACGCATCGCTCACGCATTTTGTGAAAAATCTGGGCCTCATACATACCTTGCGTACTCAAGCTCCCCGAACCGCGCCGGCATTATAGCAGTCTTCAACATCCAACCTCTATCTTCAAGCGCTGTCTTTCCGATGGAAAGGTCAACTAAAGCTTCAATAATCCTACACATAAGAGAGTTAGCGACTGCTTTCTGACATAATCCATTGCTAGAAAGGCACTCAGCTATAACATGTCTTGAGGATCACACTCTTCTTCAATATTAACAGCCACCGATTCGTGTCCAAAAGTTCTGCTCGTATCGACTGCTCAGGGATAGTTTCTGCCGTTCCTACTCTCTGCCCGAAAAATGATTGTCTCGACCCAAGTAACTCATCATTATACACATCAAACCCACTCTTAACACTGTAGCGCATACCCAATCCAGTGTCATCTTTGTCCACAACATTTATAAGAAGTCGCGCGAAGGGACTAAACGTAGGCATCTCGTGACTACCAAAAAGAACGACACTAATCTTTGTGCTTGGTACCCCAAAATCCATCGAAATCGCCTAATACCAGCACACCCTAATACCTTTACTATCCAGGAGACCCTTTCATATATATCTGTATAAACCCGTATAACGTTTATTCACCTACAAACCAAAATTATCCTTCCCCTGCTCTCGAAATCCATGGGTAATACATATATATATTTTCTTCATCCCAAGATCACCCATGAAAAAATATATAACTACTACTACTATACGCTTAAATCATTAGCCGTATATATAGATATATAATATAGTACTTATATATTGGAGAAAAATTGTATTTGCTTAGGTACCCAAGCACAAAAGTTGTGGCTTGGTAGTGATTGTCACATCCCCTCTACTCACTTCAAATGGTTGCAATATCCCCGATGGCACTTCCCCAACTAATGTGAATACGGTCCCCCTATTCTGAATGAATTGATGGGATTATGCCATCCACTCACTACTAACGCACGAAAATATATGGCTTGGACTCAATCATCCTCATTTCTCTCTCCTCATCTCTCTCCTCTCTCTCTAATAATATGCTATATATATATACTAGTATATATACTAAGATATATAATATATATATATATATGAGAAATATACGGTAGTTTGCTATCAAAGCCACAAATAGTGAGGTAACACAATCCCCTCTACTCATTCAAATAGAGGACCATATTTACATGTATTGAGGAGTGCATGGGGTTATGCAACCATTTGAATGAGTGGAAGGGATTATGCCACCTCACTTCCAAGCACAACTTTTTATGCTTGGTACCAAGCATAACCATATTTACCAAGCATACCTATCTCTCTCTCTCTCTCTCCATATGTGTGTGTGTGTGTGTGTGTGTGTGTGTGTGAACTTGTGTCAACTTAAGTGGATAGGGAATAATGTGTCCACCAAAGTTTTTAACCACTCATTTTGGCTAGGGATCCATGTATATTGTATTATTATACGCAAAAGGTTTTTTTATATTAATAATGTTTCTGGCTTACGAACTTTGGTGACATCCAACCTTAAGTCTGCATATGAGTCTTGCTCTCTCTCTCTCCTCAAAATCGGCCCACTCAGTCGGGTAGCCTCTCCTCTCCTCTCATATTAATATATATATCATACCTATAATGATCTCATATAATAGTCGCTATATATAGTACCTACATATAACAACACTATATACATAATATATACATCTACTATACTAATAATTATAAAGTAAATGCTACTAATTTATTAACTTTAGGTAGAGGAGAAAAAAGAGAAGGAAGAAAGAAAAAGAAATTTTTTTTTTTTTAAATGTCCAACTTTAAAAAAATGATCATCCATCAAAAAGTTTTTTTTTTTTCCTTAAAAAATCCATTTTATTAATGAAAAAAATAAACCTTAAAGAGATTCGCATCCAAATAAAATTGACAAGAAAAGAAATTGTTTTTTTTTTCAAAAAATTAAAAATGGAAATAGAAAAAACTTTTTTTAAAGGATGCGAAATAAAAA
>NC_033794.1:12312330-12337492 GCF_001876935.1 Asparagus officinalis | reverse complement strand
GCGTACTACTATAGTATTATATTACGTGAGAGTATATGATCTCATAGTATGAGAAAAAAGTGTGTTATGCTGCGGGGTACCAAGCACAAAAGTTGTCGCTTCGGTCCGGTCGTGGTCGTGTCGACGCGGTGCACATCACCTCTACCAGCTCAAATGCGTGCATAGCCCCGCATGCCACTCCTCAACTAATGGAACTGTATTGCCCCTATTCTGGACGCATGAATTGGCACGGGATTTGTATGCGCACTCTCACTACTAAGCCACAAACTACTGTGCTTAAGGCGTGCACCAATCAGATTCCTCGATTTCTCTCTCTCTCTCTCTCTCGTCTCTCTTCTAATATTATAGATATATATATATTATATATATAATATACGTATATACTAGTATAGTATATATTCATATATGAAGAATATAGGTATGTCTTGGTATCTGAATGTGCACAAAAGAATTTTTCTTTTTTGTCTTTGATATTGACCCGGGCGCTAACACAAATCCCCTGCGTACCATTCAAATAGGCCAGGACCGACACTTCACATGGTACTTGCAGGAGGCCATGGGCGGTTTATGAGACCATTTGAGATGCATGTGGACAGGCGTGAGTTATGCCCACCTGCGACTTCCAAGCACAAACTTTTTATGCTTGGTGGTGACCCTAGAGGGCTATAACCCATATTTAGCTCAAGCGTCTATAGCCATCTCTCTCGTCTTCTCTCCGATATGTGTGCGACGGGTGGCTGTGTGTGGTGCGACTGTGTGTGTGCGTTGTGTAACTTGAGGTGTGTCAACTAAGTGGATACCGGGGAATAAGTGTGTGCCACCAAGTTTAAACCACTCACGTTTGGGCTATAGGGTATCATGCTATTATATAAAATAGCGTGTTTATATTAATAAAAGTCGTGTATAGAACTCTTTGGTGGCGAGCATCAACCTTAAGTTGATAGGCAGCTCTTGCTCTCCTCTCTCTCTCTCTCATCTCTCTCTATTATATATTATTATTATATTATAATAATATAGTATATATACTATACTATAGTATATCGTATAATATATAGTATATATATACTATAGTATACACTATATATATATATAGAAGAGAGAGAGGACGAGAGACGAGCAGAAGAGAAATTTCTATGTCAACTTAAATGCGGCATCATCCATTCAAAGTTTCTATTCCATTTAATCGATACTCTAGAGCATTCCAGGGTGCATCATGATGAAGCAATTTCATTAATGGAATAAAACTTTGGTGGAGTAGTCCATTAACGTTGACATAAGATTTTTTTCAATGCGATAAAATCTTTGCCGTTGCCGATGGTGTCCACTTAATTGACATAACAGTTCATTAAGTCTGCCTCTCTCTCTCTCTCTCTCTCTATATAATATACTATACGTAAATATATAATATATCATAATAGTATTATATAGTATATATATATATATATAGTAATATATATATTACTGGGGAAGGCTCTAGGTCTTACGCTAATACAATATAAGTTGATACTAGTTTTATGAGTATGTTGTTGGAGTTGGGACAATACTCCCTTTTTTTTAAACATCACGTTTTAAGTAATAAAGTCTGTGGGGAGAGGGTCTGGTAATTTTTTTTACAGGTATTTGGTATTTTTTGTACTTATCTATTTTTCTATACAAATGGGAGAACCCAAGATTCATTATTCATGCTACAACTTGTTACGCGTAGTGGAAATTTCGACAGCACTTCGACAGCACAACAAGAGAGTCAGGTCACAATAAGAATTCTCGTCTCACCAAGGAAACAAGAATCTGAAGCGAATATCTCAACAAAGTGAGATATCAGCTCTTCCTCTCATCAGTTCTAGGACTGACCTATCGAGGGATCCTAAAAAGCTATTACAAATTACACAAAAGTGATACAACCAATTTTACGTAGTTCGGCAAATAGCCTACGTCCACGGGACAATGAGGGGGAGATCTACTATTAGAGAGAGAGAGAATACAACTAGGGTTTACAATCACTCAATCTAAACCCTTACACAAACTCTCTGATCCCTCACAATATCTCTCTACAAAAGGATGCACAAAACCCTAGAAAGAAAAGCCTCTGCTTTTACTTTTGCACCAACCGCCACTTTTTCCCAAATCCCTTGCGTCTGCTCCTTTGTTTCTTCTTGCCGCAGTCAAAAGAGGAAAAACAAAACTCCTGCACACCTTTCCGCCCCTGCCTGCAAAACCTAAGAAATCATTAAGCAGCTATATATATAGCTGTTTCTATTCGGGTGGGCCGGTCTGTTGGCTATCAGGTGTGGGAGGTTGGAAAAAAAGTCACGCACTAGTGGCCCCCATTTACAATTCTCCACCTCGGCGAAGTTTTTTCAAAACTGAACCGATACCAAAGCATCCAAATGTCCTACTTGTTGTATCCAGTACGAAGTGAAACAATTCTCGACAACGGACTCAATCCATAACAAGTAGGGAACCCGAACGAGAGTCCAAACAATCTCACCCCCATCAACTAATCCAAACCGACTGCATCGTAAAGACTGCCTACGTATCCTCTTGCCTAAGGAATCAAGCCGAACGTATTTCACCCAAATGGCCGCTAACGACCTCAACAATCACGAATGTGCAACAAGTTTCGACAATGATCAAACTTATTGCTCGGAACCACCTTAGTGAGCATATCCGCCGGATTATCCTTCATGTGGACCTTCACAATCTCCACATCGCCATCTTCAAGAATATCTCGAATGAAGTGATAACGAACGTCAATATGCTTCGTCCTTTTATGAAAAACCTGATTCTTCGCCAAATAGATAACACTCATGCTATTATAATGAATAGTAACGGACCTCTACGATATACCAAGTTCCTCCAAAAGTCCTCGAAGCCAAATAGCCTCCTTCACAGCCTCCGTAACTGCCATATACTCTGCCTCCATCGTAGACAAAGCCACCGTCGACTGTAAGGTGCATCTCCAACACACCGACGCAAGGGTCAAAGTAAACACATACCCCGTCGTAGACCGGCGCATATCCAAATCCCTGACATAATCCGAATCCACATATCCAATGCACAACTGCCCACCTGTAGTGTCCCGCTCATAAACCAAGCCAACATTGAGCGTACCTCGAATGTACCTCAAAATCCATCTCACGACGTCCTAATGACCCACTCCTAGATCGTGCATGTATCTCGATACCATGCTCACCGCCTGTGACAAATCTGGTCTCGTACATACCATCATGCACATCAAGCTCCCAACCGCGCTCGCATATGGAGTCTTCGACATCAACTCTTGATCTTCAACTGTCTTCGGTGAAAGACCAGCTGAAAGCTTCAAATGGGCTCCCAAAGGTACACCAACTGGCTTCGTATCCATGATGGGCTCCCAAAGGTACACCAACTGGCTTCGTATCCATGCTAACATGGAATCGCTGTAGAACCTTCTTTAAATAAGCCACCTGTGTCACCAACTGGCTTCGTATCCATGCTAACATGGAATCGCTGTAGAACCTTCTTTAAATAAGCCACCTGTGCCAAACAAATTCTGCCATTCTTCTTGTCTCTGCCGATCTCCATTCCCAAAATGCGTTTGGCCTCACCCAAGTCCTTCATCTTAAACTCATTTGAAAGCTGAACTTTTAACTCATCTATAGCTGATCTGGAAGTAGAGGCAACCAACATTTCATCGACATAGAGCAACAAATAAATGTACGCACCTCCTTTCAACTTGCAAAAATATACGCAAGGATCAAAGTGGCTCCGAGTGTACGAATGACCAATCATAAAACCATCGAATCGCCTATACCACTGTCGAGGAGACTGCTTCAAACCGTATAGCGATTTCTTTAACCTGCAAACCAACTTATCTTTTTCTGCAGCTCGGAATCCCAATGACTGAGTCATATATATTTCTTCATCAAGATCACCATAAAGAAATGCCGTCTTCACATCCAACTAATCTAACTCCAAACCATACTGTACCACCAAATCTAGCAAAATCTGAATCGAAGAGTGCTTCACCACCGGAGAGAAAACCTCATTATAGTCAATACCTTCCTCCTGTGTATAGCCCTTCGCAACTAACCTAGCTTTGAACCTCAATGGAGTGCCCTCAATGCCCTCCTTTTTGGTGTATACCCACTTGCAACCAATTGCCTTCCGTCCCTTTGGAAGCTCAACAAGCTCCCATGTATCGTTCTTATGAAGAGACTCCATCTCCTCCTGCATAGCCACATGCTACGAGTCAGCCTCTGAACTCTGTGTTGGACCCTAGAGGGGGGTGATTAGGATCTTATGCTAATCTAATCCAATTTTATACCAATTAAAATTAATAACAAATTATTCTTGCAAGAGAGATATACAATATATTACAAGCAAGAATAATCAATATGAACAAACAGCAATATCCTAGCAATGAGATATACTATGAGATATATGCAAGGATATATAATTAATACAAGGGTAAACAATCTAAACTAGATAGTGAGCAATATAATCAACAAGCAATATACAAAGACGATATAAGATATGAACATAAAAATAAGTGCGCCAATGCAATCACAAATAAACGATATGATTACGGAGTTCGGCCCCCACGACTTACGTCTCCGCTCCTCACCTCGAGGAGATCTCCACTATCACAACCGGGTTTTCTATGTTCACCCGAATAACGTTTACACCTCACAATACGGTTTTCTAGTTTACCGAAAACTCTACAACTTACACACTCTTGCAATCTCACTCTACACCCTCTCAAGTGTTAAACTAGACGTGTCTCCCTCAAGTGCTCGGATACAACCTCTCTCTAGGTTCATCAACCGATACCACTCCTCTTGGGACGATCCCCGACTCTCGCCACACACTTCTCTCGGTGTATAAGTGTATTACAAAGTGTATCCTCACAATTAGGCACAATACAAAGTGTTTGTTCTCTACAAGAATGAGAATGAATTATAAGCTCACTCTCTAAGTTACACTATCCCACAACCCAATTATACTATGAATGTAAATACAATCAGCTCAATGGTTGTGTGTGTGTAAACAAAGAGAAAATAAAATCAACTAAACTCAATATGAACACTAGCTTAATAAAATGATAATCAAACAATATAAAATATAAATGTAGATTGAGTTTAGAAAACTTCTCAATAGATCAAGAGTGGAAGGAGAAGAGTTGGATGCTCAAACACCAATAGATGATCCCATCAAGCTCTTGTGAAATTGATTTCACAAACTCAAACTTCCAAATGCTTAAAAGCTTCTTAAACCAAACTTAAACCCTTGTTTAAAACTCTTTAAACTTGTTTTGAAAAATCTCTCTTGTTATGGAAGAGTTGAAAGCAATGAGGTATTTATACCCACTCAAAACTTCAGCAAAAACCCAAAACAAAATGACAAAAAACCCAAGAATCAGAAATCTGATTCTGTACCAAAACTAGCCGTTGGAGTGAACGGCGGTCGAGCGTGAAAATCTCGCGGTCGACCACGAGCCACTTTCGAAGCTGAGAATTTTCCAGAGAATTTAGCGGTCGACCGTGGCCGGGGAGCCACTTTCGAAGCTGAGAATTTTCCAGAGACTTTGGCGGTCGACCGTGGCGGTCGACTGTGAGAAAATTCGAGCTGACGGTCGACCATGGCGATCGACCGTGAAAGTTTCTGTTGGCTCCGCATGCTAAAAGCAAAGGCGCGGTCGACCGTGAACTGATATATGAAATTGACAGGTTTAAAAACAATTTGCTGATTTTAAAACACTGTTTAAAAATATCAAATAAATTCAGAAAAATGTAAAACTTTAGAAAATGATTGTAGACATGATAATACACATGTTACAAAAACTGGTTTTCTGAAAGGAATTCCCAAATGAGAAATATCATTATTTTGCAAAATAATCCAAAACATGAAAATGTAAACATATGAATTGACATTTTGGCTTAACCATGTTTTGAAACTTTACAAAATGATTTTATAGACTTAAAGAAAGATGTAAACTATTGTTATGAAGTCTATAAACAATGAATATAGTATTTTATCAAAATACACATATAATGCACTAAAACATGATTTCATTGAACTAAATAAAATTGATATTGATGAAATCATATATATGCATATAAGTATGAAACAAAAATATATTTTTTAATTATATTAAATTATTTCATATTAAAACTTGAAAACTATCAAACCAAAACATATATGTATATATACATATAACTATATATATACAAAACCAAAACGTGTATGTGTGTATATGATTGAGCTTAAAGTACTAACACACATAATATAAACTCCTAAACTAAATGTTATCCAAACTTGATATTGATCTTCATTGTAGCTCAACTTGGTAAACTAGGATGAAACTTGTAATTGGATCTTTAACTTGATAGCAAGGCTTCACTCTACTATTCCGCCAACCTCCATTGGATATGATCGTTGAAGCTCTATTCCATCCATCCTCCAACTCGTTGTTTGCCTAGAATAAATACAAAAATACAAACATTAGACAAACAACATTAGAAGTAAATTGTTTGTTAAACATCATCAAAACAAAAAGGCCAACACTCTGCTCGGCCTCTCTGAATGTAGTAGGCACCATCTCATTGATACTCTCCATCGGAAGTGCATACGTAACTGTGTCGGCATACCGTGCTGGCATCTGTATGTTTCTCCTATCTCCGAACCATAATAGAATCCTAAACCTGAGCCGTCGGTCCCTGATCCTGCACATCAGTACTCATATCCCCCGTGTCATCGTCATGCTCGCCCGGTGTCACCTCAGTCAGCACTCTAATGGATACTATACCATCTGGACAATGTGGAGCTACATCGATCTCCACCACCTATGATATCTCCTCCGTCGGGTCGCTCTCTACCTAATGAGAGCTGGGAATCTTCAAGATAGAAGCCTCATCAAACGTGACATCCCTACTCAGCACAATATTCTTATCAACTGGATCTTAAAGCTTGTATCCCTTGACACCACGCTTGAATCCTACAAATATGATATTCCTAGCTCGAGGTTCTAACTTATCAGTTCTCACATGATAAAATACAGGGCACTCGAATACCTTGAGCTGTTCATAATCGTGTGCTGGCTCTCCCGACCACTTCTCCATAGGGGTCTTCCCCTCAATCGCAAATGAAGGCAGCCTATTAATGAGGTGACTCGCATATGTAAGTGTCTCAGCCCAAAAGATCTTATCCAAACCACTTTGCGATAATAAGCATCGGATCTTCTCCAGTAAAGACCGATTTAACCTTTCTGCCACCCCATTTTGCTGCGGTGTATGACTAACCGTAAAGTACCTCTTTATACCCTCGTCTCGACATAGCTGCAGAAAGGGGTCTGAAGTATATTCACCATCGTTGTCGGATCACAACGTCTTGATCTTTCTCCCAGTCTGCAATTCTAATCTCTTCTTCCACTTCACGAATATATCTAGAACTTCACTCTTCTTTGTCATGGTGTACACCCAACATCGTCTAGAATAGTTATCTACGAACGTGACAAACCAATGTCGACCACCAAGTAATGCAGTCTTGGTGGGACCCCAAACGTCTGTGTGCACGTGGTCCATGATGCCCCTTGTCTGATGAATGGCAGTCCCGAACTTCACCTTCGTCTTCTTACCAAGAACACAGTGTTCACAGAATTCAATCTTCCCACTCTTGGCTCCCTTCAATAGCCCCTGCTTGCACAATGCCTGTAGTGACTTTTCACCTGTGTGTCCCAACCTATAGTGTCAAAGTCTACTCATGTCCGCTTCTGAAATAGCCGAAGCAACTTGGCCAATCTCAGTGCTTCCTTTCAGATAATACAAATTTCGATTGCGGACTCCCTTCATCACTACCAATGATCCCTTAGTAACCTTCGCTACAGCGTTATTGAAAGTCACCTTGAATCTCTTCGCCTCCAAAGCTCCAACTGAGATAAGATTTTTCTTTAGTTAAGGAACAAATCTCACCTCCTTCAATTCACGGACTACTCCATCGTGCATCCTAATCCACATGGTACCTATCCCACAAACGCCACAGGATTGATCATTTCTCATGATAACAACACCCCCGTCGACTTTCTCAAAAAATGTAAACCAGTCTCGTCTAGGGGTCACATGATAAGTAGCGCCGGAATCAAGCATCCAATCTGATGTATCCACATGGTTCACCTCCAGAGTAATTAGTAGAGAAAAGCATGAATCATCGGAATCATCGCCTTTTGTAATATTCACCTCATTGGCCTTTGGGCCTTTTTTCTTACCATTCTCTTTCTCCTTGAGCTTCGAATAGTCTCTTTTCCAATGTCTCTGCTCCTTACAGAATACACATTGGTTCTTTGCTAATTGGTGACGGCCTCTAGACTTTGACCTTCCACCTTTCGGATATGGGCTTCTACCTCTCGTCGACAAGGTCTCACCTGAAGTACTAGCGCGGGAAGTCTCCTTATCCTTCCTCCTCAAATCGTAGTTCGTCAAAGCGTTAGTCACTTCACTATAGCTGATAGAAGATCTCCCGTTCAACAAAGTGAGTACGAAGGTATCATACTCCACATCCGGTAAGGAGCCCAACAAAATAATCGCCTTGTACTCATCCGATATCTTCTCATCAACATTCGCCAAGTCCGACAACAACTGGTATAGTTGTTCACCTGAGCCACTAGCGAGGTGCCTCTGGACTTCTGAAATCTGAAGAGTCTTCGCAGCAAGCGCAACCTGTTCTCAATACTCTTGTGAGATACTTATTGTTGAGAATTTTCCACATCTTCATTGCAGACGTCACCCTAATCACATCATATTTCAGCTCCTGTTTTAAACAGGACCTGATCACCCCACAAGCGTTCTTATTCATCTTCTTCCATACTGTCTCTTCATATTTAGGTGGCCTCTCGTGGACCATGATGGTCTCTTCCAGATTCTAAGCATTGAGCGCATCATGTACGTCGCTCATCCATAAACCAAAGTTGATTTTGCCGTCATACTTCACCACACTAATCTTAGTGTTCTGAAAACCAACTTGTATTGTACTCGCCATCGATTTGCTGCTTTCACCTTCTTCTCCCATTATAAACTAACTCCAAATTGTGGAGAAAGAATAAATTTGATAGAAATTAGGAACCCCCCAACTGAACCCTAGATCGGATTCTAAATAGATCTCATGTCCACACGAGGAAAGCGAAATCTCCAACGGCAACTCCTAATGCTATCTCCACCGAAGCCTAGAACTCCAAGAACCAAGCTTCACACAAAAATCTTCCTCCACTAAACTCTAAAACCCTAGATTTGAAATCTGGGCTCTGATACCACTTGTTGCGCACAGCGGAAATTTCGGCAGCACTTCGGCAGCACAACAAGAGAGTCAGGTCGCAATAAGAATTCTCGTCTCACCAAGGAAACAAGAATCTGAAGCGAATATCTCAACAAAGTGAGATATCGTCTCTTCCTCTCATCAGTTCTAGGACTGACCTGTCGAGGAATCCTAAAAAGCTATTACAAATCACACAAAAGCGATACAACCAATTTTACGTGGTTCGGCAAATAGCCTACGTCCACGGGGCAAGGAGGGGGAGATCTACTATTAGAGGGAGAGAATACAACTAGGGTCTACAATCACTCAATCTAAACCCTCACACAAACTCTCTGATCCCTCACAATATCTCTCTACAAAAGGATGCACCAAACCCTAGAAAGAAAAACCTCTGCTTTTACTTTTGCACCGGCCACCACTTTTTCCCAAATCCCCTGCGTTTGCTCCTTTGTTTCTTCTTGCCGCAGTCAAAAGAGGAAAAACAAAACTCCTGCACACATTTCCGCCCCTGCCTGCAAAACCTAAGAAATCATTAAGCAGCTATATATATAGTTGTTTCTATTCGGGTGGGCCGGTCTGTTGGCTATCGGGTGTGGGAGGTTGGAAAAAGTCACGCATCAGTGCCCCCCACTCACACAACAAAATGCCACAGTAGCATTTACTGTAGCATTATTAATGACAACCAGGAAACTGTATACTGCAACATTTTTTTGAAAAAAACACTATAGCACAAGGGGACACTGTAGCATTTTTGAAAATCTGTAGCAGAGGATGGAACTGTAGTAAGTCAAAAAAATTTTAAAATAGGGATTACTGTAGTGGGAAAAAAAATGATATGCCATTTGCACGGTGTTCACGACTATTTAGCATATCAATGATGTCTCCAAGATCAGCAGCTTATATGTGCATATACGGGGAAAAAACATATTGTGCTAATAATGTAAGTTGATACTGATTTTATAAGTCATGACTTTAGAGTTAGGACTTTCCTTTGCAAACAGTCATGTTATAAATTAATGTAGTTAGAGCTAAGATCTTATGCTGAGTTCTCATCTTTTTTCTAAAAAAATTATTGGTGGGTAGTGGAACCAACAATCAACGTGAGCACAATTAAAGAATAGAGATTATTGTTGCTAGTTTAGACAGATGGAAAAAGAAAGAAAACAGTACCATTAATTGTTCGTTAACAATATTTAAAGTATTTTAAAATAGAAATTTTCATTTCTATTTTCTAAAAAGATAAAGACTAAAATTAAGAACTGATTACAATTTAGGAGTATAATACCAAGTATGTTTAGGGATAATTTTGTAAGGCTAAATATCACTTCTATACCCTATTTTCCATCTAATTTTTACTTATATATCATCACTAGTATTTGGTAGAAAGACAATACCCTAAAGTTTTTTAAACTTGCACTTATATACCCTCACTTATTTTTTATTACACTTATACACCCTATGGTTATTAAAACCTGAACTTAAATACCCTAAATTTTTTTAATTTTGACACTTAAATAACCTTAAGTTTCTAAAATACCCTCAAGTTTGCATAAATGAGGATATTTATGTGCATGTTTTAAAAAACTTTAGGGTATTTAAGTGCTAGTTATAGAGACCTTAGAGTATTTAATTGTTAGTTATAAAGACATGAGGGTATTTAAGTGCTGCTAAAAAAAATTGAAGTGCAAGTTTTAAAATTTATAAGGTATTTTTTTTGCTACTAAATACAAGTCGGCATGTATAAGTGATAGTAGTTGAAACAATAGGGTATATTAGTGCTATTTAGCCATTTTGAAAACATTAAAGAATCTAAATGAAAATAACAAAATCAAAAGGGTCTAATTTAAAAATTAACATAGCGGTATATACATAAAAAACCCCTCAATCCAATCTTCATTCATCATTTTTATCCCGAAAGCCGATGATTTGACTGGCCTAAGTTTCTGTCCTCCATCTCGATCTCCTTCCGCCGCCCCCGCCGCCGCCGCCGCATCGTCCGCCTCCTCTCCGTTCCGATCATCATCCATGGAATCTCCTGAGTACGTTTCGTCGCCTGAAGCTGGCCCCAAGCACTCACACCATCCCAGATCTTCTCCTCCTCTTGAATCTCAAGGTGATAAAAATCCCATTTTTATGTTCTCTCATCTTTTTCTTTACCCTTAAATTAGTATGATTACTACTATTATCGCTACTAAATATTCTCTAGTTATTGGTAGATCGATTGGGATTGAGCTATGACCTAAGTTTTGCTTTACAGAGTTACTAAATGCTCTAGCATTTGATCAGATCAAAGACAGATCCTTATTTAAATTAGAGATCTTTATGCCTTAATTCGTCTGCATGATGTTGATAAGATGTGCTGCTCTCTTAAGATCTTGAGATTTAAGGTTAAGGACAAGGACAAATTTTCAAAACCAACCTATTTACAAATTTAATCACAGAAAACAACCCACTTCAGATTTAATTGCAAAAACCGACCTGGTTTCAGCCTTGGCGCTGAAACCAGGTCGGTTTTTGTGAAAAAACTTTCGAAACTTCACGGGAGTTGAACTCCCGTGAAGTTTCCCAGTACAAAAAAAAAAAAATTTGAACTACGAAACTTCACGGGAGTTCAACTCCCGTGAAGTTTCGGATAAAAATTTTCAAAAACCGACCTGGTTTCAGCTCCAGTGCTGAAACCAGGTCGGTTTTTGCAATTAAATCTGAAATAGGTTGTTTTCTGCTATTAAATTTGTAAATAGGTTGGTTTTGAAAATTTGTCCTTAAGGACAATTGTAGTCCTTTTCCATGCTTTATTGCTTAAAAACTTTTGACTTTTAAATCTGTTCCTCTTGTCTACATTAGCACTTAATTTATTGAGGGGCTTGAGGGGCCTGTTTAGTTGCATGAAAATAGAGCTGCAGATGCAAATTCTGCATCTAGATTTATAGTTCAATTGTTTAATTTGCAACATTTTAATTAGGAATGGTAAATCTACTTAAATATTATAAAAAACTTTGGGAGCACAAGCTGCAACCTTATATCCTGTCAAACAAATCTATTGTATTCCAAGCGATTCCATATATGATAAAGTCATGTAACCTTTGTACCAACTTTTTTCCCCCAACCAAACATTGAATTTCCATTACAAATACATTTCACACAATAAAATTGCAGATCTCAATATAACGGCATTGGTGAAAAAGAAATAGAACTCTGGTAATTATTCTCTTGATTCATAATATTGTTTTGAACCCCATTAACTATGCCTTCTATCTAAGTCCATTTTAAACCTGTCTCATTGGGAAGAGAAGTCTTCCAAAATTAAACAGGCCACGTCAACTAGATACTTTTCCAATGGTTGATGAACTTCCCATTCCTAGACTATGTCATTAGAATCTTTGTCTTCAGTACTTGCCTACCTAGAAAAATGGAGCCGAATCATCTGTCCAGTTCTTTTCAGTAGGAAAAGGCTGATTCCATGAAGTTAACCTTGTTTAAGGTTTATTGAATTTATTTTCGATGTTCTTATTTGCTCTACTTTCCTTTTGTTTTGGTTCATATAATGTTGAAGAGTTGGTTGGTTAGTGTTGACCATGAATCTTGCCATTTGTGTGAAAGTATGGTTCGTGCAATCTAACTTGCTATATGGTGGAAGACTGGAAAGTTTCCTGAGAAAAAGCATATGAATGGAATACCTTGATATTGCAATGCTTTGGCACCTTAATATTATGTAATCTTTATTTTGTAGTCTTAACAATGGACTTGAGAGGTTGCCTGTGATTTTCCTTGTTGACTAGAGCTTGGTTCTCTCTTCCCCGAAACTTTTATGACATTTATTGCTCTTCACAATCCTTCAGCGGTATACCTTTTGCAGGCCCAGATTACTCTGCATATTTTTTCTTTCCGCTGTTTTCCTGTGGCCTTGAAGATTGGAAACCATAATTGTGGTATTTTGATGGCTTGTTGAATCGTAATTTATTTTGTTTCCTTCTTCTTGACCCGATAGTTTATAACACAATGGCTATGGTTCCTTTCTTCTGGTATGAATGCTATGTGCATTATTGTGAAAGTATCAGCGATGTGGATTGGACAAATAAAGCTGACTCTTTCCAGGAATTAAGGATCTGAATTGGAAGAGACCTTTGCATAAAGATGGTAGTAGTTGGTTTTATGAAGGATGGGGACGATTCAGCCAGCTGGACTTTTGGTGAGCAATCCACAGAAGGATAAACTTGAAATGCTTACTCATTTGTGACTAAAATGTAAAATTCAACTTACCAGGATAACATCAGATTGAAGTAGAGAGAGAAAAAATCTACATTATCCTGTAAACCCTTCAACTTATACATATGGACATTTGAAGAAGTGCAACGGTATTTTTCCAAAGAGTCTAGAAATGCAATACGAGTAAGTTTCATTATCAGAAGTGCTTGGCTCTTGATTAGGTTGGCTCTTTATTTGCTTTATTATCACATCACGTGCATGGATGTTGAGTTTCTCAAGAATTTATGGCTTCGGTTCTATGATCTGAGTGGCAATAGCTTTTATGTTTGGGTAAGCCCCACCAATCTCTGTGCTTAACAATATTACCAATTTTCTTTTTATGTCAGATGCCATTATGTCGTCTTTATTTTCTGTTCTCCTTTTATACTATGCCAACAACTTATTTGCATAGTTCTTTGCTCTCCATGATTACTAATTTACTATGGTATTCTTCTGTTTTACTATGCCAATAACTTATTTGCTCAAATCTTGGCTCTCCATGTTACATTGCTCAGATGATAAGGAGAAGCCGACACATATAAGGTTTCTTGTATCAAATACTGCGGCTGGTTCGATCATTGGGAAGGGTGGATCCACAATTAATGAATTTCAGTCGCAATCTGGAGCTCGTATTCAGTTGTCACGCAATCATGAATTTTTTCCGGGAACATCTGATAGGATAATCATGGTCTCTGGAGCACTTAGTGAAGTAGTTAAAGCAATGGAATTGATCCTTGAAAAATTGCTTAGTGAGGTAATATTAAACGTTCACAGAACTTGTATCCATCTGCACCTCTCTTGAATTTTATCTGAAGCTCTTTTTCTATCTGCTGCATTTTGCAGGCTGAAGAAAGTAGTGATGTTGATAGTAGATCTAAAGTTAGGCTCATTGTTCCAAATAGTTCATGTGGTGGCATCATTGGGAAAGGAGGATCAACTATAAGGTATAGTTTTCTCATTGCAGGACTCTGAGTAAACCATAATTTATGCTATTATTACACATTCCAGATTCTGACTAACGAATCGTGAAATTCAGTTCTATTTTTAGAGTTTACATTTTAGTAGTTACACTATTCTATTTACCTTTTCTTCTTTCTTATTGTCTAGATTATTAATTTCAGGCACACTGTGCTATTGTTATTTACTGCAGCGTTCAAAGACTAGCAAATACAATCTTAAAAATTTAAACTGAAGGTCTGCTAGCTTTGTATAAGATGGAAAACATAGTTATAATCATACACTTCTCTACTACTTCGATGAAACTTTTGGAAATCTCTTAGCATCAGTATGAGCTTCCGTTCTTTGTGATTTCCAAATATTTCCTAATCAGATTAGCTTTTCTCAGCCCCTTTAGATGTTTGTATCACTATGCGATTCTCATTAGTTTCTTATTATAGTGACTTTAACCAATTCCTAGGTTCATCTGCCTTGTCATTTGTCCTAAAAAACGACCCTTTTATTAATAATTAGCTGTGGACCAAGTACCAATTTACGTTAATTCTCTTATCTATGGTACTGTTATGGGTATGGGGGTCCTGTTATGGGTATGGGGTCTGATGCAAGTATGAGGTCTCAGATCCTTCCCAAAAGTAGATCTTGGCAAAAAAAAATTGCATTACTTTCCTATGTTGCTAGATATAGGTGGGGATATGAGAAGCCAGTATGGGGTCTCAAATTTCTGACAAAGTAGGACTTGGCAGCTTGTATGCTTACAGAGACACCAGTGTGTATTACCGTATGTATGTTATGTTCTGTTTATATGTGTTTAAAGTCTTCAGACACATACATACATACATATGGGTATAATCATATTATTGAGGTGTAATGTAAGAGTCTGCAGCTACCTATGAAATACAGGATTGGTCATGCACAGTCCAAGCTGGTCATTGTTACCTACATGCCAATTATTTACTTGGTCGTTAGAGTATTCTCATAGATTGGTGCATATTCTTATATTATGTTACTTAATTCTTGCGTACATGCAGATACACATGCGCACACACAAATTAATTTGTGAATGCATGCATATATTGCTAGGTCTTTATTGATCCCTAGAAACTAACTTGAAGTTTATAACTGATGCTATTGATCAATAAGCACAC
Organism: Asparagus officinalis; assembly: GCF_001876935.1. Lineage (NCBI taxonomy): Eukaryota > Viridiplantae > Streptophyta > Magnoliopsida > Asparagales > Asparagaceae > Asparagus > Asparagus officinalis. The sequence continues at coordinate 12,321,860 of NC_033794.1, read as the reverse complement.
ACAGTGATAGGTCTTTATTGATGATTCTTAAGATTTAGGTAACGTTATATTGGGTACAAAAATAATGGATAAAGAGTTTACAACTGACTTATTTCCTGTACCAATACTTCCAATACGAAAGTGCTAAGACTATGAACCTCCCAATAGCGATATTAATCAAGCAAAAATGAAACCTAGACCTAGAATAAGATTCAAACCTTGGGTTCAACACTTTTGACCTGCATGAAAATTACGTCCACTATAATGCATTATGCATATGATTTCATAATTTACTTGCTAATGCTCGTGCTAGATACTGTTAGACTGAGAGTAATGAAGATGGTGAGTTAGATATTTAATAAGGAGAGTAAGAAAGGAAAAACAATAGCATTGAAATGAGGATGAATCATGTGGAATGTGATCGTAATCATACTGAACACATAGGCTGAGTATACTGGGTAGCTGAACTAAGGGCGCACATTTGGCAACCGGGAAGTAAATAGAAAATAAATTTTAAGAGAGTATTTACCTTCTATTTGTACAATGTTGTTCGGATGGTAGAAAGTGAAAAGATGGAAAGTTGAGGTGGCATGTCATGTGACATTCACTTTATCGTGTTACGTTTGGTTATCATTGAAGGTGAACAGTAGAAAGTGAACAATAAAATTAAATGCTAAGAGGACTGGAAAACAGAATTATCTCTTCTGCCCTTCACTTTCTTTTGAGAAAGTGAAAAGGGTTAAATGCTGATGTGGCACCCTCCACTTCCCACCTAATCTCCAATCACTTTCAACTTACCTAGCAGGAAAATAATAGAAAGTGGGGTCACTTTCCAATCTTTGGTCTTCTTTCCATTTACTTTCTGGTTGTCCATGCCCTAAATAACAAAAATGCGAAGTAGGCGAATTATCTGATATATTTTGATGAAAGTAATCATGTATACTAACCAAAGATGCAGGGATGCCTGTGTAGCTAAAGTTAAGCTGTGGAAGTGACCTGTAGGTTGCTCATGTTTATGTTCATCTTTGATACTTTGATTTATTCAATGTTGCTGTTACTCCAAAAGGCTGATGCTAATCATAACACGTTTTTCCGCTGGTAATGTAAATTGTTTCCTGTATTTTCTGGAAAACATAGTTATTAAAAAAAAAAATGTGCAGGTCATTTATTGAAGATTCCCAGGCAGACATCAAGATATCACCACAAGAACAGAATTATGTTGGAATGAATGACAGGCTAGTGACAGTTATAGGAACACTTGACGAGCAAATGCGAGCAATCTTTCTAATCATCTCAAAGCTTATCGAAGATTCTCATTATCCACAATTGATGAATTCACCATTTCCATATGCAGGTATAGCTTAGTATGTTTGTAGTTTGCCTGAAGCTTTCTTTTTATCACCAAACCCTCATAGTTTCACCTATGAAAGTACTTTTTGTCTGGGTTACAGTTTCGTTACTTTTCAATTAACATTACCAACTAGTAAAAAGCATGTACCATGCATGTGATAAATGCATAACCCTCTTTACATGTCATGCCAAATAAAAAGTAAATAAGTAACTGAATAGAAAAAACTTTGAAGGTCAATAATAATCTTAAACTGCCAAAATATATTGTTTATCCTCCTGGACACGCTGAACATGATGTAAATTTGAAACGTATGATTATATAACAAGGTGAAGGTGAAGAGAAATTGTTTGGCATGTACTAGAGAGGTATTTGTGTTTGTGTGTGCGCGTGTATCTTCTGCAATGTTTGTCAAACAAAAAAAGTTGTTCCTTTTAAATTTATCCCAGTTATACACCTTTAGCTTCAGTTAGTAATGTGCGTGAATATTGCTATTGTGACCATTTTGATAGTATACTTATTGAATCTGTATAACTTGCATTATGTTGCTAATACTTCCTCGTAACTACTAGGTCTCCCCTTTCCTGGTTTTCCTGGATCAGTTGGCTATGGAATTCCTCCAGCCTACAATGGAGTGAACTATGGATCAAATGGTATTGGAGGAAGATATCCAAACAACAGGGTTAGTAAAATTTTGTGATTCATTAATATCTCTGGGAAGAAATTCAAGTTGATAATTTTCTTTAATTATGCGGATAAATGCAGAACAAAATTATTTCGTTCTCGTAAAGTTTTTTTAATAGCCATGGTTAACTTAAGAGGATGGGGCTTTCTTTTGCGATTTTACACTTTTTAGCATTTGCAAGCATCATGTTACTAAAAAGCCATAGAAATACACAAATAATGAGCAATGCTTTGCAGGGTTCATCATCACAAGGGGCTCCTGTGAGATCATCAGCTGGAGCGCAGGAAAACAACTCGTTGACAATTGGTGTTGCAGATGAACATATTGGAGCTGTCGTTGGTCGTGGGGGGAGGAACATCATGGAAATTACTCAGGTTTTCTCATAGTGATCTCTTTTTTCTTTTCTTTTGAAATTCAGGATAGCTTGCTTCTGGCATAACATTTGCATAATTCAAAATGACACCTCTTTTGTGATTAAAGTTCTTATTAATAATTAGCTCCGTTGTGATTAAATTTTGTAAGTCTATAAAAGACTAATTTTTCTTTAATAAAGGCGTGCCAATGTTTATTAAACAAAAAACGTTGATATCTGTGGATCATATGATTCCATCTTGGGTGTGAACCTAGATTTTGAAGGCGTGAAATGTCGATGTCAAATGATTGATTCAGATGTGAGCCCTAGCTACAACTGAAATTGGAATTGGTGCCCACAAATGGTGCCCAAAGAGCGGCTTCCAGAAAACCGAAGACCTTAAGCCTAGTTTTCTTTCTTTTTCCTCTCTCAGTTGCTGCTGCCATCTGACATTAATCTTTCTCCATCTGAAAATCTAAAATGTTATGTAGAGCTTCTATTTTAGTTTTAGGTGCGTTGCAGGTCTCCAGAAATCTAAGAAAAATTTAGTGACTGGTGAATTATAAAGCAAATATGTAAAGTTTAGGTGTTTCAATCCGGGGCAAGTATGTAGACATAAATATATCTAATGCATCTACCTCCTCTTAAAACTTGTTTTCTCTGACGGTTCAGGCTAGCGGAGCCAGGATTAAGATTTCTGATCGAGGTGACTTCATTTCCGGCACTTCTGATAGGTATATCCTTGCAGCGGTCCATTGTTCACAGTTTGTGTTAATATATACCCTTGTTCTTATTATACTGTTGTGACAGGAAAATAACGATAACTGGATCGCCCGAAGCAATAAGCTCAGCTGAGAGTATGATAATGCAGAAAGTTTCATCTAATTCTGAGAGGTGATTATGTTCTCATGATGGAGTCTTCCAGTCTGGACGAATAACAGATTATCGACATTGGCTGGAAATTTCTCGAGAAAATCCCCAACTCATTAAGAGGAAGGAAGGGAGAAAAGGCAGTAGATTTTATATTTGACTTTCTTTTTTAATTGGATTTTTAGTAATATATATTTTTCAAATAGGTTGTTTATTAACTATGCAGTGGCATAAGCGCTTTTTTTAGCCTGTTATTTTCAACTTTTTGTAACATTTGCACAATTATTTCCATTCATGTTTGTGCTAGAAAGACTTTCTATATCTTAGGTGTTGAGTGGCTTGCATCGCGTAATTGTTTGGATTCCAATCATTAACATTTGGTAATTTATATTATACAAGAGATTCTTAATTAATGTACACCCTTGAGAATGTATCTATGTTTTTTCATGCACCCGTAAAAGGTGGAAATGAATTATATATGATGAATTGTTTGTTTTAACAATACAATGAAAATAGGTTTATAACGAATGCAAATATTTGATCTTGACTAAATGTTTTAGATTGCAAACTTTTATATTTTAAAAAATGTATATCTAAGTTAAACAATATCTTTTATTTCATGCGTATACGTATAAACCTAAAACAGTTGATTTTCAAATTTAAAATCTATAAATATTTTCTACATCGGATTTTTTAGAAGAATGATTTTTATTACGAATGAATCCTTCAAAAGTGTATCCAAACCCTCTCCCTCAACACCAAATCATTAATCATCTATATGTGCAAATTTGCACCTGATTTGATATTCGCAGCTTCGCCCCTCCCATCCTCCAACTAGGGTTGGGCATGGGCCAGGTCGACCCGTAGGCTACCCTGGCTCACCCCGGCGTGGGTCATGATCCAGCCCAGCCCGTAGTGGGCGGGTCCGACCCGGCCCGTGACATATACGTGTCACTGGCCGCGCTAGGTCCAGCTCCAGACCTGGGACGAGATAAATCGACCCGACCCACCATCAACTCGGCCCAGCCCACAACTACCATGTTCTATCTGCAATGGCTAGAGATATATAACTCCTTCTGCTTCCACGGTCGCATCAGAAAGTACCTTTTCAGCAGGCGAGAGAATCATTATCGAATGGAGAACATAACTTATAGCAGCACACATGGAGATGTGTGTGCGCTTAAAGGACTGGCTCGATATATAAGAACGATCACAACGACAACAAACAAGACATTTTCTTGGAGAATTTGACAAATATAACTTGGTGGAATTTGACTCATTGAATATTAATGATTAACATTTTTTTCTTTTTTCCTCTTATAGTTGTTATTTAATTGTTATTTAAATTTAAAGTAAAGGAAAGTTATTAACTTTCCGTGGACGTAGGACTTCCATCGAAGTCCGGACGTAGGTCCTCCATCGAAGTCTAAACCACATATATCTTTGTACAATGTGTGTCACTGTGCCTGTGTGTGTATATATATATTATTTTATATAAAGAATAAAATAAAAATTTAAAATTTATTTGATAGATATAAATATAAAGTTAATATAGTTTATAAATTTAAAATAAAAATAAAAAAAAACCACTGGTTGACCCATGACCCTTGGGTCATGGGTCGGGCCTGACTCGCCGCTTTAGCGCCGGGTCGTCGGCGCCGGCTAGCAATACCCACTCGACATTGAGCTCAAAAAATTACCGCGTCAGCCCGTTTCTGACTGGGCGAGCCTGCGAGTTAGACATTCGCGACCCAGACCGTTAAACTCGGTGGACGGGTCATGTCTGGATCGCCTGGTCTGTCATATGGCATGCTACGCAGCATGTGACACCCATCCTAAATGACTGTGGGATGAGCAATCTGATGTGATCCGTGATTATCTTCCTCTTCGTCGCTCGCTAGTGTCCTTATAACCAATGGATATTTTTCGAAGTAGCTCTGACGGCTTGGGACATTCCTCATATAAAATTGGAAAATACCACAATACGGGGTAGAGAGAGTTAAACCTTCACACGTCAGATATCTCACTGAAATTAAGCCTCCATTCGTCTTCTTCCGCAGAAGGTTGTTTTCATCAATATACCCAATCAGAGGATGCTTTGATTGGGTTGCTGCTAGCACTACAACTACTCAGACCAATAACCTATCAGTGATCCACCGTCCGTCAGCCATAGATTTGATTAGTTCGCCACTATTGCGCTCTCTTCCATCATTTGATCTTTGTATCGAGTGCTTGAGTTCTAAAAGACATAATCGCCCAAAGTCTGCGCCATTTTCTCGCGCACAGCAGATCTTCTCTAGACATACCAAGTTTAGCTCGTTCAGAGTAGGTGATACCAGGTGGGGCATTAACTTGATTATACGAGGATGAACAACCCCAAGAATATTTGATGGCTATACGCTGTTAAAGTTTGTGAAAGGGGCCGGCACGGTGCTGTCAAGTTGGAGAATGTTTCGTAGGCTGAAAGATAATTTTACTTATTCCCGATTCAATATCCGTATAGGGTGAATATTCTATATAAGTAGTCCCGATGAAATCTGAATATACCCTTATGCGCCACTTTCCGTTTTCCCTATGCTCGAGAACACAAATGGCGATTGGTATCCAATTAGTGCCAACGCCTCCTCGAGAGAGAGTTTAGGTGGCTCTATGTCGAAATATGACAGATACTCTTCTACGCGATACGTACGCCTCTCATCTAGTTAAAGTGAGATGTCGTCCTCCAGAGGCTACTGACGACGCGAGCTCTTCGAGCACAATGAAGGGGCTTTTCTTGACGTCCGTCTCCTCTCTCTCTGTCCAAAATCGAATCACTATTCCTTTTTACCTCTTTGTTGCCCACGTAACGACTCCATCAAACCTAGTTTTTTCGAATCCTACAAATATCTTCTAATTAACAGATCCTATACGTGAATCAGCCAAGCACTGCTTTTATGAGCCTCTTCTCATACATAGTTGGCATGAACACCTGAGGATTTGTTCTCGTGACTCCACAATATTGGCCGAGTCATATGTGTCCCTTCCCGACGATATCCTGGCGGGTTGTGGTGACCACTCCGATTTAGAAGAAGCCAAACACTCAATCCATGTGAAGAAATTCGAAAGAGAAATGTGGGAAGCACTTAGCAACTCTCCAAAGTATAAATGCGGTGAGCTAGCCTTTTGCCCCTCACCCCGGCTCCGTGGTTCTGGCGGGAGAGCATAGCTCCAGTCACTCCAAAGCGTGAGGCTTCCATCTCAGATTTCTATTCCTAAACCGATTGCAGAGAGCTCCGTGATCTGACAGCACGTGTAAAGGCGCAAGTCTCCCGCCTCGCGTTGAGAATGTCAGCCGGCTTTGCTTTTTCGTCCGACGTGTCTGTACTGCTTCAAGTCCGGCGAGCTTGGGGTTCGGCCTGTATGCGGCTTCTGTTTGTGATCGTAAAGACTCGCCTGGCCTGTGCATCAGATATGCGTGGTGTAGCGGCCATCTGCGTGGTACGCAGCTCACTGACCTCATCTGACCGTCTGCAGGACGGGAAAGTTGTATAAGTCTCTTCGCCTTCGAGCTCGCAGCAGTTATGTGCTTCGAAGAGCGATCCGGCGCGTTGCTCCTAGATCTCGTTGAGAGAGCGTTCGCGCTCATGGGTCATCGTCATAAAACAGGGTGCTAGCCAAGAGTGGAGGGGTTAAGCTTACTGAGAATAAGAAAGAGAGCAATCGACTAAGAAAAGAGGAGTTCCGCACGAAGCTCTAGGGTCGATATGGAAGAAGCAAGAAGCCTCGGGTGTTATACATGCGAACAAGACAAAGACAAAAGCGGGACTAATGGTTCATAGACAACGAAGTATAACAGAGCTCGAGGACCACTTTCATGAACGAAGTATGGAGTAGGCTCTAGACTAGACTCCACAGATCTTAGCGTTTCGCTACTATTAGAGCACATACCATAGAGAAGACTTCTTCTCATCGCGATTAAAAAGAGCGTATATATATAAAAAATAGTAATGAAATCGACGATAGCAGGCATTGCGAACAGGTAAGGTTTTTCTCACCTAGAAGCGAAGAGATAACACTTATGGCGATAGCTTGGAGATAAATATATAACATATGAAAATATATAGAGCTTCATTCTCAAGATACATAGAAATAAATAAAATAGTATATGCGAGGCTATCTATATGAAACTGATGTTGCAAGGAATCGATATATGAAAAGGGATATAGGACCTGTCATGAGTAGATGATATTAGACAAAGACAATATAGTGTCGTTCTGCGCCAGATTATTCATCTGAAACAATCATTATCGATCAGAGGGGAACGTTCATCAAAAAAAAACAGACATGATTAATGTATGAGTTGAACAGGAGCGCCCGCAAGTGACAGAAGACTGATATGTATGGTCCGGACGTCTGAACGAACACTGCTCGCGGTTTCCTATACTCGCATAATAGAGGAGCTCGTTACGTGGTTTGTGCTTGGCATACCCATACAGACAATACATGAACATAAAGGCTTTCTGTTAGAAAAACAACTAAGAGGAGGGCGGGGAAGATAAAAAATATGAACAAAAAAATGCTAATCCGATTAAATTCCAATTAAAACTAATTCACATTCATCCTAACAAGTATAAATACGAACAATGTTAGAGGACTAGGGAACAAGCAATAATTGAACAACAAAATATAAATCAAAAGAGATATAGAGCAAATGTAATGTGAGGATATATAATAAGAACTCGAAAGGGGTAATCAATCTAAACTAAAATGAAGTGGCGCATATAGAATCGAACAGGACAAATAACAAAGAGACGAATATAATATAATAGAGAGATCGCCAATGTAATCCACAAACACAACAAATGATTACGAGATTCAGGAGACAGTCCCACGACCATATACGTCTCCCGCTCCCTCCACTCGAGGAGATACAATCACTATCACAGACCGCGTTTCACTAAAGCAGTTACGCCAATTACCTTCTGGTATTCCTCGTGCCTATGTGGCGACTCTTCAACTCCGACCATATCGATAATTTATTGCAAGCCTACCATCCGAAGTAGGCTTAATCACTCGATCAAAATTCTAGCGGTATAGCACTCCATCTATCACGTTAATAACTCTACACGACTTCAAGTTCTGTATGGTCCTAGCTCGCTGTGTTTCTATACACTTCTTACTCAATTGACTCGATTCAACCATACCGCGGTCCTAGAGCACGTCAAATCCCGACCACTCCTCTGTGGATTCGACGCCGTCTTCTCACCACACACTTCTCTCGGTGTCACAGTGTAGACATTACAAGTAGGATCCCACATTAGTTTTTGCCCTCCCTGCTCATACCATCAAATATTGACAGAGGTCATTGTTTCTCCAATAGAATCGAATACAATGTGGGAATGAGAACAGAATTTGATGAAAGGAGAAATACCTCACTCTTCTTCCGAGTTGAGTCTCAAAAATTTATATCTAGAACAACAACATATTAATAGAAAGTGTACTATTCCTGCCTATATATGTACATACTGTTACATAATTATTCTACGGAAGTGTTTTGATGTCCATACTTCAGGGTTTACTCTCTAAATCAGGAATTCGATGTATATTGGGCCCACTAGAAAATATAGATAAAAGATATAAAATTGCGATCACTACGAGCTTGGGAATCAATTAATTTTTCACACATCAAGACACGTAGCCTAATAACCTCCGAGCGTAAAAGAAATGGATTTAACAGAACAATTTTAAATGGGTGGGGTTTTAACAGGTTTAGAGAAATATATTTGGATTTGGTATAAGTTAAAAGACGGTATATTTGAAAACTCATGATAAGAAGTATGTTAAATGAAAATTTCACTCCAAATCAAATGGTAGCTAACTAGAAGGACTAATTTGAAATGGCTAATAGGACTTGAGGGACTAAATAGCAATTACAATGATTTGACTCATTGCGAAATATTAAAAGGGATCAATATAACAAAAAAAATTCCTTTTTTCCCCATATTGAATTTTATTTGATCGTATTGGTTTGTGGTGGGTGTGGAAGGGTGGTTTTGTTGTGTGCAGGATATTCCAGAAGAGCGGCTCTGGACCACAGAATGGGGCCCAATATGGGGCACCCTTCATCGAGGAAGAATGGGCGGAGGAAGCTGAAGATTTCCTTTTCAAGACGGAAGAGGTATCAACATGTGCTGGTGGTGGTGGGCAGGAATATGTTCAAACCAATGATTTTGAAGAAGAGGTAAAGTTCTGTCATATATACATCATTCTTTTTTTGCGAGAGAGGTTGAAGACTTATTCACTTTTAAGTCATATAG
>NC_033794.1:12299163-12311472 GCF_001876935.1 Asparagus officinalis | reverse complement strand
TGGGCCGGACCTAGTCAATCCCAGACCTTGAATCAAAAAATAGGTCCAGCCCATTCTGACCTGGGCGAGCCCGAGTTAGACCCGACCCAACCTTAAAACCGGTGCGACGGGTCATGGTCTGAATCGGCCCGGCCCACGCCCATCCCTACCATCTTTTCGAGCTACTGTAAGAGCTGGGGAATAAACTTCAAATATCAAGACAAAATACCAAAGAGTGAGAGATAAATCTGCAGACACAAAATAAGAAAAAGGGTTAGTTTCCATAAAAATCACCGATCTTTGAGTGGATGTTGCACATAATTTATCCAAACTTTATTTATCTCACATAACCCTCCCTCTTGATCTTTTCGAGTGTATTACAAAACCCCAACTTCAATTTTCTCAGCAGATCTTCCTACATCTACTTAGTAAATAACTAAATTTTTTTTGAGAGGAAAAAAAATCTAGCATTTAGGGAAGGGGGGGATGTTGGCTGTAAAGTTGGAATGTTTTCGCTCAAAGATATTTTACTTATTTTCAAATTACGTGTGTTACTGTCAGATACCCCACGATTTATGTGAGATAAACAAAGGCTAGGGTTTATGTGCAACACCCTCCAAAGTTTAGGGCTTTATGTGAAATTATCCAAATAAAAGCCCTTCCATTAAAGGCTCAGCGTCCAGCGGCCCCGCGTCCAGCCACGCGGCTTCTTACGTCGTCTCTCTCTCTCGTCCAAATCGATCACTTTCCTTTTTACCCTTTTCCCACGTAACGACCTCCATCAAACCCTAGTTTTTTTCGATCCTCAATCTCTAATTAAAGATCCTTTCTTTCATCAATGAACCCCAACCTTCGTCCTCCAAAAACCCTAACCCCCCTCCTCAACCCCGCGCAGCAAGAGCCAGCTCGCCCCAGGGTTCCGATTCCACCCAACCGATGAAGAGCTCGTGATCTACTACCTAAGGCGCAAGTCTCGCGGCCTCCCCCTCCGCGTCGACGCCATCGGCGAGATCGACCTCTACAAGTGGGAGCCATGGGACCTCCCCCCGCTCGCCCGCCTCGGCAGCCGCCGACCGGGAGTGGTACTTCTTCAGCACTCTCGACCGCAAGTACTCGAACCGGTCGAGGACTAACCGGGCTACGGCCGAGGGGTACTGGAAGACCACGGGCAAGGACCGGGCCGTTCGCCACGGCTCTAGGGTCGTTGGGATGAAGAAGACGCTCGTGTTTCATGCCGGCAGGGCACCGATGGCTCTAATCCCGCTTCTGCTACTGGCCCTCCCATGGTAACTTGATTACCTTGCGGTCTCGTCCCACATTACAATTTAATTTGCCCGCTGCAGTATTTTTTTTCCCCCGGGGTTCTCTTTGTATTGGTTCCTTGAATGATTATCTTGAAATTAGTGCTGCAGATCATTGAAACTGATGCTTAGTCCCTTAAATCGAATTACTTGTTTCAAACTAGTTGGTCTGCTAGTTATTCCATCTGAATAGCTATGGGCCTGTTTGTTTGTACAGGACGCAGCCGAAGTAAATGATGTAGAGGCTAGTTCCGCTACTTGAATATATGTTTGTTTATCTATAAAAGATACTTCTGGTATTTCCTCGTGCCTATGTGGCGATCTTACTCCGACCCTTAATTCTTGGAGCTACATCCGAAGTAGCTTAAACATGAATCAATTTAGGAATAACCTCAATTTTATATCATGAGGATATTATTCATTTCTAAATAAAATACCTAAAGACCCTTTTCCTCTCTTCCTATCCATATTTGAAATGGTCATCCAGAGAAATAAGGGAATGAGGAGGAGAAATACTATTTCCGCTGCTTCCAATTTTTTTGAAAAAACAAACAAAAGAAGTGTAACTTTTGCTATTTCCTACTTCATAATTTTGGAAGTTGCTTGTTTGATCTACTTCCGGTTTCTCTACAAACAAATGGGCCCTAAATATAGTTGGATCATGGATGGTGAATTGCATTTTTACACTCAAATGACCCCCACAAAAAGAGTCCCAATTTTTTTTTAAAGAAATGGATTTAACAGAACAATTTTAAATGGGTGGGGTTTTAACAGGTTTAGAGAAATATATTTGGATTTGGTATAAGTTAAAAGACGGTATATTTGAAAACTCATGATAAGAAGTATGTTAAATGAAAATTTCACTCCAAATCAAATGGTAGCTAACTAGAAGGACTAATTTGAAATGGCTAATAGGACTTGAGGGACTAAATAGCAATTACAATGATTTGACTCATTGCGAAATATTAAAAGGGATCAATATAACAAAAAAAATTCCTTTTTTCCCCATATTGAATTTTATTTGATCGTATTGGTTTGTGGTGGGTGTGGAAGGGTGGTTTTGTTGTGTGCAGGATATTCCAGAAGAGCGGCTCTGGACCACAGAATGGGGCCCAATATGGGGCACCCTTCATCGAGGAAGAATGGGCGGAGGAAGCTGAAGATTTCCTTTTCAAGACGGAAGAGGTATCAACATGTGCTGGTGGTGGTGGGCAGGAATATGTTCAAACCAATGATTTTGAAGAAGAGGTAAAGTTCTGTCATATATACATCATTCTTTTTTTGCGAGAGAGGTTGAAGACTTATTCACTTTTAAGTCATATAGAAGAGGTGAAGTTCTACGAGTGTGTTTGGGGAAGCTTATTTTTTAGTCAAACTAGCTTTTAAACCAGTTTTTTCATTTCTACCTGTTTGGTAAAATACCAGATAAGTTGGCTTATAAGTCCCGTTAAAAAAAAAAAACTGGATTCCCCTACATTAGCTTCTCCGACTTGAAAAAAATTGATTTGAGTTTGGAGACAACATAGGTGCTATGAAAATTCCTCCTTAATGTGTAGCAGTCTTCCAAGTGTTTCACACTAGCTGCCAAACTGGCCTGAATGTAAAGTATTTTGTAAGCCTGGAAGGGAATTATTCTTATTTTTAAGTGAAATTTCAATATTGAAGATCGTTGTAGAAGAAAGCAGTTGCTTAGCTTTCTAGGCATAAGCTGCCGGACATTGAGAGCAGACCTCCTCTGGGTTTATGCAGTTGGGCTGCATCTATGGCCAAAGAGGACTGAGCACTGTCAAGCTATTCAATCATTTAATCATTATGAATTTGAATGGCCTCTTTTGCAGTTTACTTCGTGTAGCCTGATATCCGTCCTGTTTGTGATTTTCCCTGTTTTTTTTAATTTTTTATTGTTTATTTTATTTCTAACGAAGTTCTTCCATCCTTTCTGCTGAACTATCTAAAGCCATAGTAGGTGGTTGCCATGTTATTTCTGTTTTTGCTTATGGTTTTTTGTAGGTCATCTTGTCTATGAATTGTGCTCTTGCCAAACTTCTTTAGTGCTTAAATGGTCCTTATTCTAAAATGTAGATGTTTTGTATCTTTCAAACTCAGTATGTAAGTGCAAGAATAACCTGAAACACAATTTCAAACTCAGTATGAGTGTGACTATAGTTTCCTGGACTGACTGAAACTTAAATGTTTTAGAAATAAAATTCCATTTCATTGCCACAGTGCTCTGGGAGTTTCTTTAGGGAGTCTTGCTATCGTGCAGACCGGACTTCTAAGCGACTACAGTTTTGTGAAGTTGCTGACTGTACAAAATTAGAAATGGTGATTGACCATGAGATGATGAATATAGGATACCTTGACTCGGTTTAATTAGAGGCCAGGACCAAAAAAGTTCCAACAACCATGTGATCATCTGGTCCACTACTGTTCATTGCTGGATTCAAATTCCAACCTGCTTAATAAAGGTGGTTGAGACAGTTGTAATGTCTCTGAAAGACTATGGATCCTATAGAATTGTCTAACCAGCATATACATGTACTCTACAGCAATCCAAGCAGAAGTTTGAACCTCAGGCTAACAATCCTAATAAATAATCTTTTTACTAGTACTGTAGGAAACTTATTTTCTTTCTCCTTATATTCTACCTTATGAATAGAGCTTCTCGCGTCCTTCTTTTAGTTATGATGGAGTTGTAAAATCAAGTTATTGAGTTATCAGTATCACTGCTTTCTTGATGTTTCTTGCTTGGTTAATTCCAAGGGCCCTTGGTTTGTCATACCAATCTGTTGTATATGTTCGTTCTTCACAATAACTTACATGTGTTTTTGTCAGAGGAAAAACCTTTGTTGTTGCATTTATCGAAAATATTAATGTCTGATTCTTTCCTTTATTATTTTTTTGTTTTTTAGTTAAACGTAGAACCTGAAACTTTGGCTCCCTCATTTGTTGTATTCCTCATTTGGATTTTTATTGCACTTTGCTTGTGGGTATGGTCCATGTTGCTTAGTAACGTGACTAATATGACCTTTTCTATTTTTTCATCTTCACAATAGGAATTTGGTTTCATTTCCTTCTCTTTTTGAGAGTGCATTAGTTGTCCTGGAAAGAAAGGATAATCGGAATATAATAAGAACTAGACTATTCAAATTGTTTAAGGAATTATTTACATCATATTATGACCATACAATAGGTAGATTTTATGCTATAAAATGTAGATAATGGACTTGTTTACTCTTTTACTTCTTTTCTAGGTGGACAAATTTTCCCTTTGTTTTGTCTATACTTTCCATCATTGCTGTCACTGGTGCACAGAGGCTATTGCCTAAGGCCTGTCGCACGAGGTGCACACCTCGGTGTATATGCAAGCATATTTTCTATTTTTATTGTTCTCATATCGTTCTTGGAACTTCACCTTTAATTTTCTGTGTGCTTGGTAACTATTGCTATATTTTTTTGTACTCTTGAGCATTTCTGGAAGCAATTATTTCTTGCATGTTAATGTTCCGGTTAGTTTATTAGATGCACGCTTTGGTATCTCCACTGTTGGGTATATTTATCTTGTGGTCAGCATTTAATAGCTGTCTTTCAACTTCATGATGAGAATACCTTCTCAACGATTCTTAGGTATTCTGGTTGCTACTTGCGTAAGTTCTGTAGTTTAGTGAATACCCACCTGCAAGTTCTGAGGACTCTTGAATTTTCCAGTTGGAATAACCTGCCATTCAATCTATGTGGATCGCAGTTTTCTGTTCTTTTGATTCCAAATTTCTTATATATTTGCTTGCCTTCATTTGCAACTCCCCAAACCAGTGAGCACTTACATACACAAACACTGTTATCAAAGGCGTTCTGGGAAGTTCAGTGTACTGCCAAAGCACCCTCGGCAGAGGCACGGCGCTTAGCGAAGGGGAGGCACACGCTCCATGCAACCTTGTGAGCATATCCTGCCGCCTCCAAGGCAATTTTGAGGCAGTTCCTACCCAATATTGATGTGAGCACGATGTTGTGGAGCAAAGTCTCCCTTATAGCTCAACCATTTCGTTCGAAGATTCAGAGAAGAGTACAAATGGACTGGCATTCGACAATTCCGGGCTCTCGTCAATTGTTGAGAAATGGTAGGTGCTGCTCTGCTTTTTTGGATCTTCGTGTTGCTTTCGTCTCTTGTTCTGCTCGGGCTGGTTCTTAGGTCCTACCTTAGTTCTAGTAGGTAGGACCGGTCGGAGAATCGTCTGCTCACTCTAGGCCCCTTTTCTTTTCCCCTCGTAAAACTGAAGACAATCTGTTTCGGAGAATCGTCTTATTTTGTCGGAGAATCGTCTGCTCCCTCGTAATTCGTCTGTTTTTTTGTGGGAGGGAGTGCTTCCTTGCTAGAAGCACGACCGGTTAGTCGGTAGGACTGTCGGAGAATCGTCTTGCAGAATCGTCTTGCTTTGCTGTTTGGTTTTTATCGTGGCAGGTCTTGCTTCCTTGCTAGAAGCACGACCTGCCTTCCTCTTGCTTTGCTGTTTGGTTTTTATCGTGGCAGGTCTTGCTTCCTTGCTAGAAGCACGACCTGCCTTCCCGAGGAGCTTTTTCAGAGGTTCTTCTTCCGCCTTCTTCCACTTAGTCTTCCTTTATCTACGCAATTTCTTTAACATTCTAAATTCCATCTTTGCTTCTCGCCGTTCCTTGCAAGAGATACCTCGCATTTCAAAACGTTTAACTTCATTTCTTTCAAGATTTCTTCCACGGCCTCCATTGTTCCTTTGTATTGCTCTATTTCCCACTGTTCTGGTGCTTCCTGATTTTTGCAGATAGCAGGAAAGACTTTTGTCTGTCCGTTCACTTTAACCTTTATTTCCAAGGGCCAGTTAACGTAATCGCTCCCTTGATTGTTCTTACTTCTTTGTACGCTTATGACACTCCATACTTCTTCATTATCAGGTTGATCGTCATATGCTCGGACCCTTGTTAAGTACCTTCTTTCAATTTGATCTAAAAAGATGTTTTTTATGACTCCCCTTTTCTCATAGGGCTCTTCCTCTTCCTCTGTTATCTCCGTCTCATTCTCCTCCCTGAATATGTGTTTCCATGCCTTCTCCTTCTCTCCTTCCTTTTCCTTTTATCGGTATGCTAGCGAAGTCCAATAAAGCAATTTCATTCACTGCTTCTCCCTAATTTTTGTACTCTCTCCCTTGTATAGTGGCGATTTCCCATACAAATATGATGTATCCCTTAGCTATTCTTATGGTTCTCCCCCTGATGCCATATATACGTCCCTTGTTTGATAGGAGGATTGCCTTACTTTCTTTTAAAAATTGCAGTTCCTCGCGGTGCTCTCTCTCCCGTACGGGATTCTCAATTATACTGAGTGTCTCCCTCCACTTTTGTGCTTTCTCTACCAGTGCTTTTTTTTTCCTCTTCTATTGGGACGATTACTCCTTTCCAATTATTGTATTGTAATGATACGTCCCTTTGTATACCATCGTTAAGGTAGGGACTTTTGGAAATTCTTCTTACCATACATCCATACAAGGTGGCTACAATTCTTTCCTCCTACAATTGTTCTATGTTCGTTGAGAATCTTATCCTATAGAACCTCGCTCTAAAGGGTCAGTGGCTCTTCATTATTTGAGGTAATTTGTTGGCAATCATAATTATTAGTACGTTCCTCTTTTTCTTGAAAACCTTCGAGTATTTTGAGTCCAAGCGATATTCTTGCCCATCAAGCACCTTTAAAAGGTTATTAACGAAAGAGGATCCCTCCATGGTGGACCCTACGCTTTCTCCTCCTTGGTCGCTTATCTCGGTGTGCTCGTGATATTCGTCGAAGACTCACATATCATAATGATCGTTAGCCCCTGCAAAGTCATTTCTTCTGGCGCTGGCAAAATAAATTCTTAGCACTTTGGCTAAAAAGTGTATAAGGAGTGTTTTCTGTGTGCTGGGCTCACCATATATGAACAATTGCTTTGTTTTAATCGGCCTTCTGAAGCATAATTGACAGTCAATCCAATCTATGACGAGATATTTTTCTTTTATCTCTTCCACATCATACTCCCTTACTTCTCCCTTATCTTTTAAATAGTCGATGATTCTTTCAAAAACACTGGTTTCTATATCCTTTAATATTTTTAGGTCTTACTGAATAGGCTATGTCTGGTCTGAAAACATAGAATACATCAGGCTGCCTACAGCACCTCGGGAATGTGTGTCATCCTCAACGGATCTTCCCTATTTAGGCGCTGTTAAGCCCTTAGACAATTTCTCATTCTTCAATTCAATAAGTATTCGTTTTTTCTATATAAAGACGGATTTTTTTGTCCAATCGACAAACCTAGTTCTCTGATCTTGCTATGACCATGAGGTTGCTTCATCTTTCCCCTCCTCTTCCGGGAGATCTGGATAAATTGCTTCTGGGATCTCATCTCTGTAGGCCGGGATACTCTCTACTCGCCCATGAATGAACAAAAGGAGGACGACTTTATAGGTATAGGGGGCTTTTTCTCAGGTACACTCTCTTTCTTTCCTTTTTTTCCAATTCCCTGTGGACCTTCATGACTAGCTTGCCTGCTTCCCTCCTATCCTCCTTCCCGGCCTACCTCGCCCCATTGCCCAAAGCAAGCCCAGTTTGAATCATTTCTAAGGGCAAACTGCGCCGAACTACTTGAGAGAGAACTCGACGAACTATTGATTGACTTTCCTCGAATTGAATCAGAAGAAGCGGAATCATCGGCATAAGAATCTGAGTTAACTTCGGATAAATCGCGTATAAAAAAAAGATCAGGTAGCGTAGGCTTGCCTCCCTCGAAAAAGAAAACTGACCTTCTTACCTTATGAAGCCTTACTGCCCTTTACCAAACCTACTCGCTCGCCGAGCTTCTTTTATCTTGGTTTTTGGCTTTTTAACTCGAGTTGTTTTAGTCGCTTTGGTCATTCTTTATCTGAAGAGATAGGTGGTCGAGAAAGAGAGATGACTGACTTCCTAAGGACCCACAGAGAGAGAGGTTTTCCGGGCTACTATAAACGGACGCAAATGAGATCCAATATAAGGTCCAGAACAGAAGTTCCATAATCGAGATCTTGGCATCCGGATTTTCTTCCGGAGGAGTAGGCTTCTTCCGCTTAGCGAGTGAGACCAAAGCGTTCACCTGGGTATGAGACCCTATATGAATTGAATTTTTAATCTATTTTATATAGTTTGTGGGTTATCAAGTTTAATACACTGCTCCCACTTAACTGGACCGCAATTACCCAGCCCCAACCCTTATACTTAGGGCCGTAGGCCACCTTTTCTCACTCTCTCGCTCCTTTCTCCTTAAATGGCTGCGAGACCGGCACTGGCAATCAATTGTGACCGGTGATCCGGCGGCAAACTTCGACGAGGTAGATATTTTTAACAGTCATCTTTTTTTAATCTCCTTCAATAAAATGTTTAATTTTTATTAATAATTTGTTTTTTCTGTTTATATGATCATCTGCAAAAAAAGACTTTGCTTTTGTTTTTTGTTAGATCCTTTTTTTGTTTGGGAATGACTTTTACCTTTTGTTTTTTGTATAGTCTAAACAGAAAAATCTTACACAGTTGCACCTTGTTTTTTAATGATATTACTCATAATGTTTGAAGCTTGAGTCTTGCAATTGTCTATAGTACCCTTGACAATTCATTGGATGGATAATTACTGCTTGGAATCTTAAAATATTTAAACCTGTAGTTACTGTTTTACTGAGACTGATGGTTGAAACTATGTTTTGGGGGCATGTGCTTCACTTCACTGAGGCGTGGGCATTGCCATTTGCAAAGCCTTGATAACACTGTACACGTGTGCATACCCGCACGCACATCATAACAGTAAAACAACAGAAAGCATCATCTCCCCTCAAACTTAACTTTTGCCAGTTGAACTATAAGCTAGTATTCACTTTGGCTCTTATGTCAATCTTTTATGCAAAGCTTTTACAGTAAACATTTGTCATTCCCTTCAGAAACAAGATCTGGGTGATCAACATAAAAGTGCGGCAAGTGTTACTCTTTTACAGGCGCAGTCTGAGGGGCAGGACTGTGGAAGTCATGCAGATGACCCGACTGTCTTACTTGAGGAGATACTTAACTTGGACACTTATATTAATGAACCTGGACTGCAGGATGGCTTTAATAGCAGTAATGACATGGGAGAAAATTCTGGAGGCATGGTAGAACAGTCGCACAGCCCTTCAGGCCAGAATGATGGATATCTGGAACTAAAAGACATTTTTGCTGATTCGAATGGTCCTTGTAATACCAACTTGACTGATGTTCTACGTGTGCACAATGATCGTTCTGTGGACAATGGTCTAAATGAAGCTAACACTTGGTTGGAAGCAGATGGCGCTGAAGAACTGAATAAAGTCTGTCAGCCAGCTGAGGCTATGTATAGTCTGCATCCTGATGACTTTCTTAATTCCGATATGGGTGGTTATCCTTCTGGTCAGCTCGCGGAAGAGGAGGTTGTGTTCTATGATGCACCGAGTGACGAACCTCCTAGCAATGAAGAATATTTTTCAAATATGGATGGCATTCAGTTCTCACCTGCAGCTGACTTATCTGGTTTTGATATGGTGGATGATTTAATGGCTTACTTTGACGCTACAGACAATAATTTACAATATGATGTGGGCTCCGAGTTTGTAGCCCAGTCGAATGCCGTTTCGGAGGTAATGCACTATCAGAAACTAGGATAATTCACTGTGTTCTTCTGGAGAAGCTTGGGGCTTTGTATGCACACAAAAGTAATGCATTGTTTATATGGCATCAATTTCAGGTTGAAGCTGATGCTTATCCCACAAGCAAAACAACAGTACAGGTTCCAGGGACAAGCATTGAAAGGGGTGCTTCCTCATCATTCACAGGTCCCACTAAGGAGTTGGAACGTGTATACGAGGATAAGGCTGCTGTAACAGGTGTGTTTTTAATGATTATGAGTTCGTAACTGATTCTTATTGTACATATTATTTTGAGCATCTATTAAATGTTTTACTCCGAGTTTTTCTGTTTTGGATTAAGTGCGTGCTTAGGTTAAGTTCTGTTCTTGTTAAGGTATTCAGTACCTTGTGGACTGTTTCAAGATATTCCCCTGTTCGTTCATCAGCTTGAATTGTCTGTCACCCACTCATTTCTTTTTGGGTTTATTCCACATAACCCCCCCTCGCACTTATTACCGTGGTTGTTTCATGTCCCGGGTTAATATATTTTGACACTTCTACCCTTGGTGAAATTTTAGCAGATATTGCCTCTTGGGAGAAATTGGTGAGTACATCTGAGGTATAAAATTTATTTAAAAAAACACAAACAAACAGATGGTCTATATGCAACAATAAAACTACAGAGGTAGTAAAAGTGTGAAACAACAATACTAAGGGGGTCTATGTGCAATTTTAACCCTTTCTTTTTTCCCTATAGTTGAAATACTCCTGAATATTTTTTGAACTTCCTAGATTGATTTGCTTTCTGAACAGATGGTGAAATGGAAAGTATATTATAGAATCACTTGTTACCCCTTTGTTTCCATTTTTATTTACAGTTTTGTAAAGTTGAAATGTAGATAGCCAATTTATTTTGGTCTAATTTCTATCGGATATTCTTGATGCAGATATGCAAGTGGGTAATACTTGGAATAACTCGCTTAGAAAGCGTGTTGTGGACATGTTGGGCTCGATCTCAGCACCACCAGCTATGGCTGAAGGTTCAGTTAAAGGAAAAGCTGCTCTATTTGCTTCAACAAACTCATCTAGCTCTGTTCAAGTTTCTACTGGTATCATCCAAATACACGGCATAACAGTAATGGGAAGTAGTGAAGAACACTGGACTCTGCAGAAGAA
This sequence comes from Asparagus officinalis, assembly GCF_001876935.1. Classification (NCBI taxonomy): domain Eukaryota; kingdom Viridiplantae; phylum Streptophyta; class Magnoliopsida; order Asparagales; family Asparagaceae; genus Asparagus; species Asparagus officinalis. Next base: position 12,300,352 of record NC_033794.1, on the reverse strand, counting down.
TGGAGACACGAGCTTCCTCCTTTCCTATGGCATGGCTGCTAACGGGAGATCTTTATGCTTCGAAACGAGCAAGAGGTTGCGGGGTGGAGCGCTGGGTATGCTGCTTAGAGGCGGGGTCTATCTCTTTGGCCTCTCGGTACTGGTTCTCTCTGCGAGCCTCAAGGTGGGCTTGTGTGTTTATACCAAGTGAACGAGTAGTGTTGGTTGATTATGGTACTCTCTCTCTGCCAGCTTCAAACCGAGTTTGCGTTAGTTGATTATATAGTAATGAATCTAGGTGGTTAAATAATTTTATGATTTATAGTGGGTTTCCTAAGGATTTGGTAAGGATGAAGGACCAACAAGTCATTTATAACTTTTTGCTACGATGTGTATTACTAGCTCTTCATGTTGTAACCGAAGCATTGAGACTAACGGTGTAACTTTATAAATGACTCTTATAGTATTTTGATACCTAAAATTGCGTTCATGCTCAAATTTCGACGCGTGACCGGTTGGTAAATGTTTATTATGGTTGTATTTTGACGTGATTACCTTATTATTTGCAAGTACCTACTGTCATTGCTTGCGGAGGTGTCGATTATGCTGAGCAGGTTTGTTATTGATGCTATTATAAGTTAATAAAATGATTGAAGTTTATGCTGATGAATGAATCTGCTTGCAGGCAAACCCCCAAACATGAGCAGCATTATAATTTGTAAGGTAGCGTCGGACCTTTCCTCCCCTAGTTATCCGTGCACGGAGAATTGCATTTCTTCATAGAAACCATACTCACTTTCATAGTGGGAGTTTTGGGTAAATTTTTTTTATGGTCAATATTACCTTTGCTGTTTTTAGCTATTACATTATCAATTCTAATTAATAAAATAATTTTTGATGTGATATATTATAATGTGATCCTATCCTAATTAAATAAAATATCTTTAACAAGCTAATTAAATGAAATATGTGTAAGAGGATTTAAAGTTACAAATAAATAGGATAAGATCACAAACCAATTAAAAAAAATGAATTTAACGATGATTCATACATGTTAATGGGTAATATATATTTTAGAAGGTATTTTTTGGGCAGCGTAAGCTAGGAGTAATATATTTTAGATTTTAAATGAATTCTCTCACAAATAATGAGTAAACAAATTGAATAAATAAATACGACGGCAAACCAACAAATAATCAGATAAGCAATC
>NC_033794.1:12297663-12299153 GCF_001876935.1 Asparagus officinalis | reverse complement strand
GAACAACTGCCTTAACAATATGAATTTTATAGGCATAATCCTATGAATTAAAAAAAATAAAACATTAAAACATATGAAAAAAAAATGAATTTAAACAATCACCTTGAGTAACTTGAAGTTATAAACAACAACTAGAAAATTTAAAAAGTAAAAACAACTCCCTGTGAAAAATCTAAAAGTTACCGGGAAAATCTGAAAACTACAAAAAACATATTTAATGTCCTCCTCGCCTTCTGTATCTTGCTTGTACATCTTAGCGTCTGTGTAGTACAATTTAGAGGCTCTGAATGGCCTGTTTTCTACAAAGGCCTTATGTACTTTCCCTTCTTACATATTGAAAACAGGGGTGAAATCTAGTGGCTACCAAACTAAAAAAGTTACAACCACCCCTAATTTTTAGAAATTTTTGGATAAGGCTCTAAAATCTTTAATTACATCCTGAAAATTCAAATATTATAATAACCCTGGAAATTTTAGAAATTATAGAAAGCAAAGGATAAGTCCGAAAATTATAAAAAACACGTAAATTTTACTTGATCGGCACTTTTAACAATCTGAAATACAAAAAACCAATGAAAATTTACAAATTACTACAACCCTAAAAAATCATTAAAAGTTACAAGAACACATCGAAGAAATGAAAAATTAAACAAAACACCTCGAAAAATAGAAAATTTTTATTAGCCATATGAACAATCTTAAACTACAAAGCCCCCGATAATTTTAAAAATTATAAAAACCCCTGTGAATATTTGAAACTACAACTAACATCTTGAAAAATATCTTTAAATTCTAAAGGTTGCAAACAACTCTCTTAAAAATCAAAAAAATACAAACAAGTCCCAAACTTACAAATAATCTCCGTTAAAATTCAAACTGAAAATACAAAAATATTGACTTTGGAGTTGAAATTACACAATGCTAGCTAGCATTTTTATGGACACATAGTTTTTGGTTAGAAATATTTTACCTATACTAAAAATCATATTAGGTTTGTGTTTAGTAATTGGTATCATCTTGATACATAGTTTGTTTTTTTTTTGGAAAATTGCTTCTAGGCCCTAAAATCTAACTTTCAATGTGCTCCAGCCCCCCATATTTTTTTAAATGTGCTGCAGCCCCTTGTTTTTGAAAAAATTATGTCCAGACCCCTCCATCATGATTCCAGCTCATGCTAACAGATGATTAGACATACCAGCTCATGATTAGACATGCTAGCTGGCTTAAATCCCAATTTTACCCTCCTCTTTCTCATGCCAGCGGAAGTTAACTCTTACAGTTAACATGTTAACTCTTAGGGCTAACATGTTAACTCTTACTGTTAACATGTTAACTCTTACAGATAACATGTTAACTGTTAAGAGTTAACATGTTAACCGTAAAAGTTAACATGTTAACCCTAAGAGTTAAATGTTAATATAATAAACATGATCGCCGTCGGTCACGCGAAGTTCCTCGGGACGACGCCGGCGACGAAGCGGGGAGGGGGC
>NC_033794.1:12285007-12297651 GCF_001876935.1 Asparagus officinalis | reverse complement strand
TGGCGGCGGAGCGGGGGAGGGAGGCGGAGCTGGGGAGGGAGGCGGGGGCGGGGGAAGAGGAGGAACGGAGGAGGAGAGGGTGTAAGGGAGGGGTAAAATCGAGATTTTTGAAGAGGTTACATTGGAACTTGAGGAGAGGGGTCTGGACATAATTTTTTCAAAAAAAAGGGGTTGCAACACATTGTTGAAAGTTTGGGGGGCCGTGGCACATTGAAAGTTAGATTTTGAGGCATAGAAGCAAATTTTCATTGTTTTTTTATTAATGTTGATATATAGTTTTATGTGTTCTCAAACTGATGGTCTGTATCATGTAACTAATCTGCTTTGTCAAGTATAGATTTAATATGAATTTCTAATTGATATATAGTTCTATATGTTCTCAAACTAATGTTCTGCATCTTGTAGCTAATCTGCTTTGTCCAGTGTAGATTTAATATGAATTTCTCATCGCACTATGCATTTACTATGTGGCATAATATATGTAAAATATTACAAGTTGGAATCTTTTATATGCCTTTTAGATTAAAGTTCTGACATTTCTTATAGCATAACTAAATTCAATGCAATAACAAGCTTGATATCAGTATACAAAACGTTATCGGTCTTATCATCATCAAGTAGAGATTTAAAAAAAATAATATCATTTAGTACGATGTATTGTATAGTAACTATGCATGAACTATTAGACAAATGAGTTATAGGAAAAAAAACATAAAATAAAACAAAATAATCAAATTATCTGACCACGTGCATCAGATGTGCATCCCATCTAGTTCTTTAAATCATCCAAGCTTTTTCAGTGACCTTCAAAGACTTTCATATATATTTTTGGAGGGTTCATTTTTTTTTTCAATGAAAAAACAATCAAACGCTAATTACAAAGATTCTGTGCACGTCTGCAACCCCTAATGAAGTTAATAGAAAACAACCCTCAACCAACCCTTGAAAAGAACAGGGAAAAAGAAGGAGCACTCTTCTCTGTCGACTCAAAAGGTAAGTTAATATATGACAATTTGACAATTTTCATTCTCAAAACAAAGCGTACATAAAGAAAAATTGAGAATTGATTTTAAAGATCACTCATAGAAGTACACAGTTAAAAGAAAAGAAAAAGGAAAAGAAAACATTTGAGAACTGAGTAGAGACATATAAGCACAGAAAGGATCAAAGCTATGCCCGTGCAGCTTTTATGAAGGCCTCAGCGGATGGCGAATGCTCTTCAAATGGAGAGACCAAGTTAATTTGCAAACACATTAAGTTTTACTTGAGCTGTGACTTCGGGATGCAGCTTAAGCTCCGCAGTATACTCTCCAGTTTCACGGATTTCTGGAACAGAGACAATTCTCTTGTCGATATCCCTGCAAAGCAAATACGAAAAAGGGGGGGAAAAGGTGTGAGTCCAGTTGTACATTAGGTTCAGTTTCACTTAGATATGTCCAGAGAATACCTCTGTAGTTGTGCCTTAATTATGTCAACAAGATCTTGGGCAGTAACACTAGCAGAGGAAAGAACAGCGGCATATTAGATTAACAATGTCGAGAGAGAGAGAATAAAAACTTAGAATATTGTAGTAAAATAAAACTCTGCTGACTGCGCCTTCGATGTAAAATTACCTTCCAAATATTTGTTTTCCTTTCCCACCTTTCCGTTTCACCTTGAAAGCCCCTACCGTTTGGAAAATTCGAGCAAGTTGTTGTGCCTCTTCTTTTACCTGGAGAGGATAACAAGGCTTGTTTTAGAAAAATATTTGAGCAGAGGTAAAGTAGTGAACATACTCAACTTGATAAAGCATAACTTTGCTGGTCTCGGTGAAACAGAGACAAATAAAACGAAGGTCCCAATAAAAAAGAATAAGATCAAAAATCTCCACAAATTTATTCATACTTTCTTAGCTACGAAGACTCGTTCCAAAGGCATGACTGGTTGAGCCATCTGAACTTTAGATGGTTGACGTCCGAATAGTCCTTCAACATATTCTGATTATGGAATTCCAGGCTTTCAATAGTTTATCAACTTTCACTAAAATTATAATATTGTTGTCTCGAGTCCATTGCGTTAAGAAGTCGGCATCCCGCAATAAGAAGGAATCCTCATACTGGTTTATGGATATAAGGATGCTAGAATGATCGTTGGGATGTAATAAGATTATATAGTTAATGGAGCAAAGAGGAACGTAGACCTAAAAGAACTTGGTTGGAGCAATTAAGAAGGTATGATAAGAGTGAACTGGAGGGAATGACCCATAATAGCAATTGTGAACTCGTGGGATTAGGATTAGTGGGCCACTCCCACGTGAGTACTGCAAGCAGCACAAAGAAAACGCGTGAGCAGGTGAGGTGAACGCATGGGGGCCACGAGTTAGAAGCATAGCCGCGGGAGCACTTTTTTTTTCGTTTCAATCACGAGATGCAGGCCCACCCGATTCCGTAACTAAATATTTCTCTTCAGATTGGTTCTAGGGCTGTGTGCAAGCGAAGGAGTTTTTGGGCACGGAACTTTTGTTAGGCGGCTGCAGCAAAGAGGGCAGATGCCAGGAGATTTGTTTTGGCTGCGGGGATTCTTTGCGGCAAGAAGAAAAAATGCATGCTTTTGTGCATCCTTTTGTAGAGAGATATTGTGAGGGATTTGAGAGTTTGTTTGAGGGTTTAGGTTGTGAGTGATTGTAAACCCTAGTTGTATACTCTCCCTCTAATAGTAGATCTCCCCCCTCCTTGCCCCGTGGACATAGGCAATTTGCCGAACCACGTAAAATTAGTTGTATCGCTATTTGTGTGATTTGTAATAGTTTTTAGGTTCCCTCGACAGGTCAGTCCTAGAACTGCTAGAACTGATGAGAGGAAGAGCTGATATCTCACTTGGTTGAGATATTTTGCTTAAGGTTCCTGTTTCCTTTGTGAAACAGGATTTCCTATTGCGACCTGACTCTCTTGTTGTGCTGCCGAGGTGCTGCTGAAATTTTAGCGGCGCGCAACAAGTGGTATCAGAGCCAGGTTTCAGATCTAGGGTTTTGGCGTTTGGTGGAGGAAGAATTTATGTGAAGCTTGGTTCTTGGAGTTCTAGGCTTCAGTGGAGATAGCATTAGGAGTTGCCGTTGGAGATTTCGTTTTCCTCGTGTGGATAGGAAATCTATTTGGAATCCGATCTAGGGTACAGTTGGGTGGTTCCTAATTTTTATCAAATTTATTCTTTCTCTATAATTTTGGAGTTAGTTTGCAATGGGAGAAGAAGGTGAAAGCAGCAAGTCGATGGCGAGTACAATACAAGTAGGTTTTCAGAACACTAAGATTAGTGTGGTGAAGTATGACGGTAAAATCAACTTTGGTTTGTGGATGAGCGACGTACAGGATGAGCTCAATGCTCAGAATTTGAAAGAGACCATCATGGTCCACGAGAGGCCACCTAAATATGATTAGGCGATATGGGAGAAGATAAATAGGAACGCGTGTGGGGTGATCAGGTCCTGTTTGGAACAAGAACTGAAATATAATGTGATTGGGGTGACGTCTGCAATGAAGATGTGGGAAATTCTCAACAACAAGTATCTCACGAAGAATGTTGAGAACATGTTGCACTTGCTGCGAAGACTCTTCAGATTTCAGATGTCCAGAGGCACCTCACTAGCGGCGCATGTGAACAACTATACTAAGTTGTTGTCGGACTTGGCGAATGTTGATGAGAAGATATCGAATGAGTACAATGCTATTATCTTATTAGCCTCCTTACCGGATGAGGAGTATGATACATTCGTGCTCATTTTGTTGAACGGGGGATCTTCTATCAGCTATAGTGAAGTGACTAACGCATTGACCAATTACGATTTGAGGAGGAAGGACAAGGAAACTTCTCGTGCTAGCACTTCAGGAGAGGCCTTGTCGACGAGAGGTAGAAGTCCATATCCGAAAGGTGATAATAGAGGAAGATCAAAGTCTAGAGACCGCCACCAATTAGCAAAGAACCAATGTGCATTCTGCAAGAAGCAGGAACATTGGAAGAGAGATTGCCCGAAGCTCAAGGAGAAGGAGAATGACAAGGAGAAGGGCCTGAAGGCCAATGAGGTGAATATTGCGAAAAACGATGATTCCGATGATTCGAACTTTTCTTTACTGATTACTCCGGAGGTGAACCACTTGGATGCATCAGATTGGATGCTTGATTTCGGCGTTACCTATCATGTGACCCCTAGACGAGATTAGTTTGCATCTTTTGAGAAGCTCGATGGGGGAGTGTAGTCATGGGAAATGATCAATCCTGTGGCATTTGTGAGATAGGTACTGTGCGGATCCGGATGCACGATGAAGTAGTTCGTGAATTGAAGGAGGTGAGATTCGTTTCTCAGCTGAAGAAGAATCTTATCTCAGTCGGAGCTTTGGAGGCAAAGGGATTCAATGTGACTTTCAAAAACGCTGTAGCGAATGTTACTAAGGGATCATTGGTGGTGATGAAGGGAGTCCGCAATCGGAATTTGTATTATCTGAAGGGAAGCACCGAGATTGGCCAGATTGCTTTGGCTATTTCAGAAGCGGACATGAGTAGACTTTGGCACTATAGGTTGGGGCACACATGTGAAAAGTCACTGCAGGCATTGTGCAAGCAGGGGTTATTGAAGGGAGCCAAGAGTGGGAAGATTGAGTTCTGTGAGCACTGTGTTCTTGGCAAAAAGACGAAGGTGAAGTTCGGGACTGTCATTCTTCAGACGAGGGGCATCCTGGACTACGTGCACACAAATGTTTGGGGTCCCACCAAGACTGCATCACTTGGTAGTCGACATTGGTTCGTCACGTTCGTTGATGACTATTCTAGGCGTTGTTGGGTGTACACCATGACGAAGAAGAGTGAAGTCCTAGATATATTTGTGGAGTGGAAGAAAAGATTGAAACTACAGACTGGGAGAAAGATCAAGACGTTACGATCCGACAACGGCGAGGAGTACACATCAGACCCCTTTCTGCAGCTATGTCGAGACGAGGGTATAGAGAGACACTTCACGGTTAGTCATACACCGCAGCAGAATGGGGTGGCAGAGAGACTAAATCGGTCTTTACTGGAGAAGATCCGATGCTTATTATCGCAGAGTGGTTTGGAGAAGATCTTTTGGGCTGATACACTTACATATGCGAGCCACCTCATTAATAGGCTGCATTCATCTGCGATTGAGGGGAAAACCCCTATGGAGAAGTGGTCGGGAGAGCCAGCGCGAGATTATGACCAGCTCAAGGTATTCGGATGTCCTGTATTTTATCATGTGAGAACAGATAAATTGAAACCTCGAGCTAGGAATGTCATATTTGTAGGATTCAAACGTGGTGTCAAGGGATACAAACTTTGGAATCTAGTTGATAAGAAGATTGTGCTGAGTAGGGACGTCACATTCGATGAGGCTTTTATCTTGAAGCTTCTCAGCTCTCATCAGGTGGAGAGCGACCCGACGGAAGAGATATCGCAGGTGGTGGAGATCGATGCAGCTCCACATTATCCAAATGGTACAGTATCCATTAGAGTGCCGACTGAGGTGACATCAGGCGAGCACGACGGTAACATGGAGGATACGGGTACTAATATGCAGGATCAAGGACCGACGACTCAGGTTCAGGATTCGATTGCGGTTCGGAGACAGAGGTGAAACATACAGATTCCAACACGGTATGCCGACACAGTTACGTATGCACTTTCGGTGGAGAGTATCGATGAGATGGTACCTACTACATTCAAAAAGGCCGACCAGAGTTCGGAGACTGATTCGTGACAGGTGGCTATGCAAGAGAAGATGAAATCTCTTCATAAGAATGATACATGGGAGCTTGTTGAGCTTCCAAATGGACGGAAGACAATTGGTTGCAAGTAGGTATACACGAAGAAGGAGGGCATTGAGGGCACTCCATTAAGGTTCAAAGCTAGGTTGGTTGCGAAGGGCTATGCATAGGAGGAAGGTATTAACTATAATGAGGTTTTCTCTCCGGTGGTGAAGCATTATTCGATTCGGATTTTGCTAGCTTTGGTGACACAGTATGGTTTGGAGTTAGATCAGTTGGATGTGAAGACGACATTTCTTCATGGTGATCTTGATGAACAAATATATATGACTCAGCCATTGGGATTCCGAGCTGTAAGGAAAGATAAGTTGGTTTGCAGATTGAAGAAATCGCTATACGGTTTGAAACAGTCTCCTCGATAATGGTATAGACGATTCGATGGTTTTATGATTGGTCATTCGTACACTCGGAGCCAGTTTGATCCTTGCGTATATTTTCACAAGTTAAAAGGAGGTGCGTACATCTATTTGTTACTTTATGTCGATGACATGTTGGTTGCTATATTTTCACAAGTTAAAAGGAGGTGCGTACATCTATTTGTTACTTTATGTCGATGACATGTTGGTTGCCTTTATTTCCAGATCGGCTATAGATGAGTTGAAAGTTCAGCTTTCAAATGAGTTTGAGATGAATGACTTGGGTAAGGCCAAATGCATTTTGGGAATGGAGATCGACAGAGATAAGAAGAAGGGCAAAATTTGTTTAACACAGGTGGTTTATTTAAAAAAGGTTCTACAACGATTCCATGTTAGCATGGATACGAAGCCAGTTGGTGTACCTTTGAGAGCCCATTTGAAGCTTTCAGCTGGTCTTTCACCAAAGTCAGTTGAAGATCGAGAGTTGATGTCGAAGACTCCATATACGAGCGCGGTTGGGAGTTTGATGTACATGATGGTATGTACGAGACCAGATTTATCATAGGCGGTGAGCATGATATCGAGATACATGTACGATCCAGGAGTGGGTCATTGGGACGCCGTGAGATGGATTTTGAGGTACATTCGAGGTACGCTCAATGTTGGTTTAGTTTATGAGCGGGACACTACAGATGGACAGTTATGTATTGGTTATGTTGATTCGGATTATGCCGGGGATTTGGATAAACGCTGGTCTACAACGGGGTATGTGTTCATTTTGACCCGTGCGCCGGTGTGTTGGAGATGCACCTTACAGTCGACGGTGGCTTTGTCTACGACGGAGGCAGAGTATATGACAGTTACAGAGGCTGTGAAGGAGGCTATTTGGCTTCGAAGACTTTTGGAGGAACTTGGTATATCGTAGAGGTCCGTCACTATTCATTATGATAGCATGAGTGCTACTATTTCGCGAAGAATCAGGTTTTCCATGTGCGAACGAAGCATATTGATGTTCGTTATCACTTCGTTCGGGATGTTCTTGAAGATGGTGATGTGGAAATTGTGAAAGTCCACACGAAGGCACTTCGTTCGGGATGTTCTTGAAGATGGTGATGTGGAAATTGTGAAAGTCCACACGAAGGATAATCCGACAGATATGCTCACTAAGGTGGTTCCGAGCAACAAGTTTGATCATTGTCGAAACTTGTTGCATATTCGTAATTGTTGAGGCCGTTGACAGCTATTTGGGTGAACTACGTTCGGCTTGATTCATTGGACAAGAGGATACATAGGCAGTCTTTACGATGCAGCCGGTTTGGATTAGTTGATGGGGGTAAGATTGTTTGGACTCTCGTTCGGGTCCTCGACTTGTTATGGATTGAGTTCGTACTGGACACAACAAGTTAGGACATTTGGATGCTTTGGTGTCGGCTCAGTTTTGAAAAAACTTCACCGAGGTGGAGAATTGTGAACTCGTGGGATTAGTGCTCGTGGGATTAGGATTAGTGGGCCACTCCCACGTGAGTACTGCAAGCAGCACAAAGAAAACGCGTGAGTGGGTGAGGTGAACGCATGGGGGCCACGAGTTAGAAGCATAGCCGCGTGAGCACTTTTTTTTTCGTTTCAATCACGAGATGCAGGCCCACCCGATTCCGTAACTATATATTTCTCTTCAGATTGGTTCTAGGGCTGCGTGCAAGCGAAGAAGTTTTTGGGCACGGAACTTTTGTTAGGCGGCTGCAGCAAAGAGGGCAGATGCCAGGAGATTTGTTTTGGCTACGGGGATGCTCTGCGGCAAGAAGAAAAAGTGCAGGCTTTTGTGCATCCTTTTGTAGAGAGATATTATGAGGGATTTGAGAGTTTGTTTGAGGGTTTAGGTTGTGAGTGATTGTAAACCCTAGTTGTATTCTCTCCCTCTAATAGTAGATCTCCCCCCTCCTTGTCCCGTGGATGTAGGCAATTTTTCGAACCACGTAAAATTGGTTGTATCGCTATTTGTGTGATTTGTAATAGCTTTTAGGTTCCCTCGACAGGTCAGTCCTAGAACTAATGAGAGGAAGAGCTGATATCTCACTTGGTTGAGATATTTTGCTTAAGGTTCCTGTTTCCTTTGTGAAACATGATTTCCTATTGCGACCTGACTCTCTTGTTGTGCTGCCGAGGTGCTGCCGAAATTTCCGCTGCGCGCAACAGCAATGAATAGAAGAATAGAATTTATGTAGCTGCCAACAAAATTTTGTGATAGAAGCTTTGTTAGTGTTGTATATTGGCTTCTTTCATTTCCTTCAAACAAACAAAGAAAAGGCGTGCATGCCCCATCAGGGTATCTTGCACATGATCATCCCATTGAATAGTAGAGGTGAAAGGAAGAAATGGATATCTCAAAATACAAGCTCTCAGGTAAACACCAGACCTGTATTTGAGCATAGCAGAGGAAACTTGTCTTGTCCTCACCTTATGAGAAATAAACAAACATCTGAAAAAGGAGAAGCATCAACATGATACATGATCATGCCAATTGCTGATTCAAAATTCGAGTTAAAGCATCCATGCTGTTTCAAAACCTCCCTCAAAGGATAAAGAGGGTAAGACCCACCTAGTTTCAATAACATGCCTTAAGTTCCCACTTCAATTTAAACTTGTTCTGAAATTCAAAGATATATGGAAGAAGCAAAATGACATAATTGTTTATTCTCTTCTTATGTACAGGAAGTCCAATGTTCACCTCACCAACCTTAATTGAGATGTGAGGATGGAGCATTATTGTCAACTAGTTGGCACCAAAGGTGTATCTTGATACTTGGAAGCATGTCATGGAATTGTGGGCAATATAACCAACATCCTATAAAGGACATTGGAAGTACTTATACATGTCGTCACTGTAAAAAAAATATTCTGACAAGTTTGGCTTTGGCAGGAGCATCGTAAATCCAACAAAAGGTACTGGAGTTTGTGAAAGAACACTGGTTTCAGTAAAGTGAAAAATAAAAGTTTTTTTTTTGAAATGTAGGGATAATTTATAAAAGGCACCGATCTTGTCATATGGCATGCAGGTTGAAAGTAGCATGTCATGATCATATTAAGTTAGTTGAACCCTTACCCGCTTCTTCTCAGCCTCAATTCGCTCCTCTTCCATCTGCATTTCTCTGGATAAAAATCAGTATGAGGTTACAGCTAAAAAGAAATATTAGGACGTACATATAGTAAAGTATAAGGCTCCACCATCAAAGGAACACAGGCAGGCGGTGATGATCTTAAATTGCATAGTGTTTTTACTCATCCATATAAATGAGAATTTTTTTTAAGGTAAAGGGATGAAATAACAATACTGAGATAGATGTGTAAGAATGATTGAGCATGTAAGAAGCTTGAGTTTGCTGTTATGAAAAATAACATGGGAGAAAACTATTTGATACGTGCAACAAAGACAATATATCTAAAATTTAGGATAGAGTAAAAAGGATTAGATGATACCTAAGAAAACTTGAATATATGAAAATAAAAAGGACGCATTGTTGTGGTTAGTTTAACTTTAACCAAGGATATGACTCTTTAGAAAAGGATTGGAATATTAGAAAAGTTGGCTGTGCAAGGGAATGGGGTCCTTGTGCATGATTTTCTTTAGCTCCTCAATTGTAACATAGGTGGAATTCCAAAATTCCAAACTCTTCAGCCCCCCATGGTTTCTCATCCTTAGATCAATCAACCGATTACAATCCTATTAAAGATTGGATTGGAATTCAACTGTTTTTCACAAGATGGATGCTTTTTTTTATGGGTGCGTCATTACTTGGTCCGTTTCAACGAGACTCCAAAAAGCATTTTCTTCCTCGCATTATTGTAGGATCAACAGTCGATTCAATTGAATACCTATCATAAGTATGCATGGTATTGAATCAACAGATGAATGGGATTAATTAATAGGGAAAAAAAAACTTCATAATAATAAAGCATTATTTGCACTTTAACAACCCAAATTTTCACCCTTGAGTCCTATTTTGACGTTAATTTGACAATTTCATACTCTAAAGCCCTAACCTTGCTCTCCACTTTCACCAAACCAGTAAAACCGAAATTTGGTAACGATATTGATTCTCATTCACTTTTCTACATTAATATCCTTAAGGGTGTCAACTTTTTTGCACATTGGGGTATCAAATCGTCGAAAAAGAACTTCAGGGTATCTTTTTTTTAATAAAAAGATGAAACTTCAGGGTATTAAAGTGCAAATGAGCCTAAATAACAGTCACTGAAATGACAGAACTAAAGAATTGAAACTGTGGAGGAACGAAGAGAGAATGATACTTGAGCAGGAGAGGAGTAACAATTTGGGCCTTTCCCAAAGGGAGAAGGTAATTGCGAAAGAATCCAGCTTTCACTTCGAGGAGTTCCCCTTTCTTCCCAAGCTCAGACATGTCCTCTTTCAGAATTATCTAAAATTTACCCAGCTCAGATGAATGCAAATGAGAATTACTTGAGTCAGGAACGCGAACAGATTCAGAATTTTTTTTATTGTTTATTTTTTTACCTTGCGGGTTTTCTTGGCTTTCTTCTGAGCTAAAACCCTGCTGATGGGCTGCTGCTGCTGCTGCTGCTGTTGATGCTTGTGTTGTGGGCTTGGAAAAGGGCCGGTGCCGATGCTGCAGCTCCATCTCAATGATGCCTGCAACTGCGACGCCATTGCTCCTCTTGCGACTGCTTTCACAGCTCGGATGATGATATCATCTTATCCTGTATACTTTCTGGGCTTTTTTACTATTGTGTTGGGCTGGTCTGTAGGGGGGCCTCCATCAACCGGATGCATTACTCTTCCATTTTATTTACGGGGTTCTTTTCTCCGCCAATATTGGTCATTTATAAATCTTTAAGGGTTAATTGCGTACAGACCCCGTGTAGCATCACCCAATTGCAAACACACTCTCTATAGTTCTATTTGTTGTGAATGACCCTACGTAGCTCTGGATCTGCTATAGTATTGACCCAAATCGAATACACCTCTTAGAGTCTTAGTGAACTTTTTAGACGCTTTTAGAAGTTTAAAAAAATTTCTCACCAACAGAACAATGGGGCGTCTATCTGCCTCTTCAAACATTTTTAATGATTTTAAGAGTGAAAAAGAAAAAGAAGGAAAAAAAATCACTCAGGGTGTCTATTCGCAATTGGGTGATATTGCATGGGGTTGGTTCGCGATTAAACAACTCTTTCATATTTTGATTTTAGTCCCTAGATTGTTATGTAATCCCTCAAATCTTCTGAGTTATTTTAAATTAGTCGCTCGAGTTAGTTATTGTTTGCTTTGGAGGAAATGTTAGGATGAGGGTGTAGATCAAACCTCATTTCCGATGAGGAGCGCCGGCGAGGAGCTCCGACGAGCTCGATGTTGTCGCAGGCGAGCGTGGATGTCGACTCAGGCGAAGTCGACGGCGATCCCCAAGCGTGGCCTCAGGTGGAGCTCAAGCAGGCAAGCTCGCGTTTGGGGAGGGGGGGTTTCCGACCTCTGCGTTTGGGGCGGTTCGAGCTCTGCGTTCGTGTCGAAGCGACCTCTGCGTTCGTGCGAAGCTGGCGTCGAAGCAACTGTGCGTTCGGCTCGAAGTTGGCGCTGGCGACAGGCTGTCGCCAGCCCTCTCCTCATCCGCCTATAAAAGAAAACCCCAGCCTAGGGTTTTTTTTTGCTGCTGATTTTCTTCCCCCCTCCTCCGACTTTTCTCTCTGGCGGCTGCCCTAAATCGCTGCTGCGATTTTGTGATTTATCCCAGCTTCAACAGTGTTTGAGGGGATTAAAGAAGAGAGAGAAATAGAGAATTAAAGAGGGTTTTAATTGTGGGGTATTTATTCTCAAGTGAGAATTGAAAGGGTTCGTACCCTTTAATTATTAACACTGTAGCTACAGTGTTTATTTGAGAAATCTCGGTTTTGAGATCTGCTCCTAAATTGTAATTTCTTGTTTGATTAATAAGAAACTATCTGTGAGGCTCCCGAGGACGTAGGCAGTTGCCGAACCTCGTTAAAACTTGGTGTACTTTTTCTATACTGCGTTTCTGTTGCATTAGGGGTTTAGGCGTTAAATTCCCAACAGGAAATACTCAGTTTAAGCTAACCTTTTGTCATGAATTTCTATTGTACCTTTTTCTACTTAACTTGCTCTAAATCTCAACTAGTTTTCTTTAACATCCATTTAAACCGCAGACTTAAAACAATCAAACTCATTACTTTCCCTAACCCATTGGCAACTGCTCTCTCCTCTCTTGTAAGTCATCACTAGTAGTCCGGGCCATGTGAGTTGTGCACGATATGATGTACGCTTTTGCATAATTAAAGAAAATTATTAACATCTTAAAACAATCAAACTCATTACTTTCCCTAACCCATTGGCAACTGCTCTCTCCTCTCTTGTAAGTCATCACTAGTAGTCCGGGCCATGTGAGTTGTGCACGATATGATGTACGCTTTTGCATAATTAAAGAAAATTATTAACATC
>NC_033794.1:12264378-12280757 GCF_001876935.1 Asparagus officinalis | reverse complement strand
TCACGGATCCTAAGGCAACATCAACGGATAAAAAAGTTGGTGGCTAATTATTTCCTATCCACTTAAGTTGACATAAGCTCATCTCTCTCTCTCTATATATATATATACACTCACGGATCCTAAGGCAACATCAACGGATAAAAAAGTTGGTGGCTAATTATTTCCTATCCACTTAAGTTGACATAAGCTCATCTCTCTCTCTCTATATATATATATACACACACACACAAAATAATATAAGTGTAAAGGGTATGTGAATTTGAAAAGTGAGGGTAGTTACGAAGAAGTTAATGTCTTGTTAGTTATGAAATAGCGGGGTAAATTATGAGTCCAAAAACAAAAGAAGACTTCAATATCCAAGCTTAGCTCAGACATAGCTCGCTTCTTTTTGAGTGTGAAGCAGTGTCAACCAAATACCCAACAAGCATAAGCATTACCTCTCCTTGAAAACATGGTGATCCAGTACGGCTACCTCGTTGTGTTTTACTAGAAGGAATTCTAAAGGGTTAGGTTCATAAGAACTATGAAGACTGTTGTATGTTTTTACCAAACTTGTCCCTTTTTAAATTGTTAATTACAGGAAGTTGTGTATAAAATTTTTAATATATGTTTGGAAATTCTTTTAAAGGATGACTATTATAGGGTAGAACGTCAGAAAATAGCTTTTCTTAAATAATAGTAATAGATAATGGATAATAGATGAATGGTTAACAACGATAAATTGAGGGCATATATGTAATTTTTTGTGGTTAACAAACACTTAAATTATCAATTCAGACGGAATGATTGACGACGAGACTCATTTGAGATAAGTAATAGGATTGAGGAACTAAATAGCAATTTCAACTACTTCAAATACTCGATCCGCATAAAAGGGTTTAGCATCAATCAAATGCTATGTTATTTCTTTCTCCACATGCAATTTTCACCGTATCTTCTTTAAATCTCAAATCATGTATCATGCACATGAGAAATAATATCGAGCTCATGGTTTTCTAACATGGATATACTGTAGATGCAACATCATTGTGTTGGAGAGACGCTCTGAACAAATATTTTCGCGCAAAAAATGTCTCAGACAAACATATCACCACACAGAAGTCCAGGCACATATATAGAAGATGCATGATATGTTTTATTTGAGAGAAAGAGGTACCAAATCAGCAACCTATCTACCATAAAATCATATAAATGATGCCAAAAAAATTACCCATATTATACAGTGGGGGATGCTTTAAGACATACCCAGTAGAATGAAAAACTAAGATTTCTTTAGCACAGAAGATTTGCGATTATACAACAAATGGAGGCCTAACTCCCACTTATTGCATAAATAACTATTCCATCACAATGAATAGCCTTTCATTTCGAGGAAGAAACTTTGCTTTTGAGGATTTTCCTCCACAACTGATACTAACTGATACTGATACTATTATGTGCATCCTCTTTATTTTTCTACTGTTCACCAGGTAGCATGGTGTCCTCACGAATATCGCAATATGCAACACCCTACATTTGGAAAGAGAAGATGTAATATATGATCTCGAAAAATGATATAATATACAATTCTCAACAATAATTAGGTTCTTATATAATAATGTGTGCTGCTTACCTCCCCAGTTAAGTGAGCTACACATCTTTTCTCCGAGAGCAGTTCAGCTTCAGACTGCATAGAAAACCAAATGCGCAACATTTTGACAGTCTTATAACAAAATTTACAAGTAAAAACAACAACAAAATATTCCATTAATAATCACCTTTTTGATACGTTGTCGAAGGTAGTCATCAATTATTACATCCTTGACTAGCTCATAATCACCATCCCCCTAAAAAAATGACCCAACGCTCCTTATGAAATGATTCATAAATAATAATTTGAGATAAGTCCAAGAATCTGAAAATTAATAGACCTTTGATCTACAAGGCATGCTAAAAACAATATCCTCCTCGATGCCATAAGGATTCCCATTGGTATAAACCTGTGAGTGCACAGACTTCTTAATAGAGTATTTTGAGAGTGCAAATAAAAGCTAGGCACAGTATAGTTACATATATTAACTTCTAATGCCTAAAGCCCACTCAACAGCGAAAACTTTTGTACATTAAAACTTACCCCTGAAGAAAACCAATCACCTTCAGGAGTTGGAGTGATAAGGGACCTTATCGCATCAACAATAGAAACTGCAGTTGATGCAGCAGAAGATCTACCCCATTTTTGAATAAGCACCCCTCCTCGCTGCAAATAAGTAATAACTTATTTAAACATCGTCTATACAACAAATGTAATTTGCATACTATTTCTTTCTCTTTCAAAAATTACCTTCTGAATCCTTTCAGTGAACTCTTCTTCTAACCATTTATGATCAGTAATAACTTCCTTTACTGGCTTACCATTAATTTTGGCATTAAGGAAATCAGGAACCTGCCATAAAGTAATACAACTAATTTCAGAATGATTACATACACTATTTTGATTTAATTTTTAATCTTCGATTTCTCTCAAGATAGGTTGTTACCATTTAAGAAATGATTATTTAGATTTATAACTTCACCTGAGTGGTTGAGTGATTTCCCCAGATTGTCATGTTTGACACTTTATCATAAAATACACCTGCTTTAAGGGCCAGCTGTAGATACCAAACTTCAGGTTAATAGATCACCATAAATAAAAATGTAAACATAGAAATGTTACAATTGTCTACCTGACATTTGGCTCTATTCTCATCTAACCTCGTCAAGGCATGGAAATTCTTTGCAGGTATTTTCGGTGCATTTTTCATACAAATAAGTGCACTGCAAAAACATTCAAATATGTTACTAGTAAAAAAGCAATAATATCAGAGGGCATGAGATGAGCTACATTATTTAGTATGAAAAAAAAAGATACAAGTTCTGTTCATACTTTGTATTGCACGGATTCCCTACGACAATGACTTTAACATTGGGAGATGCCACGGCATTGAGTGCTTTTCCCTAGGTTTTAATTCAATTTAAAGATCAAAAGTCAGAAAGAAAAGTAGCATAGCAACTATTCTCACTGCACAGAAAATAGCAAGGGGTTTTTGCTACATGCGGCCCAAATCATCAATATTTCTTAAATCACCCTTCAAATTTTGATAGTTATAAAATGTCCCCAAATCTTAACTTTGCATTTTTCTAGTCCAAAACCAAACAACGATAAGTAGTAAACAGTTGCAGGAGAGAGTTAAAATTCTCACCCTCCCCCAAATAAGACTTGCCCGATTAAAATCCCTGCTGTAGATACCATGAAGTTTAAAATCTGGGGAATGTTTGAATAAATATTAATATTTGGAGGGTAATTTAATAAATATTGATGATTTGGGGGGTATGTCGCTGAAAAACCAAAATTTTATACCAGACAGTTCAAAACTTTATAACTACCTGCTCTGCGAAAATCTGACCATTTATATCTAGCAAATCAGCACGTTCCATCCCTGGACCTCGAGGCTTTGCTCCAATGAGAAGTGCCCATTCTGCATCTCGAAACACCTCGTAAGGATCGATTCCTATGCTTACCTCTCTTAGCAAAGGATATAATGAGTCCTCAAGCTCCATAGCAACTCCTGCATATGTAAATAATCAAAGCCAGAAAAATTAATTTTCATATTCAAATCATGCTAAGCTTCATGTTTCTGTCAAATTCAAAAGGGTTAAGACATGACTACAATTCAATAACTTTTATATTAGACTTCAAACATATACGTAATAAAACTATAATTATCAGAATAGTTGGAAGTAACAAATTTCAACCAACGTATGAAAGTAGCATAGCGTTAGATCATCAGATGGATGGAACTTAACTATAACGTGAACGATGAATAGTTATTAGAACAATGAAATTCCATGCTGTTGAACAGTTTGCTAACGATAGAGATTAAAAGTTTCCGATGGTCTACCTTACGGTTTAGAAGTCAAATCAACTTTACCTTCAAGAGCTTGTAATGATCTTTCAGAACCCAGTAACTTCAGGGCAATAGGTTGATCGAGTCCAAAAACTTCACCAGATGCAAGCTGAAATCATAAACCATAACAGTCAGCAACAATCACCATTTCATTACAGAAATTAACATATTCGACATCGTGGTATCTGTTATTACAGAGTAATCTGAAATCGTAAGAGCTAATTAAGCAGAAATCTGAAAAGGGTAATTAGGCAGAGTGTAAAACAATTACTTACTTTGAAGAGAAGATGATTGGATATCATCCCAGCTGCCCCTGATACTGATATATTAATCAGTTTCTTCCATGACTTTGTTTTCTCGTCCTACCAAGTATCAACCACCAAAAGAATACACCGTATGTAAGTAAGTAATACATCAAAAACTAACAGTTAAATGAAAGGATGGACATGAATGGAGTGAGCTAAAATAGTTAGTGAGGAGGTAGACATGTAAGTTACCGCCTTGAGATCGTAAGTGGTACAGAAGACGCCGAAGCACTCACGCCTGGTCGCTGTAGCATTCGACGGGGGCTTTTCAGAGGTTACGACAGGCGACTCGACTTGGCTGCCACCAGTGCAACGTTAATGAAATTAGTTAGTTAGTTAAGGTAGGACATAACTAAATATTTATAAAAGAGGAAATTGGATTATATCATTAGATTGGGTTTTTTCACAATATAAGTCCCATAAATATTCAATATTTTGAAATTACACCATCAAATCAGTGAAAACGAGGTTCCCAAATCTTACAGATTACTCCAAATCAGTCTCTAGTTTGCTGCTACTTGACTGGGGGTATATTCCTTTTAAATTAACTCTGTCATGGAATATCAGTTATGTAACTAAGTGAGGCTAAAGAAATAAATAATCATCTTTTCTAATCACTAATTCTTAAAGTCCATTGCCAGTACACATGCTGAGCGCTCTTTTTATGGATCGAAACCTAGACTCATGCAACAGTTTTAGTTTTGGAAAATCTGCTTTAAATTCGTGACAAGTAGATTTTGAACCGTAGGACTAAATTAAGCTAGAGGGATTAAAGAGAATAATTAATATAGTTAGCCCATTCGATAATCCGAATGACTAAATTATTAACCCATCATGTAAGTTTTATTTTAGCTATTGTGATCATTTTTAGTGTTTGGAATAACAAGGATTTGGACTATTTTCTTTATAATTAGAGGGGTTAACTCTTAATCTTTCTAAATAGAAGTATTAGCAAACCTCTCATTTCGAGGGGTTTAACCCATTTTAATCCCTCTAGAGGGTTTAGCTTAACCCTTCTGCACTTTTTGCGTTTGACAAGTTAATAGAGGGTTAACTCGCTTTTAACCCTTCCGTAGATTTTCCGTATTTGACGGGGTTAAGAAGGGGTTAAGTCTTCTTAACCCCTCACCTAACCCTTTGCCAAACGGCACCCAATCAGTGCATTGGAGGGGGGAAAAGCTACAAGTGACAGACTAATTCGAAATAGCTTACAAGAATCAGGGGGCCTAACAGCAGTTTCAACAATTCGAGGGACTAAATTCAAAATACTAAATATTTGAGATAAAGGGGAAGGGGCGCCTCACTTGGGCGGGGCAACGGAGCACACTAACGACAAGCCGGGGCACCTCCTCCTCCGCGGGCAGTGATTATTAGGCCGAGCACGGGCTCCGCGGCGGTGGCGGCCGCGGTGGGGATCGTTGCGAGAGATGAGAGGAAGGGAATAAGGGTTATTATTACATATGGTTTTCTTCCAACACAAATCGCTGGAAGTTGTGGCAGTAGCAGGGCTATGATTGTAGCAATTCATCAGCATCATGATGAATTATCACAATTACAAAAAAAAAAAAAGCTCAAAATGAAGGAACAAAAGGAGGGAGGAAGAGTGGAGCTGAGGGGAGGAGCAAAAAAGGAAGAGGGCAGAGGATTGATTGGCTTCCGAGTTCGGGATTTTGAAAAAGGAGAAAATGAGTGTGATGAAGATGTGAGGCCTCGGTAACGACACGCAAGGCGCGAGGACAGCATGATCCAAAACGGAACCCCGCTGCGGTGCCGCTGGGCCCACTGACCACCGCAACATTGTGGCTCGGGACCGTGTTCGGACTCTGGACGCTGCGGTGCCGCTGGGCCCACTGACCACCGCAACATTGTGGCTCGGGACCGTGTTCGGACTCTGGACTCAAGGATGCAACCAGACCAAAACTTCGAAGTTACGTTCAAGTTATATATATATATTTTTTATAGCCGGAAAATTGAACTCGCACGTGGGGTATTAATTTTCTAAAATCACTTGGAAATTAGTGCTCGGTGAGATTTGAATCAAATGGCCCTGCAATTGCAGCAAATCCTAAAGTTATGACGACGGTTGAGAATTTTAGTTTTATATATTGACTTATTTACATGACTAACACGACAACGGTTGAGAATTTTAGTTTTATATATTGACTTATTTACATGACTAACACGACAATAGCTAACACGACATAAAATTAAACTATAGATTGAAGAAAGAAAGGTAACGCTAGCACAATGATAGCTAACACGATATAAAATTAAACTACGGATTGAAGAAAGAAGGAACAAAAGCTACGAAAGGCAACCACCGAAATATAGAGACTTAGCAAGGTTTTCAGTAATCAATGTGATTTTGTATGTCCAAAGTATAACAATATTACTGTGAGTATTACAGTTCTTCGTACGCCAATCTTAGAAATGGATAGTTAGTTACTCTCCTATTTTGTACACATAATAATCAATCTCTTTAAAAAGATGTTTCCTTTACTCACTTGTACTCCTTTTTCATGGTTACGTTTCGTTAAATATTTTCCAATGACACAAAATATGGTTAGTCCTGGGGATAGAATGTTAGATTTAAATCAAAACTTGAGATCTAAAACCATATAGCCATGATTAATTTAAAGAGATTAACAATAATCAAAAGAGCGGAAGCTTATACCTGAATCCATGGATGAAATCTTGATTTGGGTTTTTGATGATCTTCTAACCTTAGGGTTTCTCTAAAACCGAATTTCTCTAGCTAGATGGGGGTGTAGAGAATTAGAGAATGTAACCCTAGGTTAGGGACCATAACCCCTTATTTATAGATATTGTACTTTTGTAATTTAGCCCCTCAATAAATCACAATTACAACCTGGTATCTGCACATATAACCCCATGACTTATTTAAATACCAAATTAACCCAACTTAATTGATCACTTTAGTGGGTTATCCTGAAAGATAGCAATACACATTGATTAATCATATGTGCCCACAAATAGATTTATTAGATTAAATCCAACAATCTCCCACTTGGGCACCATATGATTCCTTAAATTGTGTATAACCTTATGAGCTCAAAAAATGCTATCACTGAAAAGGTATTTCCGAACAATCTCGTCCATTGACTATATCAATATAGGATCAAAGCGGCCTTCGTCACATTTATCGTGACTCGACCCATCAATGGTCACATATACCAATACAATCAAATGACATAGATCAATCATGGATGTGCAGCATGAAAATTACATGCAATGTGATCAATACATGTCTATTTTCAACTGGTCCTCCTTAGTGAGGTCAAAACCAAACATAATGTAACAGAGTGTCTTAACTGAAAACTTTATTCTGATCAGACAATACAAACAAACATAAAGCACCACAAATACAAACTCCCACTAAAACATAATATCCTCAAATAATACCACACCCATATGAGCAGTATGCTCATGAAAGACCTTAGGTGGCAATCCCTTAGTAAGAGGATCAGCTATCATGGAGTTTGTCCCAATGTGCTCTATGGATATCTGTCCACTCTGTACCCTTTCTTTCACAACCAGGAACTTAATGTCAATATGTTTTGACTTAGTTGAGCTCCTGTTGTTATTGGAATACATTACTGCAGATTTATTGTCACAATATAGCCTTAGTGGTCTTTCAACATTTTCCAAAATGCGCAGTCCCGTGACAAAATTTCGCAGCCATATTCCCTGATTGGATGCCTCATAGCAAGCTACAAATTCTGCTGCCATAGTGGAGGAAGCTACTAGTGTTTGTTTGACACTTTTCCATGATATAGCTCCTCCTGCTAACATATAAATGTAGCCTGATGTAGACTTCCTGCTATCTTGGCATCCAGCAAAATCAGAGTCCGAATACCCAATGACCTCTAATTTCTCTGATTTTCTGTATGTGAGCATGTAATCTTTTGTTTTCTGAAGATACCTCATAACCCTTTTGACTGCTATCCAATGATCCATACCAGGGTTGCTTAAGTATCTGCCTAACATCCCAACAATGTACGCAATATCCGGACGCGTACATACCTGAGCATACATTAGACTTCCTACAGCCGAAGCATAAGGAATCTTCTGCATTTCCTGAATTTCAAGGTTACCTTTAGGGCACTGATTGAGACTAAACTTGTCTCCTTTAGCAACAGGGGTGTCACCTGGTCTGCAATCTTGCATGCCAAACCTTTTAAGTACCTTATCGATATAGCTCTTTTGTGATAATCCAAGAATACCCCGAGAGCGATCTCGATGTATCTGGATCCCTAATATAAAAGAGGCGTCCCCAAGATCTTTCATCTCAAAATTCTTTGATAGAAATCTCTTGGTTTCGTGCAACATGCCTATATCATTAGTGGCAAGCAAGATGTCATCCACATACAGAACCAGAAAAATATACTTACTCCCACTGAACTTGTGATATACACAGTCATCAACAATGTTCATCTCAAAACCGAACGAGATAACTATTTGTTGAAACTTATGATACCATTGACGAGGAGCTTGCTTGAGTCCATAGATGGATTTCCTTAATTTGCAAACCATATTCTTTGGGTCTCCTGACACAAAGTTTTCTGGTTGCACCATATAAATCATCTCATCAATGTCTCCATTGAGAAATGCAGTCTTAACATCCATCTGATGTAACTCAAGATCATAATGAGCAACAAGTGCCATGATTATTCTGAAAGAGTCTTTCGATGAAACCGGAGAGAAAGTCTCTGTATAATCAATGCCTTCCTTTTGAGTATAGCCTTTAGCCACAAGACGCGCCTTATACCTCTCCACATTACCGTTTGCATCCCGCTTGGTTTTAAAAATCCATTTACAACCAATTGGTTTTGCACCTTCTGGCAATGGGACAAGTTCCCAAACCTTATTGTCTTGCATAGACTTATACTCTTCATTCATGGCATCAATCCACTGTTGAGAGTTAGAACTTTTCATGGCCTGAGAGAAGTTGATTGGATCATCTTCTAACATTCCACTACTTTCCTCATGTTCTTGGAGAAATACAATATAATCATCCGGAATAGCATTTCTCCTTTCTCTCGTGGATCTCCTTAATGGCACTGGTTCTTGAGGTTGTTGAGTTTGTTCTTCTGGAACAGGGAGTTGTTCAACATTATCATCTTGAGGTTCCGGATTTACTTCTTGAGCAACAACAGGTATAGGAACCTGAATATTGTCAAAAGTAACTGTATGGATTGGATCTGAAGCCAATTCCTCCTCAAAACTAATGTCTCTAACCTTATTTCTCCCCCCAAACTCAACATCCTCAAAGAATGTTGCTGTTCCCGTCTCAAAAATATTCCTTATAGTGGGATCATAAAACTTATAGCCCCTAGAGCGATCAGGGTACCCAATAAAGTAGCTGCTAACTGTTTTGGAGTCCAATTTCTTTTCATTTGGCCTATAAGGCCTTGCCTCAGCTGGACATCCCCAAATATGTAAATGCTTTAAACTGGGCTTTCGACCAGTCCAAAGCTCATAAGGTGTTTTAGCAACTGCTTTACTTGGTACTCTATTCAGAATGTAAGCTGCTGTCTTAAGTGCTTCTCCCCAGAGTGACTCTGGTAAAGAAGAATGAGCAATCATACTTCTTACCATATCCTTAAGAGTCCTGTTTCGTCTTTCAGCTACACCATTCATGCTAGGTGAACCCGGCATAGTGTACTGTGGGACGATACCGCATTCCTCTAGGTATCTAGCAAATGGTCCTGGACGTTGTTCACCTGAACCATCATATCTACCGTAGTACTCACCACCACGATCAGATCTGACGGTTTTAATTCTTCTGTTGAGTTGATTCTCAACTTCAGCTTTATAGGCTTTGAACATGTCCAGAGACTCAGATTTTTCATGAATAAGATATAGGTGCCCATAACGTGAGTAATCGTCTATGAATGATATAAAATATTGTTGACCATTCCAGGATTCCGTAGGGAATGGCCCACAAATATCCGTATGTATCAATTCTAAGACATCCGAAGATCTGTTGGCACCTAATCTCTTCACTTTGGTCTGTTTTCCCTTGATACATTCAACACATACGTCGAAGTCCGAAAAATCAAGGGAATCCAAAATGCCATCAGACACAAGACGCTCAACTCTACCTTTTGAGATATGACCTAAGCGCTTATGCCATAATGTCGCCGAATTTTCCTTATTTAATTTACGCTTAGTACCACGTGATTCCACATGCAAGGATTCATTGTAAGAAGCAATTGTATCAAGCAAATATAGGTTGTCATAAATACTCAAGTAACCGGTTCCCACAACATTTGAATTAAAAGATAAACTGAATTGACTGTTTCCAAATGAACAAGAATAACCTGATTTGTCCAATACAGAAACAGAAACCAAATTCCGTCTAAAAGACGGTACTACAAAAGTATCTTTTAAATCCAAATAATAACCAGTTCCTAACAACAACCTAAAGTGCCCAATTGCTTCCACATCTACCGATTGTCCGTCGCCCACAAAGATGTGTCTTTCAACATCACTTGGCTTTCGGTAGCTCAGGCAACCCTGCATAGAAACACTTATGTGAGTAGTAGCACCAGAGTCTAACCACCAAGTGTTTCTAGGTACTGAAGCTAAATTAACCTCAGAACAGACCAAAGCAAGGAACGTACCCTTATTATCACGCCAGGCGTGATATTTTGTACAGTCCTTCTTTACATGTCCAGGCTTCTTACAGAAGAAACAACCCTGATTATCCTTATGTTGTTTCTTCTCAACTGGACCCTTAGCAGCTTCCTTATCATTCTTCCTTTTCTTGCCCTTATCCTTAGAGGCATAGGCCAAATGAGCACTTTCTGTCTTATCTTGCTTCAACCTGTCTTCTTCTTGCACACAGTATGAAATGAGCTCATTTAGAGTCCATTTCTCCTTTTGACAGTTATAACTGACCTTAAATTGGTTAAACTGTGCAGGAAGAGACAACAAAACCAGATGCACTAATAACTCGTCACAAAGATCGAGTTTAAGTGCCTTAAGCTTTGAAGCAATATGAGACATTTCCATAATGTACTCCCTGATATTTCCTTTGCCCTTATACTTCATTGAAATCAAGCGAGCTAAAAGCGTGCTTGTTTCTACCTTATCGTTTTTCGCAAAACGCTTCTCAATTTCGGCAAGGAAATCTTTAGCCTTAGTAATCCCTTCGGATTCTATGCCCCTGAAGGCTTCCGGAACGCCGCGCTTAATGATCATAAGACTCATGCGATTTGAACGCTCCCACTTCTCATGCTCCTTCTTTGCATCAGGAGTGCTATCCGCATTGAGAGGTTGGGGTTGTTCAGTTCTTAATGCATAGTCAAGATCCATGCAGCCAAGAACAATTAATATGTTCTCTTTCCAAACCTTGAAGTTTGTCCCATTTAGCATGGGAATTGAGTTGATGTTAGCAGAAATTGTTGCAGCAGATGCATTAGCTGAAATAAAACAAAAATGCTCACATCAATAACCATAATCAATAAAATTCAAATAATGACAATCCCCATCCAAGATACCGGCACAACATTAATATCAAGTCTTTGGACAGTAATATTAACTTGTAAGTGATACCTTGTTGCAATGATCAAACATTGACAATAACTCATGTCAAATAATGAAACTATCTTTGGATCGATTCATTATTCACATGTAAACCTTATAATTGTCACACGCTTATCATCGCAGATGTGTATACAGTCTAAATAAATATTAACCTTCCTTTGGGCCGATTAAATATTTACACGAAAGCATACACACAAACATCTCACATTCCTCATGAACAATCTACACAAGAGAGGTTACTTTGGCAACTTCTTGTTTCAATTAATCAATTGGAGTGAGAGACAACCTTAATACCTTAGTGTCATAATATTTGAATTAAATAATTGATTAAAAACCAAATTAGATTTAAATTAAAAAGTTTTAATTTAAATCAACTGAATTTCCAAAAACTTAATTGGGGTCTCACAGCTTAATTAGGGCCCATAACTTAATTGAATAAATTAAGTATACCAAAGTGGACCCATGAAAAGCCGAGGCTTAACCATAATGAACACGAAGTTCCCTTAACTTCGAACGCGAGGTTCGACTGTATTGAGTACGAGACTCACTTAAGCACGAACGCGAGGTTCGTCTGAAAATGAACGAACGCGAGGTTCGTTTGATAAAAGAACGCGAGGTTCAACTTGGGAACGAACGCGAGGTTCGTTTAAAAAATGAACGCGAGGTTCGACTGAAGTACGAACGCGAGGTTCGTCTGAAGTACGAACGCGAGGTTCGTCTGAAGTTCGAACGCGAGGCTCGACTGAAGCACGAACGCGAGGTTCGTCTGAAGTACGAACGCGAGGTTCGTCTGAAGTACGAACGCGAGGTTCGTCTGAAGTACGAACGCGAGGTTCGTCTGAAGTACGAACGCGAGGTTCGTCTGAAGTACGAACGCGAGGTTCGTCTGAAGTACGAACGCGAGGTTCGTCTGAAGTACGAACGCGAGGTTCGTCTGAAGAACGAACGCGAGGTTCGTTAAAAAAATTGAGCTTGACGCTCACCTGAGTTGAACGCGAGGTTCACCTTAGAACGAACGCGAGGTTCGTTAAAATTGAGCTTGACGCTCACCTGAGTTGAACGCGAGGTTCACCTTAGAACGAACGCGAGGTTCGTTGAGCGCGAAGCTCGGTTAAAATTGAACGAACGCGAGGTTCGTTTGAGGTAACCACCTCCTTAATTTTCGCCATGAACCCTTAGGGTTTCAAATTGAAACCGCCGCCGACAAACCCAAAAAACCTTTGATTTTTATTTTCAAAACAGATCCAGAATTGGAAAAAATTGAAGGAAAAATCAAAGAAAAATCCAAAAAATTCCCAAAAGTTACTGTTCACCCGAAAAAAATACTTTACTGTTCATCCGAAAAAAAAATTCGTTACTGTTCATCCGAGAACATTACTGTTCATCCGAACCCAAAAATTGAATCTTTAACCAGAGATTTAAGATCAAAAACCCAATAAAACTTAAATCCCTAAGAATTAATCAAGGTGGCTCTGATACCACTTGTTAGATCTACATCATAAAACTTGAGATCTAAAACCATATAGCCATGATTAATTCAAAGAGATTAACAAAATCAAAAGAGCGGAAGCTTATACCTGAATCCATGGATGAACCTTGAGATGGGTTTTGGATCTTCTAACCTTAGGGTTTCTCTAAATCCGAATTTCTCTAGCTAGATGGGGGTGTAGAGAATTAGAGAATGTAACCCTAGGTTAGGGACCATAACCCCTTATTTATAGATGTTGTACTTTTGTAATTTAGCCCCTCAATAAATTACAATTACAACCTGGTATCTGCACATATGACCCCATGATCATTTAAATACCAAATTAACCCAACTTAATTGATCACTTTAGTGGGTTATCCTGAAAGATAGCAATACACATTGATTAATCATATGTGCCCACAAATAGATTTATTAGATTAAATCCAACAATCTCCCACTTGGGCACCATATGATTCCTTAAATTGTGTATAACCTTATGAGCTCAAAAATTGCTATCACTGAAAAGGTATTTCCGAACAATCTCGTCCATTGACTATATCAATATAGGATCAAAGCGGCCTTCGTCACATTTATCGTGACTCGACCCATCAATGGTCACATATACCAATACAATCAAACGACATAGATCAATCATGGATGTGCAGCATGAAAATTACATGCAATGTGATCAGTACATGTCTATTTTCAACTGGTCCTCCTTAGTGAGGTCAAAACCAAACATAATGTAACAGAGTGTCTTAACTGAAAACTTTATTCTGATCAGACAATACAAACAAACATAAAGCACCACAAATACAAACTCCCACTAAAACATAATATCCTCAAATAATACCACACCCATATGAGCAGTATGCTCATGAAAGACCTTAGGTGGCAATCCCTTAGTAAGAGGATCAGCTATCATGGAGTTTGTCCCAATGTGCTCTATGGATATCTGTCCACTCTGTACCCTTTCTTTCACAACCAGGAACTTAATGTCAATATGTTTTGACTTAGTTGAGCTCCTGTTGTTATTGGAATACATTACTGCAGATTTATTGTCACAATATAACCTTAGTGGTCTTTCAACATTTTCCAAAATGCGCAGTCCCGTGACAAAATTTCGCAGCCATATTCCCTGATTGGATGCCTCATAGCAAGCTACAAATTCTGCTGCCATAGTGGAGGAAGCTACTAGTGTTTGTTTGACACTTTTCCATGATATAGCTCCTCCTGCTAACATATAAATGTAGCCTGATGTAGACTTCCTGCTATCTTGGCATCCAGCAAAATCAGAGTCCGAATACCCAATGACCTCTAATTTCTCTGATTTTCTGTATGTGAGCATGTAATCTTTTGTTTTCTGAAGATACCTCATAACCCTTTTGACTGCTATCCAATGATCCATACCAGGGTTGCTTAAGTATCTGCCTAACATCCCAACAATGTACGCAATATCCGGACGCGTACATACCTGAGCATACATTAGACTTCCTACAGCCGAAGCATAAGGAATCTTCTGCATTTCCTGAATTTCAAGGTTACCTTTAGGGTAAAGAGTGTTCCATTGCCCGTACATATATGAGGAATGGCCTCCCTGAGATTGGCGCCGCAAGGACAGGCGGATTTGAGAAATAAGCTTTGATCTCTTCAAAGGCCTTTTGGCATGGCTCATCCCAGACGAAGGAGGTACCTTTCTTCATCAGCTTAGAGAAGGGTTGGCACTTGCCCGAGAGATTCGAGATGAATCTTCGGATATAAGCCAGTCGTCCTTGAAGGCCTCTCAGCTCTTTAAGATTTCGAGGCGGTTGGAGCTCTTGAATAGCTCCCACTTTGTCTGGATCAATTCGGATCCCTTTCGTCGTGACGACGAAACCGAGGAATTTACCGCTAGACATTCCCAAGAATGACTTGGTAGGATTCATCTTGAGCTGATGAGTCCTCATGAGTTCGAACATAGCCTTCAAGTCTTGGAGGTGATCCTCCTTATGGCGACTCTTCACGACCAAGTCGTCCACATAGCATTCGACCGTCTTTCGCAGATGATCTCGAAAGATCATGCTCATGGCGCGCTGGTAGGTTGCGCCAGCGTTCTTGAGTCCGAAAGGCATGACGGTATAGCAGTACACACCCATGGGAGTTCTGAACGCAGTGTGCTTCTCGTCCTCGGGGTGCATTTTGATTTGGTTGTACCCCGAGAAGCCGTCCATGAAGGACATCCTCTCGAATCCACACGTATTGTCAATGATGACATCCGTGATGGGTAGAGAGAATTCGTCTTTAGGGCACGCGGCGTTGAGGTTCCTAAAGTTGATGCAGATGCGGATCTTGCCGTTCTTCTTCAAGACTGGAACAATATTCGCCACCCAGTCGGGGTGTTGCTCCTCTCTGATGAAGCCGGATTCGATCAACTTCTTTTGGCGTCAGGGCTGATGTTGAGGCGATGCGTGGCGACCCGCGGATCCAGGCCAGGCATATCCTCGTAATTCCAGGCGAAGACGTCAATGTATTCCCGTATGAGGGCGATGAGATCCTCTTTTTCTTGAGGAGGCAGACTGCCGCCGATGAATATGGGTTTGGGGTTCGCCTCAGTACCCATGTTCACCTGGAGGACTTCGTCTTCAGTTGGTGGTTCGCGCTGTTCGAAACGACTGTTCCACTGGGCGTTAACATGACGATCCCATGTCTCGTCATAAAGTGGAAGTTGTTCGTCCTCCGCCATTCCGGCGGGGTCTACTGTGGCCATGTTGACTGTAGGGCCATCGAACAAATCCCTTACGCTGACGTCTGAGTCCCAAGCCGAGGTTGTCGATGATTGGTCCCCCGAACATGCGTAATCGGAATCCTCGTCGACGTAAAAACAACACTCCGATGAGGAGGAGGAGTAGCCTAAGCCTCTCCTAGTCCTGTTGAAGTAATTTGAGGGCTTTCTTTTGGGGACGTGGGCGGGTTTGATGACCGTCTTACGTCCTCGGCCGTAATTCAGGCCCTCCAAGCGAGTGAGGTCGTACCCCATGTTGCTCATTATGCGTTTCGCCACTCGACTGTATTGCGAGAACTGGGGCGCTGGGTCTTCGTCCTCAGATTCGTCCCATAGCGTGCGCAGGGGAT
>NC_033794.1:12259470-12263573 GCF_001876935.1 Asparagus officinalis | reverse complement strand
CGAATGTTTGATGAGCGCCCCGGCGATGCTTCAGGGCGATAAGTTCGTCCCCTTCGTCCAGCGCTTGGAGAGGTGCTCTTGGAAATGCAAGGACATTCCTGATGCAAGGAAGACGCTCTCCCACTTCGGGCATTATAATTTTCGCCGCTCCTTCCCTTATTTCAGCGGGGGTGGATATGGAGAATCTCTCAGGGATGCTCCGACGGCGGATCACTACACGGTCCTTACTCGTGGTGCCTTTCGCTGGTTGGTGAATATCCGACCGGGGTATCACATTCTGAGAACGGGCCCTACATGCTATCTCGAGCCATACATCCCCTGCAGGTTCGCCCGCCAGTTTGGGTACGATCAATTGTATGTGGGTAATGCCAACCCCCACCTAAACTTCGAAGGAGGACTAGTTGACGGAGCTCGGGGATGGTTCTGGACCCATGCTGGAGGCACCCAGGCTCGCTTTGAGTTGCCCGCGAAGGACCGCGATTTACACCACACGCTCTTATACTGCCGCTGGTATCGGGGCGCTAGTGCTAATCCTACCAATTTCTGGTTCCAGAACTCGTGTCTGGTGGAACGCGATCATCCTGTCAGGGGTCCTCTCCGTTCTTCGAGGCGAAGGGGCCACCAAACTGCTAGGGAGTTGTTCTCAGAGGATCCAGTTGAGGATACCGAGGGTTTTGATGCTGGTTTGGACGAATCTGAGGCTCCCGAGGTTCGAGCTCCAGTCCGGAGTCCGACAATCGGACAAATGGGGGTGCCGCTTCTGTCTCCGAGTAGCTCGCTTCTTTCGAAGCGTCAACGGGAGGCAGCGGCCGAGAGTTCTCGAGCGGGGGCGGCTAAGAAGGCTCGTGGTGACGAGACAGCAGAGACCATCCGAGCGGCGGAAGGTCGGGATAGTGCTCCCCAGGTAAGCATCCCTGGAGCGACGTCTGGATCTGGAGCTGCACTGCCTGCCTCTTCTGCTGCATTGGGGGCGGCTCTGGCGACTTCAGCGGCTTCTGTGTCCGCATCAGGAGGTAATTTTTCTTTTGCAATAGCGTCTTTGATCGCAACGATGATCTCATACCTTTTGACATTGGTATTGGACCTATGTAGGCGCGATTGAGAAGGTGATCTCCATTCCTTCCGACGAGGACGAGGAGGGACCCACCGGCTCAGGTAAGCGTGTGTTTTAGCATTATTTTTTTTTCTTTTCGTACCTGACCGTTAGTAGGGTCCCTCTGTTAACCTCTTTCCGTGTATTTGTAGTTGACCCTAACCGTGAAGTCGCAGGTGAGGAGGGTCCTCACTCTTGGGCGAATCGCTCATCTGAGGAGGCGGGCGAATCTGAGGAGGATGACAATGTCTCGGTTCACGAGGCATTGTCTAGTGAGGAAGAGGATTTGGCGCTTGAGGACGCGCCTGGCCAAATAGGGGGATCTCCTGCTCCTGCGGAAGCGTCGGCTGGGGGTCGTTCATCGGCGCGAGAGAATCTGAGGAGGATGACAATGTCTCGGTTCACGAGGCATTGTCTAGTGAGGAAGAGGATTTGGCGCTTGAGGACGCGCCTGGCCAAATAGGGGGATCTCCTGCTCCTGCGGAAGCGTCGGCTGGGGGTCATTCATCGGCGCGAGAGTCTCCGCTTCAACGGGAGGCTCCTACTCTGCAGGTGACCATTTCTTCGTCGGCGGCGGCCGTTGACGTTGTGACCACTGCACCGAGGGTGCTCATGGCCTGCATCGTCGTTTTGAGCCAAGAGGGCACCTAAAGAGTGTTCCATTGCCCGTACATATATGAGGAATGGCCTCCCTGAGATTGGCGCCGCAAGGACAGGCGGATTTGAGAAATAAGCTTTGATCTCTTCAAAGGCCTTTTGGCATGGCTCATCCCAGACGAAGGAGGTACCTTTCTTCATCAGCTTAGAGAAGGGTTGGCACTTGCCCGAGAGATTCGAGATGAATCTTCGGATATAAGCCAGTCGTCCCTGAAGGCCTCTTAGCTCTTTAAGATTTTGGGGTGGCTGGAGCTCTTGAATGGCTCGCACCTTGTCTGGATCAATTCGGATCCCTTTCGTCGTGACGACGAAACCGAGGAATTTACCGCTAGACATTCCCAAGAATGACTTGGTAGGATTCATCTTGAGCTGATGAGTCCTCATGAGTTCGAACATAGCCTTCAAGTCTTGGAGGTGATCCTCCTTATGGCGACTCTTCACGACCAAGTCGTCCACATAGCATTCGACCGTCTTTCGCAAATGATCTCGAAAGATCATGCTCATGGCTCGTTGGTAGGTTGCGCCAGCGTTCTTGAGTCCGAACGGCATGACGGTATAGCAGTACACCCCCATGGGGGTCCTGAATGCAGTGTGCTTCTCGTCTTCGGGGTGCATTTTGATTTGGTTGTACCCCGAGAAGCCGTCCATGAAGGACATCCTCTCGAATCCGCACGTATTGTCAATGATGACATCCGTGATGGGCAGAGGGAATTCGTCTTTAGGGCATGCGGCGTTGAGGTTCCTAAAGTCGATGCAGATGCGGATCTTGCCGTTCTTCTTCAAGACTGGAACAATATTCGCCACCCAGTCGGGGTGTTGCTCCTCTCTGATGAAGCCGGATTCGATCAACTTCTTTACTTCAGATTCGATCGCCTCCATGATTTGGGGGCGAAACCGCCTCTGCTGTTGTTTGACTGGCTTGGCATCAGGGCTGATGTTGAGGCGATGCGTGGCGACCCGCGGATCCAGGCCAGGCATATCCTCGTAATTCCAGGCGAAGACGTTAATGTATTCCCGTATGTGGGCGATGAGATCCTCTTTTTCTTGAGGAGGCAGACTGCCGCCGATGAATATGGGTTTGGGGTTCGCCTCAGTACCCATGTTCACCTGGAGGACTTCGTCTTCAGTTGGTGGTTCGCGCTGTTCGAAACGACTGTTCCACTGGGCGTTAACATGACGATCCCATGTCTCGTCATAAAGTGGAAGTTGTTCGTCCTCCGCCATTCCGGCGGGATCTACTGTAGCCATGTTGACTGTAAGGCCATCGAACAGATCCCTTACGCTAACGTCGGAGTCCCAGGCCAAAAACACAACTCCGATGAGGAGGAGGAGTAGCCTAAGCCTCTCCTAGTCCTGTTGAAGTAATTTGAGGGCTTTCCTTTGGGGACGTAGGCGGGTTTGATGACCGTCTTACGTCCTCGGCCGTAATTCAGGCCCTCCAAGCGAGTGAGGTCGTATCCCATGTCGCTCATTATGCGTTTCGCCACTCAGCTGTATTGCGAGAACTGGGGCGCTGGGTCTTCGTCCTCAGATTCGTCTCATAGCGTGCGTAGGGGATGATCGATTCGACCGAAGATGATGTCTTTTCGATACCTATTCCGTGCTGGCACGACGAACACAGCTTGCGATGACTTGATCGGCTGTGTTTTGGCGACGTATGACGAACATACCGGCAAGTGTAGGAAAGACTCACTGTAGAGTGTCGACCATAAGTTATTAGATGCGTCATCCTCGGACGAGGAGCAAGACGACAAATAAGCAAAGTCGGATTTCTCATTCATGATAAGCTTTTCTGCCTGAACGGCGTTGGTTACATGGTGACTCTCGTAACCAATTACAATTGACTCAAAGTCGTTCAGAATTAAGCTTTCACCGTATTCAGGCTCGCTGTCCGCCTCATTGCCACTCTCCAGTTCTTCCACTGGTGGCTGGTCGGGGTCCTGGTACAGCAGAGAATCCGCGAAGTAGTTCTCGACGCCTTTAAAGGGGTGTTTGTCGGCCACTACCGTTCTTACTCGCTCGTAGTCGTCCACATACTTCAAACATTGGTGTAGTGTGGATGGAACGATCCGGTTGCCATGAATCCACGGACGCCCCAGGAGTATGTTGTAGGAGGATTCAGCATCGATAACGTAGCACGTCACCTCCGTCTTCATGTCGCCTATCCGACATTTCAGGCGGATTTTTCCGAGTGGCCGCGTCCCTGTGGCGTTGAAGCCGAAGATGGTAGTCGAGGTCGATGCTAGGCGCTTCGACGGTATCCCCAAATGCTTGATTAGCTTCAGGGGCACGATGCTCAGCGCGGACCCCGGGTCAACCTGGATCCGATCCACTTTCGCCGAGCCGACGTATC
>NC_033794.1:12246588-12259373 GCF_001876935.1 Asparagus officinalis | reverse complement strand
GGCCAGCGCCTCTTGTAGGACCTCCCGGGTAGGTCTGGATAACCGGAGGAGGTCGTACATGGTGATTCGCACGGGGATACTTTTTAGTTGCGCGAGTACGTTGAACCGGTAAGGCTGGCGGCTCGAACTTGGTCCATCTGGATTGGGCGCGAGCACGTTGAACCGGTAAGGCTGGCGGCTTGAACTTGGCTCATCTGGATTGGGAGGGACTGCTGCGGCCGGCCTCGCGGGAGGTCCTGCTGGGTTTTCCGTCCTCGCGGGATATTGTTTTGCAAACTCCTTTCCGGCTCTCGTGGCGAAGACGTTGGCGTCTTCTTCAGAGTCCGTTAAGGCAGTCATCGCCGCGTCATCTCTATCCAGAATGGTGGAGACAACGTCGCAATGTTTCCTCTTAGCCTCCTTGGAAGGCTGTGTAGTCCACTGCTCGTCATCGAGGAGGTCCGGATGGACCCACATCACCTGCCCTGATGGCAGAGTTTGTGGAACCAAACCCTTCTCCCGCTGGTTGTGAGGATCGTCGTTAGTGATCTTCAAAACCGCCTTGGGGATAGGAATTATCCCCGCCGGAGCTTGAACCTCCGGGAGACCCGTCCCAAAGCTCAAAGTGACCATGTTCGCCGTCACCTGCTTTTGGACCTTCTCTTTCTTCAAGACCCCCGCGTCGTAGAGGGCCTGGAGTTTGTCCTTGAGGACGTAGCATTTGGTTGTGTGATGCCCAAGGAATCTGTGATATGCACAGTAACCTGGGTCACCGGTTTTGTCTGCCTCTTCAGGCTTGGTGGCTTCCGGTAACTTAATCCGCCCACTCTTGAGTAGAGTGTCGAAGGTAGCTACCACCTGGTCTTCTTTGAAATCATATTGCCGCTGGGGGCGCGGTTCAAATTGCCTGGGTTTCGGCTTTTGAACGAACTTTGGCGCCGCGGCAGAGTCTACGGCCATAGCCTCTTTTCCCTTCGATCGAGGAGGGTTCTTTGGCGCAGCCGGCTCTGCTGCTCCCTTTTTGGACTGCGGCTCTTCGGCCTCCAGCCTCTTGATCATATTTTCAACTTGCTCGCCTTGGCGAACAAGTTCCTTCCAAGTCCGGGTCTCAACTGCCCCTATTTTGGACAGGATATGGATCGACAGATTGTTGCGGCACATCTCAATCAGCGTCGCCTCGGAAACTTGGTCCCGACAGTGGACTGATCGATTTCGAAATCTCTTCACGAAGTCGTTAACTGACTCCGACTTCCGCTGCTTCTCAGCGAGGAGAGTGGCCATTGACACTTCCGTGTCGTCGTCGAAGAAGCGGGCGAGGAAGAGCTTTTCGACGTCGGCCCATGCCTTGATGGAGCCAGGCTCCAGTTTGCGGAACCACTCAAAGGCCACCCCCTTGAGGGTACCTATGAACAGTCGAGTGAGAATGGCGTCATTCCCGGTAAGGAATCCGGTTTGCGCCATAAAATAATAGATGTGCTGCGAGGGTGACCCCTTGCCATCAAACTGTAACAAGCTGATGGGTTTGAACTTCGCTGGGTATGGGACCGTGTCCCATTCCGTGGGGTAGGGACGTACCACCCCCAGCTTGTTCATATTTTGCTGAAGCTTCAGCGCGTTCAGCTGGTCTTGGAATTCATCGAACCTCTTGTCACGGGTGCTATCCGCAGTGTGCGACGTTCCTATCGATGTCTTGGAGGAATAATCGGAATGTTGATTATCCTCCGCCTCAGACACGGGACGGAGGGGAGGTACCCACTCCCTGTCTCTAGTTTGCCGGGGTAAGGGGCGTTGGGCCCTTTTCTTCTTTTTCTTCTTGTTCAGCAGTTGTTCCATCATCTCTCTTAGAGAGTCGATGGTCGCCTGCTGTTCCTCCAACTTTTGAGCCATTGTCTGCTCGTGGTTGGTATCGGTCATGTGTGCCCTCGCCTGCGCGTCTTGGCTTGAGCGCGAGGTCTGAGATGTGGCAGCGGCCGAATGGTCCTCATCTTCGCCGCAGGAGGGAGGTATTAGGTTGGAATAGTCAAACCCAATACTTACCCCCCGGCGACTACGGGTTCGCTGGAATATGCCTTCCTGCCGACGTCGGGCAGACCGGGTGTTAGGTCTTAAGACGGAGTCCGAGTCTGGCGAGTCGGAGAGTACCGCCTTCCCTTTATCCGTCATGTTAACCGTGGCGGATGAGAGTTCCAAGTCATCGGCAGCGCGTCTTTTTTGGTGACGGCGCCTTTGACGGGAGGGCCTTGGTCGAGAGGACTGTTGGGACAGTCTCCCAAACACCGAAGGTCTCGCCGTTCCGACGCATTGACAGTCGGCGAGGACCGTGTGGATGAGTCTCTCGCAGTGGCACTGAGGATTCGCCTCATGGATAGTGCGTTTGCGAGTTAAATATTCTCTGAGGTCTTCTACGGGAGGTTGGTGACAACCCCCAGCCTCAGAAGAGTCGCTCTGGTGAGTCGAATTATGGCGAGGCTCGCCAGCCTTCGAGGATTCGCCTACTCGGGTAGGCTCGTTCGCTCGGTGTGGTTTATTCGCATCAGGGATATGACCTGAGAAGCGAAGTCCTCCTGAGCGGATGGCTCTGTCGTCCTCGGTTGGCGCCCCTGATTTGGAGGGCCTTCCGACGTCGGGCAGTTTGCCTTCCCGTCTAGCGTTTCTCGGGCCTGTATGATGGTTCAGGCCATTATGAGAAACGGAGGTTTGGACCCCCTGTCTGACAGGCGTTCGCCGCTGCTGTTGGTTAACTCTCCTATCGAGGGGAGCATCACCACAGGTAGTGGCAGTGTTGTTTGTGCCGGAGTGAACCGGCGTTCCCTTCGGGGTAAGTGTCTGCGGGGATCGCTTGGCGACCCATTTGGCAGACCCTTGTCCCTTGCGTTCGGGTGGAACCCTCAGGTGCAGAGGCTTTGACCGTCTGAGGTCGGCCTCGGCGCGCAGCTCTGTGGCGTTTGCGGGATGCATCGCCACCAGAGGAGGAGGAGGACAAGTACTCTTCGTACTTGGCCTGGTCGAACTCGATTTCTAGGGACTCCACTGTCGTCCCGACAGCAACCTCATCAAACTGAGCCACCACCATTTCATTCGATGAAACAGCTTCTCCCACTGTGGTCGCCATCTTCTGTAGGGTGAAAATTTGATTTCCCGCTTCTCCCACTGTGGTCGCCATTCCCTGTAGGGTGAATATTTGATTTCCCGAAAAAGGGAGTTTCGTTTGTATTTATAAGAAAGCTTATTACAAACTAATAATCAAATGATTACAACAGAAGCAGAGGGAAAGCCCTCTTTGTTTTGTGTGGGGACTTTAGGTGGCTATAGGACTCCTCGCTCGATGCTCGTGTCGAGTCTGCTTCCCTTGGACCGTTCGATCGAGGTTGCTAGAGAGCTTCAGTTCGCAGTAGAAGCTCAACGCGAGGGAGTTCGGGTTTGCTTAGTTCGCCGGCGATCGGAGCTCGGAACTAAACAGTGATGCTGCAATGCAAAGGTTATGCAGAGAGCTTGGTCTCAACTCTTTTCTCTAAGTTTTGCGACCTCTCTTCCAATGTGCTGGAAGGGGCTTTTAAATGAAAGAGGGACAGCTTGACTCCTCCTTGAATTATGGGATGTGACCACATCTTCTTCAGAGACGTCTGGTTGCTCCTCGATACCATGAATGGTCATTCCAGGGATTGTGCTTTATGTCCTGTCACCTACGACGGGAAGGCCCCCTTCTTGTATATGAGGCAACGGCCGTCTGTTGTCCGAGTGGACCTGACCGGCATTAATGAACCGCATTTATGAGTGCGCAGATCGATGAAGTGTCTGTCCGATCACTCGTACCGTGCGTGACCGCCCGGCGTGCTTTGAGCACGGTGCTTTCTCCTTTCCGGTTAGGAGAGGCGGCGAAGTAGGTGCACAGTACTCGAGTGGGTCTAGCCAACTTGGTGAGTGCCAGCGGATCCAGCTCTTGACCCAGACAGCTGAGGTGAGTCGCATTTATGAATGCTCAGGTTGACTCGACACCTGTCCAGGCTTTCGTGCTGCGCGTACTGCGAGCGGCCGTTTGACGGTCCTGGGGTACTGTGCTCTCTCCCGTTGGGTCGAGAGGGATGGGAAAGTCCAACTCAGCACGTGGGGTAGCGGATACCCAGCTGTACTGACGGTCTTGGGGTTTGCTGGCGGATTCGACCCTGAACTCGGGCAGGCGAGTTGGGTGAAGGGCGAACTTCCGCCATCCTGATCGATCTCCACTCGTGCTGGCGAGCCGACCGTTAGGCGAACCTAGAATCGAACATATCTGATGTTTATGCGATTTAGGCCTGTACCAGAGAACCGAGCGTGCGAGCTCTTCTCGCAGGTGAATTTCCTGTAATCCTATAGAGGTATTTTTTACCGTCTACATTCCCGTCTCAAAAATATTCCTTATAGTGGGATCGTAAAACTTAAAGCCCCTAGAGCGTTCAGAGTATCCAATAAAGTAGCTGCTAACTGTTTTGGAGTCCAATTTCTTTTCATTTGGCCTATAAGGCCTTGCCTCAGCTGGACATCCCCAAATATGTAAATGCTTTAAACTGGGCTTTCGACCAGTCCAAAGCTCATAAGGTGTTTTAGCAACTGCTTTACTTGGTACTCTATTCAGAATGTAAGCTGCTGTCTTAAGTGCTTCTCCCCAGAGTGACTCTGGTAAAGAAGAATGAGCAATCATACTTCTTACCATATCCTTAAGAGTCCTGTTTCGTCTTTCAGCTACACCATTCATGCTAGGTGAACCCGGCATAGTGTACTGTGGGACGATACCGCATTCCTCTAGGTATCTAGCAAATGGTCCTGGACGTTGTTCACCTGAACCATCATATCTACCGTAGTACTCACCACCACGATCAGATCTGACGGTTTTAATTCTTCTGTTGAGTTGATTCTCAACTTCAGCTTTATAGGCTTTGAACATGTCCAGAGACTCAGATTTTTCATGAATAAGATATAGGTGCCCATAACGTGAGTAATCGTCTATGAATGATATAAAATATTGTTGATCATTCCAGGATTCCGTAGGGAATGGCCCACAAATATCCGTATGTATCAATTCTAAGACATCCGAAGATCTGTTGGCACCTAATCTTTTCACTTTGGTCTGTTTTCCCTTGATACATTCAACACATACGTCGAAGTCCGAAAAATCAAGGGAATCCAAAATGCCATCAGACACAAGACGCTCAACTCTACCTTTTGAGATATGACCTAAGCGCTTATGCCATAATGTCGCCGAATTTTCCTTATTTAATTTACGCTTAGTACCACGTGATTCCACATGCAAGGATTCATTGTAAGAAGCAATTGTATCAAGCAAATATAGGTTGTCATAAATACTCAAGTAACCGGTTCCCACAACATTTGAATTAAAAGATAAACTGAATTGACTGTTTCCAAATGAACAAGAATAACCTGATTTGTCCAATACAGAAACAGAAACCAAATTCCGTCTAAAAGACGGTACTACAAAAGTATCTTTTAAATCCAAATAATAACCAGTTCCTAACAACAACCTAAAGTGCCCAATTGCTTCCACATCTACCGATTGTCCGTCGCCCACAAAGATGTGTCTTTCAACATCACTTGGCTTTCGGTAGCTCAGGCAACCCTGCATAGAAACACTTATGTGAGTAGTAGCACCAGAGTCTAACCACCAAGTGTTTCTAGGTACTGAAGCTAAATTAACCTCAGAACAGACCAAAGCAAGGAACGTACCCTTATTATCACGCCAGGCGTGATATTTTGTACAGTCCTTCTTTACATGTCCAGGCTTCTTACAGAAGAAACAACCCTGATTATCCTTATGTTGTTTCTTCTCAACTGGACCCTTAGCAGCTTCCTTATCATTCTTCCTTTTCTTGCCCTTATCCTTAGAGGCATAGGCCAAATGAGCACTTTCTGTCTTATCTTGCTTCAACCTGTCTTCTTCTTGCACACAGTATGAAATGAGCTCATTTAGAGTCCATTTCTCCTTTTGACAGTTATAACTGACCTTAAATTGGTTAAACTGTGCAGGAAGAGACAACAAAACCAGATGCACTAATAACTCGTCACAAAGATCGAGTTTAAGTGCCTTAAGCTTTGAAGCAATATGAGACATTTCCATAATGTACTCCCTGATATTTCCTTTGCCCTTATACTTCATTGAAATCAAGCGAGCTAAAAGCGTGCTTGTTTCTACCTTATCGTTTTTCGCAAAACGCTTCTCAATTTCGGCAAGGAAATCTTTAGCCTTAGTAATCCCTTCGGATTCTATGCCCCTGAAGGCTTCCGGAACGCCGCGCTTAATGATCATAAGACTCATGCGATTTGAACGCTCCCACTTCTCATGCTCCTTCTTTGCATCAGGAGTGCTATCCGCATTGAGAGGTTGGGGTTGTTCAGTTCTTAATGCATAGTCAAGATCCATGCAGCCAAGAACAATTAATATGTTCTCTTTCCAAACCTTGAAGTTTGTCCCATTTAGCATGGGAATTGAGTTGATGTTAGCAGAAATTGTTGCAGCAGATGCATTAGCTGAAATAAAACAAAAATGCTCACATCAATAACCATAATCAATAAAATTCAAATAATGACAATCCCCATCCAAGATACCGGCACAACATTAATATCAAGTCTTTGGACAGTAATATTAACTTGTAAGTGATACCTTGTTGCAATGATCAAACATTGACAATAACTCATGTCAAATAATGAAACTATCTTTGGATCGATTCATTATTCACATGTAAACCTTATAATTGTCACACGCTTATCATCGCAGATGTGTATACAGTCTAAATAAATATTAACCTTCCTTTGGGCCGATTAAATATTTACACGAAAGCATACACACAAACATCTCACATTCCTCATGAGCAATCTCCACAAGAGAGGTTACTTTGGCAACTTCTTGTTTCAATTAATCAATTGGAGTGAGAGACAACCTTAATACCTTAGTGTCATAATATTTGAATTAAATAATTGATTAAAAACCAAACTTAATTGGGGTCTCATAGCTTAATTAGGGCCCATAACTTAATTGAATAAATTAAATATACCAAAGTGGACCCATGAAAAGCTGAGGCTTAACCATAAGAACACGAAGTTCCCTTAACTTTGAACACGAGGTTCGACTGTATTGAGTACGAGACTCACTTAAGTACGAACGCGAGGTTCGTCTGAAAATGAACGAACGCGAGGTTCATTTGATAAAAGAACGCGAGGTTCAACTTGGGAACGAACGCGAGGTTCAACTTGGGAAATGAACGCGAGGTTCAACTGAAGTACGAACGCGAGGTTCGTCTGAAGTACGAACGCGAGGTTCGTCTGAAGTACGAACGCGAGGTTCGTCTGAAGTACGAACGCGAGGTTCGTCTGAAGTACGAACGCGAGGTTCGTCTGAAGTACGAACGCGAGGTTCGTCTGAAGTACGAACGCGAGGTTCGTCTGAAGTACGAACGCGAGGTTCGTCTGAAGTACGAACGCGAGGTTCGTCTGAAGTACGAACGCGAGGTTCGTCTGAAGTACGAACGCGAGGTTCGTCTGAAGTACGAACGCGAGGTTCGTCTGAAGAACGAACGCGAGGTTCGTTAAAAAAATTGAGCTTGACGCTCACCTGAGTTGAACGCGAGGTTCACCTTAGAACGAACGCGAGGTTCGTTAAAATTGAGCTTGACGCTCACCTGAGTTGAACGCGAGGTTCACTTTAGAACAAACGCGAGGTTCGTTGAAATTGAGCTTGACGCTCACCTGAGTTGAACGCGAGGTTCACTTTAGAACGAACGCGAGGTTCTTTGAAATTGAGCTTGACGCTCACCTGAGTTGAACGCGAGGTTCACCTTAGAACGAACGCGAGGTTCGTTGAGCGCGAAGCTCGGTTAAAATTGAACGAACGCGAGGTTCGTTTGAGGTAACCACCTCCTTAATTTTCGCCATGAACCCTTAGGGTTTCAAACTGAAACCGCCGCCGACAAACCAAAAAATCTTTGATTTTTATTTTCAAAACAGATCCAGAATTGGAAAAAATTGAAGAAAAAATCAAAGAAAAATCCGAAAAATTCCAAAAAGTTACTGTTCATCCGAAAAAACTTTACTGTTCATCCGAAAAAAATTTTCGCTGCTGTTCACCGAACATTACTGTTCATCCGAGAACAAAACTGAATATTTAACCAGAGATTTAAGATCAAAAAACCCAATAAAACTTAAATCCCTAAGAATTAATCAAGGTGGCTCTGATACCACTTGTTAGATCTAAATCGAAACTTGAGATCTAAAACCATATAGCCATGATTAATTTAAAGAGATTAACAATAATCAAAAGAGCGGAAGCTTATACCTGAATCCATGGATGAAATCTTGATTTGGGTTTTTGATGATCTTCTAACCTTAGGGTTTCTCTAAAACCGAATTTCTCTAGCTAGATGGGGGTGTAGAGAATTAGAGAATGTAACCCTAGGTTAGGGACCATAACCCCTTATTTATAGATATTGTACTTTTG
This sequence comes from Asparagus officinalis, assembly GCF_001876935.1. NCBI lineage: Eukaryota > Viridiplantae > Streptophyta > Magnoliopsida > Asparagales > Asparagaceae > Asparagus > Asparagus officinalis. The sequence continues at coordinate 12,250,912 of NC_033794.1, read as the reverse complement.
TAATTTAGCCCCTCAATAAATCACAATTACAACCTGGTATCTGCACATATAACCCCATGACTTATTTAAATACCAAATTAACCCAACTTAATTGATTACTTTAGTGGGTTATCCTGAAAGATAGCAATACACATTGATTAATCATATGTGCCCACAAATAGATTTATTAGATTAAATCCAACATAGAAAACTACCAATAGAGATATTTGTGAATACATTTGTATCTATATCTAGCTGGAAACGTATACAGATAGAAATATTCTATGTACGGTAGGTTATGAATACATATTTGGATATAGATATGAATATACAAGTGAAATATTCGGAGCTATATCCAAATATCTGAATATATGTATCAATCAACCGTTGTAACCATTTTGACCATTCTATTAATATATATGAGGGTAATTTTGATGATTTACTGATCTAACCTCAACATTTCAGATATTTGAACTTATTAATTGGACTCATATTTGAAAATTTAGTATATTTAAACCCCTCTTATTTCTTTTCCTCGTATGTAATTGATCTATATGTATATTCAATTTTCATAGATGTGGATATAATTTTTTTCTTGCTGATATGGTAATAATCAGATATGATCCATTTGCACCTCTGCTTCGCTCGCTGCTTTTAAGTAAGCAAGTAGTAATAATTATAATTCGATATCTCAAACAAGAAGGGGAAAAGAAACACACGTCATTTTTTTTTTGCACATTGTAATTGTCGCTATTGACATACACAATATCTCACGCTAAGGAAATAGAGCAGAGATATGAAGAACATGAACAAAGTACACAATCAAAATCTAAAATTTTTGCCCTCATAAGTCTGACCAAACTCCCAATTCCGAGGGGTGACTCGCCAGGAAGTGCACCTACGTCTGTCGCTCGTCATGACTCTGAAAGAAAGAGATTGCCCCGTCAAGTCTTTATCAGTTTGCCAATGCTGACCCCAGTTTCGTTTCATCGAAATCCAAGGGAGAAGTTTATTCCCTCTAACTTGCACGCTTGTTACATCTCCGGCTCCGGCCACATTCCATACAAGAATTAGGTTGAAGTATCGGTTTCCCTTGATCGTGAACCTAATGCCGCCTTGCTTCCTACATGGAACCCTGCACATTCACACATTAGTCCGTCATCAACGCAAAGGCAAATGCAGATCATCACGCACTACGCATACGGGCCTGGTGTAGTATCGCATTACGAGCTCATGTAGTTTGATTTTGGCAGATAGGCCCCTGCAAAAGAGTCAGAAGGATCTTACCCAGGGTGCCTGTCTGTCAAAAACGAACTACAGGGGTAATAAGTTCCAAAACGCGATGCTAATGCGGGTCTGCGTGCAATTAACCCCGTATGTGATTATGGGAAATTAGTTAAGACCTGCGGTAGGTGACGGGAACAATGCCTGCCTTATACTGAGCAATTTGAAGGAAGGCGGGCATGGTGAGATCAAAATGAACACGGGGAGGATTGCACCATCCGCCATTATCACTCGATAGTGCATAGTTTGGTGGGCATACGTTGGTGGCTGTCACAAAAATCGACCCCTCACCCTTGCACCACTCTTCGATGTTGTTGTTGACGCTGATGCTGCCTTTATCGCACCTTAACTCGAAGCATGCACCACAAGCACTCCCACCGTTGAACACACTTGTGCTTACCGCTGCTGTTTGTAGGCCGTAGCCCAGCTTCACTGTGTCATCATATCCGCATGCTCCAGCTGCATGCGTGCAAACTACCACTCTCATTACCATGCAAATTAACTATTAGATATTAAATATTTCATTTCAGCAGATAGATTCCCTTGGTGGATATTTTGGACTCTTTTACCCTCCATTGTTATCACGAATGTGCTTTTAACTTGAGTGAAGATTCTCATTTTTTTTGGTTGCTTTCAGGGGTAAAAGAGTAAAAAGATTCACTAAGAGAGCCTATACGCCAAAATGAAACCGCATCGGGTAACAAGTTCAAAAACGCCATACTAGAGGGGCTCTATATGCATATAATAGAGAAAACCAAACAATAAACTTGCCTGTGGTGTCAGAGCCATCAGAGCCTCCATAGAATGTGGCATGTGCAGAGTTCCATACGCCTGGGAGGAACTTGCCGTGATTGTGCTTGAGAACAGCGAGAGGGCGCCCCGTTTTGGCTTCAACTAATCGCGTCGACTGCACAAGCAACAAAACCAGAGCACAAAGGAGAAGCAGAGAGTGATCGGCATGCGTTTCCATTGCTACGGTATTATGCTGCAGCTATCAATGTTTTTTCTAGCCGTATACTTTTTACAAGGAAGATGAATGTTCATATCACCCATCGAGTACAAGGCTCTGAGGGATTATAGGAGTTGAGATAAAACAATTATCTCTCTATATATACACAGACGGCTATTAATATCACTGGATTTACCTTTCTTACCCAAAACAAGCATTTTTAGGCCACAAGATTCCAAAGGTTAATATTCTCTACCTCTCAACAATAATTTATCCTGAAACCCTCTAAATTGTGACTAAGATAGTTCCTATTATAACAGGAAGCTACAGGGAGTACATTAAACTATCAGTTAGTACAACAGAGAACAAATTTTTAATCTTCAGAAAACACAGATGCACACGCAGACAGCAAACAACAAATACCATTTAGTACAGCAAATAACAATCATCAACATCAGAGACTTGTTATCTTGAGCGTGTAGCCAGAGTTAAGAGAGAAGAATCATAGAGGATTATGAAATCCTCATCTGTTCATTGAGTTTCTCAGTAAAACATATGCGATCAGAACTCCAGATAAGCTAAAAGAACGAAAGTTTCAGTTTAGCTTCATTTCAGGCGCAAGCATAATCTCCATTGACTAATAGCAGAATAAAACAAATTTACTAAAAGCATGGGTACAAGGTTAATTTACTGTTGCACCACGTTTCATCATGATAGAACACTGGATATACAGTCACACAACAAACTGATCTTACTATTTACTGCTAAGGACTCTGAGTTGTTCCAGCCATCCATCGCCAAATGCCCCCTGAATCTTGCCTCTGTGGAGCACTCGTATCTTTTACTATTTTCAACTTTTGATGTTGTAGGTTTTCCAACTCCTGCTCTATAGAACTGAATGACTCCAACCTTTTCTGGATTTCTGCAATTTGTGCCTGCAATGCACTAACAAGTAAATATAGCCGTATTTTACAAAACACATCTCCCACCAAACATCAGGTTCAATATGGCAAACCTCTAATTTGAAGCATCTTGAGCTCTCAGCTGCCACATGACCTTGTACCGATTGAAGTTCCTATGATAGACATAAGAGGAAATATAAAAGCCCTGGAACTAAATCATTAAACAAAAATAGTAGATTTCCTATTTGCAGAATGAATACTAACCATTAGTAATAGGTTATGCGAGTTGTTCATCTCATCAAGGCTGTTCTTGAGCCTTGAATTTTCATTTAGTACTTCCTCTAGCTTGGATTCTAGAGACTTCTTTTCTGAGGTAAGCTTATCAGTGTCAACTGCAACAACCTTTCCACTATTAGCACTGGCTAACTTCAGATTTACACCCTCTGAATTGACAGAATCACCGTTCTTATCAGTAATCTTCGCCAAAGCATAAGCAGCAGTAACAGAAGCTGCTGCCGCAGCTGCTGCTGGAGATTGAAAAAGCCTGGGTTGTTTTGAGTCTCTCGTCTTGGGCTTCAAAACAAATAGCTGTAATGAAACATGAAGAATTATTCATCATAGGAAAACTCAGTATATGTTTATGCAAATAAAAGAATGTGAATTTAATTGTGCAATAAGGCTACAGCTTGCAAATCCTTTTGAGTAGTTACATGCTATATTTTGTGACTGAGGGATCATTATTAACTTACATCGTTATTGTACTTTCCGTTGTAACCACCAAAGGCAATAAGAAATTTCTCTCCATCCATTGTTGCTGAACAAACAGTAAGACCCTGAGATGCAAGCGCTTGAAAATGAATCATACCCCTCATATTTATGTCCATGCACCAAATCATTGTTTAATTAATTTAAAACAATATAACACAAATGTTAATAAGATATCACAAGATACAGAGTAAATATAGAAGTGCAAATCGTACTGAGTCAACTAAACTACAAGCTGCATCTCATATATGTAGTACATATTTTGCCCTGCTAGCACCATAACTATTAGCAGCTGTATTTTTTATGACAAACTGCATGGCAACAATGAGAAAACTTTACAATATCACTCTCCAATATACTTATGATCCTGAAAATATAGACACCACAAGGTAATCATTCAGTAGCGGAGTTTAAGGTCCTGATGCAATGCTAATTCCATCTGTTT
>NC_033794.1:12218707-12246578 GCF_001876935.1 Asparagus officinalis | reverse complement strand
ACACCCCAACACACCCAAAAAAATAGAGAACACACCCACATACGAACACACCCAAACAAACTGAGAAACCTATTTACCATAATGCTTTCTTCTTCTAAGTTTCACTGTCAATTAGAAAGGGAAATGGTTTCCCTAAAGTGCAAAACGTGAGTAAAATAGGAAACCCAAGTTCACTGTTTTCTAGAGGAGATAGCTTGGAAAGCAAAATTTTTGATAAAAACCCATGACTGAGAGGGTTCTTACCTTTTGAGACCTGCTCCCATCACAAAACACAATTTTTAAAGGTGATGTCCTTCTCTCCAAACAATATAAATGTATGAAAATTGATTTCTTAAATTTCAATTTCCATTTTTCTCTCACTTCCCAAACGAAGGAATTCTCAGGTAAGTCAAATTCCCCCATGCCTTTTCTAGTAGAAATAAACAAGGGAGATGCTTTCTAAGTAATCTTGTGAAATGCAAGGAAATGTTTTTCTTTTTTGTTGGCTTTGGGTTTCTTTAATTTGACAGATAATAACCAAACAGACCCTAATTAGAAAATGGATGGAAATTAAAATCACAGAGAAAGAAAGCAAGAAACCTCACTAGCAAGAGGATCCCGCCCTCCTACGGTTGTAGATAATGACCAAACAAGCTTGGATGTGTTCAAGACAACAGTGTCAGTGGCGCCTGAAAAAAGGAAAAAGATTCAAAGATGCGTAAACATGTCTGAATCTAAAGAAAATATAGAGATAATTCATCAAGCATACTATTTTACATGGTGATTACCACTTCTGTTGTCTCCACCACCAACTATATACCAGTGCTCATCAACTGTAGTACTAGCATGACCACCCCGAGGAGCCACAGCAATACCCTGGGTTTCCGGTTGAGACCATTCCATCTGCAACATTTAAACTCTCAGTGAGGATGAGCTGAGTGTCATGGAGCTGAGGTGCTTTCATTGAATATACGAAGTTTCAAAACTCATGCTCAGTCTCAAATCCACGACGATATCATGTTGACAAATAATAAATTGCATGTACATGTAATTGAAGGAATCATATAAGTTATTCATTTTTTAAAGGCTACTTGTGCCCTCCAACTTAGAGAAATTATTCAATTTTTACAAGACCATAAATCGTACATTTACACTGTATTATAATTGCAAGACATTACATACCACATCAGAATATCATTCATACCCCAAGCTTTTTCATAAGGCTGGTTGACAACCTTGCCAGATTCCTGGCTAAGGCAACTAGTGTGGGAAAAGGACGTTGCAATGAAACCTTCGGCTTGGAGACTATTTAGAGGGTGGAGATCCAGGAACTGCTGACAAAAATTGGTCATGGTATTGGTAGGAGCCCCTCTGATTCCCAAACATTATTGGCATCCGACCAAATTCTAGGAAGATGGAAGCGGCAATCGCTAAAACTGGTCACAGGGACTAGCTAATAGAAGCAAAAGATGCAGGAACTGCTGGTTTAGAAGTCTTTTTCTTATATTTTCCTAACATTTTCTCCTCTGTTTTAATTTCCAGGATCCAACATAGGATTTTACTGAATCCATATTTTTTCCTTTGTTTTCTCACAATACTAAACAAATCTACTGTTATTTGCACCCTTTTGCTGTCTAACTGGTCCTATTGCAGTTTCTTCAAGTTAATTGGGACCAAGATCAATTTGATCCCCAGATCTGAACCTCCTCTTCCAGCATTAACTCCTATTTTCTGCAGTCAACCCTCTCTCTGTATCATTGGGCTTCTACTTACGATGCAGTCTGTTTTCAAGTTTTCACAAAATGACAAAACACAACATTACTTCAGGGGGGGATACTAGAGCTATGTTTAATTAAGATTACCATAAATGTGAAGTCTCATACAAGCATAAACATGAATGACGGCTCAAAGGACTTCAAATCTATTAACGTACCTACAGTACTCAGAGGTTAAGTCACTTTGCAGCCAAAATTGAGGAAACTTAAAACCAGACTCCCTCTGATAATTAACTAATTCTCTTTCATTCAATTGACATGCTATTGTATACTCGAGTTCTTGATAAGAAATACAATGTAAGCTGCATGTGTGCAAGAGATCAATAAATAATGATGGGAAAAGGGATCACAAAGGATGAAAAAGAATATTAGTCTTACCGTTTGCAAGTCTAGGACATGCAGGTCATTGAAACAGGTCGAGTGAGAAGAACCACCAAAAATCAGAAGGTACTGATCTGAATGTACACTGGCTGTGTGATCAAATCTTGGCGCTGGAGGCATATTCCTGTTTTGATATGTCAAAAAATAAGACACCTGACCTGTAAAAAGAAGAGCTCATGATAGAAAGAGAGTAAAAAATGCACACTTAGTTTGTACTAAATCCCAGCACATAGTACTCAAATCAAGAATGTGGAGATCATTCAGTAACTGTCCCCTAGTGCTTTCTCCACCAAAGATTAGCAATCTTGTACCCACCACTGCAACAGACTGGCCTCCACGAGCTGTCTGATTTTGGAAAAAATGCCAATAAGTTAACCTTTTAGTCATTGATCAAATCATTTAATTACCTTTAGCATGGACAAATGTTGCTGGAGAAAGTTTAACTAATAAGTGGATACATCCAGACATGAATGAGATCAGTCTCATAGTAGACCACAGAATCATTTCTCACTTCAAAAATCAATAAAAAAGAGCGAGTAATAAGTGTATGTACATTACCGGAGCTCTTCCATGGGTATTAACAACAGAAAAGCTACTAGTTTCCAAGTCGATAGACCAAACTGCAAATAGCAAAGGTAATAGGGATTAGATATATTGCTGGAGCACTTAGACCAATTGAGTATATTCAGAAAAGAGACTGTGGCAGGGGGAGAAAAGCTCCAGGGCAACAAGCATAATTAAGAACTTTAATAGTGCACACTCAAAAAGTGGAAAATTACACATCTGAGAGGCGGTTTTTCTATGTAATGCATAACACTTTGTACCATTTTGTTACAGCTGACAGTTTGATTTGGCCCAAAGCCAGCCAAACACATCTAAGCCTAGCTCACAAGTCAGCTAAAGGTTAAAGTTTAAGGAATTCAAAGCTTCTGAAATTTTAAAATGGTTAGTAATATATAATAGGCTAATTAGCACTTAAATACCTCAATTATGCTAACATGAGAATTTTCCACCGAAATTTTCGATGTGACTCCGACAAGCTAATTTTATAACTGTTTAGCCCTTAATGTTTGTTGAATTTACTGTTAAACTCACCATAATTCTATTTTAAATATTACTGGGTTAGATTTAAACTAGAATTACGATATGTTTAACAATAAATTCAACAAACATTAAAAGTTAACATGTTCTAAAATTAGCTTATGATTGTTGCATGAGAAAATTCAGGAAAAACTTATCACGTTTATATAATAGAAAATATCAAAGTGCAACTTTTAGAAAATTTAGGTTATATAAATGCTGCCAAAAACAAGTAAGGGTATATAAGTGCAAGCTAGGAGAAAATATAGGGCATTTAAGTGCTAATTAGCCTATATAATAATAATATTAAGATCTATTTGATGAAGATGGTACCCATACAGTGGGCAGCAAATACATTAACATTCAAAGCAAGAGAACTCAATAAAAGCAGAAGCTACAATCTTGTATAAGCATTTATATGAGAAATAAAAAAAAAGGAAAATCCAAGGAAAAGGGTTACATTTGGAACCTAACTATTAAACACTCATGTAAACTAAGACTTGTTAGTTCAATCAATTGATTAAGCTTTGAAATATGAAATTTAGTTTTAAACAATAAAGGGATAACCTTTATCAGAAACTAGATTCCAAAATTATCAAGGAATAGGATTCAAACACATAAGACTATGTAAACCAAAACATTATGAAGACAAAAAAAAATTGTGGAAAAACTAAAAACAATTACTTTGTAAGTTTAGCCATTTCGTTAGTTTTGATCATTGCTGTAAAAGGCATTCTAGACGCGGGAGCATGCCTAGGCCACCTCAATTAGGCTTAGGTGCCCCCAAATTAGCTGCTGGGGCACCTAAGCGATATCTTGTGTGGGGCGAGCCATAAAGCTTAAAACAAAGAAAAAACGTAACACATTTCCTGACCCATTAAACTTAAGTTCTGGGTTTGGGTTCTGTGTCTAATGTGTTGAATCAAATTCAATCTCATCCATTCTTTAGAAGAAGAAAACAAGTTAGACAGACACAGTGCAACTGCAAACAAAAAGGAACAGTAGAAAAAGAGGCTGCAAAAATAACCATTCTCTAGACAAACTGGTACATGTCATTCAGCAAAGGCCCATAACACTGATATGCTTCCGAATGAAGTTATGTGCAGAAAGGCCTACATGGGCTCCTTAGTTGTGTGCTTCACAAAAACCATTTCACGCATTCAACAAACGTGAGAAAGTGCTCATTTATTAACACCATCAAACTTGTCTGACCTAACATATGCATGCATGTGAGTTAACTAAAATGAGCAGTGGAAAACCAAACGGATGGGTTAGATACAATCTCACTGAGGGAATTACAAGCCAAATTGATCTTTAAGCATTAAGGAATCTTAAGAAGAACCTGTTACAGTATCTGAAGCTTCCTTGGAATGGCCAGCAACAACCAGAAGTTTACTTTCCCACTTAACCTGTTCAGAAGAACAGTGAGTTTAATTTTTAAATAGCTGATTATCATCAATATACGGAGCAAATGTGCCCATTTAAGTACTAAGACAAAAGGAAAAAAAACTCACCAAACTATGGCCTGCCATCGCAGGAAAGTTTTCTTTCAATACATCATTGCTCGAATATGCATGTAGACTTAATGTGGACCACTTCAAAGTTCTAAGATCAAAAACCTACACAAAAAATTTCGAACTGTTGAAGTATAAAAAAATATTATAGCGGTAAAAGTTTTAATCAATATCAACTACCTGAATATCTGAAAGATACCGGCCATTACGACTTCCTCCGATCACATATAGTTTCTCTTTGACTATTTGAGCAGAATGCTGCAATAAGTAACAGTAACGATGCTGAGAATTTTTCTACAATTAAGAAGATTCTTTCTGCAGATAGTGTAGGAAAACAAACAATTGCTGCTAGATAAAAGTCAGTTATGTATGATTGCAGGGATGGAACTGTACTGCATTTCCGATATACTCCTGAAATGTTCAGTCGCTATGCAATTTTGGATTTTGGTCCAACTTTTTGTATTGTTTTTGCCTTTTTTTGTATTATTTTGTTTCAAAGTTTGTCCTTCACATCCATCCCAATTCTTGGGAAGACGAAAAAATAACCACTGAAAAAGAGAAACCCAGATCCTGAAATAACAATGCACAGAGGCGGCGGCATCATACCTTGTAACGACCCAAGGGACGCCAACCAGAAAGGCTGATTAAAATCCATCGATCATTTTCTGCCACTGATAGATAAGCTCTCAAATCTGTGCCTTGGTTGTCCTCCATAACACCTCTACATGGAAAAAAAAAAGGAATAAACAAAGAAACAAATGAAAATAACTACCCAGCAGTGATTAGTGTGAGCTGTCCTAAACAGCAAGCAGCTAAATGGAATTACATACCTCCAACTGAGTTGCAAAGAAGGACCTATTATTAGTCCCCCAAAAAAATTTAGGGAACAATTTAAAACTCTAAGCACAAAAGCTACATATGATGCACGTACATCAATTCGGTAGTAATAATATCCGGGCTATTTGCAGGTTCCACCTTTTTCTTAACTTTGATGCTCTGAAGTTCCATTTTGACAATTTAATACCACAATGTGCAAAAAGTTTGTTGCTAACTTTGGTAACAATATCAACGTAAAAAAGAGAATGAGAAACAAATTTTCTCGCCAAATTAAAGTTTTTTTTTAGTTCGGGAAAAGCGAGGAACAAAGTTAGGGCTTTGTTTTTCAAATTGTCAATTTGAGGTCAATTTTAAAACTTTGAGGTATCAAATCGTGGTGGCAATGCATTTTGTATTTGCAGATTCAATAACTATAAGTATAGTGTGGATCCGTATTTATCGGCCTCGAAAGGAGATCAGGGAACAATTTGCGATAAATCCAGAAGTTATATATGATGATCGTACATCAATTCGGCAGGAACATCTTGTTAATCTTAATCTAAACTCATGGTGGCAATGCATCTTGGTTTTATCAATGTTTTGAAGAGAAAGAACCCTAATTTAATCAACTAAAATGGGGAAATTGGGAGGATCGGTTACCTGGATCGTCGTCCTCGTCTCGTTTCGGATCTGAGTTTGACCCTCAGAGTGGAGTAGTTAAATTATAACAGACAATTGCTTCGCTATCCAGGTGAAAGGAAAACAAATCAAGGGAAGGAAAAGGGCGTCGGCGATAGCTGCGACACTAATTTAATTTTAATTTACTGATAAATTTACTGTATTCCTCTGATAATTAAGACTGGGAGCAGCCTCCTCCCAATCTCTCTCTCCTCACGAAGGCAGTTTTGGAAATAAAGTTTGGATTTTGATGATTTTTTAGCTTTTCCATATTAGTCCCTTACATCTTTAATATTTTGAAAGTAGTCTCTCATATCAATGGAATTGTTGTTAGGTCCCCTACTTTTAGTTCAATAAAGAATCATGGTAAAAATAACATCTCTGTCTCTAGACAGCTATAACCATATTAGTTTTTCAGACGAATGAATGGATAAGATGTTAATAATTGAGTTCACTTTTAAAAATGAGAAGTGTACTATAGTAGTTGTATTATTTTTTTACTACTAGACACACAGTAGTAACATCGTTCGAAATACAAGGGTTAAATTTCAGATATCAATACCACTTGTTATAGGCTGTAAGTTAACCAAATATTAATCAACAGCTAGGAAGCTGACATGTGGCCCACTCCATGTTTAGTCAGATTACTACAGTAGTCAACAACTCGAGTTATTCCAGTAGCCGACTCCGTCAGGTAACAACTTGCGTGCCCGACAAGAAAGGTGATACTTATCGACCTATTCTCCAGTCGAGCCCACAAGACTCCACACTTGGCCTGCTATTTCAGCTAACAACTCGTGTAACCGACTAAAAAGGCAGTGCTTGTCGCCCTTCAACCGGACGACTAGAGAGGCAATGTGTCCTCAAACCCCCCGCTGACAACCAATTACCTTCGCATTAATTGCTCTGACAAAATCATCCTTGTTTTAGCCCCCATAGTCTTTATGACTCATCAGACCTAACCAGCACCAAGCACCTGCTGTTGTCTTTGCACTAACTAGTTGGATGACTCATCCTCGTCCGCAGCAGACACCTGTAAAACATCTGTCGAGTTAGCTGCTTGCCTGACTCAACCCAAGTTACCTTTTTGCCCTTCCGATTTGCTATAAAGGAAGCTGCATTGTATGAGGTAACTTCTTCTGCTTAGTGTAACTCTAAAACTCTAGATTAACTTCATCACTTATTTTATATTTCTCCACTCAAGCTCAAACATTAACTTGATCGTTGGAGGAAATGCCGGAGAACCCAACTCCGGCCTCTCACGAGTTTTTCATGTGCAAGGAAGAACAATGGGCCCAGAGCTAATCATTTGAAGGAGCTTGAGGACTCAAAAACCATCATAATCTACCCACAAACCCCTTGTTTGATAACTGACATCAACACCACGCACTATATCACAAAAGTATCATCGTATTCTTTTTTTTTCTTTTTTTTTCTTTTTTGAACTTATTACATGAGGTAGTTTTTGAAGCTTAGGGTGAGGGTGATTCTTGTAGGCTAAGATAAATTTGTAAGGAGAATTGATAAACCTAATGTCATTGTCAATTATTTGAGGAACTGCTTTGGGACAACTTATAAGATTTACGGGATCTGATACCAATTTCAATGATGCAAGGGACTAATTGACAAATGTTAAATATGAAAGGGGTAATGAATCTTATTTGCATTGACTTAGGGGCATATGACAAATTACATTGACTTGAAGGGCAAATTTGAAACATAAAACACTACACATCCAAAACCCCTAAACTATGGAGAAGAGCAGCGACGGCAGCTGAGCTGCTCCGATTGCGAGTGCAATGGCGGAGCAAATCAATAGCTCTTCATCTCCTTACTCCATCCGTACAAATCTCAGTCGACAAAATCCTCAATCCTCAGCAGCAGCGGCAGCGGCCACAGCTCCAACTTCATCGTCATCATCTTCTTCTACTCCCTCGAATTCTTGCGATAGAGGCGTTGTAGTCGTAGGTTTTGTGGGAAGCAAACCCACGACAAGCCCTACTCATCTAATCAACAGGGTTCTCGATGCCAACATCTTCGGCTCCGACGCGGCGAAGGATCTTCATCGATTTCGCCGCCATCGAATTACCTATTACTGTGAAGATTCATCTTCTTCCAATAACAAGGGGATTTTGTTCTTGAACCTCGCATTCTCTCTCTCGGAGGGTTCGGATTATTCCTTGAAGGAGGAGGAGGAGTTTGAGTTCGATCATCTTCAGGGGTTGCTCTTCATGTTCTCTGTGAGTAGACTAATTTCCTCTCGATTTTGATTATTAATCTCGATTTCAGTTTGTAACCCTAAATATCTGATCCTTCGTTTACCATCTAAATCATATAAAATCTTTTTACGTATTGATGTACAGGTTCAGTTGAAATTTAATACCCTAAAGTTTCGCTCTTTTTGAACTTTGATACATGGAGTTTTATTCCGACAATTTGTACACCCAATGTGCGAGAAATTTGACCTTGATATTATTCTAGAATGTCTACATAGAGAAAAGTGATGAGAAACAAATGCTCTTACCAAATTTCAGTTTGTTGAGTTTGGGAAATATGAGGAACAAAGTTAGGGCTTCAGGCTATCAAAGTGTCAAATTAACGTCAATTTTGAAAACTTAGGGGCATCAAATTGTCAACATAGAATTTCAAAACTTTGGGATAATAACGGCCAAATCAGCCTAATGTAAATTATCATCGTCGCTTAGAAATAGTTGTTTTTTTATTACATTGCTGCAAAGTGGAAGAGCTAGTAACATTGTTTTCCCCCATATAAATCATCAGGTTTGTCATGTCATAGTATTCCTCCATGAGGGACTGCGATTTGATACCCAAATCTTGAAAAGGTTTCGAGTGCTCCAAGCTGCCAAACATGCCTTTTCACCATTCATAAGATCCAGTACATTGCTCCCAAAAACATCGACGACATCCATATCACAACCATATGCTGCACCCAACGCTTCTTCTTCTTCGATTTCTCCAACCGTTAGGCGAACAAGCCGCCAGTCTTCATCTATATCTCTCATGTCAGGCTCTGGCTCTCGCCTCTCTGTGTTCCCTGGTCAGTGTGTTCCTGTCATTCTCTTTGTCTTTTGTGATGATTTCTCTGATGGGCTGATTAATCCTTCACCAAATATGGAGGATACGACAGAAACTCAGAAGTCAAACTTGACCCTGAAAGGTTCAGGATCTGTGGTCATGCTGGCACGAAACAGCAGTAAAAATGAAGGAAGCTTGAAGAAGAAGCTGCATGCATCTTTGGATGCACAAATCCGTTTCTTGCTTAAGAAATGCCGCATTCTTGTTGGTTCAGAGCCCAGTTTAAGAGGAAGCAGCAGTGTGAATTCCCTTCCCTTGTTTTCACTTGATGCAGCAAGAGTTATAGTCTTGGCAGATAGGACAGTCAACAAAAGAGGTGAATCCTTGGACTTCATTACTGGTTTCATAGAGGAAACTCTTAATTCGAAGGGAGATTTGAATGAGTTTATTTTTGGAACACAGCCCCAGGCTCTTAATCACGAGGAGATACAAATAATTGCGGATTTTATATATCGGCAGTCTCACATTCTGAGAGGGAGAGGTGGTTTACCAAGTAATGCAAATAGTGCTGGAGTCGGTATGTGCAGCAGCAGCAGCTGCTGCTGCTGCTGGAAAGCCAATTAGTGTTCCTGAGCTCCCAAGTTTAGAAAATTGGTTATCTTCCAGCACTTTAATTATTAATGCATTGGTCTCTATAGATCATGAATTTTTGGATGAATCTGGGAACATCAAAAAGGTGTCTCTTCAATCAAGTTCCATCAAAATGCACGACAGGCAGACTTCTACATTTGGATCTAGTGCTGCTGAAGCTGCCATTTCTTGTCTTGAAAGTAGTATAGGTCTTGACATGAAGTTTTCTGTAACTATGTGCAAAAGAGCTCTTCCAGCTGCTAAAGATGTTTATTTGAAAGATTTACCTGCTTGCTACCCATCTTCTTTACATAATGCACATCTAGAGAAGGCCCTTAGTGCTTTTTCTTCAATGGTTAAAGGACCAGCTGTTGGAATATTTATAAAGAAGCTGGAAGATGACTGTACATATATATGGACATCTGGGAGGCAACTTTGTGATGCCATCAGCTTGACTGGAAAACCATGTAGACACCAAAAACACACTGTTAGTGATCATTCGAGCGGATATTTTTTCCTCCATGCATGTGCTTGTGGTCGCTCGAGGGGGCTTAGAGAGGATCCTTTTGATTTTAACAGTGCTAATGTTGACTTTAACTGTTTTGCCAACTGTGAAGATGTCCTTCCAACACTAGTTCTTCCAAAAGGAAGCGACGCATCACCTCTTCCTCCAAAGTCTTGGAGGCTTTTGCGTCTTGGAGGAGCACGATGTTATCAGCCATCAAGAGGATTACTTCAAATAGGGTTTTGCTCCTGGGAAAATTTTCTGCTGAAATGTATAATTTCATTTGACAAACAAAGAGGGGCTTATACATTGTCTACTGGTGCGACAGCAGAGAGTTCTGTGGTAAGTTCAACACCCTACTTTAAGGCTTCTACTGTTGTGTGCAAAGAAAAGAAGAAACTCGATAATAGTAAGTTCACAAAGGAAGTCCAGCGTGGGGGTTCAGATAATCAGCAAAAGCTAGCTGGCATGGCTTCTTCTGATGATACAAGTATCAGTTTTGGTAAAGGTCTTCCATCATTTACTATGAAAAAACCTTTTTCTGAAGTCGTTGCAGGTACTGTTCTGTTTGATTCAACATTCCCTAATCTTAAGAGTAATAAACAGCAAACAATTGCTGTTGCAAAAGGTGGAAAACAAACAGGAACAGTTGATCAGACTGATGGTCAAGTGATCAAAACTGATGGTCGTCAAGGATCTCATAGAAGTGAATACATTGAAGTTCAGGAAAGCTTAGATAGTTCCACAAGTAATTATCAAACCAGTTGCAGCCCAGTTTTACAGATAGGAAGCAAATTAATTCCTGTAAACATGTGCGACACTGAAAAGGTGCTGCCAAATAATTCTCGAAAGGAGGTTGTTCTGTATGTAGGTTTTGAACACGAGTGCTCTCATGGACACCGATTCCTTCTATCCCCTACGCATCTTAGGGAGTTTGATTCTTCATACTCTACTGAAGTTTCTGAAAGAAAATATGTCAAAAATAGTAATGTATCACATGAAGAAGTGATTCAATCTCCATATAGAACGTCAAATACTGCTAGTAGTACAAGAAGAAGTACTAAATCTACACTAAATGATATTAATTATGGTCAGCAACGAGATGGATTCACATCATTCTCTAGAGAAGGCACTGATAAGTTTCAATCTGGTCAGGGTCTCTCTACCTCCTCTGACACCACGGACGAGCTTGAAGGTAATCTTTTACATGTTAGACTTGATGATGGTGACCATGGGTTATCACTTTTAAACAGAAATTTGCCTGTGTACATGAATTGCCCTCATTGCAAGAGCTCAACTAAGCCGAAGCAAGATATCAAGTTTGCAAGTTCTGTATCGCAGCTTCAAAGGATATTCCTGGTAACAATATTTTCTGTCTTTATTGTTTTCTTAAATCAATGTTTTCTGTTTCTCTTAGACAGTGCTTTGTATGTTCAGTTTCTATTTCTCTTTTAAAAGATAAGTTACTGTGGTGACTCTTTGTATCTTCACTATTTTTGACATGTGACCTTTGTTTTGTGCTATGCAGGTGACACCTCCCTTACCTACAGTTCTTGCAACCTGCCCAGTTATACAATTTGAGGTGAGTCTTGACAACATTATTGTTTTCAAGCTAACAATATGGATACTTAAAATTGCTAAATGTGTAGTTATGTATGTGTTTACTTATAGATTTATAGAGATGGATATAATAGTTGTCGTATGTTGATTTAAGTGAAATGGTTTCATAGGGCAAAATGGAGAGAAAGGATGCTTGCAGCTAGTGACAAAATCAAAGACATAAGAATCGGGGTGTTTTGTGTTGCTGTGCTTATGCATTTTTGTGTAATCTGATACACATTTATGAAAAAGATAGGGGACTTTTATGTCTTTTTTACCAGTATTTTAGAAAATGTGCATTAAAACATTATTTGATTCTTTATTGACCACACATTTATAGAAGTGAAAATTTGTACTTTTGTAAATTCATGCTAGAATTGTTATCTCCTACTGTTATTAATACTAAAAGTGACTAATCCAATTCATGCAAACTTACACATGCAAAAAAATTCTCCTGCATTGCACGTTTATGTGAAAATAATATATTTGAAAGAAAATTTAATCTTCAAAAGATAAATTTTGTTCTAATATTTCTTACTAAACTTTACATACGATAATTTCTAGCACTGTTATTCACTGTAGCTGGATTCCTGTACTTAACACAACCACTTTGATAGTTCTTAAAAATTCTGTTCAATTTTGAGATTTATCCAAACAAAGACTGAAGAAAATCAGGTCATACGTACCTGTTTCAATCAAGTGAAATCTAGCTAAACAATACATAGAGAGTCTGGAGAGATTTGAAATGAAATTCGTTGGAAGTTTCTTTCCTGAAGAAACTTATAGAGATTGTTAGAATAGATATGGAGTGTTAAAGTATTTGATTGAATAAACACTAAATATTTTCTAGCTTTACTCTAACTATTTATAGTACTAGTTTAATTAGTTAATTTTATTGAATTTTCAATTTCTAATCAGATTATAAATTCTAGTTTTCTATAAATATAATGGTAATAATCAACATAATTCAATATGTATACTTCATCAGTAAATTATCAATTCTTTTTTCGAGAAAATTTTATTTATCTACTAACTTATAATAAGAATTCATTGTCCAATTCTATGAGACGTTCTGTAGTTTCTATATTTGTTAATTATGAAATAATTAATTATTTAGTCAATCCATTAGTAGACGCGCAATCTGATTATTCCTGTAGAAGGTGTTAGTACATTTGGGTGTATTCTCTAGTGTATAGATGACAATTTATAGCTTTATCTAAGACTTTCTTGCTCATGGAAATAAATGCCAGGAAAAATGTCTGCCTCCATCAACTCCAGTTCTGGAGCAGAAACTGTGTTTTACTCTTGATTGTCAAGTAATCTTACCTCCCGAGAGCTTCCTTGTTTTAAGACTCCCATTCATCTATGGCATTAAAAAAGGTGATGGAACTCTGCAACCTCTTAGCCACCACACACATCAACCAGAACTCAGTGCATGGCTTATGAAAGGCACGGCTTTGGAAGTTATCTCAATGGGACATGACACAGATGAGAAACTTCACGTGCAATGACAAATTGACGCAGATGAGAAACTTCACGTGCAATGACAAATTAAGGTTGGTTAATTTCAGCTTCAGCATTTAGTCGAGCATAAGACTTAAATGTTATCACATTCTATTATACCTCTACATTCTATAAACCCTAAGCAGCAATTTTTTTCATTTAATGTTTGTAATTAAGCTAAGACAATTTCTCTGCTTGTAGGCTCTGTACAGTGTCCGATTTAAGTGTGAAATATTTTATCAAATACATAAAAGGAAAAAAATTCCTTTGATGCTTGGCCCGCTCCATCAATCAGACCGAGGTGAGCTTGCCTGATGGAAGCATGATCGTAGGCGCAACTTGACTCGTGAAGCATGTTGCCTTGAAAATAAATGGTATTGGCACACGCACGATCAAACGGGCCCAAGATTAGAATGTCTAATAAGTGGTTGCTAATGGCTAGTATAGCTGTTAGCAAAGATTGTCACAACCCCAAATTTCCGAACCTAAAAGGAATATTAGAGCCGGACTAAACCTGTGAAAGATCCTCCAAAAAAATACATTCATTAAAAGACCATCAAAATAGTCTCTTCATTGAACTTAAACCAACAATAAATATTCTCTATAATTCCCAAAAGTCAACATTAATCCAATTAACTTGATATAAACAAATATTCCTCAACTTGAAATAAAACTCGACCTAAAGGAAAGAAATCTCATAATTACAAAACTCTCAATTCATCAATTAAACATCAAAGACTTTATTTAACCTTCACCTAGAAGATAATAACAATTCCGAATTTTATTCCTTGCTCCGTTCTAAGAATTAAAAAAAAATCATCAATTCCACATAATCCCGAGTCTCTGGAAAGAATGAAAACAACGCAACGAGTTCACAACTCAATAAGTGGATAAATTCATACATTGAACACTAGTTTTACAAAACTAAAATAAATTGACTTAATAAGCAAGATACTAAAATAGTAAAAAATTATAATGCAACATTTTTAAAATGTGTACATGCAATGGAAATAAGAAGGTCATATCTCAATGCGGTCAACACTTCGATACTCCGGTTGACTTGGAAAACCCCACTATTATATAGCTCGTGGTCGGGATGTTGAGACCCAAACTTGGGTTCTTAGCGCTAAAATAAAAACCAAAATAAAAACCTCATAGAGGCACATCGAGCCCTGTTTAGATGACTTACTTATCCTCAACATATATCGGTATATTGACTTGAGATGCATATACTTTAAGAAAATTAAACAAAGTTCGTAAAACTAAATACGTTATACAAAAATGCGAAATGCCAACCAATAGTGAAATCAATCAATCACATATGCATCTCAACTTACTACTATATGAAAAGATATAACAATTGACAAAGAAAATAAGCATAGCCTTATACCAAATATCCATGTGCATCACCTCCGAATCAACATTTAACATGTGAGTAACTCACACAAAAGGATATAATCCATCATAAATAAATTCATATATAATTAATATAATTTTATATGAAAATACGCAGTGCACAATGCATGAATTCACCACTTAGGCACTTACATAAACCTGAAGACTATCAGAATACCAGTCATGATGCCTCCTCAAAGTCACTTGAAACCCCTAAAGAATTCATATAAAATAGTCGTCAAAACAAACATCCTATTAAACATTAACACATTAAGTTGTCCCTATAATATATCTTAGTTTAATAACCTAGTGTTCCCAAGCTATTCCTTCTACTATCCTCGATCAGTAACAATACAGTAACAATACAGTTCCCACATTTCTAACTAAGTCAAAATAATAATAATAATAATAATAAATCATACTCTATCTTTCATGGACAGGCATCTATCTAAAAATAATTCTTTGATCACATGTTTAGAGGTAAGAGGACAAGATCCAAGAATATAAAAATTAATTGGAGTGAAGAATATCTATAGGATTATACCCTTCTATAGTGTGTAAAGTTGATGATCTAATCGCTGATGGCTCCCTTCAGCCCAAATCCGATCAGCCCCCCCCCCTTTTTTTGTGTGTGGCGAAATAATGACGGGAAAAGGAGAAGAGGCTGACGGGAAAAGAAGAAGGAACTAGAGTAGGGTTTTGTTTATTCCTAAATATCCTTTTACTAATAGACCCTCTAACAATTTATGCACAAAAGTCCCTTTACTTTTCCTTATATATATAGCCAAGAAACTTAGAATTATTACAAAGATCATATATTATCGTCCACCAAATATGTAACTCTTCACTGCATATAGGCCTTACTAACAAAAACATAACCATTGTTAATCGTTAATCACCCTCAGCCTCATAACCATCCTGATCGTTTTCGATTCAGGTATGTCAATAATAAAATTCTGCAATTTTTATCATGTGTTTTCTTCATGAAATTTTTGTCTACCTCAAAATTCTCCAAGTTTCCAAGTGAAGTGAAGCCTCTCTAGTTCAAGCTATTCAGCTGTGAAGCTCTCTTCTCTACAGGCTTTCTCCTCTAGAGCATCTCAATATTTTTCTTTTCTCTACAGTTCCTTCTCTACAACAACTAAAATTCTCTCTTGTTTTCTTTTATTTTTTTTTCAACTAATTAATTAAGAGTAGTTTCTCTTCAACTTCACATCACACTAGTGCTGCTGACACATCTAGACGTAATAGCACACTCGCTATCGAAGGATAACAACAATAGCAAGCATTTGGTGACAATTCTATCTTTTTTTTTGTTTTAACCAAGTGAGCTAATTAGCTTTTTTACACTTATAATATTTCATTTAATGATCTCAAAGTAGTAAAATCTGCAGTTACACTAGAGCCTTTCAAAAAAGAAAAATATTGAAATGTTTTCTGGAAGAAGCATCAACGCCTGTAGTTTAGAAACATTTCATAACAATAATGACCCTAGAAGATCAGAAAGGCCCAAAAATATCTCATACTATGTACAATGGGAAGGGGAGGATTGACAGTCAAGAAGAATGGGGAATGACACTTGGTTGTTGAGATGCCCTTTTGGTTGCTGCAACATTGATAACCGAGCAAATTGCAGTTACACTAAATATGAGTAAAAGGTTCCTGCGAGATAATTTTCTTTTCTTTATTCTTTTCATTTCCTTTTTATGAAAGCGTGGGACAATCAAGCCCTCATTCACACAAGCTGTTAGGAATACAAGCAACAGATAGAAAACACGAAGAAAACTAAACAAAACAAGACTGGTTCAACAAACTGCAATATTAGGTAAAGAAAACACACAGGCATACATAAAAGCATCATTCAATTAGTGCCCATCTACGATCAAACCCAAGCATATGAGCAAGCTCTAGCCTAATCCTGCAGACTAAAGGACATATATAACAAGCCACCTAGATTTGATCTCAAACCCACACATGCAGTAGCCTCTTCTATCCCTAATTGTGGCCATCACACTAGGAAATAACAGTAGACTAGCTAGTTCTTGCACATTGATTCAACAGCTGAGGTGATTGATATCCAATTCATCGATCAGACATTTTCTGAAGGTATCAGCGGCTGAGTTAAGGAAGAGCCCTTGAACGAGGCAGTTATCACTGGAGTTGGAGCAGGTGGTCTCTGCATACCATCATGATCGGAGATGGAAACTGTGACTGCTTCGCTGATGGCAAAAGCTCTCTCTTCACTCTTTCCCCATAAAACAAGGTAGAGCCCAGCAATGATCAGTACTGGCGCCTATGATACTGTGTATAAGTAACATATGTGGGATTAATTAGAGACTCTTGCTTAGAAGAAGGTAATTATAAGAAGGAATAATGCTTTGATGGTTATCTAACTATATAACCGCCTAGGTAGAACTGTTCTCCCAAGGCAATGAACCATGACGGCAACCACAAGTGTTTGAACTGGCCTGGTAGACGGCCACAAAGACAGGACCTCCCCTGTCTATGCACCATATTTGCACAGCAAAGGCAATCCCTGATGCGACAAATCCCTGTGTATTACCTCATATAAAATTCGATATATGTTAATACTCTTAAAATGATTATCAAACTATATATACAAGTATAGGAGAGAAGAACATCAAGCGAATGACTGGTGAACTGAGAAAAGGGAGAATCAGAATCTTTGTTCTTTTTTCCTAGAAAAATAATTAAAAAAATTCATATGTTTGATTTTCGTATCAGGATTCTTGTTATGCTATTATCGCATTATCACTCGTGGTTGCTGTATCCTGTATGAATGAAAGAGTTAACAGTTAGACTGAATTCTTTACTATCTCCCTACACAAACAATTATGGCTTTCTTCTCTATCCTTCAATAGATTTTAGGGGGTTCTATAGGCATTACTGAATCATTATGCCTATTTATATAGGTTTATTGATATGAATGTGTCACAAAAGAACAAGTAACTTGAACTTTGAGAATTTCTAGGCTAAAAAGTAACACCCTTCCTTTAAACTATTGGAAAGGTTACATGTATACTGTATTCTGGTAGACTTCTGATTTCCATGTAGATTAACTTGTGCCCATTAAAAGGAAAATTCTGTCAAATTTTGAGTTTATTTATTTATTATCTAATAGAAAGAAGGCAAAGAGAAAATTAAAGCCTAACATCCTATTGTGATCTGTATATATGGTACTACATTGCAATATTGAATAAAATTAACAATAGTTACTTTTAATTTGAAAATTACCGCATATACGACAGTGAAAACTTCGCTAGCAGAATGGAAAGCCCAGGCATCAAAATCTCTCTCCATGAAAGCAGCAATGACTAAGAACTGGAGCACACCGAAGAAGCAAGTGTAGGAGGTAACAGAAAGCCTAGCTGGATATTTCTTAAGCACAGGAGCTTGAAGAACCAACCAGCCTGACCACGACAGGCAATGCCCTATCAGGTATACACACCCTAGAGTCCAATTCTTCGTTGTAGAAGTAATACTAGTATCACTAATATTGTTGGCAGGCATTTCTGACTGGAGATTAATTCGAGTATTGTGCAATGTTGATGGTCCAAAGATGGTGGGGCCCTTGTAGAGGGTTATAACCATTGCTCCGGCTACACACAATGCAGTGCCCAGCATCTTGGCGATCCCGTCTCTTCTGTTCATCCGGACCTTTTCAATCCTGATACATATGTATGTGTCTGTCACTTTTCTGAATTAAATTATATTTAGAGGTAGCTATAAGATGATTACATGCTCAATTTTGTGTCATTACAGCCCATTAATTTGTGTAATGTTGACGCATGACATATCTGGTCCCTCATTTTTATGATTCAAATGTATTAATTATATGGATTTTTGGGGACTACTTCATAGATACATTCAAATCACACATACACACACATGGATATAGACATAAGCACATTATTAATAGTCTTGATCAAAATAAGGGGTAAGACTTGTGACACGTCGACATCATCCGACTAAAAGATAAAGGTGACGCATTTATATGATTATATGAATAGATGTCAGAAATGAGAAATTAATTAATTAAATGATTATCAGTCCTAGAAGGTAGAACCCCTGATTGGCAGTTATACTTGAACATTGGGTTTCAAATGATTGCAGCACAAAAAGTTATGCAAATTAGTACTTTACGCAACAAATAAATGTATAAATCTAAACAACTGGATATGGTACAAGTTTCCTTACCCACACAAGGCTAGGAGAAAGAATTGGACAAGGAATGAGAGTGTCATCGCTGGCCTGTCCCTCCTGAAGTAGAAGAGTTCATAACTAAGACCAGTAACACTTTCACAAAATAATATAATGTAGTTTATATGTAAAAAATAATGGGTATTTGATGACTTATCTTGCTAAATGAGTTACCAAGAGATAACATAGTAATGAGATTCATCCTGTTTGTCATGTCTGAGCAGTGAATCTCGTCGCCGTTATCTCTTAGTAGCTCAAATTGCTAAATGAGATGGCAACATTTATATATTGCGCATCAAATTCCATGCTTCCATTAAGCAAGATATATTAATGATATAACATGCAAAAACTGATCAACAAAACAATACACCACACCATCCATCCAATAGATACGAATCAATGTATATATGGCCTTTCCCTATGTATTGGTGGATAAATTAGTATATTGTTAAGGGTTAATTGCACACAGATCACATGTCGTATCGCACTTAAGGAACTTATTACTCATGCAATTTGATTTTGGCAGATAGAGATGAATTTTTTTTGACTCTTTTACCCTTAGACGAGCTCACTAATTTCGCGCATTAGTAGTATTTGGTGCAATTTGACCTAGGATGAAAGAGTCAAAACATATTCACTTTGGGGTTCTATCTGCCAAAATCAAGTACACGGGTAATAAGTTCCAAAGCGCAACACTACAAGGGGTCTATGTGCTATCAACCCTATAATTAAATACAAACTTTTAAAAGGATGCATGCAATGGATACTGAATAAAAAACAGTATAAAGAGGAAAAGACATACTTTTCAAGGAAGTATGCAAAGGGCACGAGTAGGATTAAAGCGATGATGTTGCGATAGACGGGGAAGACGACCTTGCTGATGCCCATATTAAGGGCTAAGCGCGACACAATATGAAACCCTGCATATCCAAACTGCAGCAACAGCATTGCCCCATGCAGCTGTACCTTCTCTGGCACCCCACATATCCTCTTACTCACATCATCATCCATTTTTTAGATTAATTGCCGATAATCAATCCGACACACTGCGATCTATATCACTATCTGATCACACTCGTATATGGATGAGGAGATGAATGTGATGGTATCGGTAGAAAGAGGAGGGCAAGGAGAATATCCCTATATATATATAAAAACTAATAGAAAGATCCAATATGGAAGAATGATGGAGTCAATTGAGTCTCTCCAGGGAGAGTAGTTCCATATATATAAGCTAAGGGAGCAAACTATCAAGCTAGGTAGGATGAAATGATAAAAAGTAACATGAATCTCCTTGTAACTTAAGAAAGCTAGGCATAAATCATTCATAAAGGTGTGATCTCAGTGAGTAGTGTCTACTGGCTTGCTTAACCCTGTCGGCTAAAATCAACCCCACATTTCTCTCACTCTTCTCGCTATTTTTATTTATTATTATAGTTATTATTTCCCTCTCACTATTCTCTCTCAAAAGATGATAACTCTACTGTTTCTGGTTGTCTCCCACTAACTACTCAATTATCTCCCACTTTCACTTTAGAAAGAAAAATATACAACACTCCTGAGAATATTCTTTTCATTTTTTCCGTTAATGGCCAGTACACTCATCTCAGCGTGCAGGTCATGCTTATGCTCAACAGAGATCCAAGAATAACATATATGGTGTATATTCACTTCGGTCGATACGATGATGACTTGACTGAATCTGTCCATGGCTGTTGAACGATATCATTTCATACACACACACACAAACACACACATAATCGCAAGTTTGCTTTTACTTTATGAGTCTGAAAAGACTCTAGAGCACTATGCGAACAATACTATGACAGTATGGGAGAGGGGCAGAGATATTCTTTGGATCCGATCTCTTTGGCACCAGGCTAAGTGCCACTAATGATGATACTTGCACGCACGCACAAGCGT
Source organism: Asparagus officinalis (assembly GCF_001876935.1). Classification (NCBI taxonomy): domain Eukaryota; kingdom Viridiplantae; phylum Streptophyta; class Magnoliopsida; order Asparagales; family Asparagaceae; genus Asparagus; species Asparagus officinalis. The sequence goes on along the minus strand of NC_033794.1, from coordinate 12,225,543 downwards.
TTAGTCGTAGGTGCATTTTTGACCCCCACCACTTCCAGGATTTGGGTTAAACGCTAGTGACTTGTGTTGCCTTTTTTAATCAAGATTTTAAATCAAAGCTTCCACTTACACGAACTTTTGAGCTAGCCTACCACTAGCAAAGGGGGGGTCAGCAGATCTCGGCCGGGCGTGGTTTGGCCCTTTTCCTTTGTCCTCGACATCATCTGGTCGCCTGTGGTTATTTAGTTAAAATTTCTCTGCCTTTCTTTCTCAGGTGCCTTGGAATATTTTTCACTTTAAAGGGGCACACTGTCAACTACCATAACGACAAGGCATCATTTTTTTAATATATATCTGGGGTTTCATTGAGACAGCTGCTTTAATCCCCGTCCCCCCTTCTTTTTAGGGTGAATTTCACTTGAGGGTTAGTTGCGGAGAGACTCACTGTACTGTACTGTCGCCGAATTGAACTTACTGCCCTTACTACCGCAATAGATTTTTACCCAGGGGGTCCTACGCGGCAACATAGAACTCTTATCAGGGGGGCTATCTGCAACAGTAGAACTATAGGAATAGTAAGTTCAATTTAGTGATAGTACAAAAGGGGTCCGTCTGCGATTATCCTTTTCATTAGACACACATGAGATTTGAGTCGTTTTTCACAGAACTACCACCGTCGTGGTCTGTGACCCCCGTTGCCTACTCCACCTCCCTCCCTCCCTCCCTGCCTCTCACAATCACTCACACACACACACTCACTCTCTATCTCTAATTAGAAGTTGATCTAGTATTTAATTTAATTGAGGACGAGTGTTGTGCCCGTGCTCTCGCACAGATGGGTTTGATTTCCTTTGATTTATTATATTAGAGCCTTGTCACATCTAAACCTCCCCTCTCAATCGAATTTGCGTTTAGTAAGTTTGAATATCATTACATGTTTGGTCTACACAATTTATAAATAGGAAAAGGGCCATGAATATAATATGTATGAAATTACTAAATTCTTTAATAATTTCACTTACAAAATATATAAATCCATAAAATTTGAAAGAAATTGTGCGTGCGCTAGAATATTGTATGGAAAGTTGTAAATACCGTATTGGAATTCTATTTTCAAATTATACATAATATAAATGAGGCATGCAGTCTTGGTCCAGTTTGTTAGGTAGTCTTATCAAAATTAAGCATCCATAATTAAAAAGTATAATATGTAATTTGGTGATCTTTGTTTTCTTGATATATTTGTTTTCATCCCTTTTTCGTAAAATAATTATCTTTTTTTATATGAAAATACATCATCTTCCATTTCTAATTTTAATAAACATGGACAAAGAGGTAAAAGTACACGACAAATCAAACAATGCACAAAACACATTGATCTTAATTTTGCTAGTTGTGTATATCATATTCATTATAGGATCCAATAAATCACAGTTAATATTTCTATAAAATGACAGAAAACGGTGGAAAAAACTGAAGATAAAAAATAGAAGAAAAGAAAAGAATAGAATATGAAATAAAATGAAAATACAAATATGGTTATTGGATTTTAGGATTAATTTAGAAGAAAAAAAACTGTTCAACGATGGGGTTTGCCTCAAAAAATTCCCCAACTATTTTAATTTGAGAAAACACATTCAACTTTGGTCGTTTTTAGATAACCATCTTATTTTGAGAAAACATACTTAACTACAGGCTGTTTCATGAAAAATCCCCATGATGATTCACACTTTGTTTAACAAACCCCTTTGTCATTGTTACATTAAAATGTGAAATGATGGAAATATTCTTTTGGTAATCGACCCAGTTTAGTTAAAAAGAGATCCCCGGTCGTATAAAAAAAAAGAACCCGACCAAAAGTTATAAGTCCCCCCCGCCCCCCCCCCGCCCCTTCCTCATCCAACGAAAGGTCAGGATAAAATTTTTTATGATGGAGGGTACTTTGTTCTTTCTAGGTCACCTACTTGTCACATTGCACGTTAAACTTTGCGGTGTTAGTTTTAGGGAGGTTAAGTGAGAAAGTTTAGAGAGTTCAAAATTTGAGGGGCATTATCAACAACACCTCCCAAATATTGAAGGTATTTTCACAAATTAAAATAGGTGAGGGGGTTTTCTATGACACTACCCAAAGTTGAGGGGGTTTTCTAAACTTAACCCTTTGTTAGATAGTTATGATTATGATTTGATTGAAATTATCAATTATATGATTATTTTTTAATTATGAAAAGTTTTATTTTGATGAGGATCCTTGTAAGAAGATGGGACCAGTAGCTGTACACATGTCAGCTTTTGATAGTATTAGACGTCTTCGTGTAATGTATAGATGATAAGTGTGAGTTTTTTTATTTTTTATGTTTTATTTATTTATTATTTTTTAAGATGGGAGGCTTGAATAACAAACCGCCAAATTTTTTAATAATTTAAAACATGACTATTACATTTTTTGCGTTAATTTTCAATTATGGTTTTGTCTTAGAAAACGCTCTTGAATATTTTAATTTAGTGAAAATCCCCTCAAGTGGGGTATTCTGATTTTTTCCAGGTCACCTACTTATCGAACTTAACCGTGTTAGTTTTCAGGGGTTTATGTGAGAAAAGTTCTAGGAGGTTAAATCACGTTTTCAATTTTTTCTGGGGGTTATCTATAACACCTCCCAAATATTGAAGGTAATAGTTGAGAGGGGATTTCTGTGATGCTTCTCACAGTTGAGGGGCTATTCTAAAATCAATCCTTTTTATTTTCATTTATAGAAAGCAATGATTTGATCAGGACTACCAAATATTTGATTGTTAGAATTTCCTAATTATAGATAGTTTCAATTTGATGAGGATTCTTACATGAAAATAGGATTAAGTTTTTTTTAAGTTATAGATAGTTATGATTTGATTAGGATTAGTAAATATCTGATTTTTGGAATTTTTAAATTATGGATAATTTAGTTTGATGATGATTCAATTAATTAGAAATGTCTAAAATCGATTAGAATTTCAAACTAGTTGTCACATGGAGACTCTAGGTAAGCTACTAAATCCCATGTGGCGACTTTAGGTAAACCACCAATTTCTCTTTATATATAAAGGAGGGATTAGTTAGAAGTTATTAACATAATAATTAGAGGGTTAATGTGAAAAGGGCATTTTGGTCTTTTGACCAGATCATTTAGCACCATTTAGGGTCCTTTAGGAAAATTGAAACTTTACGGAGGTTTTTTGCGGCACATCCAAAAGCTTATGGGTGTTTGTCTAATTTTGAAAAGTTATGATGGTTTTGTAAAATGGCCCAAACATCATGAATGGCAAAATTAGCAGATCGGTATATTTTGTTCACCCTATGTAACAGCTTGATATATTTTCTTACTCTAGCAATAATTTGGTATATTATATGGACTATAGGGATAAATTGGCCTATATTTTAGCTAGAGCCAAAAATCCGGCCAAATTGGTCACATGACTCCTCAAATGTAGCCAATGTGGATTAGGTGCGCTTACGTAGCAGTGTAACGGTTGTGAAAGAAAAGAAAACCTTCAACCTCCAAATTCTCTATTTTCCCTCTTTTTCTATATTCATGCGAAGGAGAGGACGAATCTTTGAAAAATTGCAGAAATTCCCCTAGTGTATAGAGTTAGGGATCTCTAAGGCTTGGTTTCTTCCATCTACATTGAGGTGTAAGAAAGAATTATGGTTATTTTGTCGGCTACAGTGATGTGCAAAAGGTGAGTCTAAAATTCAAAGTTTTAAAAATAATTTAAGGAATTAGATGGTTAATAAGGATGATTAGTGTTATTTAATGGGTTCAAAATCTTGATTTGGCTACAATGTGGTTGATTTGTGTAAATTAGGGCTTTTCATCCCATTGAGCTTGTAGTTTGTTTCTTCTCATGCTCATACTTGAGCCTGGCCTTAAGCAAGAACTTGAGGATAAAGAATGTATCTTAAATTTCAGTTGCCTAGTCAATTTAATGCTATGAGGAAGAAAAACAAAAAATTCTTAATTTGAACCCTAACTTTTCATCTGTAATGTTAGAAAAAAAATCTCTTTCAACAATTTGGATGATCCCAATTACCACCATGTTGGCAGCCACATATGCCAATACAAGAGGATCATGTGACTCAACTTGGTCGGAATTTTGTCTCTGGCTAAAATATAGGCTCATTTGTCACTGTAGTCTACACAATATACCAACTTGAATCAGAGTAAGAAAATATACCAATCCATCTCACATGGTCGACCAAGTATACTAATCTAGTAATTTTGCCCATCATGAATATTTAGGGAAGTTTACTTAATATTTGTTTTCCACTTGTTTCTGGACATACTGCATGCTAGCTTGCACTCACTTTTTTGCCTCTTTGTAATCCTTTTTTATCCCGCCTTTATACATAAATAAAAATTGATGGAGTTCTTAAAGTTACAAAAAATTAACATGCGTATTATTAGAAAAACATAAAAAATTTGACACGTGTCATATTATAAGTACCATGTCTTTTTAACCTATAAAAAAGTCATGTTTACACCTAATTTTACATTCACTTAAGAATTCTCGTCAAATTAAAACTATCTATAATTAGAAATTTCTAATAGTCAATTAATTTGTAGTCCTTATCAGATTAATTTTAACTATCCATAATTAAAAACTCTCACAGTTATATTTTTAAATATATAAATTAAAGAAAACAAACTCATGCGAAGAGCTTTTCTATATAAATTAATGGATTAATTTTTGGGAAAAATGTGTCCAGGCCCTAAAAACAGAAACTCCATGTGTTGCAGCCCCTCCTAGTTTTCCCCATGTGGTTCAGCCCCTTGAAGTGTGACTTTTTGTGCTGCAGCTCTTTTTTAACAATTGTTACATGCCAACTAAGCTAAAATCCCCAAAATAACCTTATCCTCTCTCCTCAATCCTTCAAACCCAGTTCTCTCTCTCTCTCTCTCTCTCTCTCTCTCTCTCTCTCTCTCTCCCTCTCTTTAAAAACAAACACTTTCTCAAGCTCGTCGCTCTGGCTCTCGCCCTCCTCGCCGTCGCCACCTCCGCCCAGGCTCCCAAGCCTCCCCTCTGTAGAGTGTTAGTTCTATTCTGCACAGTGTTAGTTCAAGTCTGTAGCGTGTGATGGCTTGTTAGTTCTATTTTATTACACGTTATATCTAATTTATACCACGTTATATCTAATTTGTGTTAGTTTTATTTTATACCAAGTTATAAACCTAATTTATACCACGTTATATCTCATTTATACCACGTTAGATCTAATTTACTAATTTATACCAAGTTAGTTCTATTTTATATCACGTTATAAACCTAATTTATACCACGTTATATCTAATTTATACCACGTTAGCTCTAATTTATACCAAGATAGTTCTATTTTTTACAACGTTATAAACCTAATTTATACCAAGTTAGTTCTATTTTATACAATGTTAGATCTAATTTATACAAAGTTAGTTCTATTTTATACCAAGTTTGTTCTCATTTTATACCAAGTTAGTTCTAATTTATACCAAGTTAGTTCTAATTTATACAATGTTACTTCATCTGGGTCCAGTGTTAGTTCTATTTTATACCACGTTAGTTCTATTCTGTAGAGTGTTAGTTCTAATCTGCACAGTGTTAGTTCTATTCTGTAGAGTGTTAGTTCTAATTTTAACCACATTAGTTCTAATTTATACTACGTTAGTTCTAATTTATACCAAGTTAGTTCTAATTTATACAATGTTAGTTCTATTTTATACCAAGTTAGTTCTAATTTTAACCATATTAGTTCTAATTTATAACAAATTAGTTCTAATTTTAACCACGTTAGTTCTAATTTATACCACGTTAGTTCTAATTTATATAATGTTAGTTCTATTTTAAACCAAGTTAGTTCTATTTTATATCACGTTAGTTCTAATTTTAACCATATTAGTTCTATTTTATACCAAGTTAGTTCTAATTTATAACAAATTAGTTCTAATTTTAACCATGTTGACAAATTAGTTCTAAGTTTAACCATGTTGACAAATTAGTTCTAAGTTTAACCATGTTGTAACTAATTTGTTAAACTTAGAACTAATTTATATAATGTTAGTTCTATTTTATACCAAGTTAGTTCTATTTTATATCACGTTAGTTCTAATTTTAACCATATTAGTTCTATTTTATACCAAGTTAGTTCTAATTTATAACAAATTAGTTCTAAGTTTAACCAAGTTGACAAATTAGTTCTAAGTTTAACCATGTTGCAAATTAGAACTAACATGGTATAAAATTAGAACTAATTTGTTATAAATTAGAATAATTTATATAATGTTAGTTCTATTTTATACCAAGTTAGTTCTATTTTATATCACGTTAGTTCTAATTTTAACCATATTAGTTCTATTTTATACCAAGTTAGTTCTAATTTATAACAAATTAGTTCTAATTTTATACCATGTTAGTTCTAATTTGCAACATGGTTAAACTTAGAACTAATTTGTCAACATGGTTAAACTTAGAACTAATTTGTCAACATGGTTAAAATTAGAACTAATTTGTTATAAATTAGAACTAACTTGGTATAAAATAGAACTAATATGGTTAAAATTAGAACTAACTTGGTATAAATTAGAACTAACGTGGTATAAATTAGAACTAACGTGGTTAAAATTAGAACTAATTTGTTATAAATTAGAACTAACTTGTTATAAATTAGAACTAATATGGTTAAAATTAGAACTAACGTGATATAAAATAGAACTAACTTGGTATAAAATAGAACTAACATTGTATAAATTAGAACTAACTTGATATAAATTAGAACTAACGTGGTATAAAATAGAACTAACACGTTACAGAATAGAACTAACACTGTGCATATTAGAACTAACACGCTA
>NC_033794.1:12210828-12217848 GCF_001876935.1 Asparagus officinalis | reverse complement strand
TTGAGAAATCCTTGTAAACTCTTCTCAACTTTACACCCTGAAAACTAACATTGTTAGGTCTAGCATGTGACATGATAAGTAGATAGCTGAGAAAATGCCAAAATATTCCTCAATCATAACTAATATTCTGATTTTTTAGGATAAGGCAAAGAGGAAAAAAACAATTTTCAAAAATCCTTGTAAACTCTTCTCAACTTTACACCCTGAAAACTAACATTGTTAGGTCTAGCATGTGACATGATAAGTAGATAGCTGAGAAAATGCCAAAATATTCCTCAATCATAACTAATATTCTGATTTTTTAGGATAAGGCAAAGAGGAAAAAAACCATTATAAATTAAAAATTGTTCTTTTTACACCAGTTGGGGATTTCTTTTTAATTGAATGTGTTGATTTTAAATAGGGTATTTTAATATATTTTAAAATAACTCCAGGGGGATTTGATGGGAATAGTTTGGAAGACTTGTGGGGGGATGTTGTGAGACACTCCATTGAGGGAGTTTTATCTAATTTTAAAGTTCAGTGGAGTTATCTATAATATGCCAAAACTTTAGGGTGGTTTTCTCAAATTAAAATAGTGAGAGAATTTCTCTAAAATATCCACCATAGTTTAGGCGGTTCTTCTAAAGTTAACCCTAAAACCATAAATGCAAAATTATACATGTGTCGAATTATATTTAGAGTTAATGAATTAGTTTTCCTCTTAAAATATTATTGACGGATTTGTTAACTTTCTGTTATTTATTGATTTAATATCATGTCCTTACTACTCTTTATAAAGAGGCACTTTTGCTTAATATGCGTCTCTCTTTAAAATATTAGTAGAACAAAAGGCACCACATAAACATATAACATGTAAAGATTTATAAAATAAAAAAATCTATTACAAAAATATTTCATGCGATCCAAAAAGATAAACAAATTATTTACACAAATCACACAAAATATTATTTCAAAATCTCCCTATTTTGTCTGCTATTTTCTAATAATTATATTATAATTTTAATGGATTCTTAAGATTATTCTAGGAATAAATTTTTGGTTTCTCAAGATGTTTTATAGATCTCTTAAAACCACATACTTTTCTAATTTAGTTGAAATTCTAATGCGAGCATCACAAAATCAATGTTTAAGCGTAATATTGTTTTTGATTAAATCAATTTGCAAGCACATGCAAAATACTTATATTGCATTGTATATATAAAGAGAAATTGGTGGAGTTCCTAAGTACACAGAAAATTAAATGTATTATATTATAAAGACACAAATAATTGACATGTGTCATATCATAAGTACCCACATGCCTATCAGAAGATGACATGTGGACAACTAATCTTATATTCACCAAAGAATTCTCTTCAAATTAAAACTATTCATAATTAGAAAATTTTATAATCAAATATTTTGTAATCTTTATTAGATTATAATTATCTATAATTAGAAAAACCTTAGAATTACATATTTAAATATAAATTAAAGAAAAAAAGTCCTCATGTAAAGAGCCTCTCTATATAAAACCACGAATTAATTTTAGAAAACCCCCTCAACTATTTTAGTTTGAGAAAATCCCTTCAAGTTTGAGCATATTGTAGATAAATCAACTCAAGTATAAACTTTGAGTTAACCCCATGAACTTTCTTCACTTAACCCCTGTAGAAACGGCAAAGAAGATCAGGAAATTTGGAGTGTGCAGGACTAGTCGCAGGTTGGTCGACCGAAGTGCATAGGCCGGTCGACCAACAGAATATGAAATTACAGGGTGAGAAACTTTGTCGCTGGCCGGTCGACCGAACATACATGTCCGGTCTGACCGAAAAGGTGCATGATTATAGGGTGAGAGCTGGAATGTGAGTCATTCTTTACTCTACATGTGTCGGCTGGCGACAGGAGGAAGATCACTTCGGCCTCGATTTGAGGAGCGATCAATGGGACGTTAGCTGATAAACGGTGTGATGACGCATAGTCTTTGAGTAGACATGATATGACTTGTTGTCAGGATGGATAAGCTTTGGCGAAGTTATCTTCTAGCCTCGCTGAGAAGCAATGTCCCTCATGATGGGACTCGCGAGGAGAGTCGACTCGTTGAGAGGAGTGAAGACTTAAGGATTGCTGGCTGAATGGAGTCGGATGACGACTCGTCTCACCTTTCGAGTCGACATGGAAGAGTATCGATTCGACTGGGTCGACTAGGCTCTTTACGAGTTGCCTGCTACAAGAGGGCCGACTGGTACCGCCTTTCATGTCGACATTGATAAATATCGACTCGTCTGATCGGCTGAGTCGGACTGCTAGCTGATCTCTGGCTATCTCTCCCGTCGGTCGAGATGTCGACTTGTTTAGGAGGTCAGGATGTCTCGTGCAGATTAGCACCGCTTCTCGTGTCGACACTGGGGTGTCGGCTTGTCTGGTTGGATGGAGATGGCGACTTATCAGATCATATATTTGAAAACAGTTGTACCCCATAACAATATTTAAATCAGATTATTTTAGATTGATTTATCAAAATATCAGTTCTCTAGTTTTCTGACAATCAAAATCTATACAGATTAATCAATTTATTAACTCTCTAGTTTTGCCGCAATCAAAATCTATACAGAAGTATCTCAATTAGTCTAATTGAAATCTTTGATATCACCATGAAAATAAAAAATCTCCTTTATATATAAAGAGAAATTGGTGATTTACCCAAAGTTGTCATGTGGTCAGAGAAAAATTCAAAGTCGTCATGTGGTAATTAGTTGAAATTTACTGATAAATACTCTCCGTTCCAATTAGTTTTTAATTCTAATGGATTCTAAGAATATTTAGAAAGAGTTAAGTATTTTTGACCAATCAAGCTATCATGAATGTTGAATTTCAAATTCTAATTGATGACTATTTTTAGACCTTTCAAATATATCACCTGCAAATCCAAAAAAACTACAACTCATACCAGATGAGACGAGCCTTAACTCTATAGCCAAATTCAAGACCAATATGGCAATATGTATACGGATTTCTAAAGGGTTACTTTCACACAACCTTCCTTTGAGATACCGTTTGACAAGGGGTTAAAGGAAAAGAGTTAAGAAAAAGAATTGATTTAGTTAAAAATCTTCACGGAAGGTTAAAAATAATTTAATTTTGTTTAGATTTGACAGTCAAGATGAAGGGTTAAATTTTTTCGTTTGGTAAATAAATAGTTGTTAAGGAGGTTAGTTATCATAAATATCCTAAAGTATATTCTTTTTTAAAGTTTTATTTTTTATTTTCAGACATGAAATGTCTTAAGGACTCTTTATGAAGTTATGGTGAGAGTTATGATTATATTTTTATATTCTAACAATGTCCCCTCATATTGACAGGTCTTTTATGGGCCAAAACTTGTACTCGAACAACATTATCAATTTATAGAAACACACTTTAATTCGTAGCCGATTGGATTTGTACCTGGATCGCTATGATATCATCTTAAAGTCCCTCTAACAATTATACCAAAGCTCTAAAGTTGTAATGAGAATTGAGAGTTATATTTTTATATTCTAACAAAATGATCCAAAAAAATTAAAAAAAAAAGATTAACTATACTGCTATTTAAAATAGATTACTGATCATCTCCATCTTACGTGGTCCACATGGTGAACAACGACAGAATAGAGCAGCCTATTAATTTATATTCTCTGTATTTTGTTTACAGCACTTGAGAGATACTAATTGGATTAGGCTTTGTTGATTAAGCTGCATGGTAGGAGTTTTGTAGCTAAGACCCATATATAATCATCTAAAGCTATAACTGGCCCTTTGATCAACATAAATGAAGTGGGCTATAATATACATGGGTCTCAATCCACCTAACTTTTTTTTTTGTCAAATCATATACGGGACCTACAAATGGGCTTGTCCAGGCCTGCAGTTCCAGAGTGTAGATTTCTAGCTAAGGACCTATATGAACCACTGAACTAAAAATATAAATGGGTCTCGGACCACAATGTTTTTTAAATAATCTCATTAACCACCTTAAGTCCGAACGTCTCATTAATTTTAAGGTGTTTAAAGTGTCAATGATGCTTTTAATTGTTTGATCGATGGTCCCGGAGAGATCATTGAGGTCCGTCAGCATGTGGGCCGGATGGAGCAAGAAGTTCAGCCCAATTTGGTGGGGGTTTGTGTCTCTTTGTGTTTGTTTTGTTCTTTGTTTTTTGTTGTGTGGGCGCGCGTGCACTCGTTTGGAGGAGGGGGAGGGAGTATGTATGTGTGTGTGTGTATATATGGGGTTTGGTAAGTATGAGTTGGTAGCTCATTTAGCAAAATGAGATATTAATAGATAGATTGGTGAGACCCACATCTTTTGATATGATAAGTATGACAGACCTTGCCACATGACTATCTCTTAGTAGCTCAGTTTATAAAATGAGTTCGTCACCTCATATCCATTTTCTCTCTCTCTCTCTATATATAAACACTTGGAGAGTTGGATGTGCCCTTGATTTCTTTGTAAGGAGAGATGATTGGCCTGGTGTTTAGAGGTATTAAGAGGTGGGAAAAAAAGTTACGGTAAGATTTTAGGGTTATAGTTTTATATTCTTATATGTTTATGAAGGTTGAGCCTTTTATTATAGTTCGAAGCTTTGACTCACGTGTCAATGGCAATTTTTTTAAGATCCGCTTTAAATTCATAAATGATGGAAATTGAACCTGGTTGTTTTTTGAAAGTATGATAATAATTAAGGGTTATAATTTATAATCTAACACTATCTAATATCAATTATATGAGAGTCCAGAGGGGAAAGTAGGTGTTCAAGAACTAACATACGGTTCCTTATTGCCATCCTTTGCTTTCACAAGTGAAGTGAATGTTGTTTTTCTTCTCATTGTACAATTCATCATAGCTGTAATGAGATAAAAGAGGGATTTCTCTTATAAAGTGTCGCTTTTAGGGGCTGTTTGGTTGTATGTTTTTACAATGTAAAAGGATGGAAAGTGTAAAAAAGTGGGTCCCAATGTCAGCTTCTATCACTTTCAATTGTTTGTTTATACTTGTAAAAATAGTGTAAAGTGATTTCATATGCTGATGTGGCTTGTAAAGTGATTTCATAAAAAAAAGACATGATTTTAGGAGAAAGCTGACATTAAAGTCAGGAAAAAATAATAAAAAATTATTCCAACCAATATGATCATTTAAGTAGGGATCACTTTTTACACTTTCCAAACAAACAATTAAAGTTACATTTGCAAACCAAACAAGCAATTTATGATTCCAATGGAATAAAAAACAAACAAAGAAAAATATAAAAGTAAAATTGATGAGGTGGACAACAACTTTCTAAGTTGTGTCATAAATACACAACTTTACCAACAACCACCAAACAGCCCCTTAGAATCTCAGAGGGATTTTCTATCAATAATTCAAACCTCAGGCGGGGATCTTCTAAAAATACCCTTATCTTTTAGGGCTTTTTCGATATTAGTCCCTTAAATCTATCATATTTTGAATTAGTACCTTGTATCACTGAAATTGCTATCAGGTCCTCAAGTTTTAAATTACTTTAAAGTTCGTCCCTCAAATCACTAAAATTGCTACTAGATCCCCCAATTTTCGAGTAAATTTGAAATTAATCCCTCCAATCAAGTGTAAAAGTAGCAATTAAAGTGGTTAATTTGAGATTCCTTATGAGAATTTGAGAACATAATAGCGATTTTAATAATTTGGGGAACTAATTTCCCTCTAATTGCTACTTCCATGCTTCATGTGAGGGACTAATCTACGAATTCGGGGGACCTAATAGCAATTTTAATGATTTTAAGACTAATTTCAGACCGACCTAAGATTCAAGGAACTTGATAGCAATTTCAATGATTCAAGGGACTAAGTCAAACTATGAAAGATAAGGGATTAATATTGAAAAAACCCTATATCTTTTTTTTCCCCCCCCCCCCCCCCCCCCCCCCCCCCCCACATATATTTACCACCTCCCAGATCAGAGTCATGAAAGAAAATCATAAAAAGAAAACCAGGATGCTCAATTGTCAAAGTGGTCCTTCAAACTACAGCTAGATGATCAAATATAACCTTATCATCAACGTGCTCAGTGTGGGAAAAAGGGTTCTCTCTTATGCCTGCTACAACTTGTATTGCCTTGTTACCGAAATTTTTGGCAACTAACATTCCAAGCATAAACGTCAGCATGATATCAGAAAGGGGATTTCCTGCATGATGACAGCGTCCTAGATTCTAAGAATTTTCCTATCTTTTTATCTGCCCATTCTTCATAGATGAGTATTGATTCGATCAGGACCGCTCTATACAGAAGAATAGGCTTTGCCTGGTTCATAGGAGAACATATATCCTAGGTTTTATCCACGTATATGATCGACAATTGCAGAAATGCAGGATTAATCAAAAGCTTTGGAATCATCCCCGTCGTCTAGAGAAATAATAAACCTTCCAATATGCAGATGACACACTTTTCTTTCGTAAAGGAAATCCGAGTCTGATCTGTTTCGAAAAGTGGTAAGGGCTTAGGATAAATTTTCGCAGGAGCGCTTAGGTTTTCTTAGGGAAAACATCTGTTGAAAACTTCATGATTGCCGTGTGTTGTTGCCAAGACAAATGGTTTTTCTTTGTATCAGATAACCACTTTACTCAAAGTTTAAGCTGATGAGTTATGAATTGTAGCTCAAGAGTGTATATTTTATAGACTAATGACAGGTTTGTCTTGCCTCCATCCTGGTCCTGAGAGAATTTCTCATTAATCCCATATGACAATTCTCCATTTGGAATATAAATTCTAAGAATACATAATTAAATCTAGTTATGGGACAAAATACCAAATATGTTTTCTATTGCTGCAGTAGAACTGTGGCCTTTTACTTTCTGTAAATTTGATGATCATCTGTTCTAGTCGTTTTGGTTTGATATCTCAATGCAATTCTTATGTTACTCTCCCTTAAATTCATTGTTTTCATTACAATACAACTTTATTGTATCACATTTCATTTTTGGTGTTTTCACATTTTAATGCAATTCCCATCTTTACTCTT
>NC_033794.1:12187091-12210818 GCF_001876935.1 Asparagus officinalis | reverse complement strand
ACTTAAAGAAGGGGGGAAAGATACAATGCATACCCCGAGTGAAAACTCACTTTTCCTAGCAGTTCCCTTCTCTGTACAATATGAGAATTTTGTATAATATCAACCTCGTTCTGATACAACTGGTAAATTGCATGTGCTTATGCACATGAGAAATCTAAACCTGTAACTTATCTACGTTAAAAAAATAAAAATATCTAAGTAAACAAATAGAAAGAACTTCATAAGTCAACCATAATCTTTATTTACCTTATAAGTTAATGAACTATGTACTTTTTGCCATAGGAGGTCATGTGAGTTCCCTGGATTTTAATACTCAACTTCAAAGAAAAGCTTATATAGTTTTGGTAGGGATCAACAATGAGAGCAAAATATATCATATATAACCAAAATTGTAAATTAGGTATTCAACAAAAATTAGAGCCTGCACACAGGAAAAGCATGAACCTCAGTAATTTGCCTACACAGTATTCTCACTTATGACACATCAAAATCTCCTCTTTATACACTGCAATAACACAAAAAGAAATAGCTACTCTGCATTGTTCTCAGCCTGCCATATATCAGAGAAAAACTTCTCCACTAAATCTTCACCCTCAATTTCATGATCGACAAGTTTCTCAGAATCCATAACCATCATATCCTCTTCTTCATTATCATCATTCTCCTCCTCGACGCCATTTATAAGAGGAGTCGTAGGGGAGAGACCGGTCATATTATTTCCCGATAAGGTAGATAGATTTTTTTTGTTGGAAGATATTTGTGAAGGGAACTTGTTTCTTGTACTCCCAGCTAAAGAGTTCCGGTGAGTGGGGACGGGGTGGTTGTGCTCGCCGGTGTAGGTTAAGATGAGCATTGTTGGGTCAGTCTGGCTACGCTCCACCTGTTTTCGCGCTAGGCACGCTTTTGAGCTGCTACACCGATAATATCCTCTGCACAAATCCCACAATACAAAATCTCAGACAACTTACACGACTAGATAAATTGCGAGGTTAATTGAAGGAGTCCCAATACTCGGTTCTTATTTCTGAAGACTCAATTGCTTGACTTTCTATAATTATGACTGAAATTTAAATTAAAAAAATTCAGTCTGATTGGCTTTTTATGATGTTGATCAAGTGCATATGAATGAACTTAGAGATGACTAGAAAACACATGATGTTGAAGTGCATATGAATGAAATGACAGCTAAAGAAGTTCTAATTTTCAGTATTTATCTGTAAACTTTCAATTCCTCCAATCTCAGAGAGACCTATGAATTAGTTCGTGCATCCTTATTCTTGATTTCTTTCTTCCCCTGAAGCTAAACCTCAAGGAAAAATCTAGTAACATTTGACTGAAATTTTCATGAAGTGCAAAAATTTTCATAAAGTGCAAGCCTACAAATTATAAATTAACTTAGAGAAGAATTGCCTACCGAGGGTAAGGTGAACCTTTAATAGGTTTTTGCCCATACTTTCTCCAAGCCCACATATCTGAAGAGAGTCCATCGGCAGGAACTTGGCAAACCACCTTCTTCTGTTGGTTCTTTCTGCAAATTTCAATCAAATTAACAACTAATAAAATCTTTGACAAACACAAAGGAGGATATTTCTATGGTCAGGCTTACCCTCGTCTTTTCGAACGAGGAATACTGTGTGAACTTTGCCTTTGAGTCTCCTGTTGTGGCTTATGCTGAGATTGCAAGAAGAAAGGTTTGCATAGATCCTCAAGCTCATAAACCGCGTCATTGGTTGTCGTTAGATCAGGAAGCGATAAATTACCCTCTGCTTCATAATTACCGATGAAATTATCGGTTGTATAAGAATTAAAAGGGTCTAAAGTTGCACTTGTAGTTGCACCGCAGCCACGGACAACTGCATATAGATCCCAGTTGTTGGCATTCTCCATAGATTTTGAGGAAGGGAGAAGATGGTGAGGAGTTGACTTTTGTTTTTGAGCTTGTGTTGGATTGGGATATATAAAGAGAAAGCACTGGATGTTGGGAGTTTATATGGGAGGCTATCTACTGGTAGATAATGGCTATATTTTGGTGGAGAGAGTGGGCGTTGCCGAAATCCTAATGAGACTTTTTTGGGCATAGCCTAGCCTTTTTGTTTGACTTAGAGAGATTGTCAAAGGAGTGAGAAAGCGCTCTCTCTCTCTCTCTCTTTCTCTCTCTCTCTGAGGATTTTATGTGTATTTATCTACTTCATCAAGTTGTACACGATTGCATACACGCGCATCACGTCACGGCTGCCCTTGTTCGCATAGTTAAATTTGTGTGAGACATTTGTACAAAGATGGGAGTGAACTAACAGGACGGATTTGGATCCTCCCGTTACCATGATGTATGATCTTAGACGTCTATTGTTTAGCTGACAGTTCTGATTCACTCTAAATCTCCCTCCCTCTCTTTTGAACTATTTTTTCCCCCACCAAACCCCTTGAACTTTTGGGTGTTTGACAACAACACCCCAGGAACCTTCAAATTTGCCCAATGGACCCCTGCAAACGGTGTTAATTGTTAATATGACCCGGTCAATTATTGACCAAACCAACCAAGGAATATTCCCTAGATATTATTGGGTTATTAGCATAACTTCCTTAATATCTGTAGAAGAGGGATTCGTGGATGGGTAGAGGAAAGTATGGAGGTGATACGATTTGGGGTGGAGGTGGTTACTGGAAAGCCTCTATAAAAGGAAGGGTTGTCTCATTGTTGAGATACACGGAAAAACACAAAAGTTTCTATCCGGAATCCCAAATCAAAACCACCATCTTTTATCCTTTTATTGGTATCAGAGCTATTAAAGATCCGTTCCCTTCTGTTTCCTCGAAAAGAAAAAACTAGTTTCACTCTTTGTCCGATAGAGAAAAGAGAGTATTCCGTTTTCAATCAAAAACCGTGCTCACCTTGCTCTTAGGTATATGTTTTTTAAATCTTTTCTCTAAACAACTAGTGAAGTTGTCCCTTATCTATTTTTTAAATATTTTTTTGAGCCACACTTCCAGTGAAGCTTTGGAAGTTGTTCTCTCTCATTTTTTTTATTTTCAATCTTTGTCCCATCAAGCACTCCACCTCAAAAACTAGCTATTGTTGCCACTAGTTTTTTTCCAATATTTTGTTATTCTCTCAACACCCCAGGAACCTTCAAATTTGCCCAATGGACCCCTGCTAACGGTGTTAATGCTCTTATTGTCCATTATCTTGATTGTGAAGTTTGTTGATCTATTAACATTGTTTAGGAGAGTTTGGAGGAAAATTTTGAAAGTTTAAGATGGTTTTGCAAGACAGCTCATAGGGCATTGAGGGTTATGGTAACCCACAAAGTTATGTGGAAACTCCCCCAAGTTCGGGGGGTCTGGTGAAATTTAACCATTAAAATACAAGAATTAGAAAAAGCATGAATATATATATATATATATATATATATATATATATATATATACTAAAGTTATTGGGTCTATAACTATAGAAAGTCTTTTTCATAATTACTGTAACATAGCTAAATATATATAAACTGAGACAGTTAAACAATTATAAATGTTAATGTTGGATATTTTGTTGGAGAAAAGGCAATTTTGCTTTAATGAATACTAATAAATTTTGTAATTAAAATATGCTTTAATTAGAATTTAAAATAAGAATAATGGCTATACATTATGACAAACGTTACAGAATTAATTACGGGTTTTGTAACGTCTTTTCCAACCCTATATATATATCCGTATGTTGAGCTCAAAAGAATAAGAAAAAATATACAACAAAAAGTTTCTCTTGTTTCTCTTCTCCTCTACATATTATTTTCATCTACATCTTTATTTTATTTTATGGGCAACTTTCTTCATTTGAGCTGAAGCTCTGCACTCTCGCCCGAGTGCAGAGGCCGGCCGTTTCCGGGGGCTTTTACCGCTAGAGGGGAGGGAATCATCTACTCCAGGGCGATAGGCGGGTTCTCAATCTTCTAGGACGGTGAATACACGACTGCTCCCGTCAGGCCTAATTTTTCTTATCTCTCATTTATTTTGATTTTCGGATTTATTTCATGCAATAATCTTAATTATTTGATATATTTCCAACAATCTAGAAGATTGAGAAGTTTATAGATGTTGTTTCTTAAATCTGAAAATCATTTATAAAAAAAACTAAAAAAAACTCTGTTCATTCAAAGTTATATGTTATTGTTCATTCGAGTTTTTACTGTTCATCAGGGAAGATTGCATATTAGTATGTGTAATACATATTAACTGTATTTGATCATATTATTGTTTAGTATTTTGTGTAATGTAAGTTTCATCCGTTGGAAGTAAAGGTTTCTTCCTTTCATGCTTAATTATTTGCTGACCAAACTTTTGCTTAGATATATATATATATATATAGAGAGAGAGAGAGAGAGAGAGAAATATGGGTATGCTTGGTACCAAACACAAAAATTATGTTTGGTAGTGAAGTGACATATTATCCTCCACTCATTCAAATAGGGGGACCACATTCACATGGGTTGAATGTGGTCCCCCATTTGAATAAGTGGATGAGAATGAGATATATCACTACCAAGCATAAAATTTGTGCTTGGTACCAAACATACTCATTTTTCACACACACACACACACACACACATGTACTTAGTTAGATTGCACATGCAATGCACGTGATCGAATATCATGATTATTTAAATTGAAAAAAATAGAATAAAAATAAAAGAGAAAATAAAGTTTTTTGTGGGATTGATTATGAACACAATAATCTCTCTTTCAAATAAAATATTATCATTGTTTTCATCAACCTAGACTGTCGCCACATGATCTACTATTTGTGAGTTAGAAACACATTGATCTAGTATAATATCTTTATTTATTAGTATCTTGAAGTCTTTAAAAGATGGGTGATCATTCAATTCGTAAAAAAATTTTGTATATGAATTTACTTGCAACATGTCCATTAAACTTTTAGTTGTGGTTTGACTCATATTCACATTAACTTTTAGTTGAGATTTTACTCATATTTATATTATCTAATATTCTCATTCAATTTTATAGCTCATTCTCTATACCATAGAAGTAAAAGTGAAAGTATGAAGAATTATTTTCTTGCGAAATTAAAGCAGGGAGATTATGATATATTTTTTCATGTGCTTTATATATAAAAAATCTCTTTGATGCAAGGTCCCTATCAAATCTTACTCCAAACAATGTGAATGGAAAATGCTATTATAACTCACTTGCCTGAAGTAATTATATTGTATATGAGACATATACAGTAGTCTCATGTATTTTCTAGGTCTGACTGCAAAATACGCAAGAGTGGTAGTCTCGTATATTTTCTGACTTTAATTACTTTTATAATTAATGTTCTCTATTTACACTTGACTATTAGTCCCGTGTATTTTAAAGATGATTTTTACACAAAATCAACCTCTTTTATTGCCAATCTTAATGGTGCGGCAAAAAAAGATCAATTTTGTTAATTATTATGTAAAATAGTCGATTTTGCTAATATTTTTAAAAAGTGATCTTTTTAAAAATTCTCTTAAAATAAATTGTTAATTCAAAATATGAAATGGGCGAAAATACCTAAACATTCTGGTGATTAATTGACCCATTAAATAGGTAAAAATAACAATTAAAATAAAAAGTATATTTAAATTGAATCTAACAAGGTACTTTACATGATGAAACATAAAATGGTCCAAGAAATTATTAAAAAAGAATTAAAGAAACGAATTTTGAAAAAAAAATGAGATCGAGGGATAGAGGGAGAGAAGACCTCACCAACATGAATTCTTTTTCTCTTCGAGCGTGACAGCAAAATTGGTGGAGGATGAGCAAGGAGAAAAGTGAACAGAATAGGTGACAAAGTGGGCATGCTTATATAAATAGTTTATTAAGATATTTATTCTGAAATCATAAATACATACATATTAGTCCCTAACATCTTTGTAATTGCTCATTACAATGATATTACTATTCAGTATTAAATCAATTTTATTATATAAGATTATATACCATTTTTAATAAATTATAAAGTATATATATGGAAACATCGATGTTAATAGCCAGTAGTTAGGCTCTACAAAATAGGTTAACTTTATATTGTAGTTTGCTATTGGTAATACTGTTGGCAATACCATTACATTTCCATTTTATCTTATTATTCACACTTTTCTGATGTAAATCCTCTTTTGTTAGTCACTCAATTGGCTATATTTTATTTTTATAATATCAGAGGTTAGAATATTCTTTTCTGTTTAAAAAATATCGATGTAATTTTTTTAAAAATATATACACATAGTAGCAATAGTATATTCTTCGGTTCAACTTAAACATTGACTTGAAGCCATTTGGAATGAGGTACTTTCTACGTTAGAATGGTGACATAGTGAGTGATCAACTATAATCATCCTAATTTAAGTATAAATAATTATTATTTTAATTATTTAATTTGATACGTGTAACTATAAAATAAATCTCAAGCAAAAAAGTTATGAGTAATAGATTTTTAATTAGTTATGTTCTTTTTAAAAAAGTTATGAGTAATATTGACCATGAAAAGTTTTTCCTAAACCTATACTTTTAAAGGGAGTATGATATTTTTTTGTAAATTTTTTATTTTCTAGGGGCTACTAGTAATTTTGTTTATTCATTTTAGTGTCTATAGGTTAAAAATATTTATGGTGTTTTTTATAAATTATGAATATTAGGGGTTTTTTGTAATTTTTTAAACTTATAGGTATTTTCTATAGATTGTAAATTGTTTATAGGCTATTTATAATTCCTATATTTTCAATTTACTAATGAGTTTGAAATTCTCAGGGTGTTTTTTGTAAAACTTGAATTTTGAGTGCTTATCTGTAATTTTTAAAACTTTAAGGGTGTTTTCTATAAATCATAAATTATGCATGGATATTTGTAACTCATATATTTCCAATGAACTGTTATGTTAGAAATTATCAGATTTTTGTAAAATTTACAATCTTGAGGGTTTTATCTTGTAATTTGTAAAAAGTTTAGAGTTTTATTACAAATTTTATAAATTTTTGGGGGTTGTTTGTGTTATTTTTAGCTTTTTAGTGTGTTTATTGGTTTAAATTTTCAAGGTGTTTTTTACAAATTTTAAATTTTAGGAGTGTTTTTGTATTATTCAGAACTTACAAGATAATTTCTCTAATGTCAAAAACTTTTATTTTTTTAGCTAGCATATATTTTTCAGATTTCTCACTGAATATAAATAATTAAAATTTATAATTTTTAAGATGTTTTAATAAAATTTTAAATTTATAGGGTTATTTTTGCAATTTAAAAACTTAGAGGATATTTTTTACAAGATCCAAAACTTTTAGGTGCTGGTTAGCATATATTTTTTAGATTTCTCTGTAAATTAAAATAAATAAAAAGATTTGAATTATATCAAACATATCACATTTATCCAATAACATGTTAAGTCTCATTATGAATAGAATAAATTATTTAATTATAAATTTAAAGAAGTTAGGAAGATTAGAATAGATTAGGATAACAATATAATATTTAAAAAAATTAAGGGTAATATTAATCATGGAAAGATTTTCCCGAGCTCGTACTCTCTCGTCCGCCATCAACACAAGCTTCCACGCCGGCAAAGCCAAGCTCCCAAACCCGACCTCTAGTTCCGCCTGCACCCTCGCTGTCCCTCCAACCCGACCATCTCCATCTCCTCCGCTCCATTCCCAGCGAACCCGCCAACTCGAGTCGTCAACCCCACCCCCGCTCGAGCTCCGACCAGCAGCGACGACCGCGCCGCCTGAGTTCACCGTCAACCCCAAGCCCCGACGAGCCCCCGCCGGCGAACTCCGACCCTAGTCACCGCCTCACCTCCTCTCCGACCTCCTTCCTGAAACGCCGTCAGCCCCATTCGCCACCACCACGACCAGCCTTCGCCGTCGCGACCAGCAGCCATCTCCCTTCCCCTCTCCTCTCCGCCGCTGACCGCCAGTTTGTTTTTAATGTAAAAATTGTAACTTTTTGCTTAAAATCATCAAACACGTTCTATAAATGCATGAGTGAATCTCGATTCACTGCAGTGAATCTCGATTCACATCAGTGAATCTCGATTCACATCAGTGAATCGCGATTCACTGAGTGAATCCAGATTCACTGAGTGAATCCAGATTCACTGAGTGAATCCAGATTCACTGCAGTGAATCCAGATTCACTGCAGTGAATCCAGATTCACTGAAGTGAATCCAGATTCACTCATGCATTTATATAACGTGTTTGATGATTTTAAGCAAAAAGTTACAATTTTATATAAGTGATCTTTAAGCAAAAACAAGCTATAAAATTTTATAACATGAAAAATTTTCACCTTTTACAGCAAAAAGTTATGATTTTTATGGTAAAAAACAAACACCTCACATAATTGAATCTGGATTCACTGCAGTGAATCGAGATTCACAGAAGTGAATCTAGATTCACTCATGCGTTTATTGAAGTAAAACACAAGCTGGATTCACTGCAGTGAATCGAGATTCACTGAAGTGAATCGAGATTCACTCATGCATTTATATAACGTTCACTCATGCAGTGAATCGGAGGCACTCATGCAGTGAATCCGATTCACTCATGCAGTGAATCGGAGGGAGCTTGATGGAGAATAACAACCAACAAACGCCAAGAAATTGAGCACGCCAATGACTTCAAGAACCATCAGCTCCCCCTCGCCCGCATCAAGAAGATCATGAAGGCCGATGAGGACGTTCGGATGATCTCTGCAGAGGCGCCCATCCTCTTTGCCAAGGCCTGCGAGCTCTTCATCCTTGAGCTCACCATCCGTTCATGGCTACACGCTGAGGAGAACAAGAGACGAACCCTCCAGAAGAACGATATTGCTGCAGCCATAACAAGAACCGATATCTTTGACTTTCTTGTTGATATTGTACCGAGGGAGGAGATAAAGGAGGAAGGAGCTGCTGGATCGGATGTTGAGTCGGGAGGATGCGGCGGCAGCAGGGTGCCCTACTACTATCCGCCAGCAGGGCCTGGTGGAGTGATGATGGGACAGCCAGCAATGGATCCGGCGATGTACATGCCAGCAGCCATGGCAGCCGATGTGGCAGCAGGGGATGGCAGATGATGCAAGTGGTAGTGTGTATGGTGCACAGGGATACACAGTACCTCCTCCGCCACCGCCGCCACCACCACCACCAGGTTCCTAATTTGTCTCTTTTAGGGTTTCTATTGTGTAATCATGAAGAATGTATCCAGCATTGCTACATTTGAATGAAACAAAATTTCTAGCAACTCCAGTGTGTGCTTGTTTTGCTTGTTTTGGTATCAGAACATCTTCTTTGTTGTTACTATGATCACTAATATAGAATAGATTTCCATAGCTCTTGAGATATAATCAGGAATATTTCTCACTTCAATCTCTTAAAAAATAATAATAAAATAAAAAATAAAAGATTTCAAGAGCATATTTTAATAACTTTATATATTTTCTTCTGAATTTGTATGTCGACTACTTCAACAGTTCAATTGTTGCTTCTCCTTGTTAGGATCTAAGCGTTCAAAGGTGATAACAATGGCAGTCTTTAAATTGTTTGTATAATTTGTGTATTTTAAGTGTGACCTTACGGGAAATTATTGGTTCTTGCTAATGTCATTTTCGTTTTACTGAGATATTCCAACAGAAGTGTAGCCCTTATGTTTACAACTTCACAGATAAATAAAAATAACAAATAAAGTAAAGATAAATAAAAATAACAAATAAATAAGTATAAGCAAGGTTATTGATAGTGGATAGCATCGTGTAGCGGTAAGGCATCGCTAAGGCTATTTAGGGCTATTGCGGCAAAATAACGGTAAAAAGCGTAGCGTCAAATAGCGGTCTAATTTAGATATATATAAATATTTAAAAAATAAAAAAAGTAAAGATAAACTAGAAAATCTCAAAGTGCATATTTGATGATTTAAAAAGATCCTAAGCATGAAATAGACATGTAACATTTACATAATACGAAAGACGACTGAAGGAGGAGTCAAAGAGTCGTCATCTTCGAAAAGATGAGTTGAGCAATGAGAGGATTGCAGTAGGAGCTCACGACGAGAGAAGGTGAGAGGAAGTGCTGAGGGAATACGCCGAAAATCGCGAGGCTGTGAGATGCAGTGGTTGTAGCCGGGTATAATTTTTAAAAAATAAACCTCAAACCGCTTTTAAATAACGGTCAAAAAGTAAATTTTGCCCACAACTGCCCACTATTCACTGCTATGACGCACTATTAGCCGCTTTTGTGAGTGGAAAGCGCAGAATGACCGCTAATGCTATTAGCGTCGTAATTTACCGCTATTTATAACAATGAATATAAGAGAACAAAAACTTCTAGTAAAAATGGAAGACAAAGCCCTTTCAAAATTCAGATGCCTGCTCGTCTCTCTTGTAAGCTATTGTCGTTTATCTCACGTCAGAAATTTACGAAAGTACAAACGGATTTAGAATTAATTACATTCTAGCGCCCTCAGGTGTAGTAATAAGGTGATTCTGGAGTCTTGTATATCTACACGGATAACCTTTAGATTACTAACTGTAATTACATGGGTAACCTTAGAATCTGTTGGCAAGGTAATGGTGTTTGTTTGTTTTTTCCTTCTTTTTTTTGTGCTAATGTAGAGTTCTTGTCGCAAGTCAATTAATGTTAAGGTTAGGGTTAGGATTGGGGTTAAGATTAGGGTTATAACAATGACTAATCAATAAAGTTTCCTTGTTATAACCCTAATCCTAGCTCTAACAGCAAAAATAGTTAGTAATTTTTGCTATAATCTAAACATAACTCTTATCCTAGTCATAACCTTAAACCTGATCTTAACTAACATCCAAAAAAATTCACATCATGTCGCGGCCTGGGCTCACGGACCTATTGGCGCATGCAAGCCGTGGGACCCATAGAGAGCAACTCGATATGGGCTAACATCTACTTGTCAAAATGCTAGCATTTAGTTGCCCTTGAGTCTTGAGTTTTCTCTATTTAAATCATTAAATTTTCTTCACACTAGTCCATATGGGACTAAAGTGTGGGGGCATCACAATCACCTCACCTTACAAAGACGACATCCTCGTCATCGCGACATGATAATTGGTATATTCCAGTGCTAATGCCAGGCGATGTGGATTATACAGGTGGCTCTTACGAGTTCTAGAGGTGACTCCCACCGCCTCCACACGGTGTAGCACTTAGCTCCGTATAGCACTTAGCTCCACATTTTCGGCTGGCAACTGCTAATACCATTTTATTTTGTCACGCCCCAGCCCACGGGCCCGTTGGTGCGTGCAAGCCATGGGACGCACATAGAGCAACTCGATGTTGGGTAATATCTAATTGTCAAAATGGTAGCACTTAATTACCTTTGAGTCTTGGCTTTTTTCTATTTAAACCATAAAATTTTCTTCACACTTGTCCATGTGGGACTAAAGTGTGGAGGTATCACACATCAGCAAAAACATATCAATGTTAACCAGTCGTCAAGTTTAAGGGTTACTTGTCCAATTAAAATCAACATCTCAATCTCAAGGTTACCCGTGGAAAGATGTTGATTCTAGGGTGGGTTACCCGTATAATTAGAGCATACTTCAGGTGTACCAGATTATAATTAATTCATGAATTTATAACGTGGGCTTTGAGAATCAAATGTAACAATAACTTATCATTTTGGCAATGGTATAAGCTAAAAAGACGTGTTGCATTGGATGGGGTCAAGAGCTTGCTTCAATATTTTAAAAAGCGGATGCCTAGGCCTAGGCAGCAACTAGGCCACCTTCCTAGGTCTTGGGAGTGCATAGGGGAGCATGAGTCATCTATGCGAACTGCATTGCTCAGATCATTGTCGTGATTTCCTCCGTTGTAGCCTCCAAGTCCTCGAACCTCTTAACTTGTTCAGAAAACCTCCTCCGACTTTCAGAAAGCTTTCACCACCACTTAAAAAAAATCTGCCTAGGCGCTAGTCTGAGGCCTAGTGATGCCTTGGCTATTTCTATAACATTGCCATTTATTATTGATTATTATAACTAAAAAAATAAAAATAAAAAACCAGCCTAAACCCTGCTTAGGCTTTAGGCATCGAGTCTAGTGCCTAGGCTGCCTAGCGGTTTTTGTAATATTAACTTGCTTACATCGTATCAACAAGCCTTCGGATTCCGGACATGACAACTACTCTACCAGTAAAATACCCTAAAGTAACAACATAAAACTAGAAATATGTTAAACATTATTTTGTTTAATCTCTTATTGGGTTCATCTCAAAATGACCATAATGTTGGGTATTTCATGTGTCAGTATAGTCTCAATTTGAAAAAATCAAGAAAAAATTATTAAACTTTAATAAAAAGTAAGTACCTCTACCTAATAGTTTTGGGGTTAATTTCATTATTGATCTCTATTTAAAGCCCATTAACTCTTATGTTGGGCCCGATTTCTCCCCAACAAGTGATACTAAAACCTTGGTTATGGTCCCATGGAAAATTAAGTCCAATGTGAGGCCTAAGGATGTTGAGAGAACGACTGAGGTCAGATTAACCAACACAACGTCTTTTTAGCACACAAGATGGTGAAGCTTGTGGACAGTTGAAGTCATATGGATGGTCGTGGCCATATATTACTACATTGCTACCGGTGTAGACCAAGTCAGGTAGACTACGATTTGTTAACCCCAAGATGGTAGAAGATCCTAGGATGTTGGTAGTCATGTTGGATTGTTGCTCGCCCATGATTATCGATGTAGGCCAGAGGCTGGTCAAGTCCTGGATTAAGGAAGGTGCAAAGCATCACCCACAAGATCTGGTTAATCCACATATGTTGAAAGATTATATGAATGTTGGGAGCAATATTCACGCTCCATGATTGCTGGTTTAGACCAAATCAGTGGAGCATCCATGTTCCCATGGATGATTGAACTATACTCACAAATGAAGGTTGGGAACTTCAATGTATAGTGTAATCCAACATAGGAAGGTAAAGAAAAAGTGATGGATTTATACAGAAAACCGGGTAAATATCTAATAGCTTAAGATATGGGTTAATTTAATCGTCACTAGTCAACCTCTATTCAAGGCCCATTAACTTATCTGTTCAGCACAATTTCTCCCCAACAAGCTCTACTCAGTTTCATAAGAAACACATTCTAACATCATCCTACAAATCCAGAACAATACTCCAATATCAAATGGCAGACCGCTATCATATGTTACTAAAACTTTCACATCATAGTCAGATTCAAGCAATGCCCAGAGAATTCAATTTGTCGATCCAATATTGTGTTACCGTAGATCTAAGAACATTACCAGGAAATTTGGAACTTCTAAGTACCCAATATAGAAAATAAATTGATTAGTCGAGGGTTAGTGCAATTCATGATGGATTTGATTCGTACAACAAAAGGTTAAAATGAGCTTAGTATTATTTTCAAATGGAAAGTATGAATTTTGGAATTCAGATATAGCACACCAACTAGAAATTGTCATTATGTTTGCATACATGTTGGAGAAAAAAATGCACGTGTTATGTCTAAAGTCTATCATATAGGATAACAAAACTTTAATGATACCTGAATAATCTACAAAAATAAATCATAAATATTTTCAACCGAAAATATTGAGTTTTTGTAGTTAAAAGAAGCATTGGCCAAAGGACGTAATTAGGAAATGGTTTGGCCAAGAATAAATCTAAAAAAAAGTTGAAGAGTTACATAACTAAAGTGAAAAAAGAGATTTTTCATGCAACTTGTGTAGTGCAGAAAACAGTACATTCCTAAAACAGCACTGTCGCCTTCAGCTGATAAAGAGTGAAAGGACTGAAACTTTTGTTGTCACATCTTCAAAAGACCAACAAATTATAGAATTCACATAGCAAAATCTCAATGCAGAAAAACTCAAGTCAATCCACATATCCTACAGAAACCAAACTACACCACACAAATCTTGGTCTACTCAATCTTTTGCCCCTCCTTATCCTTTAACCAGAGAACTGGAAGAACCCAAATAAGTAAAACAAAACTGACCCACTTGGCCGACCTAATTGCACAAGTTGGACATACCTGTCCAATCAGTGAAAATATCACGGTGTCACACTGGCTACATCATTCTTTAGATTCTAGCCGAAAAAAAAAGGTTTACCAAAAGTATACGATAAATATAAAGTGAAATTGACTAGCAATCTCTTGATTGACACACTTTAGTTTTGAATCTGTGTTGGTGCACACTCTGGTCCATCGGAACAAATTATCCTTTTGATCCATGCTAGGAAGCCATATACCAAAAAAGGATTCAATATAAAGAAGTAAGAATAAAGTTATACTGAACAAATAAAATATTTGTCATTTCCACGTAAAAAGGAGTTAGAAACACCATCTTTAACACAACGCAAAAGTAAATATATAGATGCTGCACTAACAGGATAAAGTGGCCAGAATAGGAGCTTCAAGAGTTAATCTTGAGTGAACCAATAAATTTCTTCAATTTAAATCATTCACCTTTCAGCAAAAGTCCTCTTTGAGATTCTGATGTAGAGAAACTGGAACACAATGAGAGAACTTAAAGATAATGAAGGTGGCAAGCAGATCAAACAGAAAATGCTACTGAAATTGAATTCATCATTATTTCCTTGAATAAAGCGTCCCCATATTTGTTATTTAGCTGTCAATGTTCATGTATCTATCCAAACGAGCTAGAATACCTGAAGAAAGTGCCGAAATTTTGTCAGCATGTACTGCAATCTGATTGGTACTGAATGCAAATTTGAGATGAAGCACATTTAATGGCTCTTCTGCGTAAAATGGTAATTTTAAAAGGTCCACCATGGAAAAGAAATATTTGGACTCATGTAGTTTAGTAGTGCATAATTTATGGGAACAAAAACTTGGTTATGAATGTGGACCATGGTTGCATCAAACCCGGTTCATATGCAGGGAAAGAATACTGAAGGGGTTGGAAATAGTCTTCCCAAAGAGCAACATCAGTACACAACTACACTAGTATTATTGATTGTATCCCAAAGAGCAACATCAGTACTACACAACTAAAATTTATTGATTGCTGGTTTGGCTTCTCTAATGGCCTAACCCACCTTTCTAGCGAACCAAGCCCCTCTGGTTTGCAAATTGGTTTGCAAATTGGTTCCCAAAATTGACATAACCCTTACAACTATGCGGGTGCAAAGTACTTATTTGTACATACATAGTGTGAAAAGGAATAAATTGAATAGTGGAAGGCAAATAAATTAGTATTCACCAATTCAAACATTCGCCTCTTATCACGATTTTATGAGAATTACAAAGTCGGTCTTCATAGAGGACGGATATTAATCCTAATAACAATAATTTGGAGGAGGCTTCAAGTAAATTGGAGGAGCTTGGATGGAACTGTTTGGATTCAAAATTAGTTGCGGATGCACTTAATGCTAAGGGGAAAAAAGTTGAAAAGGGGCAAAAATATTACGTTGCTTAGTCTCTAACTTATATGTTTTCTATCTTATGTATTCAGAAATTTTGAAAGTAAAGCATTGAAGTATTTTGTATGAAAAAATATTCAAATGTATAATTAACTGTCTAGTTTCCAGTTTTATACTATACACTTTGAGAAATGGTATGTGCACCTAAAAGAAATTTACAATATAACACGTACCAAATTTGCTTAACAAATAAACCTTCCCCTTAAAATCCGAAATAACTAAGCGGCGAATTCCATATCCGAATTTGTACCATAACCTGCTACGTATCCCGTACCATGTCTACAAAGTACTGATTCAAGTTTACACAAAAATCTATAGCATGTTAACAGTTCTTCTGAAAACACTTACCCACACATGTATGCATGTATGTTTATTTAGTAATGGTATTTAGAAAGTAGACAAACCAATGCAAATCACTCCAGAGTGTTCAATATAGTAGACTATATGTTAAATATAATAGGATATCTTTACTTATTCCATATCTCCTATATTTGGTATTGCATATACCCATTGTTTTAAATGTCCACAATATAGCCTGATGACAACTGATATATTCTTCGATAGGGCTTGCCGCAAAACGATGTGGTCTTAATATCTTTAAATGTTTATATCTTTAAATGCTTTTAAGAAAAACTTGTGCTATGTTTAAGAAAAAATTCCATCCCTATAAAGTTTTTAGCAAACTTCTATCATGTTTCTTTAGCTCAGAAAGTTTCTACAAATGGTTACTGATTCTAATCATATATTATTTACATTTTTGCTACAACTGGTTAGTGGTTCTAAACATATATTATTTAAATTTTTGTAAAATTTGATTTTATTAAGTATGTTTAGATTATATTTTAGGATATTATATTATATATGCGCATCATTCGATATGACACTCCGATATTTACTATCATTGTTTTAAATATCCCCAACATGGCCCAATAGATCGCTCATATATCCTTGTATAGGACTTGCCGCAACTGATATAGTCTCTCAATATCCTTTAACACTTTTTGGCTATTTTGGGTGATATATCCTAATATGGCCGATATATTACCCAATATGTCCGATATATTAGCCAATATGTCCTTTTATATTGCTTGTTGCAAAATAATATACCGCGTTTGACAATCTTTGAGCGAGATATCATGATTTTCCCATAATACTAAATGACATTTTGGCCTAAAAAAATCAGATGAAGTGTTACAATGTGGATTTGTACTTTTATTTGTTTTACAAGGTTGATTAGTGATCCTAAACATATATTATTTATATTTCTTATGCTTAGATTTTATCAATTATGTTGAGATTATATTTTAGTGTATTATACTACATATGCAAACATATGTCATGATATTCCAATATTTACTACATATCCCTAATATTTCGTTGATATCCGCAATTCGATATGAATTTTCACTATCCGATATTTCCCCGATATCTGATATTTAAAACCTTGTTTACTACATATACCTTGTTTACTACATATACCTTATATCTGTAATTTGATATGAACTTTGGTCATCCGACAATTCCAAGATATACAATATTTAAAATCTTGCATATACCTATATTTGGTAGTGCATACACCTTCTTATCTCCTTACATCACGTGTTCTAATATCTCTAATCAACACATCCCGGTATTTGGATGAGAATTAAGCATTTCAATGGATATTGTACATCGACAGAAAAATGTTAATGTTCATTGCTGATGAGTTGAAAGAGAGGAGCTCCTCGTGAAGAAAATAAATAGATATTGATGTCAATACCCTCATGAAGAAATCTTATGATAAAAGAAGAATTCTTATTATAAAAGAATAAATACAAGTCATACCCAAATCAGCAAATGTGATGGCAATGGGCTTTTTAAAAAGAAAAAGAGTCCAATAGCAAATGCTAACGAATGAGAGGGCACTCCAAATGACATTAATGACGAGTGCATAATAAAGAGATTATAGCGATATAATGTCAACAAGTTCGATTGGTCAACGGTGAGTGGCAATGACTGGTAACTGTTTACATTAGCTAAGATTATAGTGTAGATAACATATCTAAAGTAAATAAAAAAGAATCATTTTTAATGTCAAAGCTAGCTACCAAGGGGAAGCATATTGCAACATAATCCCCTTAGCGGCCCAAAGACTATGAAAGAAGAGAGGTCTCTAGAACTGAGAATCTATCTCTGATACTATGTTAGAATTAGAAAAGATGAAAAAATATTTGTAATTGATAATTCATTGATGCATATACATATACATGATAAGAGGTCTGTTAAAGAAGATTAAGGTAAATAAGAGACTTAATGATAAAATCATATTTCTCTTTATTACTTATAGCACTAGGGAATAAAGCATGTGATACGCTAAATATATTCTTAGCAAATTCTCTCATTCTCTCAAGATATTCCTAATACATCACAATTAACATATTTACTAATATATACTTCCTAGTATGCTAAATAAAATTTTAACACTCCTTCGAGTCGGAGTATGTATATTATAAATGCCCAATTTTTTATTTAAAAAAACACAACCACTCCATAACTTTAGTTTGTCATGAAGCTAGGCTCAAGGTCTACTTCATGTGACCTTCCTCATTAAAGATGATAAATATTTTTGCATTCATTTGATATCCATTAAAATAGCCTTGACCTGCTAATCTCCCAACTAAAGTTCATCCACCACAACCATCTACATGAAGAAATTTACTCTATCACGATCATTACCTCTACTTAAATAACCAAAAGAAAACATCTTGACATCTTCATATGTCTCCTTAGACTAAAAAACTACTCATAAATTAGAGATATGTTAATTGAGAAATATTGGGAATAATGTTGGGAGAATAAGGGATTATGCTGAGAACATAGTTAGCATATTTCTCAAAACATGTATCACACTTTCAATTCTCTAGTATTATAAATATAAAGTTAAACATGGATCTATTATTGAATATTTGATTTACCGTAATCTTCAATAGGTCTTCTATCATGTAAATGTACTCATCACTTGTCATATGCATTGATGAATTATCAATGAGAGATGGTTCTTCATCTTCTCCGAATCTAACACAGTATCAGAGCTAAATTCTCAGCCTTAAGAGACATCTCTCTTCTTTCATACTCCTGTGGTCACTAAGGGGCAAACTTTGTCTCTGCGTGTAGCTTTGACATCATAGAAATTTTCTTTCTATTTACCAGTGTTTTAAATGTCGGCAGACACGTCACTATCCGACATGATATGAAGTTTTTAATGCATATTGCGTTTTCAGTATTCATGTCGGATATATCGAGGGACGTGTCGGATATGTCGAGCGAATATGTCGGGGGACATTGTCAGTTATGTCGGGCGATTTTTCAGTTTGAAAAATTAGCTAATTTTTTTATTTTTTTGGTTATGTTTATCTAATCAGGTTTGAATTTAAATTCTTGATTGTCTTAATATTACTTCCAAAGACAAAAACCGATAACTTAAGGGAAATGAAAAAAAAGACCGAAGTAATTTTCATCGGTCATCTTCTCTCTCTCTCTTTTAACATCTCATCAGTCTCTTCTCCGAGCTATTCCTTCGATATCAATATCAGGTGATCTTCTCTCTTCTTAACCGCAAATATCAGAGTCCTTTTTCCTAACTTCTTTCCTTCAACATCAACCATAAGCATCATAAGTTATTTATTTTTTATATGTTTAGATAATAAAAGTTATTAAGTATATTTAGATTTTATTTATGATATTTATATTACACATATGTACACCATCTGATATGGTAATCCGTTATTTTTCTATGTCCCCTGATATATCCCCGATTTTCGCTATCCGATATGAATTTTAACCGTCCGACAAAAACTCGACATCCGACATTTAAAACCTTGTTATTTACTTTATATATTCTATCTTCATTATCATCTTAACTGTCATTAACACTCTAGATAATCACACTTTTATTGTTGATCAATTGACCTTCTATGCACTCTCTTTCGCTTTGATCTCTCGACCACGTACTCACCATCAACATCCTATGGAGTGCCTTCTCATCCAATGTCCTCTTTTGAGAGGCTCTCTTTGAAAAGCTCATTGTCATCATATTCAATGTTTTGGCTAAACTCGTGTTCAATTTCTCGTGAGATATTCCTTACGGCTTTGACATCAACCATTGTCCATTGAGATTTTTCTCACAACAAGCTTCCCATTTTCATGTTATCCGCATTGATCATCAAGATTTATTTGTTGAAATACATGAATTTCTATCTTGTGCCGTTCAATTTTTTTGTTGTTAAGGTTTTCTTTGTTGATGCACCTGATTTGTATTTTTCATTGTTGATCACGTCAACATTAAGATCTTTTCTATTGATACCCTTTAATTCCTGCCATATGCAATCAATCTCGTAGCCATTGGATTTTTCTTCAATGATGATCCCGGAGTTCTATCCGATTATTTATCTTATCTTGTCATAGCACTTCGATTGTTCCATTAAGGCTTCATCTCTTAGATATTTTTGTCGATTTTGATTCTTATCCAAACTCACAATTTTTGTCCCACTGAGAATTAAAAGGAGCATGTCAAATATAGTAGAATATATCTGCTTATTCATATTGTTTATATTTGATAGCGCATATATCTTCTTATTTTCTTCCGTTTTATTAAAATTTTCTATGTTACATCTCATATAATGTGCAAGTATATGCACACATCACTTTTCATATGAATCAATGAGTTCTCATATGAGACAATTATTTTTAATCTTTTTTGAACTTAACAGCAATAGAAGCACAATACCCAATCCTCTTACTCGCGCCAAAAACACACACATGCGAACATCTGTTATGTTCTATATGAGCAGGTGCATCGTTTGGATAACTTTGGAGCCCAAAACGCCAATGACACTCATACACATGTGGACACTACTCAAAAACTTTCATCAAATTTATAATTTTATACTATAGTTGAGTTGGATATTGGGCCTATACATGGATTTACTTGTGTAAACTCTTTATTATTTAATTATTGTTTATTTTTACTATTATTTATTATTATTCATTGATATGAAATCAATATTCAATTCTTACTCGCTAAGCCTCTAAGGAATAGGTTGAAAAGATGACTAATAAATTTGAGTTTGGAATTGTATGTAGAAGTTCTTGTATTTAAATGCAATATCGCACCCTTGAAACTATCTTTAATCATAAACCTCTTCTTGATCCAATTGTTGTGAGGCACATCGCCTATTCCTTTGAAACCAATTGGTTTGAGAAATTTAGAATTCATAAACAATTTGATCAGATAGTGCCATTAGACCCATTACATACAAACTCAATATTAAAAATTAATTTGATTCAATGATAGACCAAATTGTCAATTTAAAGGTCTTTATATTAGCACTAGAGGTGACAAACGGCTTGAATTAAAAGCAGAATTGTCATATAATAGACCGTATAAGCCAAATTTGCAACCGACCCACTTAATAAATCACATCGCAAGAAAGTTGAGTATTCTATCTAGTAAACCACTTATTAAATGGATTGGTTACTTATGACAACGGACGATGAATGTTAGGAAAAATATTAGGAGTTTATACTTTCATTACTTTATTAGCATGTTTAAGGGATTGGACTTAGCTTCAAGTATAGATTAACCCAAAATTAATACTTAAATGTGTAACCTGATCAAGCGGGTCAAGTATACAAACTTATATCAGGGTTAGGTAGGTAGGTAGGTTGAGTTGATTTCAAACACATACCTGATTAGGTTATAACCATAACAGAATTATCAAGTCGTGTTTGGGTTATATGGGTAGGTCAGGACCTATGTTGCAAGGAAACGGGCATGAGTATTGGTACTGACATGGGTACAAAACATAGTTATATAAATATTTGCACACACTGTAGAGAAATGGAAAACTCAAAAGATCATTATTCGTCTAATCCTAATATTTCTTAATTAGAAACAAAATAGGCATGAGATAAAATCACATCTAATCACATCTTACAATATTTTATAATATCTATTAAATCTACTAATACTAAATTATTAATAATATCTAACACTCCTGTTTAAGCTGGAGCGTATATACTATATATATCTAGCTTGTTACAAATGGCAACAAAACAGCTAGTTGCAAGAGCTTCGGTAATAAAATCTTTGTCTGGAATACTTTAAGACGTCAACAATCAGAATATTGTATCACAGCCAGTAGAAACCTTAGGCGGGTACACTAGTAGAAAAAACTCTAGACGGTTAAGCTAATAGAAAAAACTCTAGACGAGTAAGCTAGTAGAAAAAACCCTAGATGGGTAAGCTAGTAGAAGAAACCACGTGCGGGTTAGCTAGAAGAAACCCTAGACGGGTCGGACAGTAGAAACCCTATGCGAGAAAGCTAGTAAATACCCTTAGATAAGTCAGGCAGTAAAAACCCTAGGTGGGTACACCAGTAGAAGCAACATTGAAAGAGAACCGCTGTCATTGCATATAACTACAAATATTATGAAGAGTGAATAGTAACTCCGATTATTGTTTATCGCGTGAGCACTAAACTCACTACTGTTCATCGCATAAACAATAGTGCCACTATTTTTTATTATTTATTTAGGTTTTTTTGTGGACGGTGTTTGATAAAATCTAGGAAACAATGAATCCCGAAAGTTGAACTAGACACCCAGATGGCCCTTTAAAATCAATATTAGGAGCCCGATCGATGTCCAATGAGTTCCAAGAAGTGGAAGTGAAGTGTAAGATATATGTTCGAGAACTACATGAGAACTAAAATTAAAAATGCATTGTCTTGTTGAGTACATTCTTGAATAAGTATATGCATATATGCAAAAAGTGTGAGTTTGGGTACAGTTACATGTCAAGTTATGGCAATGTTACATTAAACGCTGGGCGTTTCTAGGTGTCGGACTTGACGTCCAGCGCTTAGTTGTCTAGGCGAGCGCCTAAGCGGTTTCTGGGCGTTTTTTTTTATTTTTTATTTTTTTAATTGTGATACTTGAAGATAAATATATATATACTCAATTAAAGATGCATAAATACTTAAAAATACCAACACTATTAACTAAATTGCTTGGTTTACCAATTACAATAGCTCTTTGTATGTTTATACTTCTCAACTCAAATTATAAGTTCATCTCAACAGTGAAAAACTCATTCTCAACTCAAATTACTGTTAACTTATAAGTTACTGTTAAGTTTAAGTAAACAATAAACTTAAACTTAAGTTTACTGTTAACTTAAGTTTACTGTTTACTTAGACTTAAGTTTATCATTAACAAAAAACTTAATATTAACTTAAACTTAAACTTAAACTTAAGTTTACTGTTAGCTTAAACTTAAGTTTAAATTTAAGTTAAACTTAAGTTTAACTTAAACTTAAATTTAAATTTAAGTTTACTGTTAACTTACACTTCTTAAGTTTAAGTTACTGTTGTTAACTAACTTAAATAGATATTTAAGAAGTACTCTTTATCTTGTTATTAGTTATAGAGATCGGGGGAGCTCGGTAATGTTACAGAAGACGCTAGGCAGATTAGACGTTTGAGCGAACACCTAGCACCTAGACCTCTAGGCATACGCCTATACAGCGCCTTTGGCTATTTTTAAATTATTTAATTATAATAATTAATAAAAATATGTATTAAATTCATATAAGTTTTTAAAAAAAGATAGCAATCTTAGTTCCATAATAAATCATGCATACTTAGATACTAAATAGCCAAAATAATAAAGCAATCTTAGTTCCATAATAAATCATGCATACTTAGATACTAAATAGCCAAAATAATAATTAACAAGGCTAGAGCCTAAGATGTTTATGCATACTTAGATACTAAATAGCCAAAATAATAATTAACAAGGCTAGAGCCTAAGATGTTTTTTTTTTTTTTAATTATAATAATTGATAGTGAATGTTAATGTTATAGAAAGCTTAAATGCCTAACTAGTGTCTAGGCGGATTTCTTTCTTCATTTAAGTGGTGATTGATGAGGTTTTGCTGAAGGTCGGAGGAGGTAGTGGTGTTCATATTTAGAGGTTAATAGAGTTTGGAGGACGTGTAGGCTACAACGCATAAAATCACAACCAAGGCCTATAGGGTGCAATCCACATAAGCAGACAATGTTCTCCTAAACGCTCGTAAAATCTAGGTGGATAGCCTAAATACCGCCTAGACGCTAGGCGCTAGTTAGGCGGCCTAGGTACCGCCTAGGCCTAGGCGTACGTCTAAGCGGACTAGGCGGATGTTTTTTAAAATAGTGAGTTATGGGTACTGTCAAGTTATGGGTACGGCTACAG
>NC_033794.1:12174611-12187083 GCF_001876935.1 Asparagus officinalis | reverse complement strand
GACAGAAGTGTCGATGTAACATGGGTGAGGACCTATTTCCCACCCCTAATAGGCACCAACTTAGAGAAACTTAGGGGGTGTTTGTTTCAAATCCTATAATTTTAGGATATGGATTTCACCATGGAATTTAAAATCCATAGGTAATTTGTTATGGGTTGGGATTCCTAAAACTTTGTTTGTTTCATCAATATTTTGGGATTTGGAATACTATAACTTGTAATATTTTTGTTTGTTTCAAATTTTTAGAATATGACTTTTGATAGTGTGATTACAAGTTCAAGACATGCCACAATCAACAATAGTAAAAGAAAAATTATTGTCCCCATTAAGAAAGTTGGTATCTAATTTCCTCTAATAACAGGGGAAATTACGAGCAAGAGAGAGGCTTGTCAATATGGTCGGTTTTTTGGGGGGTTAGAGATTTAACGTCAAATTTTCAATGTTTTTGGTGTAATGTTCTGTAAATTCTAACATTTACTGTTAAATTTTGAAAATTTTGTTCTAGCGTTTAATCGAGTCGGAAAGGGAGTTAGGGTGTTGGGATCTACCTTCTGTACTTGACGTCGGCATTGAGTTCGACGGCGATCATCCATTCTCACCTCTTCCTCCCCCGCCGCCCGTTCGCTTCGCTGGCTCGCTCTCCTCTCTCTCTCCTCTCTCTCTCAATTAAAGCGGTCAGATACCAGCCCCTCAAATCTTCAATGATTTCACAGCCCCTCAAAACTTCAAAATTGCTCACAAGTCCCTCAAATCTTGTGGGCTCTTGCAATTTGGTCCCACGGCCAAATTACCCCTTGCTGGGTGTCCCCAATCAAAATTTCCGTCTCCAGGAAAGTGTAAATTTCAGTTAGCCTCTTGGCCTTAGGGTGGTTTTCCCTTGCATTATGTTTATAAAGTTTTTGGTATAAAGTTTTGACGGGTCACATGCCAAGCGCGCGACAACAAAGGCCGAAAATGTCTCTCAATTTATTAAAACTCACTCCTTTATCTTTTTTAATAATTGTTCATTTCATTATCATCAAGTAATAACGTTCTAGGGCACGTTGTGAGAGCTTCAAAGCTCAAGAGGTCAAGTGACGACCCAAATTTCAAGGATGTTAGGTAGAATAAACGACCTTTAGAGAGGTCATATGCAAAACACCCAAAATTTAGGGGGTTAAATGAAAATTACCCTTCAAGAAAATGTTACTTGAGGGGTATTTTGATCATTGAGGAACTTATGAGAGAGAATTGAGGGACTAATACGAGATTATTGAAGATCTGAAGGACCAATACTAAATAACCCTAAAGTAAAGGAGTTTATCAAAAATATTCTTTAACTAAATTACACACGTCTTTTTTCATATTGGGACAATCCGTATCAGACATTCCATAAAAACGAATTTCAAAAGAACAATTTTAACTAGAACAATTTTTCAAAACCGACCGAATTTTTTTTTTTTTTTTTCAAAATCGACCGTTTTTTTTTTTATCAAAATCGACCCGGTTTTGTGATTAGCAGGTTAATCACTATCCTAAATAGTCGGGGTTGCCAACCCCGACTATTTAGGAGGGTGTTAAACCCTAATTAAAGGGTGATTAGCAGGCTAATCACTATCCTAAATAGTCGGGGTTGCCAACCCCGACTATTTAGGATAGTGATTAGCCTGCTAATCACAAAACCGGGTCGATTTTGATAAATAAAAAAAACAGTCGATTTTGAAAAAAAAA
The DNA here is from genome assembly GCF_001876935.1 of Asparagus officinalis. Taxonomy (NCBI): domain Eukaryota; kingdom Viridiplantae; phylum Streptophyta; class Magnoliopsida; order Asparagales; family Asparagaceae; genus Asparagus; species Asparagus officinalis. The sequence goes on along the minus strand of NC_033794.1, from coordinate 12,185,373 downwards.
ATCAGCCGGTTTTGAAAAATTGTTCTTTTAACTATACTGCATTGTCTACACTACACTTGCACTATTAAACACAAATTAAAGCGCAATTACTTTGAATTATTTTTTGTTAAAGTAAGAGAGAGAGAATCTTGGGTAAATTTCCCCTTGAATTGAATATTGAGTATGCACATATATTTATACAAGTAGAGGAGTGTGAGGTTTGTTCTCCCAAGCAATGTGGGACTAAAACCCACTACAATACACTATTATCAACAGCCCCCTTCAAACTCATGTTGGATCAAACAAAGTGAGTTTGCGTACAAGAAACTGGAACCGATGAACAGGTAAGGCCTTTGTAAAGAAATCTGCAAGCTCGTCAGCGGATGAAACATGAGGAAGTAGAATTGTCTTGTCTTTGATAACTTGGTGACGGACAAAATAAGCGTCGATCTCAATATGTTTGGTCCTTTCATAAAATACTGGATTATTAGCAATCTGGATGGCACTCTTATTATCACAGTAGAGAGGAGTAGGAGTCGTAACAGAAATGCCGAAATCACTGAGAATGTGACGAAGATGAATAATCTCTTTAGCTGTTGTGGACATTGCACGATACTCTGCCTCAGTACTGGAAAGAGCAATAACATCTTGTTTCTTCCTTCGCCAGGAAATAAGGGAATCACCAAGAAATATGCAATAACCTGTGGTAGACTTTCTGGTAGTTGGATCACCAGCCCAATCAGCATCAGAATATGCACAAAGCTCTAACTTAGATGTAGCAGGAAACAAAAGTGAGCGAGTGCTAGTACCCCGGAGGTACCGAAGAATCCGTAATAAGACAGCATAGTGTACAGAACGTGGGGCACTAACAAATTGACTGACAATACCAACAGCATGAGAGATATCTGGTCGAGAGATGCACAAATAGACCAACTGACCAACAAGATGTCGATATCGGGTAGGATCAGATAGAGGCTCACCGTCAGTAGAGCAAAGTTTGACATTCTGCTGGAGTGGAGTATCGACAGTTGTATTATCAGTTAACTCAGCTTGATTTAGAATATCTGAGAGATACTTCTGTTGAGACAGTAATACACCCCGCGGGCCTTGAGAAATTTCTAGACCAAGGAAATACCGAAGAGATCCAAGATCCTTCATGTGGAACTGTTGTTGCAACTGAGATTTTGCGTATTGTATACCTATCATATCATCACCTGTAATGATCATATCATCTACATAGATGAGTAATAAAACCCTGCCACGCGATGTAGTGCGAACAAACAGAGAAGCATCTTGATGACTTTCTATAAAGCCCGCTTTGAGCACGACATCGCGAAAATACTCAAACCAAGAGTGGGGTGCCTGCTTGAGACCATAAACAGCACGGCGAAGGAGACATACATGTCCCAGAGGAATATTTGACCCTGGAGGCGGTTGCATATATACGGTCTCTGATAAAGAGCCATGAAGAAAAGCATTTTTGACATCCATCTGGTATAAGGGCCAGCGATGAGTAGCAGCGACCGAAAGGAGAGTACGAATAGTGGGCATCTGAGCAACAGGAGCAAATGTCTCCTCATAATCAATACCTTGTTGCTGAGTAAAACCTCTAGCCACTAAACGAGCTTTTCGACGTTCAATGGTGCCATCAGGACGAAACTTGACCTTATAAACCCATTTACTGCCAACAAGAGAGATCCCAGGAGGACAGGGAACAACATCCCAGGTATGAGTTTGCTGAAAGGCTTGAAATTCCTCAGCCATAGCCTGTCGCCACTCTGGAATTTGAAATGCCTCTTGGAAGGACTTTGGCTCAACAATAGTATGAATTGCAGCAAGAAAGTTATGAAAGATAGGTGAATAAGAAGTAACAGAAGCATATCGGGCAGGCATGACATGTGGGCGTTTGCCTCGATGATCAAAGAGCAAGAGGAACCTCAGGCGGGGGAGATGCTGGCGCAGGTGCGTGGAGATCAACAGTATTTTCTGTAGTGAGAGTTGTGTCCACGGGATATGGATTAGATGGTGTAAGAGAAGACTCGGGTGAGGAAGAGTCAACAGAAGGAGAGGGAGAGATATTAGGGAGATCTCGAAAGGAAAATTGAGGTGAAGAAGTGGGTGATGCAGTTGACGGGGAAGCATGATCAGTAGAGTGGAGGAAATTAAAGTTATCAGAAGCAGAATAATATGAAGAATCCTCTTCGGACTGAACATGACGAGATATATGAACTCGATGAGTTGCTGGATCATAACAACGATAACCTCGATGTTCTGAACTAATTCCTAAATAAACACAAGAAACAGCTCTGGGAGACAATTTATCACGTTCGTGAGATGGCAGAAGAACAAAACATCGACAACCAAAAACGCGAACTAGATCATAATGGGGAGGATGAGTATAAACACGACTATAAGGAGTAGCACCGAAAAGAGAGCTAGATGGAGTGATATTAATGGCTTGAGTCGCGGTGAGAATAGCCTCAACCCAAAAATGACGAGGAACAGAGTAAGAAATGAGCATTGATCGAGCAGTATCGAGGATATGACGATGTTTGCGTTCAGCAACACCATTTTACTCATGAGTGTAGGGACATGACTGTTGAAAGATAGTCCCATGAGAGGACATGATAGAACGCATGGTAGAGGATGTAGGCAATAAAAATTGCTTTTAAATCCTTATCGGAGAAGTTCAGAACAAAACTGCTAAAACCTCGCCCGAAATAGCAAAAAGGGGGGAAAACACTGATAAAAAGGGGAAAACGCAGATATCTCCCAAACCGTAAGGAATTTGACGAAACGGAGAAAGCGAACTGAAGCCTTCGGCTAGGTTTGGATGGCTCCATCTCGTCGAGATAGGCGATTTTCATATATAATTCGTCCAATTCCGACTTACGGTTTGAAAGTTACGACCTATTCTTCGATCCATGCTCAGGAGCTCGCCTACAGCTCGAATTTCGCCTGCACGATCAAGACCCAAGTCTGCCTGCAGTCCCAAACTCGCCTGCAGACCCAGTTCGCCTGCAAGCTCGCCTGCAGACCCAAGTCTGCCTGCAGTCCCAAGCTCGCCTGCAGACCCAAGCTGCAGACTCGCCAGCTCACTGTCAACTGCCCACTTGGAGTATGGGAACAGTTACATCAGTGGTCAAATCCCACAAATCAAGGGAGAAAGCATGACGCTCCTCACCTAGCAAGAATAGGGCGGCTGATAGGACCCCCTAAGTGGTCACATCCCATAGTTAGGGTGGCTGACAGGACCCCCTAAGTGGTCACATCCCACAGCTAGGGCGGCTGGCTCGCTCACCTCTATTAGTGGTCAAATCCCATGAATCAAGGGATGACCCATGCCATCCCTTGCCTATTAAAACACATCTTCAGCCAGCATAAAAAGGGGATTGGCTGTTGCATATTCTGCTAGCTAATCTCCCAAAGGTTGAACCTGGACTTTTGCCGAAGGCTCCCTCATTTGAGAACTGAAGCTCCGGCAGCAACTTTGATCGGATCGTCCAAGGGAAGCAGACTCGGCACGAGCACCGAGCGAGGCGTCCTATCGCCACCGAGGAACCCACGTTAAACAAGGAGGGCATTCCCTCTGTTTCTGTTGTAAACATTTGATTATTAGTTTGTAATAAGCTGTTATTATCAATACAAACGAAGTTCCCTGTTTTTGGGAGATCAAAATTTACACCTACAAAAGATGGTGACCACAGTGGGAGTTTCCGTTCATTCAGATGAATTGGTGGTGGCGCAGTTTGACGAAGTTGCTACAGGGACTACGGTTGAGTCCCTTGTGATCAAATTCGAGGGGTACTTACAATCGTCCTCTTCTGGCGGCAATACATCTCGCGATGACTGTAGAGTCGTGCGGGTGGCCCAGCCTCGCAGACCCCTATGCAAAAGGAATCAACCATTCGTGTCGACGCAGACTACGCCTCCGCCGTCGACATGAACGCTCCTCGTTCAAAAAGATCCAAACAGCGGCGACGAAAAGCTCTCGCTCGTCTCGAGGCACAATCCTTCATCCCCCACGACAGCCTGAATTATTATTCAGGTTTGAGAGGAATCAACCTCTTGAGCCAGGTTTCCATTTTTGGCGAACCGCTCAAATCGGGCGAGCCTAGCAGTTTAGGCGAGCCCCACTCTGTGAGCAAGGTGCTTAATTTTGGCGAACCAAGGGCGCCTGGCGAACTCTGCAGTTCAAGAGGGCTTCGTCAAACAAGCGGACTTCGCCAAGCTCGCCTGACGGACCAAGTTCGCCAGAAAGGCAAAGCAACAGCTCGCCAGGCAGGCGCAGGCACACTGTACCAATCTCGCCTGACGGGCGAACCTCGCCAACACGCTCACGCCCAAATGGGGGTGGCCACTCCGTTTGCCTGCACGGGTCTGACGTTCATCTCTGACCATGACGGCGATGATTGCTCGACAACGGCAACGTCGCAGACTTCAAGCTCAATTCGAGGCAGGCACGTGAGTGTGCACATGACCGATATCCCTGATGAGATATCCAGGAGACTCGACGAGCAACAAGCAACCATCGACTCCCTAAAGGAGATGTTGGAGCAGCTCTTGAGTGAGAAGAAGAGGAAGAGAGAGAGGACTTTGTGGGCTTCGCATAAATCCTTGAAGCACAAAGAGCAGGTGCCTACTCCTTCTCACTCCTCATCCGAGTCATCTAGAGGAGCGTCATCTTCGGGCCATAACCCAAGAGACAAGAGGTTTGACGATCTCCAAAGTCAACTCGACGCCTTGAAGCTCCAGAAGCATGTGAGCAAGCTGGGGGTTGTCAGACTGTATCCAATTGAATGGGATGCGGTCTCCTACTCGGCAAAGTTCGAGCCGCTGGACCTCCTGTAGTTCAATGGCAAGGGTTCTCCTACCCAGCACATCTACTACTTCCAGACGCAAACTGGACACATAGTGGGAAACGATCCCATTATAACTCGACTGTTCATTGGTACCCTCAAGGGGGTCGCTTTTGAATGGTTTCGCAGATTAGAGCCTGGGTCCATCACCTGCTGGAAGGACATGGAAAGGCTCTTCGTGGCCAGATTCTTCGACGATGACACAGAAGTATCTATGGCCACCCTGCTAACTGTGAAGCAGAGGAAGACAGAGTCTGTAAGCAACTTTGTCAAGAGATTCAGAAACCGATCGTTGCATTCCCGTGATCGAGTTTCCGAGGCCACACTCATCGAGATGTGTCGGAATAATCTCTCCATCAGCGTTCTGTCCAATATGGGCGTTGTTGAAGCTCGCTCATAGAAAGACTTACTCCGCCAAGGAGAACAAGTCGAGAGCATGCTCAAGCATATGGGTGACGAAGACCCGCATGAATTTCGAGGAGATGATGACCGAGATGCCTTGGTAGTGGAGACCATTTCCTCATATCCTCCAAATTTCCCCCTTTAGTCCTCTTCAATAGGATGATGGGCCCACAAAACTATCAAGTTAACTGTTACCTCTGATAGTCAGTTCTCCATCAGTCTCATTTAACTGGACGATGGATCTTTTAAAACTATCAAGTTAATTATTACCTCTGATAGTCTCCTCCAAATTTCCCCCGTTAGTCCTCTTCAATAGGACGGCGGGCCCATAAAGCTATCACGTTAACAATCACCTCTGATAGTCCCCTTACACTCCGACAAGTACACGAGTATAAACTCCTTCTTCTGATCCTCCAACTGGTATAAGAGGTTAAACTATTCCCTATACTTCCACTTCTTGAGCCAGGTTCTCGGTTATGGCGAACCGCTCAAAACAGGCGAGCTTAACAGTTTAGGCGAGCCCATCTCTTTGAGCCAGGTTCCCAGTTTCGGCGAACCGCTCAAATCAGGCGAGCCTAACAGTTTAGGTGAACTCCACTTCTTGAGCCAAGTTCCCGGTTATGGCGAACCGCTCGAAACAAGCGAGACTGGCAGTTCAGGTGGGCTGCATCAAACTCCCACTTGGTCAAACCTTCAGATAGTTAGGACCAAAGCCACAATCCCCCACCAATCCTCTTCAATAGGATGGCGGGATCCCCACTGTCATGTTAACGGTCACCTCTGACAAATCAACTTACCAGTCCTCTTCAATAGGATGGTAGGTCCATAGAATTGCTCAAATCGCAATAAACTCCCATTGTCATGTTAACACTACACCTCTGACAAAATCAACTTACCAATCCTCTTTAAAAGGATGGTAGGTCCTCAAAGTCGTTCCGATCGCGGCAATTCCTATCATGTTAACGATTACCTCTGATAGCCGACACCGTCATTCCCGCAAATGATGTTGTCCGATCAGTCGTCATACTCATACGTCCCTAAACGATTTGATTCTCCCAGCACCGTCTTTCCCATAAAAGGCGTTGTTGTTTGATAGTGGCCTACTATGCGATGTGCTGCTATTTCAGGGTTCGTCTTTGCCCCAAGAGAAGACAAATCAGGGTTTGTCTTCATCTTAATTTGCCCTAAGAGAAGATAAGCTTCCCCCCTAGACTCCAACGGGTATACGAGTATAAACTGTTCCCTTTACTCCAACTGGTGCATGAGTCTAAACTGCCTCCTTATACTCCAACTGGTGCATGAGTCTAAACTGCCCCCTTATACTCCCACTGGTGCAAGAGTATAAACTGCTCCTTTCCTCCAACCGGTGCACGAGGCTAAACTGCTCCTTTACTCCAACTGGTGTATGAGTCTAAACTGCTCCTACCCTCCGACTGGTATACGAGGTTAAACTGCTCCCTACTCTCTTAATCCAAACGCCTCGAAAGGCTAAGGATAGAGGAGAAATTTTAGCATTGAGCCTAAGAGAAACCCCTCGACAACTTATCATGCTAAGGGCAAGAGCATGGCTAGTCCAACTCAAACGGTAATTGGTAAAGACGAATCAAGTCCGTTGATAGCTGAGGGTTTGCTCAAAATCCTAGAAGGCGATCATCAGCTGCGAGTGAAGAGATCAACTTCACCGAGCTCGTTGGAGGGCTCCTCACTCCATCTGAGCAGGGATCACTTTACAGGTCTTCATATCCAAAGTGTTCCAGACCCCATGCGGCCTGATTCAGGTCTGAAAACTTTGGAGGGGGTTTTGTAGGCAATAAAAATTACCTTTAAATCCTTATCGGAGAAGTTCAGAACAAAACTGCTAAAACCTCGCCCGAAATAGCAAAAAGGGTAAAAACACTGATAAAAAGGGGAAAACGCAGATATCTCCCAAACCGTAAGGAATTTGACAAAACGGAGAAAGCGAACTGAAGCCTTCGGCTAGGTTTGGATGGCTCCATCTCGTCGAGATAGGCGATTTTTATATATAATTCGTCCAATTCCGACTTACGGTTTGAAAGTTACGGCCTATTCTTCGATCCATGCTCAGGAGCTCGCCTGCAGCTCGAATTTCGCCTGCACAATCAAGACCCAAATCTGCCTGCACACCTGAGCTCGCCTGCAGACCCAGTTCACCTGCAAGCTCGCCTGCAGACCCAAGTTTGCCTACAGTCATAAGCTCGCCTGCACACTCGAGCTCGCCTGCAGACCCAGCTCGCCTGCAGACCCAAGTCTGCCTGTAGTCACAAGCTCGCCTGCAAACTCAGCTCGCCTACAAGCTCACCCACAGACCCAAGTCTGCCTACAGTCCCAAGCTTGCCTGCAGACCCAAGCTGCAGACTCGCCAGCTCACTGTCAACTGCCCACTTGGAGTATGGGAACAGTTACATCAGTGGTCAAATCCCACAAATCAAGGGAGAAAGCATGGCGCTCCTCACCTAGCAAGAATAGGGCGGCTGATAGGACCCCCTAAGTGGTCACATCCCACAGCTAGGGCGGCTGGCTCCCTCACCTCTATTAGTGGTCAAATCCCATGAATCAAGGGATGGCCCATGCCATCCCTTGCCTATTAAAACCCATCTTCAGCCAGCATGAAAAGGGGATTGGTTGTTGCATATTCTGCTGGCTAATCTCCCAAAGGTTGAACCTGGACTTTTGCCGAAGGCTCCCTCATTTGAGAACTGAAGCTCCGGCAGCAACTTCGATCGGATCGTCCAAGGGAAGCAGACTCGGCACGAGCACCTAGCGAGGCGTCCTATCGCCACCGAGGAACCCACGTTAAACAAGGAGGGCATTCCCTCCGCTTCTGTTGTAAACATTTTATTATTAGTTTGTAATAAGCTGTTATTATCAATACAAACGAAGTTTCCTGTTTTTGGGAGATCAAAATTTACACCTACAGAGGATAGGTACTCTTTGGCACAATCAGAACGAAAAACTTTAATACGAGATTGTCATTGAGTGAAAATCATAGCAGTGAAGGCTTGATAAGCAGTAAGTACGTTAGAGCGATTCTTAAATAGGTAAACCCATGTAAAACAAGAGAAATCAAGCAGTGAATTTTACCAATTTGCAACCAGTACATGACTCAATACTAGATGATACAGGACCAAGTACTCCAGACTGAATAAGACTCTCCAGCCTTTTATTAGACACATGACCAAGTCGTCTATGCCATAAATTGGCAGGAAGCGAGGTAGAGGGTTTTGACGAACGAAGAGAAGCAACAAGAAAACATGGATGTATGGACTCTGGAAGGTGAAGATATTCCAGAAAATACAGTTTGTGCCTCCTACGACCCGCCCTAACCGTCTTGCCCGTCTGTGGATCCTGCACAATACAAGTATCAGAAGAAAATGAGACAAACAAGCCCGCCATGCATAAAGAGCTAATAGAAATTAAATTCAAGCACAATTGTGGAGCCACATAGACGGGACCAAGTGTTAGACGACCAGATGGATCATTTTGTGGGGTAATAGAGCCATACTGAGTAATGGACAATGGTTGTCCAACAGCTGTGTAGATAGGAGGAAGAGAGGATGAAGTAAAGACAGAGGATAAAAGTGAGGCATTACAAGTCATATGAAAGGAACAAACAGAGTCAAAAATCCAGAGATCATTCAAACCAGAGACCGAAAGATTAGCTGAAGAACCAGCAAAATGCATACCAGAGAGTTGTGCGGCGGATGTAGAGGTGATATGTTGGAAAGCATCAAGTTGACGGTGAAGACTTTCAATAGATTGAATAGTAGAGTTTGAAGTAGTAGAAGGTATAGCATTGGCCAACAATCCTGGTGTACGAGAGGGTTGAGACTGAGGGGGTCGCCGACCACGACCAGTACCTGAGGAACGTAACTCAGGATGAAGCTTGAAGCATGTCTCAATACGGTGTCCTTCCTTCTTGCAATATTTGCAAGAGAGCTTAGATCGAGCCTGTGGAGAGGGAGCCTGTGGAGAAGTATGATTCATAACAGGAGCAGTGACAGGTAAAGACAAAACAGTCTCGAGTGAAGAGGTAGGAGTGTCTGTTGAAAAATTGAGTTGTGTTATCTGCTGTCGGGTCTCATAAGCAGTGAGAGCTCCCATAACTGAGGACAAAGTCGAAAATTGAGGCTGATGAAGTAGTTGATCAGCCATAGTTGAATATTCAGGAAGGGACTGAAACAATTGATGCACCTCATGCCGTTCGTACCAGGCTAGCCAGTCTTCATATGTGGAATTACGTCCAGGAAGCATGGAGCGTAACTCTGTCCAAAAAGCTTGCATTTGTCCAAAATGGGACTGCAGAGATGAACTACCTTTGCGTTGTAGAGAAATGCGTTGCAGAAGATATGCCTCCCGTGCACCCGAGCACTCAGTGAAACGCTCAGTGAGACGAGTCCACATGGCCTGAGCAGAGGGAAGCGAGCCAATCTCGACAGTGAGACCAGAGCCAACACAGCGAGTGAGATAATCCATAACACGAAATTCCTGCAATTGCCACTCTGAACTCTCCTTGACATAGAGAGCACGAGCAGTCTGCAAGATAGTGGATAATATGAACTAAGAGCAAATGACAAAGGCGATATAAACAATAAGCATGAATGTAAAAGAACGCCAATGACAAACTCAAACAAGCAATATGATCACGGAGTTCGGACCTTCCGTCCTACGTCTCTGCTCCCCACTCCCGGGGAGAAATCCACTATCAACCAGGTTTTCTACGTTCACCCGAATAACATTTACACCTCACACTCGGTTTTCTAGCTAACCAAAAACTTTACAATCAACACACTATTGTAATCCCACTCTACACCCACTAAGTGTTGGACCTAGCCGTGTCTCCCTCAAATGCTCGGTTACAACCTCTCCCTAGGCACGTCAACCGACGCCACTCCTCTTGGGACGATCCCCGACTCTCACCACACACTCCTCACTCGGTGTACAAGTGTATTACAAAGTGATTTCACAATTAAGCACAATATAGCAAATGATTGTTCTCTCTAACAAGGTGAGAACTCAATTAGGCTCAACTCAATGTCACACTATCCCACAACCTAATTATATAATGTGTGCAAATACAATAAGCTCAATGGTTGTGTGTGTAAACAAAGAGTAAATCAAATCAAACTAAACTCAATATAAAACTAGCTTTAATAGAAATGATAATCAACAAATAATTATAGATAAAAGCTAGAGTTGAGTTTAGGAAAACTTCTCTAGATCAAGATGGAGAGATGGAGATATGAGCCCAAACAAGAAGATAATCTCCTCCACTTGTGAAAACCAAAACAGCTTAAACCAAACCCTTAAACAAGCTTAAATAAGCTTAAACTCTTTTTAAAACCCTTGTTTAAAAACTTCTTGGCTTAGTTAAAAACTGAGATCAAAGAGAGTATTTATATCCTCCAAAACCTCACCTAAAAATCCCAAGCAAAAGACAAAAACAGCCCCAGCAAACAGCTCAGGAAATAGCCGTTAGAAGCCAACGGATCTATTGTCGGGTC
>NC_033794.1:12169168-12174118 GCF_001876935.1 Asparagus officinalis | reverse complement strand
TCCAAAAACTAAGAAAACAATATTTTCACAAAATTGCATATTCTATGCAATAAATACCAAAACACAATAGTAAATATGAAACATGTGATTTCATATTTATAAACATGAAAACTCAAAAACTATGTATGTATATATATAACTATATTTATGCATAGAAACCAAAACTTATGTGTATATATATAACTATATATATATACGAAGAAACCAATAAATGTGTGTGTATATGATATTGAGCTTAGAGTATCTAACACACATAATATAAAATCTAAACTAGATTACCCAAGCTTGATCTTGATCTTCATTGTAGCTCAACTTGGTACACATGCGGATGAAGCTTGAACTTGATCTTTAACTTGAATTGTATAGGCTTCAACCCGACATTCCGCCAACCTCCTTTGGATATGATCGTTGAAGCTCTATTCCATCCATCCTCCAACTACGTTGTTTGTCTACAATGCATAAGAATGTACAAACACTAGATAAACAACATTAGTAGTAAATTGTTTGTAAATCATCATCAAAACAAGAAGGCCAACAATCTCCCCCTTTTTGATGATGACAAACAATTTACAAAAAGGAATATATGCATGAAGGAAATGAACATATACAAGATAAAACACATGCATATAAACAAGGAATTGTATACTCATAATATTTCTCCCCCTTTGACAACATCAAAAAGGGGACAAATGAATTAAGAGAGCGAAAGCTCCCCCTATCAATAAGCATAGGTGAGTATAAAAAGAATATATATAGGGATTGCTCCCCCTATCAAAAAGCCATATAGAATATATACAATGAAGATCATGGCAAAAACATATGTGAGCAAGCATACATGAATATGCTGAAAATTTACTCACATACATGAAGATAATGAAAACACATATAAATATGTCAATATGAAAATAGTGTCTCATTAACACAAAAAAAAAATATAAAAACCATATAAAAGAATAGATTTATGAAATCAAAAGAAGAGGAACATGAGAATCATGCAAAAAGTTTTCAAATAAAAACAAATCAACCAAAAGAAATCAAAAATCAACCATTTAAACCAAAAATGATGTTTGATCAGCAAAAAAAAAAAAATTCTTTTGTAAGACTTGATCAAACCACTCATAGAATACATTATAAAGCACGAATAGATGATCCATTAGCACAAACACATAAATATCATCATATAAGTGAATTATAATGAATTCAAAAGCAACAAATCAAAATACAATTTTTAAGAGAGGCAACAATTATATCAAGCTCTTGAGCTTGTTCTAACCCATATAATCATATTAGCATCCAGTAAACATGATTTGGGAATAAACACTCAATAAACCCGGGGGGTTACATAAATATAAACCTCTCATGAAAATTAGAACTCATAGTCATGAAAACAAAAGAATTTGATCAAAGAAAGTTTGTTTTCACATAAAATTTTTCAAAGCTCATTTTACAAAACCAAGAAAAAAATAAAAACACTAAAATTCTTGGTTTAAAATCATTTTGGCACCCAAGAATTCTTGGTGCCGGATTGGTTAGGGACATGACCCCTATCATTCAAGCTCAAAGCCCTAGGGTTATGAACCCTCTTGGGCACATAAGATGCACGAACACGGTCAAAACAAAAATTGTGTAAATGACCTTTCCGATTGCAATTAGTGCAATGAAAGAGGCCCATTTGATTTTGTTGACCATAAACATGTGCACGAGAAACCTTTGAAACATTTGCAAACATGGATGATCTTTTAAATTATTTTGCAAATGTGAAACTCTCTTTAAATCAAAACAAAATTTGGCCAAATGACCAAATCTACCAAAATGATCACATCTATACACATGAGCATGCTTATGATGAGCAATGGGTGCATGTGTGTGTACATGTGATGACATGCTTATGATGAGCAATGGGTGCATGTGTGTGTACATGTGATGAAGAAACTACATGAGATGCACAATGAGCATTAGTCTTTGTTGGTTTATGTGCATCATAGCAAAATTTAGCTAAATGGCCTTTTCGACCGCAAATAGAGCATTTGTAAACTTTGCTATACATATGTGCATAGTGAGTGCTTGGTTTTGAAGAGTTAGCACGAGACTTTGCACATAAGTCCATGATAATCATATTTTATTATAATTTTGTACCCTCATTATCTATTTTATATGAATAAATATACCTTTAATAATTGTTTTTAGATCAGTTTATACATAAATGAATGGAAATATAAATAAATATTATTAAATGTAAAAACCCCTCAAAATCTCTCTTCTCTATTTTTGTAGCATTTTAGAAGCACATTGAAGCAAAAAGCCAATAGAACCGGACTGCTGGACTTGGTTGTAGAGGCTTGGAATCAAACGCGGACTTGGATGCAAATAGTTTAAATGAAGTGGGCTTTTATGCAAAAGATTACCAAACTGAATTTGATTGCTGCAACTTGAAGTGGGTCTGATTTTCTTTTCAAAAATCAAATGAAGACTAAATGCTTGAAGTGGGCCGGATTTTCTTTCTCTTTTCAAAAATCAATTGAATTGTGGACTTGTGTACAAGATGGGCCGGTTGATGATTTCATGCATCTTTGATTTTTTTTTTTTCTCAATGGGCCGCAACTCTTTGAACCAAAGGCTGAAGATTAAATGAAAAAAAAAATAGAAGAAGACCGGTTGCAGCTGGCCTTTGAATGGGCCAAAGAAATGGATTTTTGATTTTCAAAAGGAAAATCAAAATGAATCATATGCCATTGGTTGCTTCATGACCGGACTTCACTTTGCTGTAGCTCTTCTTTTGAAAATCAATGTGTGGGCCGAAATTAAATGAAACCAATTGATCAAAGCCTGGACTTGTTTTGGATTTGTCTCAAATTAATCAATGTGTGGGCTGCAGATTTAACTTGGAAAATCAAATGAAGATTGGGCTAGAGAAGAACAAAAACCAAATTCAAAGGTGGAGATTGTTGCTTGGGGCTCAAGACAAATCCTATGGCTCATATTCATTGAAGATTACTATAAATAGGGGTAGAGAGTGAGGGGTTAAGTGTGTAAAAAATTTTATAAACTCCTTTTGGAGAGGAGGGCTACTCTTAATTGAGAAGGCCTTCCAAAAATTGTAACTTTAGTTACAATTAATAATAATAATTTTTTCACCACTTTAAATTTTCTCTTCTTCTCTTTGTTGGATGATGAAGATGAAGATGAAGATGGAGAATTATTTAAAGGTTTGCATTTCTTTCCTTTTTCTCTTTTATTTCTCTTTTATTGCTTATTAGTTAGATTTATTTTCATGCTTGTAATTAGATTTTATTTTTCTTGTTAAATAGCCAAGAGGCTAGAACCCTCTTGCCTTAGATTTATTTCATGCTTATAGAGTAGATTTATTTTCTTGCATTTAATTCTTGCAATTTTATTTTGTAGTTTAGATTTTGCAATTTATTTTGTAGTTAGATTTTAATTTCTTGCACTATTCACCTTGAGGCTAGAACCCTCTTGGGTTTAGTTTTTCTTTTTGTTTATTTTTATTTTGTTTGATTCGCCTTTAGGCTAGAACCCTCTAGGGAATCACCCTTTTCTAAGAAGTGGGTTCAATTTTAGATTATCCATATCTATAATTGAATCCACCATCTTTAATTTCTTGCATTTTCTTTTATTCTTGAATTTTATTTTCTTTATTCTTGATTTTTATTTTCCTTTTCCTTCTTGCCTTATTGATCATATTCATTCTTTGTCACATCCACTCTCACTTATATCTCGTGCCGATTTACACACTATCACTTCCACTCTCTCTATCTCTCCACAATCACATTCACTTATCACTCCTACTTGTCACACACACAACATAAGAACCGATTTTATATTTTCTCCTACAAAACACCTTCCTCGTGGGATCGATATCTTAAATACTATAACTTGACACGGTTGTGCACTTGCAACCTTTTTGGTACATGTTTATGCCGCATCAAGTTTTTGGCGCCGTTGCCGGGGAAGGTGCTTAAGTAGGTTTTAATTCTTTCTAATATTTTTAATTCCACACCTTTAGTTAGTTTCTCACAATTAGAGACAATTAGGAATTAAAAAAAAACAAAAAGATTTATTTTTGTTGACCATAATAAAATGCACCTTTCACTTGGACATTAACTAACAAAATAATAAATTCAAACAAGAGCTCTCTTCTCACGTTTGAGTGTTGTTGACCATAATTAAAAAAAAGATTTTTCTTTTCCATCCTTTTTAGTCGCTTTTAATTTCTAGGGTTGCATTTCATATAGTTTAGGAATTCACCAAGTGATTTGAGCATCTTGATTTGACACACACTTAAAAATATTTTTAAGGGCAAAACCCCATAATCAAGATAAGGTGAGGGATTTCATCACCCTTTCATTAGCCCAAAAATCACTAATTCCTCACTACACCACCCAAGCCTAATAAAAACTCATTAGACGTTGGCCCCTAAGGATTCGAGCTCAATAAGGAACAAGAAATCCTTAAGTGAACCGGTTTAAGTTTTCTCAGATTAGTTGGTGTCTAAGGCAAGGTTTAGGGGTTACGTAATGTGCTCCGCAAGGAACGAGTTACTTAATTGATCACTGATCATCCTCTAGTACTATCCTTACCGGCTAACTACCTGAGTAAAACTTTAATCTTTTCACTGTAGGAGTTTTTGGTTAGGAGCTGGTCTAGTTGAGTTTGGCTAAACCTTAGAATTAGAGTTGATTGAAAAGTGATTGATTTGCCTTAGAATTAGAGTTGATTGAAAAGTGATTGATTTGATTTGTTTTAGTTAGGATTTTTCTTTTTCTTTTTCTTTATCTTCTCATATATTTTAAACAAAAGAAAAAAAAACTAATTTTCTTTCCTTAAAAAAAACTAATTTTTTCCTTTCCTTTAAAAAAAAAATTCCTGGGATAATTTTCCTTCCTTTTATAAAAAAAAGAACCTAAAAAAAATAGGATTTGTTTTAATTAG
>NC_033794.1:12115925-12168168 GCF_001876935.1 Asparagus officinalis | reverse complement strand
TAGCCTGCGCCTGATGATAAGCCAATGGAAAACCCCCCGCTCAGCTGAGTCGAATCCATTAGGACCCGCCGTATCATTGTATTCTGCCTCCATAGACACGCCGCTCGAAAATCAGGAAACACGTAGATATGGAAGTTTAGTGTCCCCGTGCTAAGATTGGCGATGCTAACCATGTACCGCCCCTTCCGCCCAGTTCGCGGACTCTAGTCGCGCCACAAATGGATGAATGAGTCTCCCGGGGGAGAGGCTGCACTCATATATACGGAGGACAGTGGAGTACAGTACCAAGCATCAAATATGTATATGGCCAATCGGGGCCCCGCGGAAGATTGGGGAGTCTTGAAGGCTCATTGTGGCTCAGACGTCCAACCTCTGCTAACATCAACAAATTGCAGAGGCCAACTCCCGTAATCCGCACTGAAGACGAACCCACCATAGCGGCTGAGGAGGCTCACAGGTCCTCCGTGTGCCAGAGAACAGCCGGGGTATACCACCTCAATAGGCAAGCGCATCAATCGGCTCTGGTGGAACGACGCAACGTTGAGCCCACAGCGATCAAGATCAGGCTAGGTCAACGCCGCGCGTCGCAGAAATTGAATCAGAGCTTGATAATGAAAGCTCTCAAACTCTGTGTGAGCCGGCCGAAACATCTTCGCTTGCCTCGTTAGTGGTAATGGGAGGTAGCGTCGTCATACGAGCCTGACACCTCCTCCAAAGTACTGCCAGGCAGCGGCGTCAACTGAAGGCTCGCCTTAAGTGGTGTCAGTTATGGAATAAATTTTATTTTCCCCCCGGCGCCAAGAGCACTTGCTTAATACCGCCTCCACGGACCCCCGGTTCAGCCTGGCTATGCAAATGTTGAAGTGAACACATGACTTCCCAGAGAGTGGCATAAATTTCCGGGACTGGTTTCTTTTAAAATCTTGGAGTTCGCGCTGAGCAGAACGAACTCTTCATACCGCAAATCCCGAGAATAAGACCCGAGACTTCGTGCATCTCTGTGCAAAGCGGCGAAGCCTAGTTCCGCAAAACCACAGGGGTGAAAAAGTGCAACTATCAGGCATTATACTTCTCGAATTATGGAGAAGAAAGATGAAAGTGGGCTCTGGACCGATCCAAATTCAGTAGCCCGCACAGGAACCAGCAACTCCAGCTTGGAGCGAGGGATCTTCTAATTCCATTCAGAAACAAACTTGGTCATCTGGGCCCACCATTCCGCGCGATGGAGAAATGCAACCCAGCATGGAGTCTAAATCGCTTGCGCAGGGAACCTCCTTCTTTTCCAGGATCTCTCTAACGAAGGTCTTGCCGACTGGGTGCTTTCGGCCAAGGGCATACTCTTTAGCAAATAAAACTCGCCGTAAAGCTGTCACACTGCCGATTATAACCACGGGGCGAACCCCCATAGAAAGTCACGAGCTCGCTAGAGCAACCCATCTTGATCTTAACCAGGGGCGCAATCCACTACACCTCGCGGACGGAAGCGCATTTGGAATTAAGATAGGGGGAACCATCGCTCATCCATGTTGCGCAAGAAAGGTTGCGTCGCTCAACTCTCCGCAGCGCACTTATAGCCGCCCCCATCATAAGCAGTGCTTGCGTTGAAGTCTAAGCAAGTCCCCGAAGAGATATCGCAAGGTTTGGTTTATGGGCAGTAATTTAGCGCTTGGCTTTCCAAGTCGAGCGTCCGAAACCAATATTCCTAAGGGTGTCGGAAGAAGCTTTGGTGATCAATTTCAATGCCGGACTCTTCTCCCTCATCACCGGAAAACGGGAGTTCTAAACCGCGAGCTGAAAGTTATGTTGCATGCTCTGCAGCCACCTTCATGTCCAAAGTGCTGACGAAAGAGAAGGAGGGCTCGCTAGTATGGCGCACTGCAAAAAGAAGAAAAGAGTTAGTCAGCTCAAAATGCAAAGTCAAAGACGCGAAGGTCGAACCCGCGTCAAACAAAGTTCAGACCGCGAGGTGAACCGCCGCGTCAAACAAGCTCAGACACGGAGGTCGGAATAAACCCCGCGTCAACAAATCTCAGACCGCGCAAGCGTCGAACGCCGCGTCAAGACAATCTCAAACGCGAAGGTGAGTCTGCGCGTCAGCAAAGTTAGATCGCGTGGTCGACCCTCGGCCGTCAAAAATCTAAGACGCGGAGGTTAAACCCTCGTCAAGTAAGCATTAAAAGGCGAGAGGAGTCCAAGCCCGCGTTATGGGAAACGAGTTTCCTCGTTAATTTCAAGATCAGAATGCCGGAGCAAGTTTAATGACCAACGAAGGTGCGTACCACCACCGATAAGAAGCTGGGGCGTCACATTGCGCCTGAGCCAGCGGCGCGCTGGCGGCGCTGATGCATGCCAGCATCCCCGAGCCGCCCAGCGGCGATCGCCGGACTTGGGAGCGACGGGCTGCTTGGGTGCCATAAGATCTCGTCGGAGGAGATGAACAGCCGTTTCGCCGCGGAGATTGGAAGCGAAACTTTTTTCGTTAAATTTCAGAAGAGTCAAATGCACTCTTGAATTATGACCCCTACGGTCTATTATATAAAGACAGCTATGAGCTGTCAAATCCTTAACTGCGACGGAGATTCGAGGCCATCAGCGCCGCCCAAACTCGACCTCGACGCGTTCGAGTTGATTCATGCTTCCCAAACGCGCGATGGCTCACCTGCACGCTTCAAATTTCGCCAAACCTGGGGGCTCAACCCAACGCGTTCGCAATTCTCAAAATGCAGAAGGCATCTCTGTGCTTGAGACCACCATGAACAACAATTTCTTGGTTACCATAAGCCGATCAAAGCCATGCGGGGAGAAAAACAAACGATTCCACTGGGAAGTCTGTTGCAGGAGTACAGATAGAGTATAGTCAACAACGCGAATCATCATCTGACCGTCGATCGGGCGAGTAAGAGCAATCAATCCAACCAAATTCTGGGATCCAAAAAGTATTCCGAAATTCGTCCCAGTCAACCGCGAAATTCAGAAAACTTGGAGGGCGGTTGCTGTAGGCTGTCTAAAAATCACAATAGATAGCTTATTCAAACAAGCTCTGACAACGAGGTCACAATCAGACGACTTCCCAATCACTATAATCCGCAACTCCAACAATTGGCGACATTAACGGCGACCTGCACCGTCTGAGATGATTGATCTTGACGGCTGTGACACAGCCATGGCTAATATCGCTAAGCAATTATTAGAGATGCGTGATGAGCAGTGCGGACGATTTCAGAAATAAAAAGTTGGACTCAGTTGGTGATTGTTTGGTTGCTTGCGAGATAGCTTGGGCGAAATTTCATCTTTAAGAACTATGGAAGTTGATTCCCGCTCTTAGCTCCTACAACGAAAGCTACAATCAAATAGCTTCGCGGTCGATGATCGAAACATATAGTCGAATAGTTGCTTGGTAGAGAGCTATGACGAATATTCATCTTTAAGACACTATGGATGTTGATCCCGTCTAGGCTCCTACAACAAAAGCTACAATCAAATAGCTTTCGGGTCGGTGATTGAAAGCGGCAAATAGAGACTTTTCACATAGATCAGAAAGGTTACAATTTAACGACACTTCGACAACTGATGAAAACTCTATGCAGCAGTCTTCACAATTTACAGTGAAAGTTACAATCTGACGGCTTTCACACGCCCACAACAGCTAAAGCTAGGATTACTGAACAACGGTCCTTGCACGCTTACAGAAGAAGTTACAAATCAGCTAACTCCTTCTGAAACGCGGGTGTCACCCCGCGTCATAACTTTGGAAATGAAGCGACCCTCGCGGCGTCAAGCCACGGCGGACCCTGCGTCGTCAAAGCCAGCGGCGACCCTCGCGTCGTCAAGCCACGGCGACCTCGCGTCGTCAATCCACGGCGACCCCGCGTCGTCAAGCCACAGCGACCCTCGCGTCGACAATGCACAAGCCAAACGTGAGCGACCCCCGCGTTCAATGTGTTCAGCTAACACCCTAACTTCACGTCTTAATTCAAAGAACACGAAGTAGAGGTTCGAACGCCAGAATGGGCGTTTGACTTATTCAAACATAAAGTCGAACGGTTCCAAAACCGTTTTATCCCACGTCTGAGGGATTTTCGCCCATGTATGGAGCGGACTATAGGGTCAGTTACAACCTCTTATCCCCTATAAAAGCTCAACGAACTCAACTGAGTTACTAGGTGATTTTTGGCATCTGAACCACAGAGTTGGATTCAAAAGATCTAAACCATACAGGTTGGAGATTTTCAGTTCTAAAACAAACTCGACAGAGTTAAAGCGATCGGGATTTTTGATAATCAGATCAAGGGTTGGATTCTTCATCATCAAAACACTCAGGTGTTGGAGATTCGGCAACAACAGCAACGAAATCCTTGGAGATAGGATTTTTGAACTAACCTCAGAAAATCAAATCTGAGAGAAATCCTTCAACAACAGAAAAACAGCTTGATTATTAACCGAATTTCGCGTTCCAACAAACTCTATTCACAGAGTTCAAACTCGTTCAGAGTTCTTAAACTCATTCAGAGTTATTCATAAACTTTCCACGAAAGTTCATCGTTCCCACGAGATAAAGAACGTCGGATCGTCAACGGAGACAAGTTCGACGCCAATCAATCGAAGGAAGCACTCCATTGCTGCAAGAAGAACCAGTTTAAACAAAGGGGAAAATCAAATTCGTTTTCCTCTCTTTGTTAATCAAGTTTGTAACCACCGAGATCAAAGGAATCAAAGTCACATTTTCTTTATTCTCTTCTTTACAATTTTTCCAACAAACAATCTCTAAAGCCTTTTTTGATATAGGTCTCTTGAGACAAACCCAAAATCCCTCGAGACCTTTCCCTATGGATCTTAATGCCAATGACATAAGATGTCTCACACATATCTTTCATATCAAAGTTCTTTGAGAGGAACTGTTTCACCTCATATAGCAAACTTTTATCATTTGCCGCAAGCAAAATATCATCCACATATAGCACAAGAAAGCAAAACTTGCTCCCACTGACCTTCTGGTATATACATTGATCCATGACGTTCTCTTCAAAACAAAATGAAGTGATAACATCATGGAATTTTAAATACCATTGACGAGAAGCTTGCTTTAATCCATATATGGACTTATTAAGCTTACAGACTAAGTGCTCACCATTACTAGAGGAGAAACCTTCAGGTTGCTTCATATAAACTTCTTCCTCTAGGTCACCATTAAGAAAGGCCGTTTTCACATCCATTTGATGCAAATCCAAATCAAAATGGGCAACCAATGCCATAACGACTCGAAGAGAATCTTTCTTAGATACAGGAGAAAATGTCTCCGTGTAGTCGATTCCCTCTCTTTGAGTATACAGGAGAAAATGTCTCCGTGTAGTCGATTCCCTCTCTTTGAGTGAATCCTTTGGCAACGAGTCTGGTCTTATATCTCTCAATGTTGCCTTGTGAGTCTTTCTTTGTTTCGAAAACCCATTTACATCAAATGGCTTTCATACCATCAGGCAACTTGACGAGATCCTATACTCGGTTTGACGCCATAGAATCCATCTCATCCTTCATGGAATTGTACCATAAGTTTGAAATCTCAGAACTCATGGCTTGTGAAAACGTCTCAGGATCATTTTCGGCTCCAACATTGTAGTCAGACTCTTGTAGATACATGACATAGTCACTAGGAATCGCCGATTTCCTTACTCTAGTAGATCTTCTTAATGCTATATCAACATTTTCCTGAGGATCAGGATCATGTTGTTCAGCTGGTTGTTCAACAGCTTCAGGTATTTGTTGAACTTCAACATCTACTAAATCAGGATCATCAGCTTGTGGTATTTCGTGAACTGGCTCTTCAACACGCGTTTGTACTATAGGCGTGTTGTTAACAACAACGATCAGTCCGTTGCTTGAAGTGGCACACTGAGCATCCAAATGATCTTTCTCAAGACCAACGCCCTGAGATCGATCGCTCCCACTAATCAAGTCATTCTCAAGAAATTTAGCATTTTTTGATTCCACAAACCTAGTGCTATGAGATGGACAGTAAAATCTGTATCCCTTAGACCTTTCGGCATATCCAACGAAATACCCACTTATGGTCCTTGGGTCCAACTTCTTTTCTTGTGGATTGTAGACTCTTACTTCGTATGGACATCCCCAAACACGTACATGTCGTAAACTTGGTTTCCAACCTTTGAATAACTCAAAAGGAGTTTTTGAGACAGCCTTAGTTGGAACTCGGTTTAATATGTACATAGTCGTCTTAAGAGCTTCAGTCCACAAGGACTTAGGAAGTTTGGAGCTAGCAAGCATGCTACGCACCATGTCCAATAATGTTCGGTTTCTTCTTTCAGCTACTCCATTTTGGTCCGGAAAGCCAGACAAGTATATTGGGCAACAATCCCATTTTCACTAAGAAACCTCGCAAATGGACCATTTGCATAGCCACTCTCAGTGTATCTACCATAGTATTCTCCACCTCTATCGGATCTCACGATCTTAATTTGTTTGCCACATTGTTTCTCTACTTCTGCTTTAAACACCTTAAAAGCATCTAGTGCTTCATTCTTACTGTTAAGCAAGTAGAGATACATGTATCGCGAGTAATCATCTATGAAAGAGATGAAGTACTTATCACGGTATGCATCCATGTCTGGACAACAAATGTCAGTGTGTATGATTTCCAATAATTTAGAACTTCTTTTGGCACCTTTCTTAGACTTGTTAGTCTGCTTACCCTTAATGCAGCTTATACAAGTCTCAAAGTCAGTAAAATCCAAAGTACCAAGTACCCCATCATTCACTAACCTTTTAATTCTATCAATGGAGATATGTCCCAATCTCAGATGCCATAATATAGAAGACTCTTCATTCACAACACATCGTTTAGTACCAACATTTTCATGAACGTGCATAGAAGTATGGTTTTCATCATTTTGCAAATTAAGGAGGAAAAGACCATCAGACAAAGTACCACATCCAACAACATCAGATTTAAAAACCAAATTAAATCCGAAATCTGAAAAGTTAAAGGAATAACCATCTAATACAAGTCTGTAAATTGAAATTAAATTCCTAGAAAAACTAGGAATATAAAACGTCTTTTCTAAACTTAAAATAAAACCACTACTTAAAACCAGTCTGCACGTGCCAATGGCCTCCACATGTGAGGGCATCTTATTTCCTGAATAGACGCTGTGCTCACTTCCCATCGGCTTCCGCAGGTCTCGTAAATCCTGTAATGAATTGGTGACATGGATTGTAGAATCAGAATCAATCCACCATGTGTTATGATTAACATCAATCATATTGGATTCATAACAAACAAAAGAAAGTTGAGTACCTTTCTTATCAAGCCACTTCATGAACTTGGAGCATTGTTTCTTAACGTGCCCCTTCTTTTTGCAAAAGAAGCACACAATTTCTTTCTTAATGTCCTTTTGAGGAGGGATTTTCACTTTTCCCTTGTCCTTGGCTTGATCCTTCTTCTTGTACTTCACAGGGGTAGTAAAGTTCACAATTTTCTTTTCCTTTTCCTCCATAAGCAGCCTGTCCTCTTCCTGAACACACATGGTCAACAATTCATTGATCGACCATTTGTCCTTATGTGTGTTTTAGGATATCTTAAATGGGCCATATTGCTGAGGTAAGGTGCAAAGGATGTAGTGAACCAGGAAGGCTTCAGACATCTCAACCTCCAATACTTTTAACTGTGCCGCAATATCCCTCATGCGCATGATATGATCACGCACACCCCTTACGCCGGTGAGCCTCAAGGATGAAAATTGTATGATCAGGGTGCTCGCCATTGCCTTGTCTGAAGTGACGAACTGCTCATCGATAGCCTTTAGTAAATCTTGGACCTTGTCGACCTGCTCGACTGAACCCCTTATACCAGCAGAAATTTTAGTCTTTATGAACATCACACAGAGACGATTGGATCGTTCCTATTTTTCATAAAGCTAAATTTCTTCTGAAGTGTTGATTTCAGTAACTGTAGGGGGTTCAATCTTCCTTATGGCATAGTCTATGTCCATCCATCCCAAATGAAGGAGAACTCTCTCCTTCCACACTTTGTAGTTGTCCCCTTTGAGCTCGGGAACATCACATTTCATACTCCTTCCACACTTTGTAGTTGTCCCCTTTGAGCTCGGGAACATCACATTTCATATCAGAGTAATTAGCAAGTTGAATTGCTGCAGTAAATTAAATAATCGGATCTGTTCATTCAATATGTGTATATATTTTGATTGTATTAAATATTTTAGGGCAATAGCCTAGTGGTAAGGCTTGAGTATTTGGCCTAGAGGTTTGGTGTTCAAACCCATAGGGCTACACCATATATTAAAGGTCTTTGATGGGCCTTGGCTGGTCTCTTTGAATTCTAGTAATATTTTTGTTTGCTTTCAAAGACCTTTAATATATGGTGTAGTCCTAGGGGTTTGAACACCAAACCTCTAGGCCAAATCCTCAAACCTTACCACTAGGCTATTGTCCTAAAGTATTTAATACAATCAAAATATGTATACATATTGAATGAACAGATCCGAATTTTACAGTTTCGAACATGTTAACTCCTAACTCTTAAGCAAATTAAATTAAACTTAATTATTGATTTGATTATCATTATACCAAGATCTTAGAACAAATGATTTTCACGATGAGCAATTAATTAAGAAAAAGGAAAATCATAAGTTCTATAATCAAGCTCTGATACCAAATGATAAAATTAAAATTACTAAAGTTATCTAAACATGATAGAAATTCAAATACTTGATCAAAACGTATTTGGAAACTGAAAATATAAACTACATCAAACGTAAGCGTAATTGATTAAACTAACCTCCAGTCATCGTTGTCTTACTCAAGATATGGATGTTGATTTCGAAGATCTTCTAAACCTTATCTCTTCACTAAACGATAATGTATTTTTCTTTCAATTTTTTTTTAAGAGCAGGTATAGGGACCCGAAATATATATATATATATATATACTCTTTTTCTACTCTCTCCATCAAAGAGCAATAAAAGGAATTAGTGGGCAAAGTGGTTGGTTAAGTCATAACCAACTCTCTTGATGATGAGAAGTTATTGGACCACTTTGTGGCAACCGAAACCAACAAGCATTTCCAACATATTGTTAATTTGCTGAGAGCCGCTAGTTGCGAACTTTTAACAGAGATGGGTTTCAAAGCGGACAAGAAAAATAAAAGATAAAAAAATAAAAATTGAACTGCAAGCAATTCCAAAAACTGGTTACAAATTCTTTAAAAAAAATTTATGGGCAGTGGAAATTCATAGGAGATGCTTAATTAAAGATAATCCCTTCATCTGTAACTTCAGCAATGCTTACCACCATCAACTCTATTTTATTACAGCTAACCATCTCTGGATTGACAGTTGAGGAAGATAAATTATAATAGGAAAATGTTTATTGTAATATTAATATTATATTATTTTTGTACTATCACAAACAAAGATGCGAGGATTATCCGTGAAAATTGTCAAAAAGAATTTGTGAGTCATCATGAAACGAAGTCTTTATTTATGGCAGTACATAAGCAGCGTAGCATTGATAGTACGTATTGTCCTCACTGCTCTTTTAAATAACTCACTTTTCCGCGTGAATTGAAGGATTATAAGTGAAAATAAATAATCTACATTTGGAGTCAATATTTGCTTATTGGTTATGCGCTTTGGGTTTTGGTTTTGAAGTTTACAAGTACAGTCTAGGGTAGAGGTGTTGGGAAGGTCAAAGTCTAATAAGTTTCTAAGGCCCCGTTTGTTTTGTTGTTTTTGCAAGCGGAAAACCTGCAACAGCCTGCAAAAGTTCTGATTTAGTCGCTAAAGTTTTTTACTTTCATTCTATTAAGCCCTTAAAGTTTTAAAATTCATACTATTTAGCTCCATGGTGGTTTTACGCCTCAAACATCAGTTTTGGTACTTGATGCCGATGTGTATGAGAATTGGTCGACTTTAGTAAATGCTAATTTGGTCGATTTTGTGAATTAAATTTGAGAAATAGTCCATTTTAGAAATTTGTTGGGTAAAGTTTAGATGTTTATTATATGTTTTTTTTAAAACCATAATAAAAATAGGGCCATGCAATAGGAAACCACCTTTCATTTTAAATTTATATTTAAATCACCTTTAAAGTATGTTTTTGTTCAAATGAATCACTTCCTAACCAAATTTTCACTAAAAAGCTTTTAATAACCTTAAAAGATGCACGTTTAAAGTACGCGATTTGTACCTTGAAGCCTAAATGTTTACAAAGTGAGACACATGTGTTGAATGTCAGTTTTTAAACGTATTTTAAGTTTTTTAGTGAAAATTTTGATAAGGATTTGGCTGTTTGGAATATAAACTTATTTTGAATGTAGTTGACCTATAAATTAAAAAAGTAAGGTGATTTCTGTGAAATGACCCTCTTTTTAGGGAAGACGGGTCAATGATAATACACACTAAATAAATGTTAAATATTGAATCTGTGCATAAATCCTGACGCCCAATAATCTAATAGTCGATATCCATTTAGTGCGCATTTAATGTTATACACCTGGTTCTTTCTCCCTTTTAAGTTGGTTTTCCGGGGGAAAACCGCTCACTATACTTTGAGCACGGTGTTGGGTCCGGGTATAAATCCAGTAGTACTCGTATCCAACAGGCTCCAACCCGGTAACAGCGCTTGGATTACCATGCGGTGAATGGATCTCGTCGACTTCTACTGCTTCAGTCGACAACAAATAGACCTCACAGTAGTAAAATCTCGAGCTCCGAAATCTCCATCGCTCGTATCGATTATTTTTTCCCCCTCGTCCTGATCAAATCACCGACGAGATCGAAGATGGGAGGAGGAATGGAGGTGAACAAGAACAAGTTCATCGAGGACTGGAACGCCGGCCGCGAGAACCTCGAGTTCAACTTCCGATGGACTCGCCGCAACCTCGCTCTCGTCGGAATCTTCGGCATCGCCGTCCCAATCCTCGTCTACAAGGGCATCGTTAGAGAATTCGTGAGTAATCTCAGATTCCCCCAAATCTCTATAGATACAAACCCTAAATTTTCCATCGAAACCCTAATTTCTCGATTTGGATGCAGCATATGCAGGATGAGGACGCTGGCCGCCCTCCGAGGAAGTTCCTGTGAGGGAGGGGAAAGAAAGAAGCAAGCTTTGGTCTCTTTGTTTCGATGATAATAATGGTAATGTTGCTATGTTGACCAATTGAAATATTACTGCTTATTTTGTTCAACTGTGTGAAAAAGGAACCATTTTGAATACTACTGTGTTTTATTTGTGACTACGTTTGAGGTTTTGTTTCTATGTTTCATGCTACATCTTACAAAAATTGCTTGTTTTGTTGCAATGTGGTATCAGTTTGGATATGAACTGATTACAATGATTTGTCTATGAAGAAAGTTTGAATTCCAATTTGTATTAGAATTATAGAGAAATGCTTGGTTACCCTAATGGCATTTGAAGTGCTGAGAATCCAATTCAAAGACTTTCTTGATAATGAAGTGGAAATTCAATCGAACTAGGGAATTAAGTCTATTTGAAAGGAACCAATTGAAAAGAACTCTTATAGAAGCCGTGTGAAGGACATTTGGTGTTCTTTTGTTGCGTCCTACTGGAACTTGCTGATAGTCTGATATAAGTTTTAACAAAAGCTTATGAATTTACTTTTCTATTCGGTATGTGGCATGCATCTATGACATAAACAATAGCAGATCAGGTGTTCTAATCATGCAGATGAGATCTAACCTAATCATTGCAGAGTACAGCATGAGCATGAATCCTGGATGTGCTCTCGAAACAGTAAACAAGTTAATACATAACTTTAATGCGATTTTTTGTTCCCCCTTGTAATCCAGAGATCTCCTACGCCATGACCAGAGGATAAGCACACCTTAGATCCACACATATTGTCCCACTGACCCTGAATAGTAATAGAGGGGGGAAGGGAATGACGGCTAGATGATCTAAGAATATGGGATACATTAGGGGAAATGTAGGGTTTCCTATAAAACCCAGCATACTCCACTAGTACAAATAAATGGGTAACATACACAACTTTCTAAGTTGTTTACGAGTCCACATCTCCCTAACATATTTTTGTGTCCTTTTTTTTAAATTATTAGTTGCCTTCACAAAAATCATATGAGCAGTGTTATCGAGGCGCGCGCCTCGAGCGCGCCCGGGCACATGACGCTGTGGGTTAGGGCAATTATGCCCCGCAGGCGGGGCGCTGCACGCACACGAGGCGCGCGCCTCGCGTGCGCCTCATGTGTGCTTGACACTTGTATCATGTAATAGACTTCTTTTTCTATTTTTTTTAAAAATAATTTATATATTACATATTTACATCATGTAATAGACTCTTTCTTGCTAGTTGTTAATCCATTCTTCATCTTTTCATGTTTAACCTATAAAAAGAAAATAGTAATTAGTAATTTAGTATACTTGTTTGCTAACAATAACTTACTTTTCTAATTAGCATGCTAACTAGAAATTATGAACATGTAAATATGTAATTGTTATCTTCATTCTCCATCTTTTTATGCTAACTAGCAAATAACAATTAAGAATGCTAACTAGAAAATTATGAACAGTCATATTTGTTAATCATTTAATTGTTACTTAAAAATACATATATCAATTTTAAATGAAAATACATATTTCTTATTTGTTACTTGCTTGTTTTGTTTCTTAAACTTTTGCTTATGTTAGAGATTATCTTGCATTTTGTGAAAACTTATGAACTTTTCTATGTTATGCATGCTAATTAAGACTCGTTCGTGATTTAGTATGTGAAATTATATTTCTTAGTTTTTTTATGTTACAATTGATAAACATGTTGCTTATATGCTTTTTTGTCTTATGTTGAAAAATATTAGTTTGAGTTATGCGCCTCAATTCAGTGAGACGCGCGCATCGTTGTGCGTCTTGCACATGGTGCGCATAAGGGGCCTTTGCGCACTGCATTGCGTCTCGCGTCTCGATAACACTGCATATGAGATGAGTTTCTACTTGGTAAGACTGACCTATGAACTATGGATGCCATAAGAGATGTGCCTCTTCATGAACCCCTACATGCATGTATATAGGGGAAGAAGAGGGAACACCCTAGCCCTAAGTCGGCAGGCTCTGGGTTTAGGGCTAATATGGAGATACCCACTAGTACGAATAAGTTGGTGACTTGATGTCATACATAGCGTCCTGAGTCATCTCTTAGTTAGCATCTCCCTACCACATTTGTGAACTATTTTGTGTTTTTAATTTATTATTAGTTGCCTCCTCAAAAACCATGAGGTAAGTTTCTACTTGGTAGTAGTAGCCTATGAATTATATGTTCACTTACGCATTGAAGTGATCTGTCAAGATATGGCTATTACTCTTACAACAATTCATATCAGCATCATATATTGGTAATGACATCAGAAGATATTAGTTTTCAGAATCTCAATTGCAAAATGCAATGAAAGCAAGTTACTCTCATCGTACTCCCTTTAAAAATATGAGTTCGTGAAAATCTTTTTCATGGTTAATATTACCCTTAATTTTTTTTGAATAATATATTGCTATCCTAATCTATTCTAATTATCCTATTTTCTTTGAATTGGTAATTAAATAATTTATCCTATTCACAATGAGACTTAACATGTTATTGAATAAAGGAGATACGTTTGATATTATTCAAATCCTTTACTTATTTCAGTTCACAGAGAAATCTGAAAAGCATATGCTAGCCAATATCTAAATTTTTTCGGACTTTGTAAAAAATATCCTTTGAGTTTTTTAAATTGCAAAAACACCCCCACAAATTCAAAATTTTATTAAAATATCTTAAAAATTATAAATTTTTACTTATTTCAATTTAGCGAGAAATCTGAAAAACATATACTACCTAGAAACTAAAAGATTTGTAAAAAAACACCTTGAAAATTTAAAACCTATAAACATACTAAAAACCTACAAATAACACAAACAACCCCCGAAAATTTATGGAATTTGCAATAAACATTAAACATTTTATAAATTGCAAAATAAAACCTTTAAAATTGTAAAATTTATAAAAATCCTTATAATTTCCAACCTAATAGTACATTAAAAATATAGGAATTGTAAATATCTCCTACATAATTTATAATTTATTGAAAACACCCTTAAAGATTTAAAAATTACAAACAAAAACTCAAAATTCAAATTTTACAAAAAACACTCTTGAGAATTTCAAACTCATTAGTAAATTGAAAACATAATTATAAATAGTTTATAAACAATTTACAATATCTAGAAAAGGCCTGTAAGTTTAAAAAATTATAAAAAACCCCTAAAATTCATAATTTTTAAAAAACACCATGAGAATTTTTAACCTATAGACACTAAAATGAATATACAAACTTACTAACAATTCTTAGAAAATTAAAATTTTGTAAAAAATATCATACTCCCTTTAAAAGTATAGGTTTATGAAAAACTTTTCATGGTCAATATTATCCATAACTTTTTTAAAAGGAACATAACTAATTAAAAATGTATTAAATTTGAAATTTTTATAAAAACACCCTTAAAGTTTAGTACATTACAAATTACCCCTTCAAAATTTGAAAATTTTCAGTGATTTTTTGTAATTCTTTGATTTTAATGTAATGTTTAATAGTTTTGTGTATTTATAAATTATAAATTTTTAGGGTGTTTTTTTTTATAATTTTTAAAACTTTTGAGGGTGTTTCTTTTGTAGTTTTCTAAATTTTCTGTGTTTTTAATGTAATGCACAGATACATCAATTAATGATGATAATAAAGAGTAAGTCGTTCTTAAGATGTATTAGGCCATAGTTAAGTGCACATCACTATTACTAAGCAGTATAGTTTATATATGTAAATATTTTTAGACAATCTATATAGTGGTTAAAAGAATTTTGACTTTAATGTATTATTTTTTATAAATTATATTTAATGTGAACCCATCATATAATTTTGACTGTGGTCATCATAATTTTAATACGTTTGATTGATTGACTAAATAGGTATATAAACCATAGATTACTTTTTCACATGAACAAATATTTAGTGCTTAATAATTTAAATTATTATTTTTAAATTTAATATAAAGATAAGCTCTAATAATATTTATTTATTTACTTGCAAGATAATACAATCTCAATTCCTATTTTTGCTTGAGATTTATTCTATAATTACGCGTATCAAATTAGTAACTATAATGTAAAGTTAACCAATTTTATGGAGCCCAACTATTGACTATAAACATCTAGGTTTTATATATACTTTTTAATTTATTTAAAAAGGTCATATAATCTTATTTAATAAAATTGATTTAAAACTGAATAGTAATATTGTTATAATAATATTGTTATTAGGGAAAATTCTTCATAAACCAATATGTTCTTTACGATATATAAGCTATGCACTCTAAATTCTTGTGTCTTTTATAGAGTTAAAAAGTTTGAATACAAACATTTTGCTCTCACAATAACAAAATCCACTTAGCAGATGTGTATATTCCAAATGGGTTATATGTCTTATATACAATACAATTGCTCTAGGCAAGTGAGTTATAATAGTATTTTTCATTCACATCGCTTGGAGCAAGATATGATA
The DNA here is from genome assembly GCF_001876935.1 of Asparagus officinalis. Taxonomy (NCBI): domain Eukaryota; kingdom Viridiplantae; phylum Streptophyta; class Magnoliopsida; order Asparagales; family Asparagaceae; genus Asparagus; species Asparagus officinalis. The sequence goes on along the minus strand of NC_033794.1, from coordinate 12,152,578 downwards.
GGGACATTGCATCAAAGAGAAAAGAAATTTTTATATTTAGAGCACATGGCGAAATATATCCTAATCTCCCTACTCTAATTTCGTAAGAAAATAATTTTTCATACTTTTAGTCTTTACTTCTATGATACGGAGAATGCTGAACCATACCTTGATGATATTATTCTTTGTAATTTTTTTCAAAGAATAAAACTTAATCAATTCTTCAAGTACAAGTGTTGCTCCTCAACTGCTTATTTGTAATATTTTTAAGGTGTTTGTAATTTGCAGTTTTACTTCGGTTTGCTAAAAGTTTATTTAAAGTTTTACTTATATCAATCCCATAAAAAACTTTGTTTTCCTTTATTTTATTCTATTTTTATCAATTTAAATAATCATGATATTTAACCACGTGCATTGCATGTGCATCTCAACTAGTATATCTAAACATGCATGTTCACTTGTACAACATTAGCTCCGTTCCTGTGCATCCCAATTATTTACTGATAATTGATGCCTTTCAAAGCTGTTGAAGTAGCTTTGGATAATATATTTCTCGGTGGCTTTTTATGCTCTAGATATAACTGTATGTACCTTGTATGTGATTGGTGGTGAAGTTCATATCCAGATGATTTTTATCAACTTCCAACCTTCCATCTTACTTCAGCTCACTAGATAGAAACATACTTAATGTTTCACCCTGCACCTCCTTAAATATGTAAACGATTGTATCAAATGGCATGTTATGTTTTAAATATCAAAATAAGAAACTTTTCTAGAGGTTCATTTCCATTTGCTGTAACTGCATCTTTCTATGGTTCTCCTAAGTTTAATCTTGGATGGTCTCCCTTCGTGTATTTTAAGATTAGTTGAGTCGTCCAGCTACCCTTCTAGATATTAGTTAGTGCTATAAGTTTCTTGGGGAAACCTTGTCATTTTCAACTTGTGGACTTTGAACAAAGATTAAGAGGTTGCAGCTCTAATAGTATCACCCTGATATGAATGGATGAACGCACATAACTAATCAAAGTACCACAGAGAAGCAACAGTTATGGATGCAAGGAGCAATTGAAATCAACGGCTACTATGGATTGTTAGTTTGATGGCAGCTCTTTCTCTGTTAGATGTCTCTCATCTCAATCCTAGGTATATTATGTTCTCTTTAACAATACTTGAAAAGTATAGGTGTCCTTTAAAGTAACTGATTTGTGTGTGATCAGTTATGGTTGGGCTTTTTGCTGAGTGATGCCAAAGCAGAAGAGTAATGATAAGTGTACTACAACTTTGATTCTACTTTGGCACTATTACAAACAAAAGAATGGGGCCATGATGAATCACCAAACTTTTTTTAAATACAAATTTCAAGGAAGAACCCAATTTTTTTGTTTGTGGTAGTACCAAAGTAGTATCAAAGTTGTACACGTATCATTTTTGCAAAGTAGAAGCATTTTAGAAACTATTCTAATATTTAAGTATTGCAGACTACTGATGACTTCCATGAAAACCAACTTGCTTGCATTTGAATGTTGAGCCTTCACAATGTATTGTCAAGTTAGAAATAGAAGTTGAGGTATTCTAGTTGTATGGATGATGTGCTATATAGAAATAACTAATGAGATTGGTTCAAAGATTGGTCACAAATGAAAGACAGGAATTCGAGGCCCTGTACCAATGGAAGGAAGAAAACTTTTTCCTGAAATTGAGGTGCAGTTATCAGGGAAAAAAGAAGAAAATATTGGCTATGTAAAAGTTGAAGATTGTTACTGTGATTGAAAACTTTTCTTAGGCAAGACATTTTGGTTTAAGGGAACTTAGAATACTCCTATGATTTTCCTTCTTTCACGGAACATCACTTTAGCCTCTAGGTCACTCTTGGCAAGCAGGATGTATTGGAAAAAATTTCTTTCATTTGATTCTATGTAACTATGTAAGTTTTTATTTTATTTGAAAGGGACGAAGAGATCAAATATGTTTAGAATATGTAAATTCTATAATGAGGTTAGACATTAATTTAGGTTGTTCTGTAACTCAAACTAACTGTACTTCATATTAATTAAAAATCTAGTGTTACTAAGCCTCACATTACAGTTTTAGCCGCAAATTTATTGGTAATTTTTTTCCCCTGGTAATAGTGGCCTAGTGAGGAATTGTACCCTTTGTGTCAAATTGTTTTTCAAGATATAGCTAATATTCGTATATCAGCTCGTATCATCAAATATGTGCAGATTCGCGTAAGAAGGTTTCAAAGATATTCTTCAGTGCAAACAGATACTGCATAGATAATTCTCTATATTTGAACATGCATGTTTCCTCCATTTACAGATCATGAACATTCTTTTATATTTGGACATGCATGTTTCTTTTAATTTACACATTACAAACTCTATCGTTTTCATTCTTTTGTGACACAGGTACACCTTACCTGATTACCAATACTTTCCAGTTCTCGAAATAGTTTTGATTAATATCTTTTTTATTCGTGTGGTTATTTTTTTGATTTTTTGAACAGTTTATAGACTTGATGTAAGAACCTTTTAGTGTTTTAGAAAACTCGAGCATTTTGAGTGTTGCACCCAGTGCGAAGGCAGGAGTCATGGTGTCATCTAACATCTGGGTCAAAGAATGGTTCGGTTACTAGGAAATAGTTCACCACCAGAGATGTTTAGAGTTGTGTTAATGTGTCATCATCAGCCTTGCCTTCTACATTCATCTTTTTTTTTCCTATCTAGGCCGATATTAGGTGTAGCAAGTCTTCAACAGAAAAGCTTCAAAGTTGTTAAATTTGAGCAAAAAGTTTGAGAGCTACTTGTAGCTCTTACGCAATCACCCAGATGTGCAAGAATATCCTAACTAATCAATGTCCCACAGAGAAACTGACAGTTAGGTCATATATTTCTATATTGCGGGGGAGTAGTCATTCATATCTCGAACTATTTTGTTTGGGATACGAGGGAAACGATGGCAAGGTACAAGGATCCCCATGCAGAAGCCTGAGTTCGAATCCCGACCCCAACCAATTAAATCTTGGGTGTGTGAGGCCCCATCTTCCATTCGCACACTTCAGGTTAGGCAGACGAGATCGAATCAGGGACCTGAAGGTGTTTGTACTGTTACCATTGCGTCTCCAGAGCACCTGTGCAACTCGCGGTGGGTTACCTCAAACTATTTTGTTAGCATTCATTTGTTAGGGTAATGGTTTTAGCTCGCAGATTGAGTGCAAAATAGTAATTTATCAATCACGCAATTTCCATGCTACATCTCAACCTAACGAGAAACGAAGTCATTACATGTAAAGGATGTAGGTGCTAGCAGAACGGACCTACAGTTGATTGTAGCCTCATAGTACTGGATGTGCTTCTGGCAGTAAACTCTATGTATATTTAAGGATGATCGTCAAATTTGACGAGGACAGAGAATAATGGCTTTGTCAATGTAAGAATTGAAACTTGTCTGCCGTCTTGGTTGAATTTTTCCCCCCTTAGATCAGAAATTTGACTTATCTAAACGAACGTAGTGAGAGAAGATACCTAACATATTTTTTAGATGTATTTTCTGCCCATTGAGTAGCACCTAACATATTTTTAGATGTATTTTCTGCCCATTGAGCTACTCCCTTTCTTCGCTCCACCGAAACCACACTGGCACATTATGTATCTGCATCACTTGTTCCTTTCTTTCTTCCCTTCCCTTTGTATGTAGGTTTATATGTAGGTTTAAGCTTTGAGGAGATGACAACATGACAAATGTTTCCCAGTCAATTTTAAACTAGTGCAATGAGTGAAAATGATCAAGGAATATTAAAGCGGTGCGATCAGTACAACCATCAACTTTAAAACGTGTGATGAACATGTGTCTCGTTTTCTTTTCTATAATAAAAATACTTCATAAATTTTATGAAAAATCCTTAGTAGTTTATATTAGCTTTATGAAATTCAACCAACAAAAATGAAACAATGAGAGAAACATGGAAGCCATGTTGCATATTGGACCAGACAAGGTCTGCGTGCATGTACATGTATCCAAAGGGACCACGAGAAATAAATGACACAAGGGCTGCGTGCATGTCACGTATACGCGTCCAAAGAGATCCCCAACTGATTCTAATTTTTTTGGGTGGGATCTCTTGATTCTGGTCTATTTTGCACGCGCCAGTTGGATTTTTCTTTTTTTAACGGCAAGCCACAGTCCAAGACTCCAGGCTCGTTCAACTTCATTTTGTTTGACGACTAAAAGCTGAATGGGGATGAAACCGTCTGTTATTGTGTTCCATTTCAATGTTTAATACTTATCCCATCTCATGTATGTTGCACTGATTTCCCCTTTTCGCCCAAAACATCTCACAACGTCTGCTATTAATAGGCTTTTGATGCAAAGGTAATGAATTTTTCACTACTAATTTTTTTCCCTACTTTGGGGTGCAAACGGTTTGTATACGACTCAGATATCATACTTGTTATATTCGTATTCGCTTATCAATCACAGATAGATAGGAGAATATGTCTCAATAAAGAAAACTCAAATCCGTGAGCGGTCAAAAAATAATAATTGTCTAAACAAGATCATCTAGATAGAAGCATGGATCCCATCAAGGATACTTTGGTCATGTGACATGACTAAAGGACTCAATGAAATTAAAGGAGTCCACAAATGGGCTACGGGTACAAAGACACAACATCCTGAGTCAAAAATAGGCCAAAATCAGAACAAAAGGGTTGATTCTGAGCGTGAAGACTAGCTCCGCGTGACCCCAACCTTGCATGGCATTCAGAGTTGATTCAACTCTGCGTGGCCCAACCCGACAAATATAAAGGCGACAGCATGGTTCTATTTAACTTATGTCAGATATCAACTGACAAAATCTCTGCTCTAAGGGGTTATTTGGTTGGCTGAGAAATTAAAAAAAAGGAAATCAAAACGCTTGACACACCCATGTGGAGGTGTTAGATTTTCCTTTCTTGTGTTTAGTTGAGAGAGAAAAAAAAGATGTTGTGTATGTTGGTCTCATCCACTAGTAAGATAATAGGTGTCATGAGTCCCAAATTAAAAAAAAAACTCATTTTATTCCAAAAAGTCATCAAATGGGTTGGAAAACATGCAAATGAGTCCTACAAACTATTTCCTATGATAATCTCCTAAACTTAGGTATTTAGGAAATGAACCAAATGACCCCTAAATATATTGGATCTCCTCTCTACGTCATGCCTCAACGTGACAACAAACAGTACCACACAAAGTTTGTCAGCCGTAATACATCCAATGTGATCTAACTAAAGAATGTGTGATTTTTTTAGAAGACCTTCTTTGCTAAATAATTAGCAAAATCTACCGTTTTGCTAATTATTTAGCAAAAATGACCTCTTTTTGGCCATCAGGACAAAAGAGGTCGTTTTTAAAAAACAGCATGCTCGAGACATACAGAACTAGTAGTCCCGTATGTTTTGTGTACACTAATCGGGCATTAAGAACAACCAAAACATACGGGACTACTAGTCCCATGTGCTTTGTTTGTAATCTCACAAAACGTACGAGACTAGTAGTCCCGTACATTAAGCAGAGAGGTTTTACTTCTGCCCAGCAAATCCACGGGACTACTAATCCCGTGGATTTGTTCGGAAACAAAGCTCCTGCGAACCAAATTTACGAGTTTAGTAGTCCCGTAGATTTGACGGCCTACATATATCTTAGCTGTGCCCTAAATTAGGGCAAAGCATTCTTGTGAACCACCCAGCCGATCTTCCTCGCTCCCAAACCTGATCTCTCTCTCTCTCTCTCTCATTCTATGGATTCCCTCCCAACTTAGCTCTTCTTCCCTCAAATTTCTCTCTCTTATCCTCTCCAAACTCATTCCCTCCAAATCCTAATTGAGATCTTCCCCAAAGATCACTCCGGCATTGTTAAAATCCGACACCGTTTAGTCTCTCCGACGTCGACAAATTCCGAAACTTCATCAAGGTATATTTCTTATTTTTTCATAATTTTCTCTATAGTGTTTAGTTAATATTGTATATTTAGAATAAATATTTTAATTATGATTATCAATAGGAAAAAAAATCTAATTTGTATATGATGAATTTTAATTCTTCAGTTAAAATGGCGAATGTAATACCAATTATTTACTTATTCAATGGAAAACTGAGTGTTGGAATGAATAATATGCCTATAAACGAAGGATGATCTAGAAAGTTATTAATGTTATCTAGAAATTGCAATTTCGATAGAATGATGGAGCAAATATACAGAGGTACTAGAATTAATCATGTCAAAAATACCATTAAGATCTTCTGTAATTGTCCAATAAATGAAAAAAAAAATAATTACTGTAGAGATCACAAATGATCAAGAATTGAATGACATGATACAACTTGCGGAAAAACAAATTTCAATCGAGTTGTTCATTGAAAATATTCCAATATCTGGGGTTGCCGAAGTTTCATATGCTCACGGAGAGTTCTCCTGCATGCTTGAAAATCAAATCTCATACTCTCAAAGTGCCTTGTACTTAAAAAATGACTCGAGTGCAATGTCAAGTGACATGTTCCACAACACGCCGGGTCATGTTTCAGTTAATTTACCGGTTTGTTCTATTATAGAAGAGGATGAGGATGTATATGGGGATGATGATAATGAAGATGTTGAAGAGGAGGAACGTCTTGATAGTATGCAATGTGCAATTGGAGAAACTGATAATGACACCCGTTGGATGGATGAATATTGTATAAATAACGATTATGTAGAGTCTGAAGATCGTTGTCAGAAGAGTTTCAAATTGAGGAGTGGATAAATATCTCACAAGCTGAGTTCGTTGAGCTTGGTCCTAATTTCGATCGACCTGAGGACTTCACTTTCAAAAAAAGGAGATCTTTTCGAGAATAATGAGAGTTTAGTTTTCGCTATACGTGAATGGGCAATCAAGAACCGGGTCAAATTCAAACCGGTGAAAACTAGTACAACTAGCTACCATGTAAAGTGCTACTTCAAGGAGAAAGGTCAAGGAGAGTATACAAGTGCTCAAGATGAGATAATTCAAAGTGTTCATGGAAGCTTATTACAACTGTTAGGAAAAAAAAATCTAATAGGCAATTTATGATTTCTAGTTATTGCGGACTTCATACGTGTTGCAATCCGACTGTCAATGTCAATCATAAGACATCAACTTCATCTTATATCTTGAAGCTAATTATGCTCGAAGTTAGGCGGGAACTTGATCTTACTCCAAGTCAAATAATTACAAGGGTATATGATATGAGATAAATAACTATATCCAAGTATAAAACATATGATGCACAGAGGAAGGCATTGACTAAAATCTTTGGAGATTGGGAGAAATCTTACAAATAACTTCCACAATATCTTGAAGCAATTAAGAGGAAAAATCTGGGGACCAAATATGAGCTAGTGTCTAAAGAGATCGCACCGGGAGTGGAGAGGTTAATGCGGGTATTTTGGACATTTGGACCCGCTATCAAAGAGTTCTCTTTTTGTCATCCGCTCTTGAGCATCAATGGCACACATTTATATGGCAAGTACAAATGAGTGCCCTTGGTTGTGACTGGTGTAGATGCAAACAGTGGGCTATTTCCAATAGCTTTCACAGTTGTGGAGGTGGAAGATACATCGAGTTGGAAGTGGTTTTTTTAATGTATTTACAGATATTTGCTGACCGTTCAAAGTCCCAGAACGATTACTTTTATTTCTGACCGGATGAAAGGAATTCCATGAGCCTTGCATAAGGGGTGGAGTGCACCACATCATCACTGGTATTTCTTGCAGCATATAAGAGCTAATTTTAAGAAAAAAATGCAGAGAGTTCAATTTACAAAATCTATTGTGGCAAGTGTTAGACCCTAAGGCCGCTAGGAAAGAACCCTAGAGGGGGGGGGGGGGGGGGGATCTTATGCTAATCTAATCTGATTTTATGCCAATTAAAACTAATTAACAAATATATCCTAGCAAGTATGATATGCTACAAGATATGTGCAAGAATATACAATATAAACAAGGGTAAACAAAATGATCATGTAACAATGGCGATATAACAATATGCAAGAATAAATGCGCCAATGCCAAACCCAAACACAAGGAAATGATCACGGAGTTTGGACCTTCCGTCCTACGTCTCCGCTCCCCACTCCCGGGGAGAATCCACTACACAACCCGGTTTGGAAGCCGGAACTTCTCTAAACACTCGGTTTTCTAGCTAACTGAAAACTCTACACACTCGGTTATTAAGTCAACCGACAACTCTCACAAATCCTCACAAAGTACATACACATTTGGAAGCCGGAACTTCTCTACACATTCGGTTTTCTAGCTAACCGAAAACTCTACACACTCGGTTATCAAGTCAACCGATAACTCTCATAAATCCTCACAATGTACATACACAAGCTATAACCTCAAGTGTTGGTCCTCACGTATCGACTCCCTCAAGTGCTCGGAATTATCACCTCTCACTAGGCCACCGACGCCACTCCTCTCGGTATTGACTCCGTCCTCACCACACACTCCTCTCGGTGTACAAGTGTATTATAAAGTGAACTTCACATTAGGCACACAACAAATGATTGTTCTCTAAACAAGGTGAGAAATCAATTGGGCTCAACTCAATGTTACTATCTCTCACAACCCCAAATATATTATGAATGCAAATACAATAAGCTCAAGTGGGTGTGTGTAACAATGAGATTAATCAAATCTAAACTCAAATATAAAACTAGCTTTAATAAGATGATAATCAAACAAATAAATATAAAGCTAGAAAAGAGTTTAGAAAACTTCTCAATAGATAACAAGAGATGGAGGGAGAATAGTTGATTGCTCAAACTCCAATAGATGATCTCCTCAAGCTCTTGTGGAATTGAATTCACAAACTCAAACCCTCAATTGCTTAAAAGCTTTTTAAACAAACACTAAACAAAACTTAAACCCTTGTTAAAACTTTGTTAAAATATTTTCTTGGATGTGTGAAGAGCTGAAGGCAATGGGGCATTTATACCCACTCAAAACTTCAGCAAAAACCCTAAGGAAAAGATCAAAAACCCATAAACAAACAAATCAGAAAACTAGCCGTTACTGTGCAACGGCTCTCTGATAAGTCGACTTATGAGTCGACTCATGAGTCGACTTATGAGTCGACTAATGAGTCGGCTTATATGAGTCGACTCAGCAGAAGAAAAATCATAACTGTGCTATACTTCGTGAGTCGACTTATGAGTCGACTCATGAGTCGACTAATAAGTCGACTGAACATGCACAGACCTGAAGTGCACAGAAAAACTCAACTTTAAACTGGGTTTAAAAATATCAAATAAATTCCAAAATTTATAAAACTTTGGGAGATGATTCTAGACATGATAATAAACATGCTACAAAAACTGGTTTTTAATAAAGACCTCCCAAATGAGAAATATCATCATTTTGTAAAATAGTTCAAAACATAAAAATGTGAACACATGAGTTTTGACATTTTAACTTAACCATGTTTTGAAACATTACAAAATGATTTTGTAGACTTAATAAAAGATGTATATGATTATTGTTAAGTCTATAAACCAAGAAAACAATATTTTTACAAAAATACTTGTTTTGCAAACTTTCAAAACAATAAACATGATTTCATTGAACTAAATAAAATTGATATTGATGAAATCATATGTAAGCATATAAACATGAAACAAAAATAATTTTCCAATTATATTCAATTGTTTCATATTTAAACATGAAAAACCAAAACAATAAATATGAAAGATGTGAATTCATATTTATATAAACTTGGAAACCAAAATATGTATGTATTATATATATATATAACTATATAACTATATATATATATACAATGTCTACAATATAATGTGTGTGTATATATGATCGAGCTTAAAGTACCAACACACATAATATAAACCTAAACTACTGTTACCCAAGCTTGATCTTGATCTTCATTATAGCTTAACTTGGTAAACTTGGATGAAGCTTGAACTTGGATCTTCAACTTGATAGCAAGGCTTCACTCTACTATTCCGTCAACCTCCATTTGATATGATCGTTATGGCGCAATCCATCCATCCTCCAACATGTTGTTTGTCTACAATTGATACAAAAACACAAACACTAGACAAATAACATTAGAAATAAATTGTTTGTAAATCAAAACAAGAAGGTCAACAGCAAGCCGGGTGTGCAACTGACTCACTGGTATATGAGCATTGTAGGGAGAAAATTAAATCCCTATTAGTTGAAGCACACAACTGGATTGAACAAAATTTGAAGCCGCAATACGAAGATCGATAGGCCTTATGTAGAGATGGTGGACTACGCTATTGTATGATGACAACTACTTGTTCTGAAAGTTCCAATGACATACTTAAGGATGCCCGTGCTATGCAAATTCAAGCCTTGGTTGTAAGGACGTTTTATAGATTAAACACATACTTTAATAAGAAACGTAGTGATGAACTGCAAAAGAACATCATATAAAGGGGATAGTTAGGCGCATGATAGAGGGCGATTTTCCTCTTGCTATTGTGCGCCACTGCCTAGATCTCGCATGAAGAAGAAGAAGAAGCATGGTAATAAGGGGATAGTTGATACTACTTTGAGAGACTCGTTATTCGTGTATCCTTCTCCATCCTCTGTAGATGAAGCTGAGGGATCCGAGGGTTCAATGAAGACAAGTGATGCTAGGGGAAGCAATGGAACAGTAAAGGAATTTCGTGCTTCGTCCAGAAATGTAATGGAGATGGAAAGCACTGGCCCTAAGGGAGCTAAGAAGAAAATGCTAATGGAGGAGATCCTGACTAAATCTAAGTCAATTTCAGAACCAGGCCTTCTCAGATCTGGTCCAGCTCGTCAACTAGGTGAGACCTCTTTTTCCCCCTCTTGGGCTGATGAAATGGAAGAATATTTGATAAATGATTTGAATGAATCAACGGAGATGATTGATGATGATCATGAGATTCTTACTCCTTTTGTTGCGCAAGATGATTGATGATGATCATGAGATTCTTACTCCTTTTGTTGCGCAATCTACAATTGAGAGGATGCAGACTGAGAATATTAGGATTTCCCAAGATTCTTACTCCTTTTGTTGCGCAATCTACAATTGAGAGGATGCAGACTGAGAATATTAGGATTTCCCAAGACGTGAGATCTGAAAATCCCAATCTAGAAGAAGAGGAGAAAAACAATGTAGAGGCTCCAGGTCAGCGAGAAGTTCTTGACAGGGAGGAAGTAAGGAAATCATATGTGAGTTTATTTTCTGATAACAGGAAATAAAGGTCTTGATCTCAACTTTGTCCCAGCTTCACCCTCTGCAACTGTATCTTTTACTGATGAAGAATGGAGGGAGGGTGTTGATTATTGGAAATACTCCTTAGTAGGACATGTTATAGGACTGAATGTAAAATTCAAATCTATGGAATCATATATCAACAAAGCATGGGCCAAAATATCAATTCCTAAGATTTCTTTACTTAAGCAAGGGGTCTTTTTATTTGATTTCCAATCTGATCAGCAGATGAGAGAGGTCTTGGAATCTGGGCCTTGGTTCTTTGGTTCAAGGCCTTTGATGCTAAAACCATGGTCTATTGAGATTGAAATGGAGAAAATACAGGATTATTCATACCCAATGTGGATTCAACTCCCAAATCTGAAACTTAATTTGTGGAGTGCCACAGGAATTAGCAAGATCTCTAGCTTAATTGGATGTCCTATAACTATTGATATGCTTACAGCTACTAGGCAGAGACTTAGCTATGCTAGAGTACTAATTGAAGTGCAATTGCCCCTGAAGAACCCCCTGCCAGACCTAGTTGATTTTCAAGGGCCAGATGGGAAAAAGTACAGTCAGAGGGTTATCTATGAGCTTAAGCCTAGATGGTGTTCAAACTACAGTATTATTGGGCATGACACTGACAATTGTAGAAGACAAAAGTTTAAGAAAATATGGGTTCCAGTTAATAGAAAGGAAAATTCTGAAGCTCAAGTCAATTGTGCACTGTCTGAGCCTGTGCATGTTTCTGGAGATCAGATTAATGTTAGTCTGTCTGATACATCTGCTCAGCAAATGAAAGAACATCCAAACAGTAGAAAGGTGCAAATAGTATCAGAGGCAAATATAAATGCTTATGTTTCTCCTGATAAGGGATCTGCACCTGAGAAATATGCACAGAGCATGAGGTCTGATATTCATAGCATTAGACTTGGAAATTCTGGACTGGCAACTTTTCACCAAATTTCCTCTCCAACAGTCAATGCATCTGGATTTTCAAGTGTTAATAGGGCAAGTATTGCAAGAAGAGTTTTAGCAAAAACTCCAGGGAACCTAACCCAGGTATCTTCTTTCTCTCCATTGGAATCTCAGACCCTAGACTTTGACCCCTGTTGCATAGACAGGGGGAAAGGACAATAATGCACTTTGCTATTTGGAATATTAGAGGTTTTAACAAGTCCCCTAAACACTTAATTGTAAAGCAATTCATTCAAGAGTATAAGCTGCCTTTTATAGCCCTATTGGAAACAAAGCTTTCTGCAGGAAATATGGATAAAATAGCTCAAAAATTGCAAAAAATTAGGAATGGATCTCTAATATCCAAGAAGCAGGAAATGGGAGGATTTGGCTTCTATGGAATAGTGATATTCTTTCTATTCAGTGTGTTAAAGCCTCAATGCAATATGTGACATGCTCAGTCAACACAAAAGATGGTAGACTTTCTTGTCTAATGACTGTGGTTTATGCTTTGAATCAAAGAGAGGGAAGGAAAGTACTATGGCAGAAACTTCAAGACTTTAGGACATCAGTTGATTGTCCCTGGCTAGTTGGGGGAGATTTTAATGCCATTACTAATGGTGATGAAAGGTTGGGGGGTGCACCAGTTACAGGAGCTGACACTGAAGATTTTCGGCAATTTATTTCCTCTAGCCAACTGGTGCATATTAAGACTACTGGGTGCTTTTATACATGGAATAACAAACAAGAAGCTGAAAGTAGAATTTGGAGCAGATTAGATAGAGTTTTGATCAATAAGTTATGGATCATGCAATATACATCAAGTCAAGTAGATTTTTTACAGCCAGTCTGTTCTGATCATTCTCAGTTATGGATCATGCAATATACATCAAGTCAAGTAGATTTTTTACAGCCAGTCTGTTCTGATCATTCTCCAGCTCTTCTTACAGTTGGAGATGATGATTTTCAGGGCAAGAAGCCATTCAAATTCTATAAAATGTGGACTAAGCACATTGAATACCTGCCTTTAATCAGATCTATTTGGCAGCAGGATGTGCAAGGTTATTATATGTACAAACTATCCTTCAAGCTGAAAATGCTCAAACCTGCACTCAAAGAATTGAATAGAAGACATTTCATGAATATTAGTGAACAGGTGTTAAGAGCCAAACAGGAGCTATCTGATATTCAAAATAGGATCAACACTGATCTATTCAACTCTCACCTTATTTCCAAAGAAAAAGATTGCTTAAAGAAATATACCACTCTGCTTCAATGTGAAGAATCATTTTATAGGCAGAAAGCAAGCATTAAATGGGCTATTCAAGGAGACAAAAGAATCATTTTATAGGCAGAAAGCAAGCATTAAATGGGCTATTCAAGGAGACAAATCCTCTCACTTCTTCCATTCAGCCATGAAACAAGCATTAAATGGGCTATTCAAGGAGACAAATCCTCTCACTTCTTCCATTCAGCCATGAAAGCTAGGAGACACCAAAATAGGGTGTTATCTCTGTATACTGAGGATGGGAATAGAATTTCTGATATGGACACAATCATCACTGAGCTTATCAACTACTATAAGAGGTTATTGGGAGTTTCTGGAAATGTTTCTGAGCCTGATCTTGCTACTATAACTAATGGTCCTATTCTCTCATCAGAACAAAGAGAATTCCTTGGTTCTCCTGTCACAAGAGAGGAAATAAAACTAGCTGTTTTCACTATGTCTGATGATAAAAGTCCTGGTCCTGATGGATTTAGTGCTTCATTCTTCAAAACTGCCTGGGATGTAATTGGTGATGAGATGTGTAAAGCAGTGGAAGAGTTCTTCTATACTGGTAAACTCCTTGGTGTCTTCAATTCAACTTCCATCACACTAGTCCCTAAAATTCTAAATCCAAGATCTCCATCTGATTATAGACCTATCTCTTGTTGTAACTGTGTCTACAAGGTAATATCTAAAATTATTGCTGCCAGAATTCAGAATGTCATTGGCTATTTGATTGATGATGCTCAGAGTGCATTTGTTAAGGGCAGATTGATCTCTAACAATATTCTTCTAGCGCATGAACTCTTAAAACACTATGGCAGGAAGAATGTCTCTCCAAGAGCTGTCCTTAACATTGATTTGAGGAAGGCCTTTGACACTATAAATTGGAGTTTTATTAAGGCTATGCTGACAGGTTTGGGATTTCCTGATAATATGGTTAAATGGGTGATGGAATGCATCTCTACTTCCAAATTCTCTCTGTCACTTAATGGCTCATTACATGGCTACTTTGAGGGGGCTAGAGGATTGAGGCAAGGAGATCCATTGTCTTCTTATTTGTTTGTTCTTGGTATGGAGTATTTATCCAGAAAACTCAAACTTCTCAGCGCAGACAGACTGTTTAAATACCATCCAAAGTGTGCTAAATTGGGTATTACTCACTTGATCTTTGCTGATGATCTATTACTCTTTTGTAGAGCTGATATGGATTCCATAGTCAAAATAAACAACTGCCTTCAGGAGTTTAGTAGAGTATCTGGATTAGAGGCTAACTCCTATAAATCCTCTGTGCTATTGTGTGGGATTGAAGACAATGCTAAAGCTCAAATATGTTCGTATCTAAAATTCCCAGAGGGATCTTTACCTATAAGATACTTAGGCATGCCCTTGGTCTCTAAAAGACTCTCCTACTTGGACTGCTCATCTTTAATCTCAAAAATTTCGGATCAGCTTCAAGACTGGCAAAGAAGGAAGAACTTATCTTATGCGGGGAGAATTCAACTCATAAAAACTGTTATCCTGGGAATTCAAACATATTGGACAAGTAACTATGTTCTGCCGATAAGGGTGTTGGAAAAAATTGATATGCTTTGTGTTGCTTTCTTATGGGGAAGTAAAATACATCTTGTCTCATGGTTAGAAGTCTGCAAGGATAAAAACTTAGGAGGTTTGGGGCTATTCTCCTCTAAGCTGTGGAATCATGCTGCAGCAATCAAGTGGCTATGGATGATACACACTAAAAAAGACCTATTGTGGATTAAATGGGTACACGAAAATTACTTAAAGCAACTGGAAATTTGGCAAGTTCAACCGAAGAAAAGTGATTCGTGGATGTGGAGACAAATCCTAAAGGTGAGGGATTTGGTATTGAGAAGATTTGGGAATGTGCACAACCTACTCAGAGCTATTGCTAACTGTCACAGCAATGGAAAAATAAAAATTTCATCTGTCTATAACACTATCTCCCAATCTTCAGCAGCTGTACCCTGGGCGAAAACAGTTTGGGGTGGTTTGCATTATCCCAAGCATTCGATAATCCTATGGCTTGCTACTCTATCAAAGCTTCTGACTAAAGACAGATTGTGTCGTATGGGTATATTGGAAATCAACCAGTGTGTGCTTTGTGCTGATTCTGTTAGTCAACCTGAATCTAGAGAACACCTGTTCTTTGAATGTCGATTTTCTTCTTATGTTTGGATTAATCTGATGGCATGGATGAAGTTTACTTGGAGATCCTGCTGCTGGAGTCAGGTAATGAGATGGTATAGCAACAATTTGAGGGTTCTTGGATTCATGAAAAAACTCAAGAGAATGATGTTATCTAGAGCAGTTTATTGGATATGGAAGGAGAGAAATTTGAGGATTTTCCAACAAAGAACCCGCAGCCCTGACCAGCTTATCAAGGAAATTAAGATTTCATTACTCTTGAAAGCTCTTAATGATGATGTTCCTGAATACTTAAGAGAAGAAGTAGCAAAATTGTAAAATGTAGATAGGTTTCAGTCTTTTGTTTGCCAGACAAAGTTCTGGTAGTTCTTGTTGCTCTTTTATTTCAATATTTTGGTGATGAATAAAATTTATTTCATTGACCAAAAAAAAAAGAAACGTAGTGATGGTGCAAATTGGACGAGTAAGTGCACTCCAAAAAATAAGATAATATTACAGAAAAGGATTGTGGTCGTAAGAACATATAGAATTGAGCAATTCAACGATAATAAATGGGAGGTTAAAGATTATGAAGGTACTTACTTACACCGTCCATCTCTATAATCAGCAATGCAGTTGTACTTGTAATATACCATAATTACAAAAACTGTCATGTGAACATGTTTTAGAGGCTAGTTCCAGTCAAGATGGTGGTGCTAGGTTGCTTTATGATCGGTATTACTCAGCTTGGTATTAAACTAATCATTATTGAAAGCCTCAAACTAATATTTTGCAGTTCGAGTGGCAGCCATACACATCTTACCTACCTCATCTATCGCTGATTTGTATAGAGGGACACGGTATATGGAGAGCTAGAGTTCCTCTCGTTTGTTTCAAAATTGTGGAGATGCACATGTTGGATCGCGTGCTTAGATAGTTTGGATCCGCACAGCACGCTCTACAATATGTCAGAAAAATAGAGAGAAATGTGTTTAAGGGTGGGCATCAGATTGACTAGCGGTATGTGCATCAATCATACATTACTAGATGGAATGATCGGCATCAACTTATTGTCAAGCAGCTTTATCCTCCGATGGAGGAAGTCGATTACATTAGATGGTATTGGGGGATTACCAAATGTTGGATAATCACTCAAACCATGTCTCCAATCGACGAAATAGAGATTCACTCCCAACAAGCAAGATATGTACCAAGAGGGGTAGATGAAAGAGAATGGGTAAGTAAATTGCAAAAATTATAATAGTGTTTTCAATCTCTTGTTACCTTTTGGTTTCTTATATATATCATTATATCTTTTTATATAATTGTAGATAGGCGCTGTGGACGATATATAGAGGGGATTGCAAATGAGGGCATACCTTCCGCCATAGGAGATTCAGTACACGTATCGATATTGCATCAGATAGTGGCGAGGGTTCGTAGAGCTTTCCATCAAACTCATGAGGATCAGCATGAAGGTCGTGAGCAAGTGGCGGATGAGGAGAGAGTATATGCACACCGACAAAGATTTGGTGGATCTTGCATGCACGACGATGAAGCTGGTCCGTCACAGCAAGCTGGTCCGTTATAGCCCAACACACAACTGGAGAGCGAGCAAATACAAACTCAAGTCGAAGGAGGTTGCCGCCGATCTGAGCGGGTGCGAAGAGGGAGACAACGGAGGAGAAGCGGACTTTTAGGTTGTTAGCTTTTCTACTTATAGACTATATATTGTCGTATGGATAGACTTGATACATTTGGATTTGTTTAGCTTAGACTATAAATCAATATGGATAGTCTTGATACATTTGGATTTGTTTAGAGTTGTTTTCGTCAAAAGTTGCATTCATCATTGATTTCATTAAACTTCAAACGTTACAAATGAATTCAAATAACAAAGAATTAAAAATTATAACTTTCTTGAAAATAAACACAAGATCCGTTTATCGTCTCTTGCTTGCGTAGGTCTTTAGCCTGTGACGGGGACGTCGATATCCGTGGACCACCTGGCAATCAGATCTGGTTCAGAGCTTCGTCGATCCGCGAGGAGATCTAGAAATTAAAGTGCCTATCTCGGAAAAAGCGAGATATTTGCTCTTCTTAGGATTACCGACGAGGGGTAATGCTAAGGAACGGATGCGGGTGATGTAGATCTGATGAAGAACCCTCTCGTGCTGAAGTGCTCGATCACTCTTCGCTCCGGCAGGGCTTCGCCTATTCTCCAAAATTCCAGATCTTAAAAACTGAAGTGCTCGATCACTCTTCGCTCCGGCAGGGCTTCGCCTATTCTCCAAAATTCCAGATCTTAAAAAATGAGGCCTAAGGTTTGTATTTATAGGCTTGAGGGGATAACGGAGCGGTTAAAACTGATCGAAAATCGTCAAAAACACGTCCCAAGTGCGAGAGAGCCTGTACCCTCTTCAGTATTTTGGTCATAACTTCCTCATATGACATCCAAATGATCTGATTCTGGATTTGATAGAAAGCTAACAAAAATATCTATAACTTTCCTGTTTTGAGTTTCTTTAGATTCAAAACGGATCATGATAAAAAAAAGCTCCACAAGTTCCGAGACACCTTAGGGTGTCTCGGCTAAGTCAAGACACTCCAATGGTATCTCGGCGCTATTTTAGTCATAACTTCCTCATATGATCTTCAAATGATCTTATTCCGGATTTGATGGAAATCTGACAAAAATATCTACAACTTTCCTATTTTGCGTTTCTTCAGATTCAAAACGGATTATGGTCAAAAAAGCTCCACAAGTTCCGAGACACTTTAGGGTGTCTCGGCCAAGTCAAGACACCCCAAGGGTGTCTTGGCGCTATTTTAGTCATACCTTCCTCATATGACCTCCAAATAATCTGATTCTAGATTTTATGGAAAGCTGATAAAAATATCTACAACTTTCTTATTTTGAGTTTCTTCAGATTCAAAACGGATTATGGTCAAAAAAGCTCCACAAGTTCCGAGATACTTTAGGGTGTCTCGGCCAAGTCAAGACACCCCAAGGGTGTCTTGGCTCTATTTTAGTCATAACTTCCTCATATGACCTCCAAATGATCTGATTCCAGATTTGATGGAAAGCTGACAAAAATATCTACAACTTCCCTATTTTGAGTTTCTTCAGATTCAAAACGGATCATGGTCAAAAAAGCTCCACAAGTTCCGAGACACTTTAGGGTGTCTCGGCCAAGTCAAGACACCCCAAGGGTGTCTCGGAGCTATTTTAGTCATAACTTCCTCATATTACCTCCAAATGATCTGATTCTGGATTTGATGGAAAGCTGACAAAAATATCTACAACTTTACTATTTTGAGTTTCTTCATATTCAAAACGGATCATGGTCAAAACAGCTCCACAATGTCCGAGACACCTCGGGTGTCCCAGTTCAGCCTGAGACGTTCCGTTATGCCCGTTTGTTCGTTTTCGCCGTAACTTCTTCATCCAAACTTGGATTTGAACGATTCAAATTGCGTTGGGAAGCCGACGAGGTGTTCTATAAGCTCCAATGATTAGATCATCTGTTGAATGCATGAGACACGAAGGGCGTTGTTCCTTTTGTAAACATCACGGGGTTCTCGATTAGCCTGTGTCTTCGTTATTCCGAAATCCTGTCAGCTCACGTAGTTCATCGGTTCACTTCAAACGTTCACCGACATCAGTCGAACTCCTGACCTATAGGTAATTTTCGATGCCTACAGATACCCCCTCCAAAGCGTTCCAGACTCGTTTCTTTTATAGAAGAGGCTGGAATACTTTGGATGTGATTGATCCAGCTTTTAGTCGGCGTAAAGGACCTGTAGTTAGCTTTAACTCTTGGCTCCTTCGATTTTCGGTCTATTCGATGCTTTGACGAATAACCGAAGTTCTTCCGACACTGCGTTTATCGCCTGGCCGTCGTCGGAATCTCGAGTCTATCACTTGTGAGTTGAGTTTGGCTCGTGTCATTGAGTTGACTTTGAATTGACTATCTCTGTCATATTGTGCTGACTTAAGGTTTCAGATTATCGTGATGAATTGAGTTTGGCTCGTGTCATTGAGTTGACTTTGAACTGACTACCTCTGTCACATTGTGCTGACTTAGGGTTTCAGATTACTGAATGTTGACTTTTTGTCACAACGCGTTGACCGGCGTTGACCTAGGGTTACGCGTTGACCGGCATTGACCATAGGGTTTCAAACGTCGAACATTGACTTTTTGATCGCAACGCGTTGACTGGCGTTGACCTAGGGTTACACGTTGACCAGCGTTGACCCTAAGGTTTCGAATGTCGAACGTTGACACAGTTTATACTCGTACGTTTACTGGAGTATGCACAGTTTAAGCTCTTAAGGTATTGGAGCACGGCGGTCCCAAGTGTCGGGGTTGCAGGACCAACTGTTAAAGCTAATTCATCTGCATTTGTGGATCTTATTTTAATGTTGTTGGATAATCGAGTCACGAGACCAACTAATAGAGCTGATGCATCAATGACTCGCACTTATAGAATTTTTGGCAAATTCTCAGCCATCAACGGGTTTGATATGTCTTTACCGATTACCGTTTGAATCAGACTAGCATGTGAATTATTAAAACTCGTCTCACATGTAACGTTGTGCTAAGAGAATTGCTTTTCTTAGGCTTAATGCTATGACTTTTAATACATAGACTTAACCATTTTTTTATAGGGAAAAGGTACCCCGCGCCGTGTACTAGACGACGACTTATCCCTTCTTAGGCTTCGGGATAAAATTCTCCAGGTTTAGACCCTAGTGTATTTTCCAATCGGCGAAAGACTAAACCGGCCATGCGTGTTAGACATAGACTTTGGAATTTTTGGCAAACCTCCAGCCCTCAACGGGTTTGATGTGCCTTTACCGATTACCGTTTGAAATCGGGCTAGCATGCGGATTGTCTAAATCCGTTCCGCATGTAACATTATGCTAAGAGAGTGAATTCTCTTAGACTTCGTGCTATGATGTCGAATACATAGGCTTCGTCTTTGTTACGTGAATAGGCTACCCGGCCACACGTGTTAGGTGTGGACTCATCCCTTCTTAGGCTTCGGGATAAAATTCCCCAGGTTTAGACATTGGTGTCTTTTTCAATCGGTGAAAGACTAAACCGGCAACGCGTGTTAGGCGTAGACTTATCTCTATTTAGGAGTTGAGATAACATTCCCCGTGCACAAAGTGCCCGGATTGGAAGTTGGGAATTGTGTCTTTTATCAAAATAAAGACGGATTGGGAAACGGGAGAGGAAGAATTTTATATTCTATCTCCCGGGACTGAAGAGGAAGAATTTTATATTCTATCTACAGTCGGAAAGGAAACTCAAGGTGGGATCTCCACCCCCAGAATCCGAAAAGATGAAACTAAGAGTGGGATCTCCACTCCGAGAATCGGAAAAGTTCAAATGGCCTTAACTTTTATAGGATTGGTCATTTGAATCAAAAGAATCCCTCATTCATTGAGGAGAAAGCCCAATTTCGACCCTAACTTTTATAGGTTTGGTGGAAAAAGAACAAAAGTAGGATAATCCTAACTGTCCGAAGGTTTGATTACCGAACTAAAGGTGAATTTCTCGTTTATCGAGAGTGAATTTATGGTTTTGGTCCTAACTGTAGGAAGGTTTGACCAAGCAGGAGTTTGAGATGATCCTAACTGTAGGAAGGTTTGATCGCTCAATTTGTGGACCTCTCGTTCATTGGGGGAATCGAGAGGGGGATTTTGGTTGTGGTCCTAACTGTAGGAAGGTTTGACCAATTGGGAGGTTTGAGACGATCCTAACTGTAGGAAGGTTTGATCGCTCGATTTGTGGACCTCTCGTTCATTGGGGGAATCGAGAGGGGATTTTGGTTGTGGTCCTAACTGTATGAAGGTTTGACCAGATTATATCCGGACTCTAACTATGAAAGTGTTGAGTGCACGAACATAGCGGAAGTTTGAATGGATTGAACTTGATAGAATTTGGTGGTCCCACCGTCAATTAGTCTGATCGGTAGGGGACTTAGTGTTCATCACTTTGTTCATATTGATCGGGTGATCCCTAAGAGTATTAACATTCTTTCGGGAACTTCCCGTTACACGAATTATCCACCCCCAGCTTTCTTGCAAAACTGGGTGTAACGAGGAGTACGTTATCCTCAATCGCATGTTCAGGTTATCCTTGAGAATATATGGCTCTCTAGGAACTTCCCGTTACATAAATCGTTCACCCCCAGCTTCCTCTGCGGAACTGGTTCGGATATTATTCTTAGTTACCTGACCGGGTTATCCTTAAGAATATTAGCGTAATATTCTCCAGGAACTTCCCGTCAAAAGTGGGAAACAGTTTAGACTCATATACCTATTGAAGTATGTAGGGAGCAGTTTAACCTCATGCACCTGTTGGAGGATTGAGAAGCAGTTTATACTCGTATACTCTTCGGAGTGTTGCCGTTCTCAACTGGTTTACTCTAGCGTTATGACGCCGGCTTCAACCAAGGTCTGAATGCTATTCTTGAGAGCAAAGCAATCCTTGGTGGGATGAACGACCCTCCTGTGGTATGCACAGTACTTTGGGTCCGTAGTGTTGTCAGCTTCCTCCTGATTTGTGATAGGTGGTAGCTTGATCTTGTTACCTTCATAAAGTAAAGCAGGCCTTGGTGGGATGAAGGATCCTCCTGTGGTATGCGCAGTACTTCGGATCCGTAGTATTGTCAGCTTCCTCCTGATTCGTGATCGGTGGCAGCTTGATCTTGTTATTTTTAAGGAGTGATTCGAAGATGGCTGGAACATCTTCGTCTTTGAAGGAGTACTCTTTTTGGAGTTTTGGTTCCGAAGTCTTTTGCTGCCTTCGGGATTGCTGTTGTGACCTTAATTGTTGAGGCGCCTTTTGTTGTCGCTGTTGCGGTTGCGCTTGCACCTCGAATGTTTGATTCGCGTCCACAGCATTCGCATGTGCTTTTCCTTTAGGGACAAAGTTCTGTTGCGGGGCATTATTTGCTATTTGGCCCCTTTCCGCCTTCTTCCTTTTACGGAATCGTTCGGCTCTTTCTCCTCGCACCTTCAGATCCTTCCAGGTCTTTGGCGGTGCCATTCCCATAGCTTCCAGGATGTCCAATGAAAGATTGTTATGACAGGTCTCGAGGATGAAATCTTCGCTGACCGGATCCCTGCAATTCATTGCTTTATTTCGGAATCTTTTCACGAAGTTTTCGACTGTCTCACCATTCTTCTGCTTCTCCTCAAACAGAGTGCTGATTGAGACCTCAGTGTCGTCGTCGAAGAAGTCAGAAACATATCCTCCATATCGTCCCAACTATTGATACTCCCCGGCTTGAGGCGACGATACCAATCGAAGGCCGCTCCGCGAAGAGTGCCAACGAATGACCGCACCATTAAGGGTTCATTCCCGGAGATTATTCCTAAGTGGGACTTAAAATATATTAAGTGTTGGGTAGGGGAACCCTTTCCATCAAACGGCGTAAAGTTGATTAAATTGAACTTTGCCGGATATGGAATTGATTCCCACTCCCTTGGGTATGGACATGGTATGCCGGACCTCTTCACTTCTTGAGCATTCATCAACGCGTTGATTTTGCTCTCCAAGTCCTTCATTTTCTTGTCTTCACTCGTATCTGTCTTCGAGTGGTTTCGGGGAGAGGTAACGTGATCCTCTTTCGCATTATCATCCGAGGGACCACCTCCATTATTGTTGTTGACGGGAGGGATGTTCATGTTGGTATTATCTTCTTCCCGTTCATTCACCTCTTGATTCGGATTATTGCGACGACTGGGTTCTCCTTGGTGAGTTGTTAGTGCCGCTATTTGCTGGTCATGCATCTCTCTCATCTGCTGCATGGCCATCTCCATCTCGAACTTGAAAGCTTCCTTCTGCTTAGTCAAGGCATCTTCAAGCATCTTGATTACTTGTTCGGCACTAATCATAAGCGACTCATAGGGCTGTCCCGCACTAGACGCTGTGTCATCGGATGCTATAGCCGAGTAGGAGTCCGAACCAGCATCTGACGCCTCCTCTTCCAAAGGAAGTCCCTTTTGCATTCTTTGGTAATTCTTTCGCCTATTGATCCCTGCTCGCAATCGAGTCATGCGCTGGGATACTTCGGCAAGCTGATCTGAGTTAGAGTGTCGCGTCGATTTCCCTCTGCCGGTCATATTAGCAGACACCTCTAGGAGTTCGTCTTCTTGGCGGACAGGCTTCTTCCTACGGGAACGCCTTGGTTTGATCTTGGATGTTCCGATGGAAATTCTCTCGAACACCGAAACTCTCCTTGGGGCTTTAGTGCAGCAGCATTCTGATAGCACCGCCTTGATTATATTAGCACACGGACAGTGAGATTCCGTGTCTCGAGCATCTCTCTTTCGAGACTTACTCGTATCCCCAGCTCTATAGTACAACTCATCAGTTTGATAACTGGAGCAACCCACAGAGTGTTGGCCTGACTTCCCAGGTATAACACCATCATCATCAGACGAATGTGCTTCCCTCTGGGGATACGACGCTTTATTAGCGTTTTCAAAAGTCGCTCGTTCAAGTCTACGCTTTCGCGAGCGTGAAAACTTAACGGGCTCTTGAACTTCGATCCGCAATCCGTTACGGTCGGTGACAGGGGCTTTCCCTTTGTTATCTTTCTTGGGGGGATTGGTACGACCCCCAGTCTGGTTTGTTATTTGGGGACCTTTCAACGGTCCCAATCGTTCCTTGACAGGTGCTTTACCTCGGTTCTCCGGTAAAGGACCGAGGCGACCTTTCAAAGGAACCCTGGATCTTGAAGGATCCACGTTCTTACCTGACTCCACCGGAGGTGCGGGGGCAAGGGAAACGAGATCTGGATTTGATGAAGGTTGGACGGCAATTCCGTCCTCTTTTGCCTTTGGCACCCACATCCGCTTGTGTTTTGACGGCTTCTTGACCGTCTCTTCTTTCTGCATCTCCTCTGCTTTCTGCAGAAGGACTCGAGCATGCGCGAGCAATGCGCGGCGTTTCTTGATTCGCTCTTCGAGGGTTGAGCGAGTCCTCGTGACACGAACCCATTCGTTCGTTTCTGTCTTGAAAGAGGAGTTGGTTGTTCGCCGTTGTTGCTCTCGGCGCTGTCTGGACTTTAGATCCTCATTGTAGCGGATCCCGTCCATCGATTCTGCGGCCTTGGCCAGTTGTCGCGTAAGGCGCTGACGCCGCCTTTGGCGCGCCCTCTTCGACAAGGTTGGAACAACTTCAGCCGTTGACTTCGCGGCAGAAGGGAGAACTGGATCTGCAACTTCGACCACGTTAGACGTCATTGGAGCGTCGCGGTGAGTAAGTGCAACGGCGGCGAGGGGATCTTGGATCTTCGATCCTAAGGGCCCGCGAGCACTTTAGGAAGATGAAATCTTCCTGCGCCTGTTTGGAGAGGCGGATCTGGAGGAGGAGGAAGAGAGATACTCTTCAAACTTCTGTTGATCGAACTCGTATTCGATCTCTTCGTTCACCCGGATCTTGAAAGTCGGTTGCGTCATGACGGCCTCGGCAACGAGGCCGTTGGCTCCCACTGTGATCGCCAGCTTGTTTTCGTCAAAAGTTTCCTTCATCATTGATTTCATTAAAACTTCAAACGTTACAAATAAATTCAAACAACAAAGAAATAAAAATTACAACTTTCTTGAAAATAAACGCAAGATCCGTTTATCGTCTCTTGCTTGCGTGGGTCTTTAGCCTGTGACGGGGACGTCGATATCCGTGGACCACCTGGCAATCAGATCTGGTTCAGAGCTTCGTCGATCCGCGAGGAGATCTAGAAACTGAAGCACCTATCTCGGAAAAAGCGAGATATTTGCTCTTCTTAGGATTACCGACGAGGGGTAATGCTAAGGAACGGATGCGGGTGATGTAGATCTGATGAAGAACCCTCTCGTGCTGAAGTGCTCGATCACTCTTCGCTCCGGCAGGGCTTCGCCTATTCTCCAAAATTCCAGATCTTAAAAATGAGGCCTAAGGCTTGTATTTATAGGCTTGAGGGGATAACGGAGCGGTTAAAACTGATCGAAAATCGTCAAAAACACGTCCCAAGTACGAGACAGCCTGTACCCTCTTCAGTATTTTGGTCATAACTTCCTCATATGACATCCAAATGATCTGATTCTGGATTTGATAGAAAGATGAAAAAAATATCTACAACTTTCCTGTTTTGAGTTTCTTTAGATTCAAAACGGATCATGATCAAAAAAGCTCTACAAGTTCCGAGACACCTTAGGGTGTCTCGGCCAAGTCAAGACACCCCAAGGGTGTCTTGGCGCTATTTTAGTCATAACTTCCTCATATGACCTCCAAATGATCTGATTCCAGATTTGATGGAAATCTGACAAACATATCTACAACTTTCCTATTTTGAGTTTCTTCAGATTCAAAACGGATCATGGTCAAAAAAGCTCCACAAGTTCCGAGACACTTTAGGGTGTCTCGGCCAAGTCAAGACACCCCAAGGGTGTCTTGGCGCTATTTTAGTCATACCTTCCTCATATGACCTCCAAATGATCCGATTCTGGATTTAATGGAAATCTGACAAAAATATCTACAACTTTCCCATTTTGAGTTTCTTCAGATTCAAAACGAATCATGATCAAAAAAGCTCCACAATTTCTGAGACACTTTAGGGTGTCTCGGCCAAGTCAAGACACCCCAAGGATGTCTCGGCGCTATTTTAGTCATAACTTCCTCATATGACCTCCAAATGATCTGATTCCGGATTTGATGGAAAGCTAACAAAAATATCTACAACTTTCCTATTTTGAGTTTCTTCATATTCAAAACGGATCATGGTCAAAACAGCTCCACAATGTCCGAGACACCTCGGGTGTCCCAGTTCAGCCTGAGACGTTCCGTTATGCCCGTTTGTTCGTTTTCTCCGTAACTTCTTCATCCGAACTTGGATTTGAACGATTCAAATTGAGTTGGGAAGCCGACGAGGTGTTCTATAAACTCCAATGATTAGATCATCTGTTGAATGCATGAGACACGAAGGGCGTTGTTCCTTTTGTAAACATCGCGGGGTTCTCGATTAGCCTGTGTCTTCGTTATTCCGAAATCCTGTCAGCTCACGTAGTTCGTCGGTTCACTTCAAGCGTTCACCGACATCAGTCGAACTCCTGTGAACCAGATAGTGATGTTCATTGTCGTTCCTTAACACTGAGCTGTTCGTGGAGACCTATAGGCAATTTTCGATGCCTACAAGAGTATTTTGTTGTATTGATATGCATATGACGTATCTATTGTGTTGTGATGTTGTGGATTGATTAAAGGGAAAATCTTCTTTTAACCCAAAGTTTTACTCCAACTTATTTTTAAACCCACCTTCTTTCATTATGATCCATAGACCCAAAATACAACACCCACTTATTTATAAACCCAAAGTATCACTTATTTATAAAGCCAAAGTATCAAATACACCATATTTCTGGTGCTCCTCCCACTCAAAAAAACCCTAAAACACTCAAAAACACTCGACTACTGACGCATCGTGTTTATTGGCCGATTATCCACCGCGTCGGGCTGTCCTCGTTGAATTTCGAAGCTTCAGGCAAAGTATAGCACTTTACGGGAAAGTATAGCACTTTATGGCCAAAGTATAGCACCTTATGACAAAGTATAGCACCTTATGGGCAAAGTATAGCACCCTATGCCCAAAGTATAGCACCTTATGCTCTCTGGAAATTCTGCAGCTTTGAAATTTAGCGAGGACCGCCTGAGAGATAAGGTGCTATACTTTGGGTATAAGGTGCTATACTTTGCCTATAAGGTGCTATATTTTGCCATAAGGTGCTATATTTTGCCATAATGTGCTATACTTTGGTCATAAGGTGCTATATTTCCCCATAAAGTGCTATACTTTGCCTGAAGTTTCGAAATTCAGCGAGGACCGCCCGACGCGGTAGATGATTGGCCAATAAATACGATGCGTCGATCGTCGAATGTTTTCGTTGCAGGGAAAAAAACTAAAATGGTTCTCGACAACTTGATGTGCAGAATTTTTAGAGAGCATAAGGTGCTATACTTTGACCTTAAGGTGCTATACTTTGCCCATAAGGTGCTATACTTTGCCATAAGGTGCTATACTTTGGCCATAAGGTGCTATACTTTCCCGTAAAGTGCTATACTTTGCCTGAAGCTTCGAAATTCAACGAGGACAGCCCGACGCGGTGGATAATCGGCCAATAAACACGATGCGTCAGTAGTCGAGTGTTTTTGAGTGTTTTAGGGTTTTTTTTTAGTGGGAGGAGCACCAGAAATATGGTGTATTTGATACTTTGGGTTTATAAATAAGTGGGTGTTGTATTTTGGGTGTATGGATCATAATGAAAGAAGATGGGTTTAAAAATAAGTTGAAGTAAAACTTTGGGTTAAAAAAAGATTTTCCCTTGATTAAATGTGTTATTATCATCTGTTTATTTCCTAGAATTTGGATTTATTTAGAGTATTTTGTCGTATTGATATGTATTTGACGTATCTATTGTGTTGTGATGTTGTGAATTTATAACTTTTATCAACGTATACGATGTGAATGCTATATTTTTATGCAAAATTTGGTCAAAAAATAATGTGTATATGAAGCTAGAGGGATGTGCATGTTTTAGCTCTGCCCAACAAATCCACGGGACTAGTAGACCCGTGGATTTGCTGGGCAGAAATAACAACCTCTTTGCTTAATGTACGGGACTACTAGCTCCGTACGTTTTGTGAGATTACAAACAAATCATACAAAACTAGTAGTGTCGTATGTTTTGGTTATTCTTAATGCCTGATTAGTGCACACAAAACATACGGGACTACTAGTCCTGTATGTCTCGAGCATGATGTTTTTTTTAAAAATAATCTATTTTTGGCCAAAGAGATCGTTTTTGCTAAATAATTAGCAAAACTGTCGATTTTGCTAGTTATTTAGCAAAAAATATCTTTTTAAAATAATCCCAAGAATGGCAGATGCGACTATGAACTATGTTATGTGGAGACAGGCGGCTGTACAATAATAGATGCAGACATGAAACTAGATGATTCACCTTAACTGCACACGGGTGAACTCGCGTGCAGCCTAGATGAAACTATATAAATACTTCCCCTTCACTAAATTTTCAAGGGTGCTTCCAATATCATTTATTGCTACACTTATTTCTCTCAACTACGTGAGAAAATAAACTAAATATTTAACAAATAGATCGATATTTATTTGCTTAAGTATTTGTTCATATTTGATTTGATAGTTCATATAATAATAGCCAAATAGTTTTTATTATTTGGTTCATCAACGTATAAAATTTAACTGTAGGTATCTTCAATTCGTTGGTTTGATAAACTATTTTTTTATACAATTGAGTCCTTAAAATTTCTTTTTGCTAGTTGTAAATGTAGATAAATAGTTTCTTATATGTGAATATTACATATCACCATGTTGCATTTTCGTCAGGGATATCATGTTTGGCTCTATTGCCAGACTAGGATAATGAATTAATATTGGCTGAATATCTATCGAGTATGGGTCGAATAATTCGCAAAGATGACTCAAACACTGTTAACGAATATTCGTGAATAGTTTTCAAATATTCGAATACTACGTGAGTCAAATTTGTATGTCGGTTTACTATTCATTTAGAATTCGAATAGTTAAATATGAACTGAATATGAATACAAATACTGTGATATTCGATTTGAATTGGGTTCATTTCCACCCTTACTCTCAACTGCCCAAGCTTTTGAACCCCGCTTGAGCAAGTCAAGTATGCTAATCAAAACCTCTTTAGCGTTTGAGCACTTGATTCTTCATTCTCGTGTTGTCATAACCTCATATCATCTACGATCTTTTGTTGGCATTTTCTCACTTGTTCTTTCTTCAACAGAAGAAGCTTCATTCTTCTATGACTCAAGATAATATGCCAAGTCCGTTTCAACGGTGAACAACTAAGTTTGATCAACTTGTTCATGCTGTCAACGGAGCCGATAACTCGTCTCTTTCGGCACAACTTTTCAAAACCCAAATTGTAACTAAAACTTTGTAATATTTTGTATTCAGATCAATAGAAATAAATGATAAATTCATCGACTTCTTTTGACGTGAAACTACATCTATATCCATTTAAATTTGATATGAATATGAATATCATGCATATATTCATGCAGATACAAGATGGATATTGGAAAACTAGATAATATTAAGAAAACATAGTTCATATAATACAAGAAAATTCGTAACTATGTTTGTGATATTTGAAAAGCTAAGATTACATATCTTGATCATCAAAAGTAAACTCAAATCCATTAATCTAAGGATTAAAATAATTATAATTGTTTGACCAACAATAATTTCAGATATAAATCTAGGTATTACCGTATATATATACGTATCTGTAACTATATCATATATGATATACATATTTAGAAATCATATTTGTAGCCAAATATTTATATCCATTAATGGAAATTGATACATATATGTCAGAGGATACAAATATTTTTTTCGCCCCTATATATAATCCTATTTCTACTGGTCTCAAAGAGCATGGGAGTTAAATCTTTTGATTGTTGTGCATGGCATTGAGTAAGGTTGGATAAAAGGCCATTTCGGTCGCTAGGCCTTCATAAGCAAATAGGTCACTGTACTTTTTTTTCCAACTTGGTCCCTGTACCACAAATTCATTGTAAATTAAGTCCTTTTTATTGAAATTAAACTTGATTTTGGATCAATCTTAATTTTGGGTTTATGATGGAATTATTCTAAGTTTGACCAAACCCAAAATTAGGTCCAAATTCTAGAGGTTTTCTAGAAACACTCTAGAAGGTTGATCACCTCCTTAAAGTGTTCTAGAGAAATCTTTAAGCTAAATATCTAGATAATAGTATATAAACATCTAGATAATTTGTGATAAAAATATTTAGATATTATGTAGAAATTTCTAGAGATTAGAAAAATATCTAGGAACTATGGAGGTGATATTAGAAAAATCTAGATCCTTTGTAACATATCTTTGGGAGGCTATAAATACCTCCTCACCTCTCTCATTTGTAAGCAAGAAGAAAAAATCGAACAAGTGAATAAAGCAAGTTCAAATAAAGAGTCTTCTTCTTCATAAGTTCTCTACATTTCTCTAAAAGTCTTTAAAGTGTTCTCTAAGTGTTCTTCATATTCTTCTTCATACTTAGAGGTTTATTCTCTTGGTTTCTTTTGGGTTTCTCGGATATTACGGTCTTGGGCTAGTGCTAAGCACTATTGGTGTTATCTTTACATGGTATCAGAGCCATTCTAATCTTGTGCTCTTCAAGATCGGGGTTTAAAGAGAGCTCGTGTTTACTCTAAGTATGAAATCAATGGGTCGTGTCGTTGGATTGGGAATGGAGATCTTAAACCAATCTAACTACCGGTTATGGAAGTCATGTATGGAGTCATACTTGGTTAGTGAGGACTTATGGGATGTCGTCGGCGGTAGCAGCACAACACCACCAAGGGGAGATGCTGCAACAGCGGAAGCGACAAAGGAGTGGACACGGAAGAATGCCAAGGCGGAGTTTGCTTTGAAGAGGTCAATATCTTCAGGACTATTTGAGCATGTCTCAAGATGTACATCCGCAAGTGCTATTTGGCAGGCACTAGATCAATTGTTCAACAAGGAGAACGAGGCTCGTCTACAACTGTTAGAGAACGAGTTGGCGAATGCGAAGCAGGGGAGTCTTCAATCTCAGAGTTTTTTATCAAGGTAAAAAATCTTTGCTCTGAGATTAATACTCTTAATCCGGAGGAGTCGATTTCGGAAGCACGGTTGAAGCGGTCTATTATTCGTGGTCTACGATCCGAATATACACCGTTTGTTACTTCAGTTCAAGGATGGGCTACACAACCTTCCTTGGAGGAGTTTGAAAATCTACTAGTTTCGCAAGAATCACTAGCCATGCAAATGGCGGGAGTTAAAGTCCATGATGACTCGGGGAGCGCTTTTGTAGCGGGGAAACAACAAAGCTTCAGAGCCAAACCCAAATATGATAATGTAAAGAATAATGATGGACGAGAAGGATCTTCTACGGGAGACAAGAAGTGATTCAAGTGTTATCGGTGTGAAAAACTTGGGCATTTCAAAAAGGATTGTCGAGTCAAGCTGAAGGAAACAAATATGGCGGAATCAAAGGGTCATAATGAAGACAAAGAATGGGGAAAATGTTTCATGGTGGAGGCTGCATCTTTAGGTACATCCATAGCTAAAAATCTTGGAAATGATTGGATTGTGGATTCTGGTTGTAGCCATCATATTACCGGAGATGAGAAGTTATTTTCCAGTCTTCAGCGTCATGACGGAAAAGAAGCCATCATTACTGCGGATAATTCAATCCACCGCGTTGAGAAGGAAGAGACAGTCGTTATTGAAGGAGATGATGGAAGCCCAATCATTCTCAAGAACGTATATCATGTTCCTGGAGTAAGGAATAATCTTCTCTCTGTGGTGAATGCGGTTGACTCAGGTAACTACGTTTTATTTGGCCCAAGAGACGTTAAATTCTTAAAGAATATTAAAGAATTAAAAGCGGACGTGGTTCACACCGGAGCACGGGTTAAGGATTTATATGTTTTATCGGCCTCAAATTCTTATGTTGAGAAGATGAGTACGAATGATAATGCCTTTATATAGCATTCTAGGCTTGGTCATATAAATATGACTAAGCTAAAGGTTATGGTGAATAAGGATTTGGTTAACGGGCTCCCAAAGTTGAAGATTCATGATGAAGGAAAGCTTTGTGAAGGCTGTCAATATGGAAAGTCACATAGGCTTCCATTTGACAACTCCACTTCACGATGCAGCGCTCCGTTGGAGAGGGTCCATAGTGATTTGATGGGTCCGATGAGAACATCCTCCTATTCTGGGTTTCGGTACATGTTACTGTTTGTTGATAACTTCTCACGGTACACTTGGATATACTTTGTGAAGGAAAAATCTGAAGTATTCTTCAAGTTTTAAAAATTCAAGGTTACCATGGAGGGAGAATTAGGTCAGAAGATCAAGACTTTAAGGACGGATAATGGAGGGGAGTTCATGTCAAAGGAGTTTCTCTCTTTTTGCCAAAAACATGGTATTAAAAGAGAATTTACATGTCCGTATACACCTCAGCAAAATGGAGTAGTGAAAAGGAAGATAAGACATCTAAGCGAGACATGTAGAAGCTGGTTACATGACAAAAATTTGCCTAAGGCCTTATGGGCGGAAGGCATGAGATGTGCAGCGTATATCATCAACCGGATGCCACTTAGTCCGAACAATATGAAGTCTCCTTATGAGATGGTTCATGGGAAGAAGCCAACGGTGAAACATCTCAGGATATTTGGATCAATCTGCTACGTCCACGTGTTTGACTCTCAAAGAACCAAGTTGGAGGTAAAGGCGAAGAAATGCATCTTTGTCGGCTATGATGAACAAAGGAAGGGCTGGAGGTGTATGGATCCAGAGACACACAGGTACACCGTGTCTCGTGATGTTGTCTGTGATGAAGTTTCCTCATTTTATGGGCCACCTCAAGTCTTGGTCGAACAAGAAGGCGGGGGTTCCTCCAAGATCGATGAACCAGTTGTTCAAATGCCAAGTGAAAGCGGAAGTCTTGAAGAAGAGACGCAAGGTGAAAGGGGGAGCACTGATCAAGAGGAAGATGAGGAAGAAGATCGTAGTTCCATGGCTAATCAACAGCCAAAAAGGAACATTGTTAAGCCTGCTCGGTTCAGAGATGAAAGGTTTGTCACTACTTACTCATGCTACTTTGCAGCTCCATTAGATGAAGAGGAGCCATCATCGCATGATGAAGCAAAAGGAGTTCAAGAGTGGGAGGGCACAATGAAGGAGGAGATGAATGCTCTCATGAAGAACGAAACTTGGGATTTGGTTCCAAAACCCAAGGATGTCCAACCCGTTTCTTGTAAATGGGTGTACCGAATTAAGCAAAAAACGGATGGGAGCATTGACAGATTTAAGGCAAGGTTGGTTGCTCGAGGGTTCTCTCAAAAATATAGAAAAGATTATGATGAAACTTTCAGTCCAGTGGCAAAGATGACTACGGTACGCTCACTTTTATCTTTAGCCGCAAGCTTTGGTTGGAAGTTATGGCAACTAGATGTGAAGAATGCTTTTCTATACGGAGAGCTTGATAAGGAAATCTTCATGGAGCAACCGCTTGGTTTCAAGTCACGAGAGCATCCTGATTATGTCTGCAAGCTTAAAAAGGCTTTGTACGGGTTAAAACAAGCTCCTCGAGCTTGGTATGGAAAGCTTGCTCAATTCCTTCAGTTTTGCGGGTATGTGCCATCAAATTCTGATCCGAGTCTATTCTTCAAGAAGAATGGAGGAGTCCACGTGATGGTTCTTCTTTATGTAGATGATATGATCATCACCGGGAATGATGATGCTGAAATTGCTCGTCTACAAGAGGATATGTCGGTGAGGTTTGAGATGAAGAAGTTGGGTGAGTTGAACAATTTTCTTGGTTTGGAGGTCGAAAGGGTAAAGGATGGAATATTTGTCGGCCAACAAAGCTACGCAAGAAGGATTACCTTGCCTTCGCGGTGGGTCTCGTAAGTTGGTTTATGCAAGAACCAAGGAAGCTACATCTAGAAGCGGCAAAGAAGATTTTGAAGTATGTAAAGACAACTCTTGGCATGGGTCTGATGTACAAGTACAATGCCAAGGTTTCTCTTCATGGTTTCACGGATGCTGACTTTGGTGGAGATCTAGATGATCGAAAATCAACTTCAGGGTATGTGTTCTTATGTGGAGACACAAGTGTTTCGTGGTGCAGCAAGAAGCAAGCAACGGTGTCATTGTCTACCACTGAAGCGGAGTATAAAGCTTCAACACTCGCAGCTCAAGAGTGTATATGGCTTCGAAGACTCCTTGAAGATTTGTTGGAGCCAATCAATAAGCCGGTTGCAATTTATGGAGATAATCAAAGTGCTATCAAGTTGGCTAATAATCCGGTGTTTCATGCAAGGACGAAGCATATCGAGTTAGAACATCATTTCATACGGGAGAAGGTGCTTGATGGAACAATTGAAGCTTTGGAGGTTCGAAGCGAAGACAACGTTGCAGATATCTTCACCAAGTCACTACCAAAGGGCCAATTTGAGTTACTTCGCTCGAAGCTCGGGATGGTTGACAAAATCAAGTTTAAGGGGGAGTATTGAAATTAAACTTGATTTTGGATCAAGCTTAATTTTGGGTTTATGATGGAATTATTCTAAGTTTGACCAAACCCAAAATTAGGTCCAAATTCTAGAGGTTTTCTAGAAACACTCTAGAAGGTTGATCACCTCCTTAAAGTGTTCTAGAGAAATCTTTAAGCCAAATATCTATATAATAGTAAGAAACATCTAGATAATTTGTGATAAAAATATTTAGATATTATGTAGAAATTTCTAGAGATTAGAAAAATATCTAGGAACTATGGAGGTGATATTAGAAGAATCTAGATCCTTTGTAACATATCTTTGGGAGGCTATAAATACCTCCTCACCTCTCTCATTTGTAAGCAAGAAGAAAAAATTGAACAAGTGAATAAAGCAAGTTCAAATAAAGAGTCTTCTTCTTCATAAATTCTCTACATTTTTCTAAAAGTCTTTCAAGTGTTCTCTAAGTATTCTTCATATTCTTCTTCATACTTAGAGGTTTATTCTCTTGGTTTCTTTCGGGTTTCTCGGGTATTACGGTCTTGGGCTAGTGCTAAGCACTATCGGTGTTATCTTTACACTTTTTTGACATCCCTTAGAAGTTGGATGTTCAATTTTTTGTTTATGACCACATTACGGTCAATGATGTAACTCCATCCTTAAATTATGACTTTAGGTTTAATTTATAGAGCAATCAACTATGTAGGTATATATTAATTTTCTTTCAATACAGAGAAAGAGCAAAAAAGCAATTAATTTGGACATCTTTTAAAGCACATTGTTATATTTGTCAACTTATTTTTGTCAAACATGTTGTGGTTGGAATGCAGTGATGATGCTCTTTTTAAAATAAATTTCTTGTTTTACTTCGAATGGTGCATCGTGCATCCTATTTCTGAGAATAGGATGTAAAGATAAAAAAATGACTCCGTATCTCAAACCCAAAGAACCCCAAAAAACAAATCTACAAAATCACAAGCTTAAACAGTCAGTAATTTTCTTTTATTGCAACCATGTTAAGGATTAAGGTAACTCTAATAACATTTCTCTGAGTCGCAATAATTTTCTGAAGAGCGTGTCTGACTTGCGGCTTGAAGCGTGCTTGTCACCTCAAGGATTAACTTTATAGTAACATGGGCAGAGTCTGTTACTTGTACACTGTTTCATTTCTTCATTGTACCATAAGGGGTGTTACTGTGTTAGTCAATTGGAGCATTTTCAGTTTAAAGTAAAATAAATTTTCGATAGTAAGATATTTTAGTAGGATAAATAGGAACAATTTTGTGAAACGAAGTATTTTGATAAAATAATATGGGATACATTTTTATAATCATGAAATATATATTTATGTATTTTGAAGATATAAATACTATCTATGTATTTTAAACTTACTGTTGAGTTATTTAGGTAGTAATTAGTCAATGTTGTTGGACCTATTTGTAAGAGTGGACTTATATAAAAGGGGAATCTCTCTATGAGAGAAACATACACAACAAACAAAAAACCCTAAACTCAAATCTTACATGGTATCAGAGCCGCCGCTGTATTCCTTCGAGCCGCTGCCAACCCGAACCCAAACCCTAGCTGCTAGTCGTCCTTCCCCTCTTCTTCGAACTGCTCCTTCAACCTTGAGATGCTAGTCGAAACCCTAGCTGCTAGTCGTCCTTCCCCTCTTCTTCGAAATGCTCCTTCGAAACCCTAGCTGCTAGTCGAAACCCTAGCTGCTCGTGGAGCTGTGCGATGACGAGTGCCACATCAGCGAGTCGTGGCCAAGGTCGAAGACGAGGAAGTTGCAGGTGGTCGACGACGTGGTGTAGTAGAGGACGGCGGATGTGAGGTCGTCGGAGATGGGTCCGGTCACCGCAGGCGAGAACGAGGATAGGAGGGAGTGGCGGC
>NC_033794.1:12083291-12115915 GCF_001876935.1 Asparagus officinalis | reverse complement strand
GGATTGGAGCCGAGGACATGTGGTGTTTAAAAAGACTCGCGAAGGAGTTTAGCGAAGGAGAGGTCTGTGACTGGACTGTGACAACTTGAGGGAGCCTGAGCTTGGTGGTTTGTCCTTTTTTTTTTAATAGTGCTTCGGTGGTTTGTTTCCTTTTTAACAGTGCGTTTAATTTGGTTATTTTTTGGTTGGCCAATGTGGTGGGTAGTCATTGGTAAACTTGATGCTGAGATAGGTGTCTGATATGAAAATATCATATGTTTTGTCTATGTCTGTTGATAATATTTGAAGTGTAATAGACTGTTTAGGTTCCCTCGACAGGTCAGTCTTAGAACTGATGAGAGAAGAGCTGATATCTCACTTGGTTGAGATATCTTGCTTCTGGTTCTTGTTTCCTTGGTGAAACATGAATTCTTGTTGATCTATCTCTCTTGTGGTGCTGTCGAAGTGCTGCCGAAATTTTCACTGCACACAAGAATACAAGTTGGATCGATGACGAAGACTGAAAAAATCCGATGGAGGAGATCATCAATAAGTTGAATAACCTGAGGGTATTCCAGATCGAGAAGGAGATCGGCGCTATAGTCCAGGGAGAGAGGACTGTACAAGAGTACGCCACAGAGCTGGAGCACTTGTGGCTTGATCATGATCACTTCTCCCCCCCTAGCGAGCTGCAAGGACCCAGAGTGCAAGGAGCGCGAGGCCTCTTTGCAGAAGAGGACCATGTTGTTTCTCCGAGGTTTGGCTCCAGCGTATGAGCAGAGAACGGCATTGCTACTAACCCAGACGAAGATCCCACCACTGGAGAAGGCAGTCTCGGCTATGATACAGGAGGAGAGTCGTATCAGGCTACAGTCTGGGATAGGTGGACTTACAGGGGAGAAGTCTGCACTGGTGGTATCCAACCCGGATAACACTGGATTCAGAAGGGAGACTAGGCAGTGCTTCAACTGCGGAGAGGTAGGGCATCTGAGACAGATGTACCCTAAGCCACCCAAGGAAAGGAACTGGGGTGAACGTGGTCAGACTGGTGGCCGTGCAGGTCGAGGAGGCAGGGGGCGTGTAGGCCAAGGAGCTGCTCACCTAGCTGTGGCAGATGAGTCTCAGACTACTGCTGGGATGACTGGAGCTGAAATAACAGAGCTGGAGGAACTATGTCTGTTCAAGCTTCAGGCTGAGAGTTCGAAAGGCAAGGGACAAGTCACCCAGGATCTGGCTACCACCACATGTTTTTGTAACTTTATTGGTTATGCTCATGCGAACAAAGGTACACAGGTTCAGGCACTTGCATCCACTAAAACTCATGTTGATTGGATCATAGACTCAGGTGCATCTAGGCATGTCACAGGAGCATCTAGTGAGTTTGCATTATATTATCCGAGTAAGCATATGCATCCTGAGACAGTTCAGACTGCTGATGGGACATCCCAACCCATCAGGGGTACTGGCTCGGTCCATTGTACTTCATCTGTTACATTGTCATCTGTATTGCATGTTCCTTCGTTTCCAGTTAACTTACTGTCAGTTAGCTCTCTCATTGATCAATTAAATTGCACCGTGATATTTGATCGAGATTTGTGTGTCTTTCAAGAGAAGGAAACGGGGAGGAGGATTGGGACTGGCATTAGACGTGATGGTCTTTGGTATTTGGATAGGGAGACTGAGGAAACGGGGAGGAGGATTGGGACTGGCATTAGACGTGATGGTCTTTGGTATTTGGATAGGGAGACTGCAATGATTGCTGCTGCTGTTAGCAAAGGGCCAGAGGCAGAAGCAATGCTTCAACATTGCCGGTTAGGGCATGTATCTTTTGAGAGTTTAAATAGATTAGAACCTGAGTTAATGAAGAAAGTGGATAGAAAAGAGTTATTTTGTAATGCCCGTGAACTTGGAAAGCATACTCATTCTACTTATAGAATGATTGGTCTTCGAAGTTGTGAACCATTTGCACTTGTCCATTCTGATGTTTGGGGACCATGTCCTACTACCTCTATTAGTGGTTTTAGATGGTTTGTTACTTTCATTGATTGTTATTCACGTATGGTCTGGATATATATGATGAAACAGAAATCTGAGGTTTACAAATGTTTTCAAGACTTCTCGGCCTATGTGAAGACACAGTTTGGAATGCAGGTGAAGATTCTCCGAACAGATAATGGGACTGAGTATATCAACAAGGAGTTTGCCGCTTTCATCTCTAGTCAGGGAATCATTCATCAAACCACTTGTCCAGACACCCTGTAGGCATCGAAAATTGCCTATAGGTCTCCACGAACGGTTCAGTGTTAAAAAAGCGACGATGAACGTCACTATCCGATCCACAGGAGTTCAATTGACGTCGATGAACGATTGAAGTGAATCGACGAACTACGTGAGCTGATAGGATTTCGGAACAACGAAGGCACGGGCCAATCGGGAACCCGGCGATGTTCACAAAAAAGAACAATGCCCTTCATGTCTCGATCACTCTACAGATAATCCAACCACCGGAACGTATCGAACTCTTCGTCAAGCTTCCAACGCACTTGGAATCACTCAAATCCGAGTTCGGACGAAGAACTTACGGGGAAAACAATCAAACATATGCAACGGAGCGTCTCAGGCTGAGTTGGGACACCCGGGGTGTCTCGGGAAAGACGAAACACCCCAGGGGTGTCTAGGAAAAGCCAAGACACCCCAGGGGTGTCTCGGCCTGGCCGAGACACCCAGGGGTGTCTAGGCTTTTCCTAGACACCCCAGGGATGTCTAGGTACCCTAGATGCTCCCATTGCCTATAAATAGCCACCCAATGCCTCATTTTTGGAGATCTGGATTTTTGGAGAGTTGGCGAAGCCCTGCTGCAGTGAAGAGTGGTCGAGCTCATCAGATCTACATCACCCGCATCCGTTCCTTAGCATTACCCTTCGTCGGTAATCCTAAGAAGAGCAAATATCTCGCTTTATCCGAGATAGGCGCTCCAAGTTTCTAGATCTCCTCGCGGATCGACGAAGCTCTGCCCGATTTTTCTGGATCAGATCTGATTGCCAGGTAGTCCACGGATATCGACGTCCCCGTCACAGGCCAAAGACCCACGCAAGCAAGAGACGATAAACGGATCTTGCGTTTATTTTCAAGAAAGTTGTAATTTTTATTTTCGTTATTTGAATTCATTTATAACGACTAAAGTTTTAATGAAATCAATGATGAAGGCAACTTTTGATGAAAACACACCCCTGCTCAGAATGGGGTAGCTGAACGTAAGAACAGACATCTACTGGAAGTGGCTCGTTCATTAATGTTGACAATGAATGTGCCTAAGTTTTTATGGAGTGAGGCTGTCATGACGGCAGCTTATTTGATCAATATGATGCCATCAAGAGTATTAGGGATAAAGACATCGTGTAAGATGCTCTTGGGCTCGAATGTTTTTGTTGTTCCACCAAGAGTGTTTGGATGCACATGTTATGTGAGGGATCACAGATTGATGGTGAGTAAGTTGGATCCGCAAGCAGTTAAATGTATCTTTGTTGGCTACTCATCAAGTCAAAAAGGATACAAGTGTTGGTGTCCCACTGAAAGAAGGTTGTTTGTTAGTATGGATGTGACTTTTCGAGAGTTTAAACCTTTTTATGGGGAGAAAACAGAGTTAAGTTCCTTGTTTGGAGATGGCTCTACTGATGCTAGTAGAGAGGGGGAGAATGAGAATGAAAATGAGAATGAGAATGACGTCGTGGTTGGGATGATTCCATGTCCTCTTAAGCCACCGAGCAGTGATGGTACACCGCTGAGTAGTGGTGGCGACTCAGGAGGTGATAGTCAAGGTCAGGGGGAGCTGAGAGTATACACGAGGAGACAGAAACAGCAACATGAGCCGCCTCCTGTGCCTGTGCCAGTGCCCGCAAATATTAATGTCCCAAGTCCCTCCTCTCCAGTGACTTCTTCACCTGAATCGATAGGTAACGAGTTCTTCCCTGATACTTCTAATACCCCCGTCTTGCCCCGTAGAACCTCCAGAGTCAATGCTGGAAAACCTCCAGCTAAGTTTGGTAGTTGGGATACTGACATTGCGAATTACATTTCATATGCATCCATTCCACCTGCATATAAGCCATTCATTGCATCACTGCATTCAGTGCCTGTACCTAACAACTGGCAAGTCGCTAAGCAAGACCCTAGATGGTTGAGTGTCATGCAAGAGGAACTTCGGGCTTTGAAGAAGAATGATACATGGGAGTTGGTACCTCTGCCAGCTGGGAAGCGTGCTGTTGGATGTAAATGGGTGTATACAGTTAAGCAAACTCCAGAGGGCAAGATCGACAGATACAAAGCCAGACTGGTTGCTAAAGGCTACAGTCAAACATATGGCATTGACTATAACGAGACATTTGCTCCAGTAGCGAAGATGAGCACTGTTAGAGTGTTGGTGTCATGTGCTGCCAACTTCAATTGGCCACTACATCAGCTAGATGTCAAGAATGCCTTTTTGCATGGAGATCTCCAGGAGGAGGTGTATATGGAGATTCCATCAGGCTTCGCTACTTCTCAAGTAGCTGGGAAGGTGTGCAAGTTGAAGAAGTCTTTGTATGGGT
This sequence comes from Asparagus officinalis, assembly GCF_001876935.1. Lineage (NCBI taxonomy): Eukaryota > Viridiplantae > Streptophyta > Magnoliopsida > Asparagales > Asparagaceae > Asparagus > Asparagus officinalis. The sequence continues at coordinate 12,111,350 of NC_033794.1, read as the reverse complement.
TAAAACAGTCTCCGAGAGCATGGTTTGACAGATTCAGGTTGGCAGTCTGTGGTATGGGGTGCAAGCAGTGCAATGGAGATCATACTGTGTTTTACAGGCACTCCAAAACTCGTATCACTATCCTGGCGGTCTATGTTGATGATATTGTAATCACCGGAGATGATGCTGAGGAAATCCTACGGTTGAAGAAGAAATTGGGAGAGGAATTTGAAGTTAAAGATCTGGGGCAGTTGAAGTACTTCCTCGGAATTGAAATTGCAAGGTCGCGAAAGGGTATAGTGCTTTCTCAGCGGAAGTATGCTCTGGATCTTCTCTCAGAGACAGGAATGTTGGGGTGCAGAGTTGCATCTACTCCCATCGAGCAGAATCATAAGATGTGTGCCGAGGGTGGTGACCCTGTGAGTAAAGAGCAATATCAAAGATTAATTGGACGACTTATATATTTATGCCATACGAGACCTGATATTACTCATGCCGTAAGTGTGGTGAGTAGATATATGCATGATCCCAGAGAACAGCATATGGAGGCAGTTCGCAGAATTCTTAGATATATTAAGGGAAGCCCAGGAAAGGGGTTATGGTTCAGAAGTTCTGGACATCTGAGAATTGAAGGCTACTGTGATGCTGATTGGGCGGGTTGTATGGATGATCATAGGTCAACTACAGGCTACTGTGTATTTGTTGGAGGCAATCTCGTATCCTGGCGTAGCAAGAAGCAAGATGTGGTGGCTAGGTCTACAGCTGAGGTGGAGTACAGGGCTATGGCAGTTGGTCTATGCGAGTTGATATGGGTCAAAAACATATTATCTGAGCTGCGTTTATTTAGAAGAGACTCCTTACAACTTTGGTGTGATAATAAATCGGCGATTAATATTGCAAACAATCCAGTTCAGCATGATCGCACCAAACATGTGGAGATTGATCGGTTCTTTATCAAGGAGCAACTGAATAGAGGAGTTCTGACTTTGAGCTATGTGAAATTTATCAAGGAGCAACTGAATAGAGGAGTTCTGACTTTGAGCTATGTGAAATCAGAAGAGCAGTTAGCTGACTGTTTAACAATAGGATTAGGTTCTAGAGAGTATGATATCTTTTGTAACAAGATGGGGATGATTGATATCTATCGCCCATTTTGAGGGGGAGTGTTGAGTTATTTAGGTAGTAATTAGTCAATGTTGTTGGACCTATTTGTAAGAGTGGACTTATATAAAAGGGGAATCTCTCTATGAGAGAAACATACACAACAAACAAAAAACCCTAAACTCAAATCTTACACTTACTATTATTGATTGATAATTGCTTACAAGAATGTTCTTTACTAAATAACTTCTGATTAGACTATAAAATATTAACAATTATTATTATAATGATGGTCTAAAAGAATTGTGGAGGTGTTGTTAGTCATAAAAAAAGAATTTAACACCCAGATTTCGATAGATATTAAAAGAGAACTTAGTTTATAATTGAGATTTGGTACAAGGACCGAGTTGAGGAAAAAAAGTAGAGGGACAATTTACATATGACTATATATCATTGAGAGTAATATGGCCATTAATGAAAATTTAACCCCCAATTTTTAACCGATGTTAAAAAATAAACTTAGTTTGTGATGGAAGTGCGGCACACGGACCAAAATGAGGGAAAAAATAAGGATAAAGACTAATTTGAATAGAGTGCTGCTGCGGGGACCCAAAATATATGACCAAGGGAGGGGACAGGTGAGGTGTCCTCTCCCTATTGCATAATGAGTTGGCCATAGGTATAGCCAAAAAGATTTGGTTCGAGGTATGATAAGTATTTGACAGACATTAGTCCTTGATTCCTTTCTTCTCTCTTTTGCCCGTGAAATCAGACACATTTGCTACAATCACGGCTAATTAAAATGCCTGGTCACTGAGGTCATGTGAATATATTCCTCGTAACCTTTTGTTTGAGAGAAGATTATATTACGTACCATATAATCATTAACCCCATATATTGGTAAGATGCCGACTAGTCTCACCTAGTTCTCTTTTTTCTGCTTTGGTGGGCTCCTCCGGACTTCTTCCTCATTTAACATTTCAACCTTCTCTATAGATTAAGCCCTGTTCATAGATTTTTTTTTATTTTATTTCGGACAGAAAACTTTGATTTGTCATCTAAATATTCTTGATATGGAACCTTCCTTCGCCTATTCATTGACCTTAGTATTCTAACCGCATGCTTAATTATTACACTCCTTGATCTCGTTGTGTTGAATAGACTTGGAAAAAGACTTCCAACTTGATTGTCGAAAAGCAAAAAAAGAAAATAAAGTAAGGAGGACAAAGGGGGGGAGCGGTGGGGGGGGGGGGGGCGATATGTTGAACGCATGTACAACAGGTAATCTAGCACTTTCGTTTTATGTTAACTCGAGGTGTACGTTTGCAAAGGGTTAAGTGAGGAGTTAAGGAGACTTAACCCGCCAAACACAAAAAATCTATATAATAGTTAAAGTGAGTTAACCCTCCGTAATTTACCAAACATAAAAAATATAGAAGGGTTAAGATAACCCCTCTAGAGGGATTAAAATGAATTAATCCCTCAAAATGAGGGGTTTACTAATATTCCTATTTAGAAAGATTAAGAGTTAACCCTTCTAATTATAAAAAAATAGTCAAAATCATTGTTATTCCCAAACACTAAAACTGATCACAGTGACTAAAATAAAACTTATTTAACAGGTTAATAATTTAGTCCTTCAGATTATCGAATGGATTAGGTATAATCATTCTCTTTATCGAATGGACTAAGTACATTAATCCTTCAGATTATAGTTTGTTCCAATATGTTCAAATGTATGGAACTCAAATGACGTCGCTTGAACGCTGCTAGTTCATACATTGGTCAGGAACATTTTTTTCCCCAAACGAAAAAGAAAAAAAAATCACTTTTATATTAAATCCCGCGTTCTATCAAATTCAGCCTATAATAATACGATTGCGTTATGAATGATTATGTGAAATCCTCGATATAAAAAGGGTAGTAATTATTACCTTGATTTCACAAGGGGGGGGGGGTGCGTGAATGTGACTTACACTAACGCGCTAGTAAGCCGCACCGTTATTGCGGGGCACGCTGAACAATTACTATCCTTTGTCTCTTATGCGTGGGGAACGCAGAGCGACTATTAATGTTCTTTATATCTTATAATAATAACAGGACATTAGGTATAGCTTTAAATAAATAAACTATCTATAAATGCAAAAGCATGAACAAAAATCCGTCTGTGGCGCGAATCTTTGATAGCGACTGCTACCTCTCCTCTCCTCTCCATTTGGATCCGAATAAGATACTCCTCACGGGAAGCTATTATCGTGATGAAAAACACTAGAGGCACACTATTGGACACACTCTTAGCCACACTCCCTCACCTGCTATAGTAGAGGGGGCCTCACATGGGATTATTTAAAAAAATCCCATGTGAGGCCCCCTGCACTGTAACAGGTGCGGGGGTGTGGCTGAGAGTATGTCCAAGGGTGTGCCTCTAGTGCCTCCCTATAGTGATTAGTTGCAGTATTTTTCTTTCATAAACAAATAGAATCAGCTGTGAATATATCGGATTTGTTTGGTTATATGGTATTCATTAAAAATTTAATTCGTTATGAGTTGTATTATTGCAGACAGGCTTTTATATTTTTTGTCCACTTACTCTTTTTTTATAATTTAAATTAAATTTTACTTTGAATGCTATACTAATTTTGAGAGTTTAAAATTGATTTTTAGCCAAAAAAATTCAAATACAATTTATTACATCATAGTTGTAAAAAATTGTATGGTTTTTTAAAGCTTTTACCAAACAAGATATTATTTGCTGACAAAATGCTGATTAGCGGTGGGCATTTGCTTCTATAATGGTCTAATTGCAAGGATCTCTACAAAAATTTAATTAGCTCAGATAAAAATTAAGCACATCAAAATAGCTAGCATAAGAACTCACTGCTTTTCTGTATCAACCACCATTTCTTCTAATGTGTTCAGGTCATCAAACCCCAAAAAAATAATAAAATAATAGTAATAAATAAATAAAAATAAAAAGGAACAACAACAACTTGAATTATAAAAATGCATGCTACATCATTTCTTCTATATATGCAAATGAAAGAAGCATTCTAACCAACCTTTGAAACTCTTGCGGTCTCTATCCATTTGAGTGTCGTCCACTGTCATTGCTCTTTATCTAATCCATAAGGTGGCGTTTAGCAAAGGGTTAAGTGAGGGGTTAAGGAGACTTAATCCCTTCTTAATCAGCCAAACACAAAAATTCTATACAAGGATTAAAGTGAATTAACTTTTTATAATTTGCCAAACATAAAAAACACAGAAGGGTTAAGCTAACCCCTCTAAAGGGATTGAAATGAGTTAACCCCTCAAAATAAAGGGGTTCATTAATACTCTTATTTAGAGGGATTAAGAGTTAACCTTTTTAATTATAGAGAAAATAGTCAAAATCATTGTTATTCGCAAACACTAAAAATGATCATAAAGGCTAAAATAAAACTTATAAAACGGGTTAATAATTTAGTCATTCGGATTATCGAATAGGTTAACTATGTTAATCATTCTCCTTAATCCCTCTTCCTTAACCCTTAACCAAACAGGACCTTAGAATATATTAATCGAGAAAGGACCGTTAACTGCTCCCTTCTTATTAAATTTTTGGTTAAAGATTACAACCATCTCTAGCATTTCATGCTAATTAAATCAAGGGGCTGTTTGGTTCGCTATTATAAGGGGTGGAAAACTCAGAAAACCCCTCCACATCAGATTTTTAGCCCTCCACGTTAGTTTTTTTGTTTCCGTCCATTTCTTTGTGCCGCTTTGGTTCGCTCGGATGGAAGAGGGAAAACTCTGCTGAAATCGCCGCCTGCTCAGATTTTTTTCCCTCTCCGATTTCCTTCCCCAACCGAGTGAAATTGATGAAAACTCTGCCACGCCAGATTTTTTTCCTTCTCTGCTTTCTTTACAAAAGTTTTTATTTTTTTTCTATGCGAACCAAACACAAGAAAAATAAATACATTGGTTTCTCACCATTTTTTATGTGCGAACCAAAGCAAAACAATCTATTTATTGGAAAAGTTTGGAAAACTCAAAACTTGTATTTCTTTACATGGAATTGCATTTCCCTATATCAAAAAAACGAACCACACAACCCCCAAGTATAATTAAAATACTAATATACAAAGCCCTTTTCACTAGAAAACAAAAATGAAAAAAAAGTAAACTGATTATTTATGTTATGGACTATGTCAGTTAAAACAACTTACAAGATCAGAAATGGACCGAGCATATTTTTACAATTTTTGAGGTTGTCTCATGCGTTTTGCTAAAACAGAAGCAAACAAATATTAGTAAGATCGAAGGGGGCCTCAAATAGTTTTCCCTTTCCCTTTGGGGCGAAAAAGAAAGAGAAAAAAAAAGAGAGAGCTCTAAAAAATTACTCATACACCTATTCAAAAAAAAAAAAAAAAACGTTTCCTTAATTTTTGAGAGAAACTCTTTTCCGAGTTTTGAGGTTAGAAATGAACTTGAAAAGTATGAAAGAGAATGGGGTCTTATATTTTCTTGAAAATAGTTTTTTTAGAAACATGTACAAAATCACCGTCTGCGTCTGAAGCCGGTCGCAAAAATTGGATAAATTTTCAAAACCAACCCATTTGATGTTTTAATTGCAAAAAACGACCCGTTTCTAACTTATTTAGAGAAACCGACCTGGTTTCAGCACTGTCGCTGAAACCAGGTCGGTTTTTCTGAAAAACTTTACGAAACTTCACGGGAGTTAAACTCCCGTGAAGTTTTTTCTCATAACAAAACTTCACGGGAGTTGAACTCCCGTGAAGTTTGGGAAATTTTTTTTCAAAAACCGACCCAGTTTCAACCAACTGGGTCGGTTTTTATAAATAAAAAAAAAACGGGTCGTTTTTTGCAATTAAATTATGAAATGGGTCGGTTTTGAAAATTTGTCCCGCAAAAATTAGTTGACATTGTTGTCAAGGGATTAGTGACCAAATTAAGGTGTTAGTAAGAAAATGTGTAAATTCTTTCCAAGTAAGCAAAGCAATCAATTGCGGAAATCTTGCGCTCAAAGATAGAAAAATCTGAGCGTGTACAGGCCGCGTTCGCTTTCACAGTCATACCAAAACGAACCAGCAGCAGCAGCTCTCCTGTCTCTTATTATTCTCACCCGGTGATAACGTCACTCTACCCAAAACAGAGCCCGAGAGCTCCCGAAGATCAAATCCCAAATAAAAACACCACTTTTTTTTTTTTTTTGCTCCTTTCTCTTCTTCATTTTGATAGGAACCTTAATAAATCTAGGCGTTCATTTTTTGCATCATTGTCGTCCGTCGCCGCCTTATTTTGCTCACCGACCTCTTCCTCCGAAACGGACTCGCCGTCCGCTCCTCCGCGTCGAAACTTCCACGCGCACCGCCTCCGGCCGACTCCCTCCGCCCCTCCCCCAGCAACGCGACCTTCGCTTGTTTCCGCCGCCGACACCTTCACTCCTCTCCGGGACTCCGTCTGGCGCCCCTCGGCGATTCGCTGCGGCTCCTCGGCCGACTGTCGCGACTGCTCCGCGTCGAATTCCACTCTCCCGCCGTCATTCGATCACGCCGCCCGCTGCTAACGCTTCGGTGTCTGCCGCGACGCCTTCGACGCGTCTTACGGCTGCTTTCGTTCGCCGCCGGCACCAGGAAGGTAGATCGCCGCGTCGGTCACTCGCCTCCGTCGGCTAAGACTCGCATTCTACAAGTCGCCGACCTTCCCACCGTCGAACCGATTCGACGACTGCGGTTGTGGGGATTCGCGGTTGGAGCTGTCTGATTCTTGCGGTGTTGAGTTTGATCTGTGCTGTTGTTTTCGGTAAGAAGAAGAGTGAGACAGAGCTCAGCCAGAAGGGGAGTACTATGCAGGCCTCCGCCGGCCTCTGCCCAGACAAAAGGTTCAATTTTTTCTACTGATCTAGAATTATGGTATTCTTTTGTTCAAATGCAAAGATCCCATCTTTTCCATTTTTTTTTTGAAATTTGCATCACATTTAGAGGGTGTTTTCTGCAAGTAATTTTATATGGAATTCTTCAAAGAACTGATCATATACTCAAATTCCCTAATTGATAACTTGGTCCAAGTCAATTTAGAATGCTTTATTGCACATTTCTTCTCATTTCTTGCCTGTCTGCAGCTAGAATCTAAATTCTCTGAATTATGTTTTCTGTAGGTGCTATTGCTTCACAAGTCATCTCGGATGCTTATTTTTAATGCACTCTTATAATTGCTCAACTAAGTCAATCCTATCAGAATTTTTTTGCCTGATTCCTTCAAATTTTACATTGGTTTGGTTGAATATGGTCTCTTGAGACGATCCTACAACCCCAGAAGTTTGCCCCATAATGATCCATTTCATTCAGAGTGTTTTCTGCAATTAATTTTATGGGATTTTTCAAAGAGCTGATTACACGCTCAAATATTATAATTGATAACTTGGTCCAAGTCAAATTGTAATGCTTTATTACACATTTCTTCTCAATCTTGCTGCTCTGCAATCAGAATGCTCTCAGAGTCTCAGTCAACTAGCTTCACAAGTCATCTTGGGTGCTTTTTTTTTATAGTAAAAAAGATTATAATAACTGCTCAAATACATAAATAAATATGATTTTGTGTATTACCCTAAAATCTCACGTTAATTTTATCAAATATTGATATTTTGCAGATGATCCTTATGGTGGGCAACCCCAAAATTGGCAACATAATGCTCCTCCACCGGCCAATCATATAGTCAAAATACCTCCTCAACCTACTCCTCCACCCCCACATGCTTCCCGTCCTCCACAGTTTCCAACTCCTCCACCACCGCCTCCGCCTATTTATAGCAGCGGTGGCGGCTCTGGCTCTAATTACTCAGGCTCTGAAATCTTACCACCACCATCTCCAGGTTTCTCTCCTGCCTTCTCGAACTCAAAGAGCACTTTCACATTTGAAGAATTGGCATTGGCAACAAATGGATTCTCTGATGCCAATCTTCTCGGCCAAGGAGGATTTGGATATGTGCACAAAGGAGTGCTCCCTAATGGTAAAGAAGTTGCAATCAAACAGTTGAAGGCAGGGAGTGGACAAGGAGAACGTGAGTTCCAAGCAGAGGTTGAGATTATCAGCCGTGTGCATCATAGGCACTTAGTTTCCTTGGTTGGGTACTGCATGTCGGGGTTCAACAGGTTGCTTGTCTATGAATATGTTCCAAATAAAACTTTGGAGTTTCATTTGCACGGTAAGCTTTAGCTATCTGGTTTAAATGTTTGTGGTGGAATTATATAGATTCACTCATTTTCATGTCAACAGCCAACATGAATGGAACTCTGTTATATATTTATTTTGTCAATTGCATAAGTGCATACAACTCTGATTATTTTTGGATTCACCCAAGCTTATTTTGAAACTAGGGAATACGATTTTGTTGATTCCCTTCTGTTCCTTTTCTTATTTGGGCCACTATTGATTTTCTGCACCAATCAGTAAATTCTCCCCTTGTATTTGTCCATTAATCTGCTGCGCTATTAGCTGCTTTAAAGTTGTGGCATAAAATTTATAAATTTAAACTTCGTCCGTCTAGAAATTTCAAGCTTGTAGTTGGTAGCTAGCTTAAGCCAAAAAAAGAAAAAAGAAAGAAAAAGAAAGAAAAAAAAGAAAGAAAAAGAAAGAAAAAAAAGAAAGAAAAAAAAGAAAGAAAAAAAAGAAAGAAAAAGCTTAACTGCTTTTTTTTGCTTTCCATAATATAGAAGTACGATAGATGACAGACATTCCTGACAGCTGAGCATTTATTGTCCTGTTCTGTATAACATGTTTTTCATGTGTGCTTGATGCTTGTACTCAACTTCATAATGCCATACACATGCAATTTATGTGTTTGCTCCTGATTTTTTGGAGTCATCATGAGATTCAAGTTTGTATTTTTTTCCTTTTGTATTTCTACTACTTTTGTTGCTTGAACCAAAGTCCTGCAATTCTTTTGCAGGAAAAGATAGGCCTACAATGGATTGGCCCACAAGGTTAAAAATTGCTCTGGGTTCTGCAAAAGGCTTGGCATATCTGCATGAGGACTGTGAGTTTTGTACCCCAAGTCCATTTCATTGTTTCCTTTTCATCAACTGAGTTTGTTTATTTACTAACCGATTGTCCTTTTTTATTTGCAGGTAACCCCAAGATTATTCATCGTGATATTAAGGCAGCAAATATTCTTCTTGATTTCAAGTTTGAGGCTAAGGTAGGCTTGACGCATCTTCAACAATAAGATCTTGTTAGTTATCTCATTCATTTTATTATTAAAAACAAACTGTTTGTGTTAATAGAGGACTTTGATGCATGCAGGTTGCAGATTTTGGGCTCGCAAAGTTTGCCTCTGATAATAATACACATGTCTCTACCCGAGTCATGGGAACTTTTGGGTAAGAACATTTTTTAAGCAATTGTTCTGGCCGATTGAGTCTGTTTTATCTCCTTTCCTGTATGTCTTGCTTTGGTATTAGATCTTTAGTTTACGGCAAAAATTGAGAAGATGACAGGTGAACAAAGAAAAGTAACAATGTAGGAAGAAGTGATGGCTGTGAAAATTTAGGAGTTACATCTGATGTATGATAGTTCTTTCAAATTTGATGGAGACATTTGAATCTGTACATAATTGAAGAAATAATTGTAAAGTAAAACAGCAAGCACAAAAATGAGTAATAAACCCCAGTATAAACTGGTACGATTTTCATTTTTCTGAAATCGGTTAAATATATTGTCACGTATGCCCTTGATCAAGCAGTGTTCTGTCAGAAATTAATGTTTTGTTATTTATGTAACATCATCAGGTTTAAAGATTTTTTAAAAATAAATTATCTAGTTTATGTGTCACGACCCCAATTTTTTTTAACCTAAAAGGAATATTGGAGCCGGGCTAAACCTGTGAAAAGTCCTCAATAAATAAACATTCATTAAAAGATCATTAAAATAATCTCTTCATTGAACTAAAACCAACAATAAATATTCTCTATAATCCCAAAAGTCAACTTTAATCCAATTAACTTGATATAAACAAATATTCCTCAACTTGAAATAAAACTCGACCTAAATCAGAGAATCTCATTAATACAAAACTCTCAATTTATCAACTAAATATCAAAGACTTTATTTAACTTCACCTAGAAGACAATAACAATTTCGAATTTTATTCATTGCTCCGTTCTAAGAATTTGAAAAATCATCAATTCCACCTAATCCCGAGTCTCTGAAAAGAAGAAAAACAACACAATGAGTTCACAACTTAATAAGTGGATAAATTCATACATTGAACAATGGTTTTACAAAAATTTAAATATTTTGACAAATGATAAGCAAAATATAAGAATGATAAAGAATCATCAATGAACTCAAGTACTTGATGCAAATATATTTAAGAAAACTTAAAAATCATGAAATGGAAATAAGCGTGTCACGTCTCAATGCGATCAACACTTTATACGCTGGTTGACTTGGTAAACTCCATAATTATTAAGTCCGTGGTTCCGGGACGGTGAGACCCAAATTTGGTCTCTTAGCGCTAAAATAAAACCTCATAGAGGCACATTGAGCCCTGTTTTAATAATTTGCTTATATTCGACATATACCGGTATATTGACCTGAGATGCATATGCTTTAAGAAAATTAAACAAAGTTCGTAAAACTAAATACGTTATACAAAAATGCCAACTGAGATGCATATGCTTTAAGAAAATTAAACAAAGTTCGTAAAACTAAATACGTTATACAAAAATGCCAAAGGCCAGCCAATAGTGAAATCAATCAACCACAAAGTTCGTAAAACTAAATACGTTATACAAAAATGCCAAAGGCCAGCCAATAGTGAAATCAATCAACCATGTATGCATCTCAACCTACTACTATATGAAAAGACATAACAATTAACAAAGAAAATAAGCATAGGCTTATACCAAATAACCATGTGCATTAATCCAATCAACAATTAGTATGCAAGCAACCATACAAAAGGGTATAATCTGTCAGAGGAAACTTACATGTAGTCAATGTAATTTTATATAAAAAAAAATACACAGTGAATAATATACAAATTCACCACTTAACTTAATTTGAAAGACAAACCAAAAATTCAACTCTCACAGTGTTTCTCAGAAGCCTGAAGGAACCCCTATAGGATAAATGCAAGCGGTCATCAGTAGAAATATCCTACTAATTAATATACCTAACTCTTAATAAGTCTAGAACTATATTATCTAATAATTTACTAACCTAGTTGCTTCTTTTCTTTTAACAGAGAAGACAAAGACCCTGCAGCTCCTAACCAAACCAAACTATATAATATCCTATTCTATTAAGCACATGAGGACAATGAGGTATATGAATTTGATATCCTATGAAATCTATAGGAGCGGAAAAATGAGTATTGCTCCATACTATGTATTAGTCATCATCTAAAAAAATAATGGGAAAGGCAAGGCAGCTTGCTTCGGGTACAGGTTATATTAGCCTTCAGATTCAAAAATAATTTCATAATCGGCATCAAGATCCAGTCTAAAGGAAGAATACAAATGGATATGCTATGGAATTTGTATTTCGTTTAATATAAGATGAACAAAATAAAATAATACCTGGGCATATAGCCATGGCTGAACCTCAAACATGGAGACCAGAGAATATTAATGTTGGTACGAATATTAATGTTGGTACAGGTACATTACTTAATATAGGATTTAAAGTATCTACCCTTCTCGATGCTTATTTTCCAAAAAAAAAAAAATCAATTGCTTCTCCCTAAGATCTTCAGTCTCTCGTTCTCTCTTGTTCTTCTTTTTTGTTTTTTTTGTGCGGTGAAACGGTGACGGGAAAAAGAAAGAAACAGGCTGCCTGGGATAGGGTTTTGGGTATTCAAGGTGTAATTTACTAATAAGAACCCTCTTAACATTTTATGCATAAAAGTCCTTTTACTTTTCTTTATATATATATAGCCAATAAAACTTAGAATTATTACATTCTGTTTACAGGTATTTGGCACCAGAATATGCGGCATCTGGTAAACTCACAGACAGATCTGATGTCTTCTCTTTTGGAGTCATGCTTCTGGAGCTAATTACTGGAAAGCGACCTGTTGATTCAACCCATACTTTCGTGGAAGATAGCTTGGTTGACTGGGTTAGGGCAATCTTTTATTTTCTTTACTTTCTTTTATTTAACAAACGCTATATCCTGCCCTTGTTTGTAACTTTTGACCTTTTACTATCCAGTTCATCCACTTCACTATCTTGATGGTTTTTTTTGTTGCAATTTCATCTGCATGTCTAACTAATTTGTGTTATGTACTTCAATCCTGCAAAGTTTATTTGCTAAACACTCCATCCTACGCTTTCTGAACTTCATGAATTATAATATTTCTTTAACGAAGTTTCGAATTATGTTTTACTTTTACAATCAACTGCTTAATTTACCTCATTTTTTTGCTTTACTGAAGTCCAATTATTTTCTTTTTTCCGAAAGCTTTGGCTGGATATTTCCCCATATTGCTAAGTCCTCTATTCTTATCCTGAATTGCTTTTTTGTGCATAATGCTATTTCTTTGTAAACGTTGCAGAACCAATTTAACCTTTTTGCTTGGCAATTTTATTAAACCTATCTTGTCTATTTTTTCTACTATTCCTTTTGTTTCCTACTGTAAACAATGTGTTAGCCAGGCATCACTTTGATATTTTCTGATATAAGAGTTTTTAAACTTATCACAGTCAATTTGTTGAACGATATTATTTGTGAATTGCAGGCAAGGCCCTTGCTTACACGAGCAATGGAGGATGGTAACTATGATGCTCTCATTGATCCACAGCTAGGGAGGAACTACAATCCTAATGAGATGGAAAGGATGGTTGCATGTGCTGCATCTTGTATACGCCACTCTGCACGGCATAGGCCAAGGATGAGCCAGGTACTTATTTTTATTTATTTTTATTGTTGTGAAACTTATATCTATGATTTATTTCTTTGTTAAATAGCATAACAAATTTCCCTTGATATAGCAAACTCGGTTCCTTTTAGTGATGGTCATGGTGTTGTGGTTTATTCTCTTTAATAATAACAACATCTAGTTTTCTCCACCACCACCGTTGCAAGACCAACTACTCAAATTAGTGTTAAATCATACGTAGACCCCCTGTATTATCATTGCTTTGGACTTGCCATCCCTGTAGGTTCATTGTTCCAGATGGACACCCCTGGGTTAACTTTTTTGACACTTTCACCCTCAAATAGACTCTCTATGTCATCCATGGGCAACATCTGTCAAATTTCACTCAAGGAAAAAGTGAGGGGAAAAACCTGAAATGCAATTATCTGTAAAAGAAAATTAGAAAAGAAAGGAGGGCAAGTGGTAGACTTAAAAGAACTTGCTTGGAAGCACTAGGATATGATTAATGACTAATCTAGTGGAGGATATATCCCGCAATAAAATGGAATGGAAGAATAGGGTTCATATACCCTACTCCAAAAATTTGGGATATAGGCTAACCTTGTTGGTTTACATTTATACTTATTTTTAACCGAACAATTTTTCAAAACAGCCCATTTAATTTTTTTATTTATAAAATCGACCCTTTTTTTATTTATTTACCAAAACTGACCAGTTTTTTGATTAGCAGCCTAATCACCCTCCTAAACAGTCGGGGTTGCCAACCCCGACTATTTAGGAGGGTGTTAAACCCCAATTAGAAGCTTTAAACCCTAAAAATTATGTTCTAAATAGTCAGGGTTGGCAACCCCGACTGTTTAGGAAGGTGATTAGGCTGCTAATCAAAAAACGGGTCGGTTTTGGTAAATAAAAAAAATTGGGTCGATTTAAAAAAAAATGGGGCTTTTTTGAAAAATTGTTCATTTTTAACCCTATATTAAACCCTATCAGGTTCCCTCTTCTCTTCTTTGGAACTTCCCCATTCTCGGGATAACGGGGGGCAGGAGGTAGACTTAAAAGAACTTGCTTGTAGCACTCGATATGATTAATGACTAATCTTGTGGAGGATATATCCCACAATAAAAATGAACGGAAGAATTGGGTTCACATGTACCCTACTCCAAAAATTTGGTATATGGTTGTTGGCTGACATTTATACTTACTTTTAACCCTATATAACCCTATTAGGTTCCCTCTTCTTTGGAATTTCCCCATTCTTGGGAGGATGGGGGTTACAATTGCTTTGATTAGATGAGTAATAAGAAATTGCGATATTTACTCTTTCTTCTGTAATTTTTCTCTCTGCCAACTCACTTATTTAATTATCTAAACCGAGCAGATTGTCCGAGCATTAGAAGGAGATGTTTCTATGGAGGATCTTAACGAAGGCATTAGACCAGGCCACAGCAGACCTTATGGTGCTTCATATGGGAGCTCTGATTACGACTCTAACCAATACAACGAGGACATGAAAAAGTTCAGAAAGATGGCATTAGCGAGCCGAGATTATGCCAGCAGTGAATACAGTGCACCAACCAGTGAGTACGGTCAGATCCCTTCAGCTTCAAGCAGTGAAGGTCAGCAGACGAGAGAAATGGAGATGGGCAAGATGAAGAAAGATAGCCAAGGTTTCAGCAGTGGCGGCAAATGACAAAGCTTATGCTGAGGAGTTTCAATTCAATTTAACTTGGGAGTGATTTATATACATATTTTTTGTTTCATTTTTATGAGAAATAATTAAGAGCTAACAGATTATTGGTTTATGTATAGCGATTTTTTTTTCTCTGGCATTGGAAAAGCGGGTGAAATGAATTCAGAAATTTGAATCTTGATGCTGGCTAGATGCTCACATGTATCTGGTACTTCATCTGATGAATGCAAATGTAGAGGAATGGGCTCAAATTGTTTAGTTTGTTCACTTCTTTGTTTATGTGAACACATTTGGAATTGGTGAAGTTTTTCTAACGTAAACAAGGGAGTTGTCACCGATTCAAATGTTGGAAGGGGGGAAAAAAGGATCAGTTGGCATGTCATCATTTTTATCATATTTTTAAGATTAATTGGCTCTATTCACCTGAAGGCAGCAACATTGCCATTAACCAGTGACAGGACATAATGTATACCTCTAGAGTTGCAAGTGCACAACCAATTAAGTTATCGATCCCACGAGAAAGGTATTTATAGGAGAAAATCAAAATCGGTTCTTATGTTCTTATGTTGTGTGTGACAATTAGAAATGATGAATGTGATTGTGGAGAGATGAGAGTGAGAGTGATTATATGTAAATAATAACAAAACGAGATTGAGAGCGGAGAGATAAGGACTGGATGTGATAAAGTGTAAATGTAAACAAAACTAACAAAATGGAAGAAAGAAAGATGAAGGAAATAAATCTACACTACTTATAAAAGAGAGAATGTGTGTCAAAACTTTTGAATGCCTATTTTGCCCTTTATAATGTTTATAATTCCCATCAAACCCAATCCAATCCAATTTTGATTTAAATTAAATTTAATTTAGTTAATTAATATATATTAAATGAAATAGGATCAATTAAAACCATTGTTCCTCGTCCCTTTGTCTGCAAAACTACCCCCTCTGAAGATGTTAGCGACCCTCTATCTCTTGACCTGTGATGATTCATGCAATTCTCAATAAATATCTGATTTTCTCCCTCTCCTCACATTCATCGATCTCCTTTCAGCAACATCTCTCTCAGATCAAATAACTACTACCATGATTGCCACTAATTTTAATGGTCGCATAACTCCCTGTCTCTTTCAATTTGCAATAAATGGAAATATAAAGTTTACAACTACTTATTTGTTGTATAAAGGCCGCTTTTGGTTGGATTTTTATGCAGAAAGGTGATTTTTTTTTTCTTGAGCGTAAGTATCAATCCTTTATTTTCTTTTATATCTTTCTCAATTATTGCCCCTCACAATTTGTTTTGATTGAAAGTAATAATTTTAAAATTATTCTTTTCTAATTTATGCAGTTCATGCAGCTTTCCAGATTTGAGTTGATGGGAGAACACATATAGCAAGGTATTTTACTTAATTTCCTTTTCCCTTTTGTTATTTTGCTAAAGGAAATTTGATCTTTATCTTTAGGTTTATTTTGCGAACTGGTCTGTTGGTATTTGTCAACCATTTTTTTTAATATTTTTTTAACTAATCGGGCCTTTGGCTCACCATTTTTTTTTATGTTGGGAACTAATTTATTGTTTAGTGCAATTAAGTGTGCGAGACAATAAGTAGAGAAATAATTTATTCTCCTCATGTTATTATTTTTCATATAATTCACAAACTATTTTATAGATGAATCATATATAATTTATTCTTGTTCAGTTCATTCATTTCTCAGGTAAGTTTACATGATATCAGATTGTATACTTAGATATGATTGTTATTTCTTTTGTTTACGATTTTTTTTGGGACTTGATTAATCTTGTTGCATAGATTTATGTATATGAAAAAGAAGGTGAATCTTTTAGGTTGGATGATAGTTTAGCCTTCATTAGACTTGGTACGATGCTTGAATTGGAAGATGTACATAGATAAAGATCTTTGTAAATGTACGTATAAATTGCTCTTTACTATATACACGTATATTAATGATAATAGGATTAGTCGCTGAAATTGTGAAGAAGCTTTACTAAGTAATAATTATGATATATTGAGAGAGTACATTTCAAAATCTCGAAGAGGTCCATGTTTATTTGAACTCTTATTAAACACATAGTTATTTACTTAAGAAGAATTGAATTATTAGGTTAGATCAGGCATAAATATTGGATAACAAGCAAAGTATCATACCTGTACCCAATGTATGCTCAGGAAATCATGTATGCTCTTATTTTGGAGCCTTACTCGCTCTATCCATCATATTTTTGTCTTAACACCTTTCTCTTAATTAATGTCAAACAAGTATAGACTTACGCCTAGAGTAATACTTGACTTTCAGTAATCCAAAGCTTAGGCTCTGATATCTACAACAGAAGGCTAGACATACACGCCAAAGCAAGCACATAAGTGGATATGTACTCAACACATTTAGATTGTTCTCCTCCCTCTTACATGGTAGTGGAGTTTAAGATATAAATAGTTGTATGGTAAGATAATAAATCTGGTTATTCATAGGATAGTTTTTTTCTTAGTTAATATTTCTACTTTTCTATCACCTCAAATTTTCTTTTATAAATATTTCTACTGGTCTTGTAACAAATTTATATTCTACTGGATAATAGATATAGATAGGAGTATAAATATGCTTTGTCCTTTAATCATCCAGTTCAAATGACGGAACTTTAAACGGAATTATATTTGGATATTTCAGCAAGTAGGTTTTTAAACAGAATTGTATTAGATTTTCAGCAAGTAGGTTTTTAAACAGGATATTTGAATCTTGTAGTGTAAAATAGTTGTCCTCTGACCAGTACAATTATGTTGCATGGCCACTTTAGGAAATTCTTTTTATTTGAAACTTATTTCAGATTAATATAGAGGTTCATCAATTGGTAGTTCCATGAGGTTAAAAGGGTGGAGTTAAATTCACCAGTTTATGAGCTAGAAGCTCATGTGAGTTTATATGATGTCCTTTGTCTTGTTTCTAATCTGTTAATCTGGTGATAGTTTGAACCTTGTGTTGTTAAAGTGATCTGAAACAAGATTGTTAAGTTTAGGGATTAAAACACTTATAAAAAGCTGACATAATTGCTTAACTTTGTTTCTTTTGAACTCAAATTATGAAATTGATGGATTTTGTAAATTTTTCATTATGAAATCAATGTATTGGATCAATCAAACACTTTAAACCTCTATTTCTTTTGAACCTATCAATTTGGTTATGTTCTAAAGCTATATATAAAGGTTCCTACTATATTTTGTTAAAATTTCTATATTGGTTACAGACTTAGAGAAACCACCATAAGCAAAGTACTTCCCCATTTTAAACCCAATGAATGATTTTAAGTTCATTTGCTGTAGTAGCTTATAAAAGAGGATAATAGTTTGTTTCTTGTTCCAATTTACATAATCTTAATTTGTTTGGGTAATTAAATCCTTATTGACTTAGTTAAAGTTTCATGTCTTTGCCTTTTTAACTATTTTTTAATTTTTTCAAAGATAATCAACCTCCTATATAACATTGTTTTAAATATCTCTGACATGTCCCGATATGTCATCCGATATATCCTGTATGACATTCTTCAACATTGTTTTATAAATTGTAAGTCTTAATCTCAAATGTTTGGGGTCGATTATATGAATTTTATTCTTCCATTCCATTCTATCATGAGTCATCTCCTCCATTTGTTGGTGTTGTAATCGTCCTATAGAATTTTTTTCTTTTGTTTCATTAGTAACTTACAATCACACAAGACTCCTGAAGCACTCTTTTTTGTAAATTATTTATATTTTTCTTCGTTTTATAAATATATGTGCAGTATATTTGCAAAGTGAATATGTCAATTTCATATAAGAATGACAAATGAGATGAGGAGTAGAGTGCACAATCTCTTGTTACTTTGTGAATTGTTTAATCACATTGAAGCTTGGATGAGTAATGAACAATTTTGTATCTGGAAAATTGTTTTGTTAGCTTAATTATTTAGCATACTACAATTATTTTTCATGACTGTTGCTGAATTTATTTGAGAATGTATTTAACTATTTCTCAGATGTAAAATGATCACTTCTGTGAGTCATTATCTGATTTGTTTCTACCTTCTTCATAAAGTGTATTGTTTCTTATCCATTGTTGATTATTTTGATACTCTCCTAAACGATTTAGCTTTCACCACATTAAGAAGCTGGTTAATTATCACTTATGATTTGATGATGTTATACTAGTCTCAATATTTTTGTTAAATTGATGGTGTAAGCTCTTGTAGGTGGAGAAAATATGCATATTTCGTTTTAGGCTTTACACACTAATACTAGAGAAGGGTTTAATGAAGGAATTTCAGCATCAGCAGCAGAATCAGGAAAAACAGGCGGCGGTCGACCGGTCCGGTCGACCGCATTCGTGCACAAGGGTTCCTGTGCGTCTGGAAGGAGGTCGGTCGACCGGCCCAGTCGACCGCAGATGTTTCGGTCGACCGGTGCGGACGACCGACGGCTCTCTGGATTTTTGGGGCTTCTGCTGGATGGTGATCGGTCGACCGGGCCGGTCGACCGGAATTGATCGCGGTCGACCGGGCCGGTCGACCGACGAAGCGGATATCAGTTTTTCAGGTTTTCGACCCGGTTCGTTTTGTAAGTTCTATATATACCTAAACCTGTTTGTTTAGGATATAGGTTGGACGAATTTGAGCAGCCAAAGAGAGAGAATCATTGCATCCAATTGTGAGAGAGCTTTGAGAGATCTAGAGCTTTGTTTTAGGGTTTGGTCTGAGAGATTTGTAACCCTATTTGTATTCTCTTGATTTCTAGTAGAAAGAACTCCCCCCTCCTTGCCCCGTGGACGTAGGCAACTTGCCGAACCACGTAAATTGTGTGTTCTTGCTGTGATTGTGGTTTGCATATTGTTTGTGGTTTTAGTTCGAGTTATTGTTCGTGTTGTCCTAGAAAGCTTCCGCCACGCACAACAATTGGTATCAGAGCTAGATCGACAACATGGGAGATGCAAGCACGTCAGGTTCGTCTCTAACAAAGGCGATACAGAGTCTGAGCATCAATAACACGAAGATTGATGTTCCGAAGTTCGATGGCAAGATCAATTTTGGATTGTGGAGGTGTCAGGTGATGGATGCTTTGGATGCACAGAATTTGGAGGAGACTCTTGAGTTAAAAGAGAAACCCGCTGAGTTGGAGGATAAGGTTTGGAGAAAGATGAACAGTAGAGCTTGTGGTGTTATTAGGTCATGCTTGACGCCGGATCTTATTTATGATGTTATGAACGAGACGTCGGCGAAGAAGATGTGGGAAACACTCAATGAGAAATATCTTACGAAGAGCATTGAGAATCGGCTTCACTTGAAGAAGAGATTTTACCAGTTCAAGATGAAGAGAGGGGTTTCCATCAGGGAGCATGTCAACAATTTCACTAAGCTACTTTCAGATATGGCCAATGTTGATATTATAGTTGAGGATGAAGACAAGGCGATGCTACTTCTGTGTTCGTTGCCCGAAGATGATTATGGTACGTTCGTTCTCACTATGATCAATGGAAGAACTACAGTTAGCTACAAGGAGGTGACCTCAGCTTTGGTGAACTATGAGTTGAGGAAGAGTGATGGTGAACCCTCCGAGAAGGCATCGGGAGATGCGTTAGCAGTTCGAGGCCGAGATCCAAACCGTCGTCAGTTCAACCGCTCAAAGTCAAAGAATAGGAGTGCCTATAAGAGTGTTGGTAGAAATCAATGTCGGTATTGTAAAGAAGAAGGACATTGGAAGATTGACTGCCCAAAGTGGAAAGAAAAAGCCGGAAAGAATAAGGGGAAAGCTGCACAAGCTTCAGAAGTGAATGTTGCAAAAGCTATTGGTGAGCATTCAGATTCAGATTCTTCAGGCTATTCATGCCCTGCTTTACCGTCGGTTTGCTATGCGGATTCCACGGAGTGGATGATGGATTCGGGAGCTACATATCACATCTGCCCTAAGAGGGAGTGGTTTTCTAGCTTTGAGGAGCTGGAAAGAGGGGATGTCGTGCTTATGGGTAATGATCACGTATGCCCTATTGGTGGTATTGGTTCAGTCCGGATCAGGATGCATGATGGTGTAGTGAGGGAATTGAAGGAAGTGAGGTTCGTGCCGCAGTTGACGAAGAACATCATTTCTCTTGGGACTTTGGAGGCAGCAGGATATCGAGTGATCTTAGAGGATGCTACAGTGAAGGTCACGAAGGGTTCTATGGTGGTGATGCGAGGTGTCAGGGAAAACTACCTATACTACTTGAAGGGCAAGACAGTTACAGGGGGTCTGGCAGCTTCTATCACTACAGAGGAGGACACTACCACCTTATGGCACATGAGACTTGGACACACAGGAGATAAGTCCCTACAGTCATTGGCTAAACAGGGGCTATTGAAAGGTGCTAAGACCTGCAAGATGGAATTGTGTGAGCATTGTGTACTTGGGAAGAAGACTAGAGTGAAGTTCGGCACCGCTGTTCATAACACCCAAGGTACATTGGATTATATTCACACGGACGTTTGGGGTCCTTCCAAGAACACATCTCTTGGTGGGGCCAACTATTTTGTCACTTTCATTGATGATTATTCCAGGAGGAATTGGGTATACCCGATGAAGCATAAACATCAGGTCCTGGATATTTTTGTGGAGTGGAAAAAGAAAGTGGAGCTGCAGACAGGTAGAAAGGTGAAGACTCTACGTTCAGATAACGGTGGAGAGTACAAGAGTGATCCGTTTCTGCAGTTTTGCCGGGATCACGGCATTAGAAGACACTTCACAGTTCGAGAGACACCGCAACAGAACGGGGTGGCTGAGAGATTGAACCGTACCTTGCTGGAGAAGGTGCGGTGTATGATGACGCAGAGTGGATTGCCTAGATCTTTTTGGGCCGAGGCGTTGGTTTATGCGAGCCATCTTGTGAACAGGTTGCCGTGCACTGCGATAGACGGGAAGACTCCTTTGGAGCGTTGGTTTGGTTCGGAGGCTAGTGACTATGAGTCGCTTCGGATATTCGGGTGTCCAGCTTATTATCATGTCAGTGATGGTAAATTAAATCCGAGAGCGAGGAAAGCAGTCTTTGTGGGATTTAGAGATGGAGTCAAAGGCTTCAAGTTATGGGATCCACAGGACAAGAAGATAGTTATTAGCAGAGATGTCACATTTGACGAGGCGTACATGATGAGGCCTCGAACCCCTCAGCAGGTGGAGGGAGACCAGACAGGAGAGATATCGCAGCAGGTGGAGGATGATGTGACTCCACCCACTCCAGAGAACACTGTATCCATTGAGGCTCCTACAGAGGTGACACTGGGAGGAGATGAGATGACAGATGGGCAGATACAGGATACAGTAGATCATGGGACTCAGGAACAGGGTCATGTTCAGAGGACCATTGCAGCAGATAGACCGAGGAGAGAGATTCGTCGGCCAGCTAGGTATAATGATGTCATGGTCGCATATGCATTATCAGTGGAGGTCGTTGATGATATGGTTCCAGCCACATTCAGGGAGGCAGAGTCTAGCCCCGATTCGATCAGGTGGAGGGAAGCTATGGAGGAGGAGATGCGGTCTCTTCAGAAGAACGACACTTGGACACTTGCACATCTACCTAAGGGTAAGAAAGCTATTGGTTGCAAGTGGGTATATGCGAAGAAGGAGGGATCTTCTATTGGGGACATTCGGTTCAAAGCCAGATTAGTTGCCAAGGGATATGCACAGCTTGAGGGCATTGATTACAACGAGGTATTTTCACCCGTTGTGAAGCATTCGTCGATTCGGATTTTATTGGCGTTGGTGGCACAGTTGGATTTGGATTTGGTCCAGATGGATGTGAAGACAGCCTTTCTACACGGTGATTTAGATGAGGAGATCTACATGACACAACCACAGGGTTTCAAAGCTGCAGGAAAGGAAAATTTGGTTTGTAAGCTGAAGAAGTCTCTTTATGGTTTGAAGCAGTCACCAAGACAGTGGTATAAGAGATTCGACGGCTTTATGATTGGCCGAGGGTACACAAGGAGCCCATATGACCCATGTGTTTATATGCACAAGCTACAGGATGGTGAGCTCATATATTTGCTTTTATATGTTGATGATATGCTTATTGCTTCCAGGAATTCTTCGGCTATTCGAAAGCTGAAAGAGGAGTTATCATCCGAGTTTGAGATGAAGGATCTTGGAGAGGCAAAGAAGATATTGGGTATGGAGATCGAGCGAGACAGGGTGAAGGGGAAATTGAAGCTTACACAGAAGAGCTACTTGCAGAAGATGTTGAAGAAATTCAGCTTTGATGGCAATGCAAAAGCAGTTAGCACACCATTGGCTCCCCACTTCAAGCTTTCAGCGTTGATGTCACCTGTTTCAGTTGAGGACAGAGATTATATGTCGAAGGTCCCATATGCTAGTGCAGTAGGTAGCTTGATGTATGCGATGGTGTGTACGAGGCCAGATTTGTCACAGGCCGTGAGCATGGTATCGAGATACATGCATGACCCCGGGAAGGGTCACTGGGAGGCCGTGAAGTGGATTCTACGGTATGTTCGAGGCACCGTGGATGTTGGTTTAGTGTTTCAGAAGGATGAGAAGGACGGGCAGGCTTGTATTGGTTATGTGGATTCAGATTATGCTGGAGATCTTGACAAACGCCGGTCTACGTCAGGTTATGCTTTTACATTGGCAGGTGCACCTGTATGTTGGCGTTGCACGCTTCAGTCCACAGTGGCTCTCTCTACTACAGAGGCAGAGTATATGGCAGTTACTGAAGCTATTAAGGAGGCTTTATGGTTGCGTGGATTATTGGAGGACTTGGGGATTGCACAGGAGACTATTCGGATATATTGTGATAGTATGTCGGCTATCTATTTGGCGAAGAACCAGGTTTATCATGCGCGCACGAAGCACATCGACGTCAGATTCCACTTTGTACGGGACGTCTTGGATGATGGAGATGTCATATTGGAGAAGGTCCACACAAATGACAACCCTGCAGATATGTTGACCAAAGTTGTTTCAGGAGTGAAATTTGGTCATTGTTTGAAGCTTTTGAACATCCTTCAGTGCTGAGGCCTTTGGAGGCCATTAATATGAACTACGTTCGGCTTGATTCCTTGGGCAAGAGGATACGTAGGCAGTCTTTAGATGCAGCCGGTTTGATCAGTTGATCAAGATGGGGGGAGATCGTGTTTCAGCTCGAGTATTGTTCCTGGACCTGTTGAGGAACTATTGGATGGTTTGGTGTCGGCTCAGTTTTGGTGGAAACATTCGCCGAGGTGGAGAATTGAAGGAATTTCAGCATCAGCAGCAGAATCAGGAAAAACAGGCGGCGGTCGACCGGTCCGGTCGACCGCATTCGTGCACAAGGCTTCCTGTGCGTCTGGAAGGAGATCGGTCGACCGGTGCGGTCGACCGACGGTTCTCTGGAGTTTGGGTTTTCTACTGAGAGCTGGTCGGTCGACCGGGCCGGTCGACCGGAATTGATCGCGGTCGACCGGGCCGGTCGACCGACGAAGCGGATATCAGTTTTTCAGGTTTTCGACCCGGTTCGTTTTGTAAGTTCTATATATACCTAAACCTGTTTGTTTAGGGAAGAGGTTGGACGAATTTGAGCAGCCAAAGAGAGAGAATCATTGCATCCAATTGGGAGAGAGCTTTGAGAGATCTAGAGTTTTGTTTTAGGGTTTGGTCTGAGAGATTTGTAACCCTATTTGTATTCCCTTGATTTCTAGTAGTAAAATCTCCCCCCTCCTTGCCCCGTGGACGTAGGCAACTTGCCGAACCACGTAAATTGTGTGTTCTTGCTGTGATTGTGGTTTGCATATTGTTTGTGGTTTAGTTCTAGTTATTGTTCGTGTTGCCCTAGAAAGCTTCCGCCGCGCACAACATTTAAACAATATACATTTTTAAGATTTCTCTCTCTGAATCATAGTATAAATTTCTCTTCCTTTTTTCCCTTGAAATGCAGTACGTGCAACACTATATTTCATATTCCGAGAAAAAAACTATCTTTTGAGGTCAGCATGTTGTAGCTTGAGTCTTGAAAATTTTACTACAAAAAATACGAAAAATATAAAAAATACATGTCCTATTTAACAAAAAATATATGTCGTACTTAACCATTTTTTGAATGATTTAGCTTGCTCAACTTTATTTCTTTGAATGCTTGATGTTCGTTATATTGTTAGCGCACAATGGTTCCTTTACTACCCCAAGTTTATTATTTTTTCTTTAAATTTTTTACAGGCCATTGTTTTCAAAGAAACGTCCATGACAATGCCTGTAATTCCAGGAATCGTGCAACATAAAATCTTAAACAATAGAAGACAGGTCTTGACTAAGGTGATATGATGCCTAATTTTTGTGTAAATAGAAGTAATACTACTATTTTTTCGTGTTCTCGCAATTATAAACATATTCTTTGGTGGATGTATGTTTCCATAACAAAAGGTCATTACATGTACAAGATGCAGCAGGTTCTGTTAAACTGTGGGATATTACCAAGGGAATTGTAATTCAAATATAGGAATATGGTCTTCGATGGGTAGAGAGATTGTAAAAAAGAAAATACAGTTTTAATTTTCACATGACAACATTATTAGCTTTAAATTTTGGCTTAGGTATAGATCTCCCTTGCACTTAGCAAATATAAAACAAAAAGTTTCACTATGTTGCCATTGTTCTAGAAGAAAATTTCGTGTAACTATATGTGACTGACTGATTGTTTTTTGTAGGTTGAAGTGAATGGAAAGGAGGCTACTACTCTTTATAAGTTCTTGAAATAAAAAAAGGAGGTTTTTTTGGGCGATGTCATCAAGTGGAATTTCACTATGTTCCTTGTGGACAAAGAAGGAAAAGTCGTGGAAAGATATGCACCAACCACCTCACCTTTGAAAATAGAGGTACTATTTTGACAATGTATTGTATAATTTTGCTTTACTTTTATTTGTACTTATTATTGCCACTATACTTTATCTTCCGGAAATCAATACAGAGCCTTTTGGAGTTTGCATGAATTTAAGTGCCTTCTTTGAGGAACTATATTATCGGTAATGCGGGTATGTGATCTTATGTATGAATAAAGGATGCTACTTCCAAAAAACTTGTATATTGCTAGAAATTCATTAACTTCTTATTGTATGTAAGAAATATTATTTATTTTTAATTTTTAATTATTGGCTTTCAACAATAAAACTATGTTTGCAAGCTATCTTGTTGACTATGTTTTACTCTCATTGTATGTATATCGCCATGCCAATTGAATACTTTCCTAGTTTGTAATATGATGTTGAATATTAGTTATTTGCAGTTAAGATCAACTAATATTTTCTTGATTGTGCGGTCACTTTTATCATGCACACCATATATATAGTTAATTTCATTCCTTCTCTACAGACAATATCCTAAGTCCTGTGAGATAATATTTAATTGGCGTGCATCTTGTGTATTGTGTATAAGTTCAATAGATAATTATGGAAACATTATGACTGTTGACTCTTGTAGTTTCCTAATATGCATCACGTGTAACGCACATATAGCATACTAGTGAGAGAAAAATCAAGAATAAAGAGGAAAATAAAGAAAGTAAAAAATAGAGATTCAATTAGACATATATGATGAATCTAGAATTGAATCCACTAGCTAGTTTCATGCAATTTCTAGAATTCCCACAAGTATTAGTTCCACATCTTTAAAAAGGGCAATCCCTTAGAGGGTTCTAGCCTCAAGGCGAATCAAAGAAAAGAAAAATAAACAAAAATAAAAACTAATCCTAAGAGGGTTCTAGCCTCAAGACGAATAGTGTAAGAAAATAAAATCTAAACTATAAAATAAATTACAAGAAATAAATGCGAGAATTTAAAACAAGAAAGTAAATGCATGAAAGTAAATCTACACTATTACGCATAAAAATAAAGCTAAGGCAAGAGGGTTTTAGCCTCTTGGCTATTTAAATAAGAAAAGAAAGCAAAAAATAAATTTGTTAACAAAGAGAAAATTTACATCCCAAGAGGATTCTAGCCTCAAGGTGATAGAAAACCTTCATCTTGATCTTCATCTTCATAATCAAACAAAGACAAGAAAAGAAAAATATGAAGAGGTAAAAATATTTTTTTATTAATTGTAAAAAAAAGTTACAATTTGAAAGATCAGAGTAATCCTCCTCTCCAAAAGGAGTTTTTACAAAATATTTCACACCCTAACCCCTCACTCTCTACCCCTATTTATAGCCTCCGGCAATGAATGATAACCATTGAATTAAACTTGCTTCCCAAGTTAATCAATTTCAGCCTTTAAATCGTAAATACACATTTGGTATCGATACTGGTATTAATATCCCTATCGATGCAGGTATCGATACCGATATAGATATCAGTATCGATACTAGTATTGATACTTGTATCAAAAATCTGGCTTGATAGGTGGCTTCATCTCGTCAAGATATATGATTTTCATATATTATATGTTAAATTCTGCCTTCCGGATTGGGAGACATCGTTGTTTCTTTACGGCCAACCATCTTGAATATGATTTCTTTTCATATTGGATTTTTATTTTCTCCGAGTTCTATAGGCTTATTGGTTTGACCCTGAGCTTCTATAAAAGGTTACAAAATGAGGAAGTTAAAGTCTTTTGGGCTTTTATTCATTATTTCTTCATTAACCTGCAAATTACGATAAAAACAATTATTAATAGTATATTTATTCATGTAAAATAGATAATGAGGGTATAAAATTATAATAAAAATACGATTATCAACCAGTCCTAGATCCCATCTCCTTCTCCTTTTCATTTTCCTTAAATTTTGTAATATATTAGGAAGATAATTGATTTTTGCATCTTTTTTATGTTAGTTTAGTTTTTTGTTTTTGCTTTTTACTAATCACGATTTTTTAAATAAGAGTAATTAATAGGAAGAAATAAATTACTTGAAACATGCACTCCACCTTTTGATAATTAAAATGATACTAATAGATACTTAAGGAAATTTATTTTTTAGGGATTGCTTTACCCTCCTTGAGATTGATGATACGTCAAGAAGAGATTAGCCTATTTTATTACAATTTTCTCCTACGATGGATGCTAGCACAACTTTTTGGCATTTCTTAAAAATAAAAGGGCGCGTGCCGGGCTGGGCTGCGTGTTGTCTTTTAGCCGCCCCAAAAATTTATCCTATTTTATCTTTAAACCCAACTAATTTATTTTGTATCGTTGAACGGTTGAACCTAGTTATCTTTATGAATTTGCCTCTAGACCTAACTTCCAAAATACCATACATACATATGTGAGCCCCCTTAAATTTAAAAACAAAACCCAATAATACCCTTCCCCAACCCCTTTCCTTTGTTCCTGCATTCTTTTATATGTGGGCGCCATTTAAAATTTTTAAAAATCTAATTATACCCTTCCCCAACCCCCCCCCCCCCCCCCCCC
>NC_033794.1:12028611-12083279 GCF_001876935.1 Asparagus officinalis | reverse complement strand
TCCCCCCCTCTATCTCTCTCTATTTCTCTATTAATTCTCATCCCTCTTCTATTATTCTCTTTTTTTATTCTTCCCCTCTTACTTTTTTTATTCTTCCACTCTTATGAACCTATCAATTAATTCTCAACCATTTTTATGAATCCGTCAATTAATTCTCAACTTTATTAATGCGTAGGGTGTGGTTGCTTGATTTTGGTGGAGATTCATCACTTTCTTAGTAATTTAAGGTATACTTTTGCAATATATCTACTACCTAATTTTTAACATTAATTTCTTATTTTATTTATGAAAAATACTGCACATTATTATTCATGAATTCATGAAAATTATTTCACATTTTATAGTTAGTTAAAATTGATTTTAGTTAACTATCTTTGATAAAAATTTACATAAATTTGTTTATTTTTGTGACAATCAAAGGTGGATGAAGAATTGTATTGTGTATTGATGGAAATTAGAGGAAACAATCACTTTTTAAGATTGAATGTTAATGGGAAATAATCATTTCTTATATACCCAATTCCTAATGATAACAAGCCATACGTAGATGATGAAAATATGGTGATTTAGCCACCAACAACAATAATTCTACGTGTGTGACGCCCCTGCTTTCACACAATGCTGCAGTCCAAGGTAAACCCAAAGATGACAAACATGCCATGTACCCAACATTATGCATAAACATGTTTCACTATCACAATTACTATCACTCTAACAGATGTCAAAAAAAAGGGTATAAGCAGATATATCAAAGGTGACGATACAAGGAACACAATATAAAGAAGAGATATCCAATAATAGCGATAATTATGTTCCAACAAAAGAAAAGAAAATACATCTGATAAACTAGAATGAGAACATCGATTCTATAATACATAAGAGTCAACTGAAAAGTACAATGTCACTCAGCCTCCAAAATGAAATGCATCTCTAAAAGAAAACTAAAACCATAAATGTTCCACAGTGGAGTACCAACTAGCTATCAATAAATAACAGGGATTATGCTAAATCCCCATCAACCTACGACTCTCCGAAACTCTGACCCGTTACCTAAAAATTGGTAAAAACAACAATGTCAGAGCGCTAGCAAGAACATCTCCGCCTGCCCTCAGGAGAAGGGCTACGCATATAATGGAGGCTCTACCTATAATATACATCATCTACCTATATCATTTACCATGTACTAAGAGGAGTTAAAATTTAGAAACTCACAACACGAGATGAGTACATCGAGGGAATAATCCAAACAAGGAAACCCTCATATATATACCATGTATCTTAAATTATAGATCGCCAAATAACAACTCCAGAACCTATAAATAAATAACCAACAAAAGAAAAATACATCACCAACACCTCATCCAAAATACTTAGCATATGTCGTATTATAACATTTCACACTACCCTTGGGTAGGTGGCACGTAAATGATAAATACAAGCCTGTGACAAACCTTGTCAAGGACACTTCGTGCATGTCTAAACACAATATTACACACTGCTCTCAGGGTAGATGACACAGGAGCAAATACACAATCCTGTGTAATTCTCTTCAACGAAAATGGTGTGGAGTATAAGTGCTCACAATATCCCATGGCTCATCACAATATCATGCAGCTCACTACCTAACTCGGACACCTAATGGAGTATAGGCATATCAGCCTAATCCGGAACATAATGCAAACAAAAGGAATGTGAAGTCTCGGTACTCACAACATCCTGTGGTGCATCACAATCCCATGCGGCTCATAACCGAACTCGGACATCTATGAATAGCTATGATGCAGATCATAGGTACTCACAGTATCCCGTGGTTCATCGCAACATTGTGCAGCTCACAACATATCTCGGCTATCAATGCAGGTGTTTGAGAGAAAATTGAAGAAGAAATGAGAATAAAATTCGTATTAATCTCCCTAACTGACTTAGGAAAAGAATAAATACAATCTCTCACTGTAATCTCTCTTTAACTGACTTAGAAGAAGAAATTACAATTTCTTTTATCGGTTTCCCGATTTACAAAAGAGAGAAAGATCGACGAAGACCTTTCCCTTTGTTTAAAACTGGATTCTTCTTGGTGTTGATGAGAGCTTGATTCTTATATCCTATTGACGATCCGAACGCTTCGCCTCGTGGAACTTGGTTGATTCCTATTGAATTGACGTTGAGGAGAACTTGCGTGGCAAGTCTAAAATTCTTATGAGTTTAAGAACTCTGATCGAGTTTGAGAACTCAATACGAGTTTAGAAACTCGGAATGAGTTTAGAACTCTGTAAAAGAGTTGATTTGATCTAACTGAAACTGATTTATAGCCAAGAATGAAGAAAAGCTCCAAGAACAGCTCCGGAAGATGCTCCAAGCTTTCTGTTGCCGATCTCTTGATCCAAAATTGCTCAAAGATCCAAAGATGCCCAAAGATTCAAAAATATCCGATCTAAGCTGATTTTTAGCTATTTATAGGGGATTAAGGGGTGTAACTAACCCCTAGAACCGCTCCTAAGTGGGGTGTGATCCCCCTCAAATTGTGAGAAATGGTTTTGGAACCGTTCAGCTCGTGTTTGAACGAGTCAAACACAAATTACGTTCTGGGCACGAACTCTGCATTCTGGACCTGGGACGCAGAGTTAGATTTTGCACTTGAGGCTAAAAAATGCAGTGATGAGCTATGTGTTTTGAGTCTGGAACGCAAAGATGAGCTTTGCGTTTTGAGTCTGGAACGTAGAGATGAGCTCTGCATTTTGGGTTTAAGAGACCGTTGATTTGTAGTCTCTCTAATTAGAGCGTTGCAAAGATCATGATCTTCATCTCGGCTCCTTAGAATATGAGAGTCATTAGTTATAACTCTTGTTGATGATTGTGAATGTCGTTGAATCAGAACTTCCATCAGTTGTTGTGAAGGTTGTTGAATTATAACATTCGTTGATTATCGTGAAAGTCTCCAAATTATAGCATTCTGGAAGTCATTGAAATGTAACTTCAATTATTAGTGCTTGATGGGAATCAGCTATCTGTAGTGATTTTTAGATAGCCTACAGCAGACATTTAATGTTGACTATGCAACTCGAAATTGTCGTCCCTACTTCGTAACAGCTCGACACATGGCCACGTACTCCTGAGGATCCGTGAGTGCCTAAGCCAAACGTGTACACTATTATGGCCATGCATGTACATCGACATGCGGTCTCGTCCTTCGTGTTCATAACCAAACGTGCGTAGAATATCATCAAAAGCAGAATAGCACCAGATCAGTTGACTGATTTTGAAAATCGGTCGACTGATATTCCATCAGTCGACTGGGTGGCGACGTGCACAACGTACACAAACTCAGCAGCCTCGATCGGTTGACTAATACCCTATATTAGTCGACCGATCAGAGAGGCAACGCAAAGTTCCGAAGAACTGATCGGTTGACTGATCAATGGGTTAGTAGACCGACCCGAACACTGAAGCACAAATTTTTTAGATTTCTACAGTTAATTATTTTTCTCAAAAACTTGTGAATTATTTACATAGGGTGTGAACTACATCTAAGATCTTGTATTAACTTAAGAGAGATCTCGTCCAAACAAGTTTACATCAACAAAAACATGGTTTTGGGGTCAAAAACTCCCTAAACATAACGAATCAGGTTTTATTTTGTATAATTAGGGTACCAAACCTAACTAATTCGTTCTTTAATAGATCATTAGGGTTTTAGTCATCAAAACATATATTTTCTTCATATAGTGTTCAAAACTACAGATCTTATTCATCAAATTAGGGTTTAAACCATGAAAAACTAAAGGGAGATGAGTTTGGGAAGAGATAAACTTGCATTCCAAAATTGTTTTGATCTACCAAATGCGCGAGGAACTCGATCCTCCTTCAAAAGTTCTCTAGAAAATGAAGTTGAATAGCTAGAGTTTTGAGGAGGGGTGACTACTGAAATGTGAGAGATGAAGAAGATAAAATCGGTATATATATATATATATATATATATATATATGAGATTAATGGGTATCCTTGTCATAGGAGGGATTTCCTCTTGACGCCTTCTAAAATCACATGATTGAGCGACATTGTGGATGATCCGCTCCGTTGAACTTGATCTACATATTTTAAAACCCTGACACACCAAGTTGGGTGAACCCGCTCGTCGTTTGACCCTTCATCCACTCGTATCAATTTTAACGCTTTTGAATGAATAGAACTTTTCACATGGCTCGCAGTGAAGGGTCAAACGACGACGGATTTACTCCAAACTGTGTGTGTTGGGGTTTTTAGGAATATGTAGATCAAGTTCAACGGGAGCGATCATTCCATAATGTCGCTCAATCATATGATTTTAGAGGCCGCAAGGAGGAAATCCCCTCCTATGACAAGGATACCCATTAATCTCTCTCTCTCTCTCTCTCTCTCTCTCTATATTATATATATATATATATATATATATATATATATACTTATATATATAATATATAGAGAGAGAGAGAGAGAGAGAGAGAAGAGAGAGAGAAACTTATTCAACTTAAGTGGACGTCCACTAAGTTTCTTATCCATTGATGATTACTTGATTGAGTACATTGTGATGATCCGTTTCGCTTAAACTTGATCTACATAATCTCAAAACCCCAATACTACCCAAATTTAGGGTGAAACCGTCGTGATTTGACCATGTCATCCACTCGCTATCAATTTTAACCGTTTGAATGAATAGAACTTTTACATGCCTCGACGGAGGGTCAAACCACAACGCGGTTCACCCTAAATTTGCTGTGTTGGGTTTAGAATATGTAGATCAGTTTAACGGAGCGGATCATCCACAGTGTAGCTCAATCAAGTGATCATCAATGACTAAAAAACTTAGTGGACGTCCACTTAAGTTGACATAAGTTTTTCTATATATACTATATATATATATATATATATATATATATATTTATATATATATATATATATTATATATAATATATATATATATTATATATATAATATATATATATATATATATGCTCACATATATAAGCATACAACTGTAAAACAATTCGTTTATCATCATATAACAATATATTCCAAATTTTCAAGGTTTTACAACGTGAGAGATCAAGAACAAAACACATTCATTCATGATTGAATCCCAATTAAGAGTTAAAGTGTAGTAGATGTCAGCAGTACAGTTACAACAATAGAACATGTGGACAACTTATTGCAGACTAAATTGGCTTTTATATTCTAACTTTTGGAACATGTAAGCAAAATATTTGCAATCACACATGAGTTTTTGTGTTCCACTTGTAAGTGCCATCCACTTTATTTTATAAGATATGATTGTGTTCGTTATGTGTTTGGTGTGATTGTTTTGTTATGTTTTGATATGATTGTGGACTATCTGGATAACCCGGTATACTTGTGCACTTTCAGGATAACTTGCTATGCTTTCATAATAACCCATCATACTTTCATAATATCACACTATACTTTCAGGATATTACGCTATACTTTCATATTACACCGCTATACTTTTTGAATAACCCGTTATACTTTCATACTATCATGTTATACTTTCATAATTTCATGCTATACTTTCATATTATCATGCTATACTTTTATAATAGCCCGCTATACTTTTATAATATCACGCTATACTTTTATAATAACCAGTTATACTTTCATAATATCACGCTATATTTTCATAATAACCCGCTATACTTTCATAATATATAAATTACGTAGTTGAGTAAAATATAAAATTATACCTTAAATTACTAAGAAAATGATGAATCTCCACCAAAATCAAGCAACAACCCCTACACATTAATGAAGTTGAGAATTAATTGATGGATTCATAAGAGGGGTTGAGAATTAATTGATGGGTTCATAAGAGTGGAAGAAGGAAAAAAAGAGAATAATGGTAGAGAGAGGAAAATTAATTAAGAAATAGATAGAATGAGAGAGAGAGAGAGAGAGAGAGAGAGAGAGAGAAGGGGGTTGGGGAGGGTATAATTGAATTTTTAAATTTTAAGGGGGCTCACATATGAAAAAATACATCAATAAAGGAAAGGGGTTGGGGAAGGGTATAATTAGATTTTTAAATTTTTTTAAGTGGGCTCATATATGTATGCATTATATTTTGGAAGCTGGGTCTGGAGATAACTACATAAAGATAAGTGGATTCAATGATACAAAATAAATTAGTTGAGTTTAAAGATAAACTAGGGTAAATTTTTAGACCTAAAAACAAAAAATCCAAAAACAAATGTTAAACATTCTGATGTCTAAATAAAATACCCTGATTTATTGAGACCTTCCTCCTCAGGGGCTAAAAAAACCTGATTATACCTAACTTTAGCTTTTTAAACTTTACTACTGTTATTATTTTATTTTTATTTTCTATTTCAGTTTCTTTGTTCCCTGGCTTTTGAGAATATTCGTCGAGTTTACCCTGATCCGGCTTTAACTATATCAACTATGGACAAATTTTGAAAAGCAATTCATTTCCAAAAATATTTGTAAAAAATGACCTTTTTGAAACTAATTTGCCAAAAGCAACTCAGTTTCAGCCAACTGGCTGAAACTGTATTGTTTTTTGTGAAAAAATACCAAACTTCACGGGACTTCAAGTCCCGTGAAGCTTTGTTATGTAAAAAACTTCACGGGACTTAAAGTCCCGTGAAGTTTGGTATTTTTTTCCACAAAAAATGACTCAGTTTCAGACAATTGGCTAAAACTAGATCGTTTTTGACAAATAAGTTTTAAATAGGTCATTTTTAATAAATAAGTTTGAAAATGAGTTGGTTTTCAAAATTTACCCTATCAACTATGAAGTCATATGAGGAAGGGTTAATTCATTATCCATCCTTTTTTCCTTTGTTTTTATGTTGTTTTCTCATGCACCCCTTACGTCACACACACAACGTGGGCCTCGCTTGACCAGGTTTGTATACGTGGCATACCTTAATTCATATGACCCATTACCGGAGACTTTTGGACGGGGCCCACTCGTCAGCTTGTCATCTGACAGTGACCTGTTTCGTCATTTACTACAATTATATTGGTATATTCCTCGTTTTTTTTTCTCATATTATTCCCTTAAATATTTAATAGTTTCATCGAAATTTCTACTAACTATCCAATTCTTAGTTTCAAAATTAGTCCCTCAAATCATTTGTATTGCTATTAGGTCGCTCTATTCCTGTAAACTACCTCAAGTTAGTCTCTCCATACTCTGTAGTTTGGGGTGAAACGAACAAAAAAAATTAACAAATAAAGTATTAATTGTTTTAGTAACTATTTCGTTACATTCAATTCGTTAGTTTATTTCATACTAAACAAATAATATATAATATATAAATTTTATTAACGAATATAATTTAACTAGAAGTGTATTCGACTTATATGCTCATTATATATTTGTTCAAAACTTGATTATTTATAGTTTATATTATTTAAAACATGATGCTATATTTTCAATACATATATATATCATAATTATAAAGAAAACATTTAAATACTATTTAAAAATTAAATATTTTTAATAGAATGAATATACTTTAATATTTAATAAATATTCATGAATATTTATGATTATTTATCAAATGCTGATTATTCCAGTTCAAATTTGGAAAACTCCAGATGATATTTGAATTCATGTTTAAATTTGATAATTTTTAACAACTACAAATATAAACAACTACAAATATTAGATTCGATTCAATCGTTTACCCCCTTATCTCGGAAATAAGGTTTCTAATAGTACTTTTAGAGATTGTAGGAGCCAATTTCGAAGTCTTAAGATGTAAGGGACTAATATAAAAAAGACCTATATAATTTTGGTCTGTCTTGTTTGTTCTTCTTCTTGTTAGGTCTTCCCACCAAAAATCGGGAAAAATCCCATTTTGTCAACAATTTCGGTATCTTTTTGGGAAACCCTAGCTCGCGACTGTAGATCTGTGAAAATAACCTTCTAGGTTCGAATCCATGGCTTCTCGGAGGAGAATGCTTCTCAAGGTCATAATCCTCGGCGACAGCGGGTACTTCTCTCGATCTGACTCAATTATGTAAAATTTAGGGTTTTTTGTTTGTTTAATTCGATTTTTTTGTTGTTCTTTGATTGATTAGGGTTGGGAAGACTTCGCTGATGAATCAGTATGCTCGAACCCTAAAAATTACATTTTTTTCTTCTTATTTGTATATAATTTATTCTTGTTATTTTTATTACTTTTAACCTGTGGACGATGAAATTTATTGGTTAGATACGTGAATCGTAAATTTAGCAATCAGTATAAAGCTACAATTGGAGCTGACTTCTTAACAAAAGAAGTCCAATTTGAAGATCGCCTCTTTACGTTGCAGGTGAAACTAAGTTTATTTTCTTCGTTCATTTTCTTCAAGAATTATATTAATGAAGCATGTAAATCTTGCGTTCTTTCATCATTGAAATCGAATTCCCCGAACAAGTTATGGTCTGTGTTTATGCCTGTCGTTTTAATTTGGTGTATAATTGCAGCATGATCTTTTTTCAACATTCATGTCACAGTTGAATTATGTAATGCTTGGACCTACATATGGTAGTTGTATGCTTGTATTCTTCTTCATGTTGTAGAATTTTTAGAGCTAAACCATTTTGAATACTAAGTTGTATTGCTATCAGTTTTTTATTTAAAGTATCATAGTTTGAATTATGGATATTATGGCGGTGATCTCTCTGTGAAGTCCAAGTGAAGGTTTAAGTTTTGCTAGATTCCAATCACAACAGCATCAGCATTTGTGAGTACTAAGTTGTACTGCTAGCTTTTTTTTTTCTTTGCAATAATTGATTGCCCAAAAGGACGTTTAGTTTGATTATATTCATTTTCTTTGTTAGACTGTAAGCTGGTAAAGTTGCTGGTGCTGATAGATATTAGAATACTAGACTGCAAGCTCGTAAATGTGTTGTTCATATGGACATTGGAGATTGCTAGGACATATAAATTTCATTCTTATTCCCTTAAAAT
Source organism: Asparagus officinalis (assembly GCF_001876935.1). Lineage (NCBI taxonomy): Eukaryota > Viridiplantae > Streptophyta > Magnoliopsida > Asparagales > Asparagaceae > Asparagus > Asparagus officinalis. The sequence goes on along the minus strand of NC_033794.1, from coordinate 12,074,310 downwards.
GTTTGTGCCCTTAAGTATGTAAATGTTAACATCCTTATTCCTTCTAACTTCTATGTTCTTCTGAAAAGTGAAGGAAAGATTTGTTTGCATCCTCTGCCTTCTAGTTGGAATCTGATATATATCGCCTTGGGTGAGCATGATTCCTCTAAACAGATTAATCTTGTTCAGTTTGGGCTACCTGATCACTACCAGGTTAGGTTAGGGTAAGATTCTTTTAGCCAATTAATAATCAGGTAGGTTTTGGTCAATTGTATGCAGATCCAATCAAAATTGACCCAGGGATATTCGTTTGTACTCTTAGCAGAAGACCTTGAAGCTCTACTACCTCTAAAGTTTGAGAGTCTTGGTACTGCACGTCATGAAATTATGACATATTCCATGTTAAATTCTGTTATTAAACACGCATATAAACAAATGCTTTATGCTGTAAAATATGTCATGAAAGAAGAAAATTATATATGTTTGCTAAGAAACCTCTCTATGCTTATATCTCTGTTTTCTTGTCAGTAAGTTGTCTATGATGTTAAACGTAGAAAATAAGTGGAGTGCACATAGTTTGTGCAAGAATTACATGAAGTGTTCTAGACTACTATATATTCAGTTTAGAATTAGGGCGAGCTAAAAAGATTCTAGTCAGTAGCACAGGGACGGGGCCCCTATCTGGTTAATCATGATGGTGAACCAGATCTGATGTTCTAAAATGCATAATGAATTATCAGTTAGATACAAATTACTTTAGATAATTTGTCCATGCCCCGTGTCATGTAGTTGTTATAGTTTTAAAAAGTGCCATCCTGCAAAGAAATTCATTATGCTTTATATCCAAAATAAGCAGTGGGTTGGAAGATGTCATATGGGATGAATACGGTCCCTTCAGTGTCAAATAAGTGTGAATTTGTTGATCATTACTAAAGCTGCTGAGTTAATAATGTCATTTTTCTCTTTTGCCTTTGGTGTCTATGGGAGTCATGGTTTCTTTTTGCCTTGCAAGAATTGACGCTCTTTAGATATCATCATTAGAGTCCTTCCTTTTATGATTTTTGGTGAAGGATATTTTCAGTAGTAAAGCTTGTGTTTCTTGATTGACATATTTGCTGGGAATTGGTTCTTTTTGGTAAGTGCGCAAAAGTTATGGATATTGTTTTAAATGCTTAGAACCTCATGTTTGAGATAAATTGGTGAACATGATGCATTATTAACACTCATTTTTTGGCCCCAGTGTTACTGATTCTTGTTTCTATATTGCACCTTTTGACCTCTTCCTTTATTGAGGCATGAAATACGGTTTGTTTCTCATTGAAAGTTGGCATTAAAGACAGCTGACAGTTTTATTGACATTATTGTTATTATTAACTCTTTGTTTTTCTGGATTGTATTCTCTAGATATGGGATACAGCAGGGCAAGAAAGATTTCAGAGTCTTGGTGTAGCTTTTTACCGTGGTGCGGATTGTTGTGTCCTTGTGTATGATGTTAATGTCATGAAATCATTTGACAACCTTAACAATTGGCGTGAAGAATTTCTAATTCAGGTAAAACAAATCTCTCCAGCCTTTGAAGAAGTTCCTCAGAAGTTTTTTCCTGAGAGAAGTTTCCCAGATGTTATACAAATTATGCACTAAACGATAACTCCTTGGGGTCTAATTACAGGCTAGCCCATCCGACCCTGATAACTTTCCATTTGTAGTATTGGGAAACAAGATAGATGTCGATGGTGGGAATAGCCGTGTGGTAAGTGATATTTCTTCATTTTAAATCTATTTTTGATCTGAAAAACACGGTCTGGATTTTATGCTTTTTCTCCCTCTTTTTTCCCGCTAAATTGTGTTTTGATATGTTTATTTTCAGGTATCCGAGAAGAAGGCAAGAGCATGGTGCGCCTCAAAGGGGAACATTCCATACTTCGAGACGTCTGCTAAAGAGGGACTCAATGTTGAGGCTGCTTTCCAGTGCATAGCCAAGAATGCATTGAAGAATGAACCAGAGGAAGAAATGTGAGTACTACATTGTCTTCTCTTAGATGTAATTTAATCATGAAATTTCCATCACCACTAAGGCGGAAACTTTTAACATGTAGCAGGAGCTGAAAGTCATGTCAGCCCCAAACATTTACTTGAAATTTCTAAGAGGCCCTTATCCTATTATTTTAATTCATTTAGCCCTTATTATTTTCAGTTTATGGAGTTCCCATGGTGGTATTTCATCATAAATATTCACACTTCGTCCTCAAAATAGCAGTGTTTTTGGCTACCTTTAGGACGGAGAACCACCATGAGGACTCAATAGATGGAAAGTGATATCTGTAATGGCTTAATGAGTTAAAATATTAGACCAATGGTTTCTTAGAATTTTCTTGTAAACGTTAGGGGCTGACCTGACTTTGAGCTCCATGCACTTGCTGCTGTCAATAATACTCGTCAGACAATGGCCTACTTGAAGTATACATATAACCCTTGTAACTACATTTATTTATCTCTATACCTTGTGAGAATGTTTGTTTGAGAATGCCATTTGCTTTTGTGAAGATATCTTCCGGATACTGTGGATGTGGCTGGTGGTGGGAGGCAGCCAAGGTCATCAGGTTGCGAGTGCTAGACTATCGTAGACAAGCTGCTGGTTTCTGTCTCCTCTATTTTGTTCTGCAGTTGCAACGGATTGCAGCAAAGCTTGTTGCAACCTTCTGTATTCTAGGATCATGTCTGGCGAATTGCATTAGTTGCTTAAGGGATTCCTATCTTCATTGTTATTTAAGCTTGTTTTATTCGGCAGTGTATAATTTGGATTATGTCTTTCTGGATGATTACTTGGAAAACTTGGCGTGATTTTTTTAGTGAATTTGATATTGTTGACTACTCTGTTTTCTGTATCAGAATGTTTCGTGTTAAAAGAGTTCTTTAGCATTCATTGTGTTGTTTATCAATGTAGATGAGTTCTAGTCTTGAGTTGATTGATTATGATGGTAATACCTCTCAGAAAGAAACTATACAATAAATTTCACTGAGTTGCACGAAGGTGAGACGGCACATTTCTTTGTTCTAATTGTAGTTCGCCAAGCTTACAGTTATGTTTTCATGATCCTGTCAACATGATGAAAACAAATATTACGGTTCAAATACGTTGAAGCATTCCTTTCATTTCAACCATCAAATTACATCATGCAGTTATTCTATATTAATATCATGGTGAAAAATATTAGGGAAAAGAAGAAGAAGATTGTTCTTAGTTTTGTACACAAGCTCCGTACAAAATCACGCATAGTATCAGTAGTCATCCTCATCTTCATCCCCGCGCGCTGAGAATCTTCTGACGACGGTTGCAATGGCGCCAAACACCAAGATTGCTAAGAAGAAATCAAACCCACCTCCAACACCCACGGCGACGCTGGGTCCCGGTGCGAAGAATGAGAAGGGTGACCATCCCCATCCACCATAAACACCATAGCCATAGCCGCCAACAAGAGGGGGAGCCACTGGAGGATTGATGTAGATGTTGGTCCTGTTCCAAATTCAACTTATTAGCTTGCTCTCATTGACTAAGAAAATGTTGATAATCAGTGGGGATAACTGAGTTATGAAGCAAATGAACTAGTCATACAAATGATACAGTGAGACGTGTTAATTAGTAGAAAAATTACAATGGCAAAGTACCTAATTCCTTAGCATTGGATTTAGATCGCTCTTCACTAATAACAAAGTGAAGAGAGCATTAGTGTTATCACAGATATCGGTTATCTAGTGTCATTCATTATGAATCTAGAACTCACCATAGTCTCATGAAAAGCGTATTTATTCCTAAATTTGTACTCAAAGACAAATCATAAAACTAGTAGAGAATCAACAACTTGATTAAACTAGTGGTCTCTCATGTAGAAGATCGTACCTGAAGGACGACGACGGCGATCTCGTAGGAGACGGAGATGAACAGTGAACGGCGGCTTCGCGGGCGTGGAGAGGCGAGCGGATCTCGCCTGCTGCGTGGAGTCGAAGCTCACCTGCGGAGCTTGCAGGCGAGGGCGTTTAGCGGGGAGACTCACCTGCGGGTGTTCGCCTATCGAGTGGGAGCTTGCCTGTGTGAAGAGCATAGTTCGCATGTTGGGAATTCGCCTGTTGCGTGGTTGGATCCAGCTAGACCCAACTGGAGATGAACTCGCATGTTCGAAGTTCGCTTGAGGAGCTGTGGTGGGATACAGCTGGATCCCATCCGATTGAAGAGAGCTCGCCCTAGGGTTTCCCTATAAAAGGGAAACCCTGTTCATAGAGGAGAGAGAGAGAGAGAGCGTGATTTGGAGCAGAGAATGAATCTCTGGCGACGGCCCTCTTTGTGCTTCCGTTCTCTCTGCATTTGATCCCCTTTCTTTGTCCCGTTCTCATAAATTTGAGAAGAGGGTTGGTGAATATTAATTGGGGTGTTGTGTATTTAAGAAATCCAAGATGAGTTTTCAAAGGGAAATTAACAATGAACAAAAGCACTAAATATATACTTCCCTCGCAAAAGAAAGAAACACTTTTAGGGTCTTGTTTTTCTCACCTAGAGTTGTTGATCCTCGGACCCGAACTCCTTGGGGCTGACGACCGGAAGGCCTGGCCACCAACCCGGCCACCGCTCTTGGCTGATAAATCTATTTGTGGGCACATATGATTAATCAATGTGTATTGCTATCTTTCAGGATAACCCACTAAAGTGATCAATTAAGTTGGGTTAATTTGGTATTTAAATAAGTCATGGGGTTATATGTGCAGATACCAGGTTGTAATTGTAATTTATTGAGGGGCTAAATTACAAAAGTACAACATCTATAAATAAGGGGTTATGGTCCCTAACCTAGGGTTACATTCTCTAATTCTCTTCACCCCCATCTAAGAGAGAAATTCGGATTTAGAGGAACCCTAAGGTTAGAAGATCCAAAACCCATCTCAAGGTTCATCCATGGATTCAGGTATAAGCTTCCGCTCTTTTGATTATTGTTAATCTCTTTGAATTAATCATGGCTATATGGTTTTAGATCTCAAGTTTTATGATGTAGATCTAACAAGTGGTATCAGAGCCACCTTGATTAATTCTTAGGGATTTAAGTTTTATTGGGTTTTTGATCTTAAATCTCTGGTTAAAGTTCAATTTTTGGGTTCGGATGAACAGTAATGTTCTCGGATGAACAGTAATGTTCGGTGAACAGTAACGAAAATTCCAATGCCTCCTTAGCCATACTAAGCCCAACAACAAAAGCCAACGGCGCAATCATACTAACGGGAGAGAAGGGGGAAACGGGAGTAAGGGAGAGGATTGAAGCCAAAAGGAAGTAGATATTGGCTACTCTTCTGAATTGTTCAAAAATGGCTTTGGGGAGGAACGTGATGATATTATACTTTGTAGTGGAGATATAATTTGTTGGGTATTTGAGAGGTTTTATTCGGTGAATGCGGGGTTGGTTACAGTAGACTGTACGTGAAAAGCCGGGTCCTTGGAGGGATTGAGGGGGTTCTAAGTCAGAGAGAACCGAAGGACGAACACAAGAGAAAGAATAGAGCTTGCTCCATCGGAGCCGCTCCCTTCTCCTCCCCTCTCTAGCCATTACTCACTTCTTTGTTTTCTTTTCCTTCTGATTCTACTTCTGTTGTTAGGGTTTCTTTCAGCTCAATTTAACAGAACAAATCATGCTGATGCCTAATGTTTGTGGGTTTCAATTCTGACAAATTAATGCATGGACTACTTTCGTTTAGGGTTTGGTTTTTAGCCTGTAGGGCTACTGCCAGATGGCTGAATGGAGAATTAACTCCAGAATATCTGAAATTTAAAGGAAAAACAGTAATTAAAGTACCTATATAATCTAAAATCAATTTAAATTACTCATCAGGAAGTGTAATTCAAAATTTTACAGAAAATCTTCAAGAAAAGGGGGAAAATAAGGTAGGCAAATTTCAAATCAAGAAACAGTGTAAATATGCATTAATCACACATCAGGATTATGTACATAGAAATAACAAAGTTTACATCAGGAAGAAATCAAATTAATCCTGTAGAAAATACAAGCTAATTCCGCAAACAAAATTGAAAATTTTTAGTCAACGCGTGAAGGATTAGGGCTAAAAAATATGAATTTATAACAGCTGCAATTTACAAATCTCAACTGAAAAAGAAACAATAAACAAATGAGAAACCGCATTCGGATCTGAAGACTAGGTTAATTTTTTTTTTAATTAAAAAAACAGAAATCAGATGTCAATGCACAAATTGAAGATCAAAGCTTAATAAAATAAAAAACTTACAAAAATACATCAAAAAAACTGGGGGAAAAATCAAAAGCTTCGAGAAGCAAGAAACCTAAGATCCAGAGCAAAGTCGAAGGAAAAAAGAAAAACGCACCTCGATCACGAGGATGAGCACCGTCCAATCGACCCCAAGATTCGTGCTCTCTCTCTCTCCGTCTCTTCCGCGTTCTCTTTTAAAGAAAACTCCGGCCGGCGTCGGTTAACCTTTTGCGTCTTAAACCCTGGGCCAACTAATATTTATTATCTCGCCCCTCACGAAGAGAGGCCTCGCTTTCCTTTCAATTGCAAAAAATTCTATTTTTACATACATCAGTTACTCGTATTTTAATCAAGGTCGGTGAGCTGGATCCCTGGGTCTTTGCCTTCCATAGTCTTTACGGGACCCACGTCCAGCGGTCCAAACCGAGTAACTTGATTGAACCGATCGAGGTTTGGTTCATTTTTACAATAACAGACTGGTTTGCTTTGAAAAAAGAATTTTAATCTTACCTTGTTGGATTTAATCTAATAAATCTATTTGTGGGCACATATGATTAATCAATGTGTATTGCTATCTTTCAGGATAACCCACTAAAGTGATCAATTAAGTTGGGTTAATTTGGTATTTAAATAAGTCATGGGGTTATATGTGCAGATACCAGGTTGTAATTGTAATTTATTGAGGGGCTAAATTACAAAAGTACAACATCTATAAATAAGGGGTTATGGTCCCTAACCTAGGGTTACATTCTCTAATTCTCTTCACCCCCATCTAAGAGAGAAATTCGGCTAAAGAGAAAACCCTAAGGTTAGAAGATCCAAAACCCAAAATCAAGATCAATCTATGGATTCAGGTATAAGCTTCCGCTCTCTTTTGATTTTGTTAATCTCTTTGAATTAATCATGGCTATATGGTTTTAGATCTCAAGTTTTATGATGTAGATCTAACAAGTGGTATCATAGCCACCTTGATTAATTCTTAGGGATTTAAGTTTTATTGGGTTTTTGATCTTAAATCTCTGGTTAAAGTTCAATTTTTGGGTTCGGATGAACAGTAATGTTCTCGGATGAACAGTAATGTTCGGTGAACAGTAACGAAAATTTTTTCGGATGAACAGTAAAGTATTTTTCCGGATGAACAGTAACTGAAAAAATCGCCGGTGAACAGTAACTTTTGGGAATTTTTTGGATTTTTCTTTGATTTTTCCTTCAATTTTTTCCAATTCTGGATCTGTTTTGAAAATAAAAATCAAAGGTTTTTGGGTTTTCTTTGATTTTTCCTTCAATTTTTTCCAATTCTGGATCTGTTTTGAAAATAAAAATCAAAGGTTTTTTGGGTTTGTCGGCGGCGGTTTCAGTTTGAAACCCTAAGGGTTCATGGCGAAAATTAAGGAGGTGGTTACCTCAAACGAACCTCGCGTTCGTTCAATTTTAACCGAGCTTCGCGCTCAACGAACCTCGCGTTCGTTCTAAGGTGAACCTCGCGTTCAACTCAGGTGAGCGTCAAGCTCAATTTTAACGAACCTCGCGTTCGTTCTAAGGTGAACCTCGCGTTCAACTCAGGTGAGCGTCAAGCTCAATTTTAACGAACCTCGCGTTCGTTCTAAGGTGAACCTCGCGTTCAACTCAGGTGAGCGTCAAGCTCAATTTTAACGAACCTCGCGTTCGTTCTAAGGTGAACCTCGCGTTCAACTCAGGTGAGCGTCAAGCTCAATTTTAACGAACCTCGCGTTCGTTCTCGTTCATTTTTTTTTAACGAACCTCACGTTCGTTCCCAAGTTGAACCTCGCGTTCTTTTATCAAACGAACCTCGCGTTCGTTCATTTTCAGACGAACCTCGCGTTCGTGCTTAAGTGAGTCTCGTACTCAATACAGTCAGCTGAAGTTGAGAATCAACTCAACAGAAGAATTAAAACCGTCAGATCTGATCGTGGTGGTGAGTACTACGGTAGATATGATGGTTCAGGTGAACAACGTCCAGGACCATTTGCTAGATACCTAGAGGAATGCGGTATCGTCCCACAGTACACTATGCCGGGTTCACCTAGCATGAATGGTGTAGCTGAAAGACGAAACAGGACTCTTAAGGATATGGTAAGAAGTATGATTGCTCATTCTTCTTTACCAGAGTCACTCTGGGGAGAAGCACTTAAGACAGCAGCTTACATTCTGAATAGAGTACCAAGTAAAGCAGTTGCTAAAACACCTTATGAGCTTTGGACTGGTCGAAAGCCCAGTTTAAAGCATTTACATATTTGGGGATGTCCAGCTGAGGCAAGGCCTTATAGGCCAAATGAAAAGAAATTGGACTCCAAAACAGTTAGCAGCTACTTTATTGGGTACCCTGATCGCTCTAGGGGCTATAAGTTTTATGATCCCACTATAAGGAATATTTTTGAGACGGGAACAGCAACATTCTTTGAGGATGTTGAGTTTGGGGGGAGAAATAAGGTTAGAGACATTAGTTTTGAGGAGGAATTGGCTTCAGATCCAATCCATACAGTTACTTTTGACAATATTCAGGTTCCTATACCTGTTGTTGCTCAAGAAGTAAATCCGGAACCTCAAGATGATAATGTTGAACAACTCCCTGTTCCAGAAGAACAAACTCAACAACCTCAAGAACCAGTGCCATTAAGGAGATCCACGAGAGAAAGGAGAAATGCTATTCCGGATGATTATATTGTATTTCTCCAAGAACATGAGGAAAGTAGTGGAATGTTAGAAGATGATCCAATCAACTTCTCTCAGGCCATGAAAAGTTCTAACTCTCAACAGTGGATTGATGCCATGAATGAAGAGTATAAGTCTATGCAAGACAATAAGGTTTGGGAACTTGTCCCATTGCCAGAAGGTGCAAAACCAATTGGTTGTAAATGGATTTTTAAAACCAAGCGGGATGCAAACGGTAATGTGGAGAGGTATAAGGCGCGTCTTGTGGCTAAAGGCTATACTCAAAAGGAAGGCATTGATTATACAGAGACTTTCTCTCCGGTTTCATCGAAAGACTCTTTCAGAATAATCATGGCACTTGTTGCTCATTATGATCTTGAGTTACATCAGATGGATGTTAAGACTGCATTTCTCAATGGAGACATTGATGAGATGATTTATATGGTGCAACCAGAAAACTTTGTGTCAGGAGACCCAAAGAATATGGTTTGCAAATTAAGGAAATCCATCTATGGACTCAAGCAAGCTCCTCGTCAATGGTATCATAAGTTTCAACAAATAGTTATCTCGTTCGGTTTTGAGATGAACATTGTTGATGACTGTGTATATCACAAGTTCAGTGGGAGTAAGTATATTTTTCTGGTTCTGTATGTGGATGACATCTTGCTTGCCACTAATGATATAGGCATGTTGCACGAAACCAAGAGATTTCTATCAAAGAATTTTGAGATGAAAGATCTTGGGGACGCCTCTTTTATATTAGGGATCCAGATACATCGAGATCGCTCTCGGGGTATTCTTGGATTATCACAAAAGAGCTATATCGATAAGGTACTTAAAAGGTTTGGCATGCAAGATTGCAGACCAGGTGACACCCCTGTTGCTAAAGGAGACAAGTTTAGTCTCAATCAGTGCCCTAAAGGTAACCTTGAAATTCAGGAAATGCAGAAGATTCCTTATGCTTCGGCTGTAGGAAGTCTAATGTATGCTCAGGTATGTACGCGTCCGGATATTGCGTACATTGTTGGGATGTTAGGCAGATACTTAAGCAACCCTGGTATGGATCATTGGATAGCAGTCAAAAGGGTTATGAGGTATCTTCAGAAAACAAAAGATTACATGCTCACATACAGAAAATCAGAGAAATTAGAGGTCATTGGGTATTCGGACTCTGATTTTGCTGGATGCCAAGATAGCAGGAAGTCTACATCAGGCTACATTTATATGTTAGCAGGAGGAGCTATATCATGGAAAAGTGTCAAACAAACACTAGTAGCTTCCTCCACTATGGCAGCAGAATTTGTAGCTTGCTATGAGGCATCCAATCAGGGAATATGGCTGCGAAATTTTGTCACGGGACTGCGCATTTTGGAAAATGTTGAAAGACCACTAAGGTTATATTGTGACAATAAATCTGCAGTAATGTATTCCAATAACAACAGGAGCTCAACTAAGTCAAAACATATTGACATTAAGTTCCTGGTTGTGAAAGAAAGGGTACAGAGTGGACAGATATCCATAGAGCACATTGGGACAAACTCCATGATAGCTGATCCTCTTACTAAGGGATTACCACCTAAGGTCTTTCATGAGCATACTGCTCATATGGGTGTGGTATTATTTGAGGATATTATGTTTTAGTGGGAGTTTGTATTTGTGGTGCTTTATGTTTGTTTGTATTGTCTGATCAGAATAAAGTTTTCAGTTAAGACACTCTGTTACATTATGTTTGGTTTTGACCTCACTAAGGAGGACCAGTTGAAAATAGACATGTACTGATCACATTGCATGTAATTTTCATGCTGCACATCCATGATTGATCTATGTCGTTTGATTGTATTGGTATATGTGACCATTGATGGGTCGAGTCACGATAAATGTGACGAAGGCCGCTTTGATCCTATATTGATATAGTCAATGGACGAGATTGTTCGGAAATACCAATTCAGTGATAGCATTTTTGAGCTCATAAGGTTATACACAGTTTAAGGAATCATATGGTGCCCAAGTGGGAGATTGTTGGATTTAATCTAATAAATCTATTTGTGGGCACATATGATTAATCAATGTGTATTGCTATCTTTCAGGATAACCCACTAAAGTGATCAATTAAGTTGGGTTAATTTGGTATTTAAATAAGTCATGGGGTTATATGTGCAGATACCAGGTTGTAATTGTAATTTATTGAGGGGCTAAATTACAAAAGTACAACATCTATAAATAAGGGGTTATGGTCCCTAACCTAGGGTTACATTCTCTAATTCTCTTCACCCCCATCTAAGAGAGAAATTCGGATTTAGAGGAACCCTAAGGTTAGAAGATCCAAAACCCATCTCAAGGTTCATCCATGGATTCAGGTATAAGCTTCCGCTCTTTTGATTATTGTTAATCTCTTTGAATTAATCATGGCTATATGGTTTTAGATCTCAAGTTTTATGATGTAGATCTAACAATATATACCAATAAAAGGAAAAAAAACATAGAAAATTAAGAAAATAATCGTAGGAATACAGAAATCTAACGAGGTTCAAAAGTCAGACCACTTGTATTCTCAGAGTATAATAACCAGTTCATAATTCCACTAATAAATCAATGAAGATTACAAACAGCTGAGATGGATATATATTATAACATCGGGTTTCTTTCTTTCTACAAGGCCAAAATTTAATTAAATAGTTCAAAACGGTACACTAATTAAGCTGACCATTAGAAAATACGTTAACAATAAATCATGTGGCGCGCATGAAGTCTTTTCAACAGTTTTGCTCCCCCTTCAAATTACCTGCAGGCTGATATAAACCATAGTCATCACTGGTCGGGCTCACATTGACGGATCATCAACGAGTTGGGATCCCAAAATATTCTATTAATCGACGTGAAACTCTTATGTCAGATGGTTCATAAGATCGTTCCGACAAATTTGTACTGTAGAGTATATTTATGTGAAAAAGAGAATGAGAATACAGCGTACGTATCTTAGATATCAAGTAGTCCAAGTATAACAGTCAACAACGAAAGAACAAGGTCACGTACTTGTTTGGCTCTGGTTCTTTTTTATCCATGGATGAACGGCAGTAAGGAACTGTAAAACCTCGGTGAGGCTTCGACGTCGATTGATTCTTGTTAATAAGAGGGAAGAGAGGACTGCTTCCGGTGAGAAAGCCGTGATGAGGGGAGGAAGACGATGCCATGGCCATGGCCATGAATGATTCTAGCTGAATTGTTTTGTAGCTGGGGAGAGAGTGCTAGCTGCTTCTTGTTGATTTTATTGGGGTTTTTTTTTTCTCTCAAAGTTTTGGGCTTACGTCTCTGTTAATTTTATTGACTGTTGGTTCTTCTTCGGTTTCGTGGGGGTGCGTCGATGCGAGGACGAGGCCGAGTGATTGGTAGTCTTATCTTTTATGAGATGGGAAGGTTGCCACGTGGCTGAAGGGCACTGGAATGGTGGAAGTTTCAGGAGGTGGAGGAAGATTTTTGGTTAACTTTTCACAAAACCCACCTTGAACTTGGAGAGGTTTCGCACATAACTCCCCTTGTTTATTTTATCTCACAAAATCATCCTGAAATTTGGAGTGTCTCACAAATCCCCTTACAATTTTAACTTTTTCACCGGACCCCCTACATCGAATTGGCAAATAACTTAAAAATTACCTGAGAGATAAAAACCCTCAATTAGGGGATTGGGGTGTGTGTTTCCTGTAAATCGAAATGACTACATTGGGAGCTTTTTATCCTCTTAAAGACATTTTATTTATTTATCAATTACGAATAGGTGAAAGTCAAGGGAGTATTGTCAAACAGAAAAGTTCAGGGGTGTTGTTGGCAAAAGTTCCCTAAAGCTTTTGGGGGCTTCTGCAAAATTAACCCATGAATTTAATGGCTTCTCTTGGTCATTTGGCCCATAAAGTAAGGAGATACAACTAATTTAATTACATTTATGGTGACCCAGTGCACGAGGTTCCACTATATGCACACACGGTGGCATCCTTGTGGATAAGCTGTTTCCGAGACTCGAACCCGTAACATCCAATTCATAAGGCAAAAACCTCATCATTACATCCATCTATGCATTTGTGCATGGTTATAATTCTTCTTAAGTTTAAGTTATGAATAAATGTAATATAGGAGGGCATAGTAAACGGTCGGTTTGGATACAAAGGAGGTGAGGTGAGGGGAGCGATTGACTTATTAAACCCAAGGGTAGGGAATAGAAAGGAAAAGGGTGGAATTTATTTGTGTTTGGACAGACAACGAGGGAACGAGAGAGTACACTATAATATATGTTTGTTTACGGTAGTGGATGGGAAGGGAAGATGAGCTATTGACCAGTTTGCCTTTCTAATAAAATACAAAAGAAACGTTTTTTGGTTTTCTCATGCATGACAATACTAAAATTTTAAGAAAATTCTACTTGAAACTCCTCCCTACCTCTCCTAATCCATCCACTTTTAGAGGGTTAAGAAAGTGACTAAATTTTCTAATTTTTTTCATTCCCCTTCCCTCACCCGGCTAACTAAAAAGTGTAAATAAACACAATGTTTGGGGAGGTTAGCATTGTAAACATGCCCCTCCCTCCCCCTCCTCCCCTGAAAAACTCTATCCGAACCTAGTGTAAATGGTGTCATTTGGAATTAGTCTTAACCTCCAGTAAATTAAGGAGCAACCATTTCATCTTAACTATACTTACAATTTGTCTTGAAGGTGCAACAAATAGACACACGGGGGATAAAATGCTACGCTTTTTGAAAACTTAGGAGGGGACAAATACATTTATCTAATTCCTCCTACTTATTGTACTTAATCAAAGAAACATGAAAAATAAAATAAAAGGACACATTAAAATCAAAACAAATCCTTTAAACATATAGAATTAAAAAAAAATGAATCTTCTTGGTTCCGTCTCCACAGATAATGGCAGTTCCCAAGCCTTTGGTGACAGTCCTTTGAGTTTGTGCACACAAACTACAAGTATAGAAGTCGAAAAAGACCCGCCGTTGACTTTTCACTCCAAAATCATCCAATCAATTTCATCCCAAAAATAGAAAAGAGAACAAAAAAGCAAGGGGCGAGAGTACACTCGCTCCACGCTCACTTCACTCTAATCTCTTTATAATTAGAGCTCGTAAGTTATTAGTGAACTCCCTTTTCTCAAATATTTAAAAGGAGAAAAATGGTGAAATTTGGAAAATAAAAAGCGAATGGAATTAGAAATCGAGAGGAAGTTTGAAGAGAGAGAAGGAGTGCTGCTGTGATCGACCCGTCGACTTCATTCTCTTCAACGCGAATACGAAATCGAGCAGAAATAACAGCAAAGTAAGCAGAGGGCACAGTAGAAAGTTTGGAGCGTTTCGAATTTTGAATGGGGGCAATTTCGAACAATGCTACTCTGAACTTCGAAAGGTCAGCTCGAAACCCTAGCTTTTGTTTCTCGTTCCTTGATCTCTAGTTCAATTGGCGTGGAATTGCGCGCTCTCGAGATCCACCTCGTGCTGACTGAATTCTCCGATCATAGATCGCCGGACTCAGTTCTGGATCTGGGCGAGGGTTTCCTCAAGTTCGGGATTCGATTCTAGGGTTTTGACCGCTGCCCTTTCAAATTCTCGAGGTTGGAGCTCGAGATTTTCTCTCTAGGGTTTTTAAGTTCAAAAACATGTGTTTTCCCTCTGTGTTGTTCAAGTCAGCTTCTACTGTTCAATTCAGGAGTTCATTCTTGTTAGTTTTCAGAAAAAGGCAAAAGCCCTAAAGTTTTGGCAAAGCCCAGAAACCAAGTTGCGTCAAATTGCTTGATCTTACAGAAAAGATCAAATATTTATATGGCGACTGTTTAATGAGAGATGAACACTCGGATCAATCTCGGGGACTTAAAGTCCCAGATAATCAAGCGGGTGGGTCCGGATCGAGCTCAGCGCTACTTCAGCTATTTGAGTAGATTGCTCTCTCAAAAGCTGAGTAAAGTTGAGTTTAACAAGCTCTGCCTTTTGACCCTTGGGCAAGACAACATCCCCTTACACAACCAACTCATCTTCTCCATCTTTAAGAACGCTTGTCAAGCTAAAGCACCCCCAATGTCAGCATCAGTTGTTGTTGATAATAATGCATTGAAGTTGTCCAATGGGGAGATTTCAAAGAGAAACAGAACAGGCGGTCAGAGGATTAAGGATCGACCGAGCCCTCTAGGTCCTAATGGGCGAATAGAGTTTGTGTTGGCAGGTCATAGTGAGGCTGTTGTTAAGGAGAATGGTGACTTAGTGGGCATATGTGGTCCTAGGAGATCAGTTCAGAATATAGAAGAAGTTTCAGCGGAGCAACCAGCGAAGAGGTCAAGAATAGCAGAGGACTCATCACTGAGATCAGTTACAGTGGATGATATAAGGGAGGAGTTTGAACAGAGGAATGATTTGAAGTCAGCAGCAAAAGTTCCACTTCAGGCTCCTCTTGGTATCCCTTTTTGCCCTCCAAGTGTTGGCGGAGCTCAAAGGCCTTTGACCTTAGACTCTACCAGTAGTAGCTTTGATAATGGTGAATTGTGCGATTCTGAGGATTTGAGAATGCATATGGAGAGAATAGCAGATTCTCAAAGCCTATCCAGCGTGACCGTGGACTGTGCTAATTTGTTGAATAATGGGTTAGATGTGTATTTGAAAAGACTGATTAAGTCATGTGTTGACTTAGTCGGAGCAAGATCAGGGCATGTTCAAATGAATACGCAAGTCTACAAGCAACAAGTTCAAAGTAAGCCTATAAACGGTATCTGGCAAGGAAACCACATGCATGTACAAAGTGACGGTCTGCATCGCTCTATATCTTTACAGGAATTTAGGGTAGCCATGGAGCTAAATCCACAGCAACTAGGAGAAGATTGGCCATTGCTACTTGAGAAGATTTGCATCCACTCATTTGGAGAATAAGATAGATCAAGATCAAATAGTTGGTCTACTTCAGCCAAAGAGCTATTCAATGCGACTCAATAAAGGCAGAAATGCTCTGATTGAAAGATTTCCCTGTAATGTCCACTGGGGATTCGACGAGCAGAAAACTTCTGGAGATTCATGCCTGTCTGTTCAAAGTAAAGCAGAAACTTCGGACCAAACTGCTTGGTCCTCTACAATCAGATGCCTGCAGTTTCTTGTAATTTGTAGCTAATCCAGGGTGACTCCAAGAATGACAGTTTTGCAGGAATACTATTATGTAACTTATACGGTTATAGTCTGTAAGTTTCGCAGGTAGCGGTGTATGTAGTATCAACTGCGGAATTGCTTAGATGGTTTTAATACCGTCTTCACTGAATGTTTCAGATTATTTTAATTTGAATTTTACAATTATTTGATTCCTTTTAGTTGTTTGTCCTTGATTGCTTGCTTATTTCCTTGCATCTTTTCTTTTCTGGTGCTCTTCACAGAGCTTGTAGGTTCTTCCTTTTGTTAGAAACATTACGAGGAGTTACAAGGAGTTCTGTGCGAGCATTAATTTTCATATGAATGCAATGCAAAATCTCAATTCTTCCTCTCTTAATTGTTATCATTTTAGCTATTATTTGTTAAACCTTTATTAACTTTGTTCTGTACTTTGAGAACATGTTTTTGTTTGTCTATACCGTGGGTGCCATGAGAAGATTCTCCCATTTACTGCTGAAATTGCAATATTCAATGAATGGTCTACAGAATTAACCTGAAGATACCTAAAATATTCAGCTGTAACTTAAATTCAAACTTGTCTACTTGAGAAAGGTCTTTGCAGTTTCTTTGCTTACTGTTTATGTTGCAATAGTCAATGAATCATCTACTAAGTTAACCTAAACAGACTTTCATTTTTTTAATAATTTTTTTGAGTAACCCACCCCGGAATTGAACCCAAGACCGTGGGAGCCATCTTTGGACCTGTTCGGATCACCCGCAGTGGGTACCGACATTCATATTAATAACTGGCATTTTCTGTTCGAACTTTTGCATCTCCCAAACAGGAGTACATTCTGAATCACAACTTGACTGTAACATCCTACTGGAGCACTGATTGAGTTTCCTTCCCATGTCATTGGAAACACATTTCTTGCTGAAGCTTGTTATACTGAATAATGACATGCTGTTGACAGCTTTGGAAGTGGGTATGGTCGTACGTTGATCTTTCATCTAGTGCTATGCCGTTAATGACCTTCATGCTTGATCTGGACGTAAATTGATATAAGATCAAGATGCTACCAGTTTCCAGGTCACTCATTTTCTCATTGACTTGTTGACGCCAGTTGCTAATTGAATAAGATCTACAGATCAATAGTCACCTGATCACAACTAACGTACTATTAACATTTATATATTCACATGTATGAGTTTACATATTTTCATTTCTGAGTGCATATCTGTCTTGTCATATAGCTTTTGCATATATATTCTTGACCTTGTCATATATTTGTGTTTATACTCGTGTGTGTAGAATCTTGTGTGTTTTTGAGTTCAATCGTACAAGTATTTGGAAGGCCTTGCTTAGTCTTGGATTTATTTTCTCTCGTATCTATCCTCTAATGTAGCAACATCAGTTTCTCTATTATATTCTTGTATTTATTCTCTAAATGGAATCCTAAAGTTTCTGTCTGGATGTAGTCTTGATAGACAGGAAACACCAAGGGGAAGAGTAACATTCTCTGCTGGTTTTATCTGTTATTGTCATCTTCAGTGCATGCTCATCTTTGACAAAGGTATGCTGCAAAAAAAATTTATTTCATTTTCCGGGTTCTTTGTAAGTATCGCTGTATTAATTAGTAGCCGTCTCTAGAATAAATTTTCTTTATCTGCTCAGGCCGCAAATTCATTCAGCAAGGTGGTTCATCTCTCGAACTATTGTACCCAAGTAGATGTTTAGACTCAGATTTGAATGTTCTGCAGAATTAGTTGTATCTGCGCCTGTTTGATTTTTTCATAGTACTGGAAAATAGCCACTTTGCATTGGGCTCCTAATTTCTTCTTCATTCACTACAACAAAAGTCACATGTGTCCCCATTTACTTTATGATATTATAAATGTGTCATTTTATTTGTAAAGAATTAAATAATAGTGACCTAATTAAATGTGTGACAAATCTTGACACATATTTGTGTCATTAGATATAAAATTAAATAAAATAAATTTGAAAAAGGCTAATAGTCACACATCGGTTAAGTGAGGATCTATTAATGGACTTAAATAATAAGTCTTAGATTTTAAGTATATTGACGATTAAACATATATGATAGATTATAAGCCAAATAACTTTATGGTTAAGTGTGCTATGATGAGAGTAATCCTAGGATAAGTAATTTTATTAGAAGTTATAGTGTTGAATGGTAATGCTCTTTATATTTTTATTGTCAAAACACAACTATGTGACACCACTTTTAGCATATGTATGTGTCATGAGTTTTGTGGCACATTTATGTGTCACCACTCTTGACACATATATGTGTCATGAGTTTTGTGACACATACATGTGTCGTGAGTTTTATGATACATGTATAAGTCACAAGATTTGCGGCACATTCTCACATGTATAGAAAGACGCTCTCTACACATGCTCTACCCACACTTTTGATATGTTTCACGCTCCATTTGTGGGATATAAAAAATGTGTCATGTAGAGACAAAAAATATATCATAATTTACAACTTTTGTTATAGTAATTGAGAGGTTAAACAACTTATAAAACTGAGAGACCTAGCAATTAATTTTAATGATTTAAGGATTGAGTTTGATTTTATTTTTTTGGGCACCAGTACTGTTAACATCTATGTTCATAAAATTTCATTTACTTTAGGTATGTACCATATTAATAAAATCGTCAGTAAATTCAAGTATCAACGTATACATGCACCTGGTAGGTGTATGATCTACTTCTATCAATGTATAACACCTTCTAGTTTCGTGAATTATGTATATACCTTTTCCTTGAGGTAATTATATACATAGTAACAGTTATTGTTTTGATTTGGTGCAGCTCATGTGCATTCGATAATCTCTAGATACATACCCCACGTGAAGAGGATACATGGATTCATTAATTAATACATCCTACCAGATATTATTTTGATTTTAGTACACTGCAGTTGCCGCTATTTCTACATTTGAATCATTGTATTTAGATGTACACTCTTGGCCTATAAAAGGTGTGGTAGTGTATGATTGTGAATATGAGAGATGAGGCTTTCTGATCACAATGCAGAATGCCTGCTCGCCAGAAATGAAGTTTCTCACATTAACAGAGAATGCTGGTCCATCAAATATTCTAAGGCTCAGAATCCAATCCCAAATGAATATTCGATCCTTGATGATCCAGGTACCATTTCATATACTTCTTTCTTTTTGCTAATAGACTTCCATTCTTCTCACTTTATATGCTTTTGTTAAGCTTTTAAATTTTTTTGATGGCAATAAATTCAACTAATGTGGGTTGACCTCACTGCTAATACTCTAACCTTTTGTTTCTACTGCTTTTGTTTCAGTCCTAAAGAAATATAACTAAATTGAAGCACCAGCTGAGTTTCCAGACCGATAGAAGGAACACTAGCGCTCAATTTTGGTTGGATGTACTGAATCTTCTCCATTGCTTGTGGCACGCAAGTTCAATGGTTAACAGATACAGAAGATCATTAAGGAAAATAGTCCGCAGAGGATTGCTCCATTTTTATTCATATCACCATCAGATATCAAGCTAAATTAAGCTAGATGTTGCTATTCTAGGAGGAATGTTGTATGTTAGGGTGTTTGAGACAAGTATTGTATAGAGCTTAGGAATTACTTCCCATATAATCCCTACTTGTAATTATGGTTTCTTAATCGTGTACACAGTGGATATCTTTCGGTTATTATTAGCATTTTAAACTACTTATTTCCCCATTTTTAAAAGAAAATCACAGAGTTGGTACTTCTATTACTATTTCAGACAACTTTTCTTTGGACCATTATGCCCCAGTTCATTCTGTATTTTGAGAAACATGTTTTTGTTTACTGATAACCTGGGTGCCATGTGAAGTTTCTCCCAGTTACAGCTGAATTGCAATATTCAATAAATGATCGACAAAAATAATGTTAACCTACCTTAAATATTCTGCTAGTTGTAACTAAAATTTAACCTCCTCAACTTGAGAAAGGTCTTTGAAGGTTTCTTTACTTACCATTGATGACTATGTTGCATTATTTAATGAATCATCTACAAGATCACCATAAGCCAATATTAGTATTTTTTCTAGTGGCAACATAAATTTTAACCTCATTCTTTTCTTTGGAATGGTCTTTTTATATAATTTTTGGTGAATCCTTCGATGTACTATTTGTTAATATTTTCTGCATATTACCATACTTGAAATGAGGCCCTTTGATCTATTTCATACTTACTACGCTTATATCTGAATCTTTATTTTCAATGATTATTTCCTCCAAAGTTATGGATTGCTTTAAAAAGGAAGAATGGATGGAGCATATCATCGATTCCTGGCTATTTTTGGGGGAAATGGTGCATCACCAAAACGGGAGTCAATCTAAGTCACAATTTGACGGAGGTAACTCGACACTGGAATAATGGTTTGAGTTTCCTTCCCCAAGTCACTGGAAATGAGTACCTTGATGAAATTTGATATACTGAATAATGCCATGACACTAATAGCTTTCAAACTGGACATGGCTGCATGTTGATCTTTCATCTGGTGCTCTGCCTTTGATGACGAACATGCTTGATTTGGACGAATATTGATAGTAGATTTGGATGTTACAAGTTTCCAGGTCTCCCATTTTCTCATTCCTGAGGATCTTTATATTAATATTCACATGAACCTGCATACACAACTACGCAATACTAATTTTTATATATTCAATGCAAGGGTTTGCATGTGTACTTGTAAGTGCACGTCTCTCTTGTCTCATACATTTTATGTTTGTGTACACGCGTTGAACATTTTTGAGTTATCAATATCAATTTAAACTTTCCCTTTCTCCTTTTCAAAGAAAATCGAAGAGTTGGTACTCCTATTAATGTTATTGAACTTTTTATTTTGAATGTTATAATGTCGTTATCGCTATGGACAGTCAGATTTTAGCTCATTTTAATGAATTGTGCATCGTCCATCCCCAATGTCCCTCTTTCTATCTCAATTTCCTCCTACTCATTATCTCTCTCCCTCTTCCTCAATTTCTTCTTTCTCGGCTACAAGTTCTCTCTATGTATATCTTCATGTTTGCCAATTTTCTCTGAAGGGTAAGGATAAGGTTATTAACGTGATGTAGTAGGAAATCTAGGAGAAACTTCATTCTTTTATCCATACTGGCCAGGAACAAATGATTACTTTTTACTCCTTGAAGAATTGTTGCGCTAATTTTCTCTTGGGAGTTATTTTACCTATTCTCACCTTTTAACCTAGCATGTCAACTGGAGAGGAGAGACCACAAAGCATGATTTATACAACAATTTAAGAGAGGTGATGTTAAAAACAATTTTTATTTTGGTTCATTAACTATCTGCACCTAATAAGATAATAACAAAAAGAGTATCATTTTTTGCTGATAACAGGAAGCTAGGGAATGGTTTTGATCTGGATTAATAATTCTGTCAACTGGATCCGATCCGTAGGCGGTCTACGGATAAACCCCAGCACAAGCAAAGATCCTACGCAAGCAATAGGAGATAAACTGTTGTTGTGTGTTGTTTGAAGGAATTGTAATCTTTATATTTTCATTGTGTAAGAAGGTCTTATAAAAAATCAACTTATTATTTATTTGAGTTTATTGTAACAACTGAAGTTGTAATAGATTCAAGACAATGAAAATAAAAATTTCTGAACCAAACAGTTATAAGTTGGAAAGCTCGGCAATTGAATCATTCTCTTTGATGCTCTAGATCTGAATTGCCAATTATCTCAACATTGTCAAGTTTTCTTAGCAGGTTCTACTTCTGATACTCTTTCTTTGTTTTTTTTTCATTTTGATTAGTGGTTTTTTTTTGTGAAACCCTTATGTTAGTACCTAAATAAGTCATGAACAGAGCAAAAGAAAAAGTTCTACAGTGAATACATTAAGCGTGTTTAAATTTTTTATAACATTTGAATGTGTCGTACCCAAGCAAGAACCAAACGAACTTAACCGAACCGAACCGACATGGAGCAGTTCGGTTCGGTTTTGAATAACAGACAGTTCGATTTGGTTTTGAATAACAGGCGGTTTGGTTCAGTTGGTCAAATTTTGATCAAAAACCGAACCGACCGACCGTTTGCTTACCCCTTCGACGACAAATAGACTTTTATGATCGCCAGAGTTATTTTTTATCAAAAAATTAAAGAAATTTTATATATAGACCACTCAATCTCTCATGATTTTTAAATTAACCCATCTCCTTCCCCGAAATTTATGAAAAAACATTCTCTTTTTCCACTATCTTCTTTCTCCTTCTTCTCACCATCTTCTCCATTCCCTTATTCTTCCTATACCCTAACCTTCCCTCCTTCCCCACTCCCTCTCCTACCTTATTTTATGGATCATCACACTTACTTTCTATATTAATTCATCTCCTCAAATATCTTGTTTGGTTGAATTTCTAGAAATTATAGGAAATGTTTTTCACCTAAAATATGATTTCCTTGTATTTCTTAAAAAAATTATAGGAAAAGTTTTGAGAAATCAAAAAGTACCAATTTTCTTGTTTTTTGTACTTTGCTTGTTTGGTTCAAAACAAGAAAATAGCTCATAACTTTATAGAAAATAACAAGATTTGGTAGGTTTTTAATTAAATATGGTATGTGTCAGATTTCTGGTGATTTCCTCTCATTTTGAGAGGAAATTGCTTTTTGTAAAATTTGGTAGGTTTTGATATTTTATAGAAAATATTTCTGTAAATTTTTTGTTGAACCAAACATAATTTACAGAAATCTCTGGAAAACTTTTAATTACAAATTTGCCATTATCAGATGTTTTGAGAAAAGTTTTCTAAAAAAGTGTGCAACCAAACAGCCCCAAATCCCCAACATTTCCTCCTCTCTTCCATTCCCTCTTCCTTCTTCTCCTCTTACGTTCACTCACTCTCTCTTCCTACTTACTTCACCGGCTCCCAACACCTAAAATTAAACGTTCCACCACAAATCTTAACCTCATTCGTCTCTTCTTTTCTTGCACTCTCTCTTCCTCTTTGCTTCCTACTCCTCTTTTATCCTCCAATCATTAAAAACCAATCTCCTTAGAAATGAGGATATGTGAAAGAAAAGAAAGAAAATGGCGAGGATTGGGAAAAGAAAAGAATGAAAGAGATACAAGAAGGATGAAGGAAAAGGTGATGGAAAGGGAGCAAGAAAGTTCTTTTTACAAATTTTAAATTTTAAGGAGTTGAATCAGAAAAAATGAAAAATTTAAAGGTATATATAAAAAACTCTTAATTTTCTTTTCTTGCTTAAAAACCACTTTCGGAAGTTTATTTATGGTCAATTTAGAGGTGGGAGTATTTAGGCCTTGATATTTTAGCCCCTCTTAAACCCTGTAACACCCTCGCTCCCCAGCTCGATCCTCCATGGACCCTGACGAAGATAACGGCGCCGTCCAAAACCCTCCCTCCTCCGTCATAACTAACGGCGCCGTGTCCGGCGTCCTCCCTCAATCGGAACTCTTCGCCGTCAACTACCCCGGCTACCCCTCCTCCACCTCACGTGCCATCGACACTCTCGGCGGAATCCACGAAGTCGAGAAGGTAATCGGCTCTACGAATTATGCCCTCTGAGTTGGAGTCCGAAACCGATCTTGATTCGATCGTCATTCGTCCGAGTATGCCTTTGGTTGGATGACTCGTTGACTCTTCGAACCCTTGGCTTGATCCCGCACGTGTATGGATGCATTCCGTCGCTTGATGCGATTCGTCGATCTCGTCGCCTCGTTGGTTCGTCGGTTTGTGCCGAGCTGAGCTAAAGGACCTATAAGCAATTTTATATGCCTACAATCTAGTTTTAATCCATGTGTTGGACATCAGTTTAGACCTTGAAATTGACACCTATACTTGCATAGGCTGGACATGACACTTATATGGGTTATGATATGACCTGGTATTTAAGTTCTGAGATGAGGTTATCTCCTGTTATTATTTATTCATGTATTAGATTTTGGGTTTGGTATTTAGGGATTTACAATTTGAGATACTAAATTTTTTGTTGAACCAAACATAATTTACAGAAATCTCTGGAAAACTTTTAATTACAAATTTGCCATTATCAGATGTTTTGAGAAAAGTTTTCTAAAAAAGTGTGCAACCAAACAGCCCCAAATCCCCAACATTTCCTCCTCTCTTCCATTCCCTCTTCCTTCTTCTCCTCTTACGTTCACTCACTCTCTCTTCCTACTTACTTCACCGGCTCCCAACACCTAAAATTAAACGTTCCACCACAAATCTTAACCTCATTCGTCTCTTCTTTTCTTGCACTCTCTCTTCCTCTTTGCTTCCTACTCCTCTTTTATCCTCCAATCATTAAAAACCAATCTCCTTAGAAATGAGGATATGTGAAAGAAAAGAAAGAAAATGGCGAGGATTGGGAAAAGAAAAGAATGAAAGAGATACAAGAAGGATGAAGGAAAAGGTGATGGAAAGGGAGCAAGAAAGTTCTTTTTACAAATTTTAAATTTTAAGGAGTTGAATCAGAAAAAATGAAAAATTTAAAGGTATATATAAAAAACTCTTAATTTTCTTTTCTTGCTTAAAAACCACTTTCGGAAGTTTATTTATGGTCAATTTAGAGGTGGGAGTATTTAGGCCTTGATATTTTAGCCCCTCTTAAACCCTGTAACACCCTCGCTCCCCAGCTCGATCCTCCATGGACCCTGACGAAGATAACGGCGCCGTCCAAAACCCTCCCTCCTCCGTCATAACTAACGGCGCCGTGTCCGGCGTCCTCCCTCAATCGGAACTCTTCGCCGTCAACTACCCCGGCTACCCCTCCTCCACCTCACGTGCCATCGACACTCTCGGCGGAATCCACGAAGTCGAGAAGGTAATCGGCTCTACGAATTATGCCCTAACCCTGGATTCCCTTTCTTTCTCCAAGTTTTACCTGTTTTTTTTAATTTTTTAAGGTGCGGAGCTCGGATTCTGGTCAATTGGAGCTCCGTTTCCGACCTGAGGATCCGCACTGTCACCCTGCGTTTGGAGAGCGCCGATCTTTTGTGGGTCTCGTTCTTAAAATTTCCAAAACCCGACCTGAATCCGATAATGATGGGAAGGAGCAACTTTCGGCTGAGGTCGTCGCTCGGGTTAACGAAGCTTATGATTTCGAAGGTGAAGCTAACCTTTTCTTTTCATATGGTGTTTAAAAAATATATTTAGATTTTTCATGATGCATTTTAGTAGTTTACCATGTGATAACCTATTTAGATCTCAAAGTTCTGAGCTTTAAGGCATTTTATGTCTTTTTTATTACTGAAATTTGTTTAGACATGCAAAACTCATCTAATTGGTCGTAGTACATTTTTGACTTTAGAAGCAAGAAATTCTCCAATGCTATTGTAGTGCTTGTGTTAGTCAGTTATCTTGGTTTATTGGATGAAGGTATGGTGGACTACCAGCATGTTCTGGCCGTTCATGCTGCTGAAGCAAGGAGAAAGAGGGGACGCTGTGATATTGATGAGGAAACTGACTTAGGCGATGCCTCTCGCATGCACTTGGGTGGAGTAGTCATACTATGGCAGAACTAATATTTTTATAATGTCTTATTTGTTAAATGATTAATAACCGAAACACATGTTTTGTCATTGATAGAAGAGGAAGCTGATGATGTAATGATGTTGGTTCCACCTCTATTCTCGCTGAAGAATACTCCGGAGGAGATAGTGTGAGTTGCTATCCAATTTTTGTCTGGCATAAAATTTGAACAAGTGATACTAGCAGATGTCTCTGGTTTTCTGATTTTATTGCACTTAAACATTTAAGAGATACTAGTACAATGAACTATTATGATTGCTATGTATTGGCACCCTTTTGCACTTCCAAAGTTAGGTGCTATCTGGAATATGACTAATTTGCTGATAGCTGGTGTCTTGAAAGTTTATTATTCTTCCTTTTTTCTGTTTTTAGGCTGAATCCACCGTCTAATTTATTCTCCAAAAAGTTGCAGAAGAGTGTTGTGGAACACCGCTGGGAGGTAATGTTCTTGTTGTTGTATTTCTTGATCTTTAGTCCCATTATGACTTAATTCTTTTCAGTATATTTATCTAACTCTATCATTTTGTATGCTACTTTATAAGTACATTTCGTAGACAAATAAAGATAGCATATTTTTAAATGCTTACATATGCATGTGTTACTTGCGGGAGTGGTGCTTTTATATCATATACACCGAAACATACGTTACTGAACTAGTGAAGCAGCCAATAATCTTCTTCAAGTTTAGAAACAAAAGTAAAAATAATAGTTATCTCTATCAACTTTCTGTATGATCCATTCCCCCCATTTGATTGTAAAGGGCTCTACACATGATCAATTCTTGAGTGAAACATGTGGAATACTACTTCCATTAGTATCAATTGAATACCTTTGATTTAAACTGCACCAATTTTGTATAATGGCGCTATCATTGTACAGTTAACCCCTTTCAAGGAAATATTACATCATTGCAACACTGTTATACTGATTTGGCTGATGTATTGGTACTGTTATTGATATAGAATAATTAAAATTGACACTATATGAACAAATCTTGATAGTGCCATCCTGCCTGCAAAACTGGAAAATAAAATTGATTCAGCATTTTGCTTTATATTGGATGTTGTGAAAATTGCTTCCATATACATTTCAGTCCTTATTTTTACTGTTTCATATTCTCCTATCAAATTTTAATGACATTCTGTTTGTTCAGAACTTGATATATCAAGTTTACTTATTTGACATGCATCAGGTAGAATAGAGTTATTAAGTTTCATCTTGCTAATCGTTTATCATTTATATTTCAGATGGACATTGAGCCGTGCCTTGCTATTGATTTTGACATTGAAAATATCCTTACTGTGAAACTATTTTCTTTGTTATTTTTCTGTGAGAATGTAAACTATCATTTTAATGTCCTGTGTGTTAGAGAAAAATAGCTTTTGGAATTATTATGCATTGCCTGTTACTATTAGTGCTATTGCTACTTTCTTCTTCTTCTTGTTTTTCCTCTTCTTTTTCACCTGAACATAGATAACCCAACTAGAACAGACGCTGATGCGTTGTTGGTGTAGGTTCCCTTTGGTGCACCAGATCCCATGGAAATGGCATCTCTTTGTTTTAAATCTGGAAAAGAGAATTTCTAAACAACAAAATTTTATTGGAGATACCAATTAGTTTACCCCCAGCCAATGACCAATAGTGCATCAATATATTCAAATGTACTCTGCAAAAACTTTCTATCTTATCAGAGGAGATGGCTCTGTCATGACCCTTGACAGAGCTTGTATAGGAAATTACTTATGTAAGCAAATATTACTTCAGAAATGCTAAGTTACGTCAGAAGACTCATAGATTCACATGCCTCTGTGGCGCATCTGGGTACTATTTACTTCATGATATAAGCGTTGTTTTCCTTTTTTTTTTAGGTATTTTTAATTTTCATTTGTTGTGGAACTTAAGTTTCATAAAAGTTCCTGGAAAAGTGAACTGGGAAGATAAAATTCCAATAGGTACAACTGAGTGGGAGTTGCAGTTAGCTGTGTCAAAATTGTTCGAGGTACGACCTATATGGCCAAGACGGTCAATCCATGAAGAGTTGCTTGAGAATGGCCTACAGGTCACTGACCACATGCTAAAGAGGTTCTCTCTTGTCCTCATATTTTCTTTTCTATGTGTTTCTTCTGAAATATCTAGTGAACATTTCAAATTTGTAACAATTTTTTAAGCGAAGCTTTCTTTGTATTCATATGACCAGTGAAAGGTTTGTGTGATAATGACGTAGTGTTGCATTAATATATTCAGGTTGCTGTTTCGTACCGGCTACTATTTCTCTACTGGACCGTTTGCTCGATTCTGGATCAAAAAAGGATATGATCCTCGTAAAGATCCTGAGTCACGGAAGTAAGAGTTTCTGTTACGTGTACTATTCTTTGTTGTATCTCTTCCCAAAGTCACATTTGATTTTTGTTCATCATTTAAAACTGAAATTGATTGTATTATTTTCTTGATTTTAGAATTGAGCACTATTTATTTTGAAATTAAATATTTGTGCAAAATAGTATGATCATGATAAAATAGACGAGCATTCTTATTGTTGAAGTGCCCGACAATTGAAGCCATCATGTCAGGGCATGTTACCACCACACGATATTATGTTATCAGTTCCACCTAGAGATGAATGATGTTAATAAGTTCTGTAGGCCAAAGGTGGGATAATATCAAGTTACTGACGACAGTGCTATTAATCTGATATTTTGCAGATCGTATTAGATGTGTTTAGATCATCCTATTACTTACTTGTAGAGTCGGATTATGAATTAAATGAGGCATGTCCAGAGGTTGTTATACAAGGATTAGGATTGGTGCCAAGGATGAATCTATGGAGAGCTGAGCATGGTGGATTTCTACTTTGGATTTTGAAAAGAAAATAAAAATAAATTAAGTTAAGAGTCATTATGGTCTAAACAATAAGTTCTGTAGGCCAAAGGTGGGATAATATCAAGTTACTGACGACAGTGCTATTAATCTGATATTTTGCAGATCGTGTTAGATGTGTTTAGATCATCCTATTACTTACTTGTAGAGTCGGATTATGAATTAAATGAGGCATGTCCAGAGGTTGTTATGCAAGGATTAGGATTGGTGCCAAGGATGAATCTATGGAGAGCTGAGCATGGTGGATTTCTACTTTGGATTTTGAAAATAAAATAAAAATAAATTAAGTTAAGAGTCATTATGATCCTATTTATTTTACGTAATTCCTATTTAATTTTTAATATTGTTAACTTTTTGAAAAAAAATACTAGTCCATGGTGGAGATTGTAGTTTGTCAAAGATTTGGCACACTGGAAGATGCCAAAATTCTCAAAAGAATATAGTGTGTATACTTGTTGGTAAAAGTTTGAAAAAAAGTTCTTCCTGTTGCACACCTCACTGCATCACTAGACTGCTGCTCTATGAGAAAAAAGGAAATGAAAAGCGGGATTGCCTATTTAAACCACGATAATGACTGGTATCTGGTATTAGGATTTAATTGGTTTATTGGTTCAGTCGAGTTAGTTAAATTGGGTAATAGGTCAGATTTAGAAGAAAGGAAAAACATAACTGTTATTATTCGATATGCAGGTGCATAAACATATACAATTGATTATGTGGTTTACACATAATTAAAGCGCATAATCCTTATTCAATGCACAGATATCAACCACAAAGTTTTCTGTGGCCTTTTATGTGGCCACATAAAGCCATAATGTGCTTCTTATCAAGAATTACCATTATGTTAAAGTTGACTTCATCCATGCATTTCCATGGCTATATTGGTGCTATGCTTCTGTCCTCTGATATCAGCTATATCAGGGTCTTATTTGATCTTTCATAGTACTCCATACTTATTTGGTTGCTTTATTCTTCAAATACCATTTTGACTAGTACTTTTGCTAATTCTGAATATTCCAATACTATATGGATATGTTGTCAGTCTCAAATTGTGGCTTTTGGACAGATATCAAAAAATTGATTTTCGGGTGCCATCACAATTAAGAAGTGTTGGTGAAGAAAATACAGATGCTGGGTGAGTGCAATTTCATTTTGTTTTTTGTACTATCCTAAATTACCAATACTTTCACATGGCAATCATTCTATTTTATTTACTGCATAAAAGGGCAGGGATCTCTTACATAATTGTATGCCTTGGACATTTAATTTAGGTGACCATTTATCTTATTAGCTTTATTATTTCCTTAGTATTCATGTCATGGCTTGAATTTCTACATGCTTGGAAGATACTCTAAGAGCTATTGGCCCCTCCACGGGGTTTGAGCCTTGAGACTGTTAGACCCTAGAGAGAGGGTGATTAGGGTCTTATGCTAATCTAATCCGATTTTATGCCAATTAAAACTAATAACAAGTTATCCTAGCAAGTGTGAAATACAACAAGATATATGAGCTAGGATAAGTAATATGAACAAAGATATATCCTAGCAATGAGATATACTATGAGATATATGCAAGGATATATAAATTAACACAAGGGTGAAATAAACATAAATAAAACAAGAGTGATAGTGTGCAAATAAACAATGCAAACACACAATATGATCACGGAGTTCGGACCTTCCGTCCTACGTCTCCGCTCCCCACTCCCGGGGAGAAATCCACTATCACAACCGGATTTTCTACGCTTATCCGAACAACGTTTATACCTCACACTCGGTTTTTTAGTTTACCGAAAACTCTACAATCAACACTCTTGCAATCCCACTCTACACCCTCTCAATTGTTGGAACTAGACGTGTCTCCCTCAAGTGTTCGGATACAACCTCTCCCTAGGATCGTCAACTGACGCCACTCCTCTTGGGACGATCCCCGACTCTCGCCACACACTTCTCTCAGTGTACAAGTATATTACAAAGTGAATCTCACAATAAGCACAATACAATAAATGATTGTTCTCTAATATGGATGAGAACCCAATTAAAACACAACTCAATGTTATAATCTCTCACCAACCCAAATATACTATGTATGTAAATACTAAAAGCTTAATGTGGGTGTGTGTAACAATGAGATTAATTAAATCTAAACTCAATATAAAACTAGCTTTAATAAAATGATAAACAAACAAATAGATGTAAAGCTAGAAATAGAGTTTAGAAAACTTCTCAATAGATCAAGAGGTAGAAGGAGAAATAGTTGGATGCCCAAACACCAATAGATGATCTCCTCAAGCTCTTGTGAAATTGATTTTACAAACTCAAACTTCCAAATGCTTAAAAGCTTCTTAAACAAACTTAAACCAAACTTAACCTTTTGTTTAAAAATCTTTAAACTTGTTTTAAAACACTCTCTTGTTGTTTTTTTTAAGAACTGAGATCAATAGAGTATTTATAGCCTCCCAAAATCTCAGCCAAAAAACCCCAAACAAAAGATCAAAAAACCCACAGAATCGTAAATCAGATTCTGTACAAAAATGATCGTTGGGGTGAACGGCGGTCGATCGTGAAATTCTCGCGGTTGATCGCGAGCCACTTTCGAGCCTGAAAAATTTCCAGAAAGTTGGACGATCGATCGTGGGAATTTTCGAGCTGACGGTCGACCGTGGCTGTCCACCGCGAAAGTTACTGATGTCTCCGCATGGAAAATCAAAGACGCGGTCGACCGTGACGGTCGACCGTAAACTGACATTTGAGAAAAAAGGTTTGAAAGTTGATTTTCTGATTTTAAAACCCTGTTTAAAAATATCAAATAAATTCTAAAAAGAATGTAAAACTTTGGGGAATGATTGTAGACATGATAATAAATATGCTACAAAGACTGGTTTTTAAAAAAGACCTCCCAAATAAAAAATATCATTATTTTACAAAATAGTCCAAAACATGAAAATATAAACATATGAATTTTAACATTTTGGTTAAACCATGTTTTGAAACAATACAAAATGATTTTGTAGACTTAATAGAAGATGTAAACTATTATTATGAAGTCTACAAACAATGAATATAGTATTTTATCAAAATATACATATAATACACTAAAACATGATTTCATGGAACTAAATAAAATTGATATTGATGAAATCATATAAATGCATATAAGTATGAAACAAAAATATATTTTCCAATTGTATTCAATTGTTTCATAGTAAAACTTGAAACCTATCAAACCAAAACATATATGTATATATATAACTATATATATACAAAACCAAAACGTGTATGTGTGTATATGATTGAGCTTAAAGTACTAACACACATAATATAAACCTAAACTAAATATACCCAAGCTTGTGATCTTCAACGAAGCTCTATCTTGGTACACTCGCGGATGAAACTTGAACTTGAATCTTTAACTTGAATTACAAGACTTCAACCACTATTCCACCAACCTCCATTTGATATGATCGTTATGACGCAATTCATCCAACCTCCAACATGTTGTTTGTCTACAATAAATAGAATTATACAAAAACTAGATAAACAACATTAGAAGTAAATTGTTTGTTAAACATCATCAAAACAAGAAGGCTAACAATCTTCCCCTTTTTGATGATGATAAATAATTTACAAAAATAATATATGCATGAAGGGAAATGAAAATGATATATGCATGAAGGGAAATGAATATACAATATAATTATCATGCATATGAACAAGAAAGAATATACTCACAATATTTCTTCCTCTTTGACAACATCAAAAAGGGGAAAACCATATAGATGAAAGAGAGCGAAAGCTCCCCCATTAATATGCATGGGTGAGTATATATATATATATATATATGGGGATTGTTCCCCCTATCAAAATGCCATATGGAGTGAATGCAATAAAGATCATGACAAAACATGTGAGCAAACATAGATAAAAAATATGCTAAATATTACTCACATACAAGAGGATAATGAGGACACATATAGATATATCATTTATGAAAGAAGTGTCTCATTACACAATTATAAAAACATAATGTAAAAATAGATTTATGAAATCAAAAGAAGAGGAACATGAGAATCATGCAAAAAGTTTTCAAATGAAAACAAATTAACCAAATAAAATCATAAATCAAATTTTAAACCCAAAAGTGACGTTTGATCAATAAAGGAAATTTTCTTTGTAAAACATGATCAAACCACATGAATACATTATAAAGCATATTTAAAATTTGAATCATCTATTTGTGCTATATAATGAATTCAAAAGAACAAATCAAAACAAAATTTTCATAGTTCAAAAATAAGATTACAAAACATACAAGAATCATGAAGTATGAAAAAAAAATCATCTTTAAAAGTATAAAACCAAATCATCATTGATTTTCACAAATGAGAGAGGCAACCATATCTAGCTCTTGAGCTAATATCAACCCATATAAACATTTTAGCACCCGGTAAACAAGATTTGAGAATAAACACCCAATAAACCCGGAGGGTTATATAAACACAAACCTCTCATCAAAACAAAATCAATAATCATGAAAACAAAAGAATTTGATAAAAAAAATTGTTTTCATGTTCAAAAGTTTAAAGTATAATTTTTCAAAACCAAAAAAAAAGAAAAAATAAAAACACTAAAATTCTTGGTTTAAAATCAAATTTGTTTTGGTACCCAAGTATTCTTGGTACCAAAAGGTTTAGGGACATGACCCCTATCATTTAAGCTCAAAGACCTAGGATTATGAACTCGTTTGGACACATGTGGTGCACTAACATGGTCAAAGCAGTAATCACTCAAATGACCATTCCGATTGTAATTTGTGCAATGAAAGAGATCCATTTATTTTTGTGGACCATTAGCTTGTGCACGAGAAACATTTGCAAACATAGATGATCTTTTAAGATTATTTTGCAAATGAGAAACATCATCAAACAAAGATAGTTCTTTTGGAACAACTTGCGATTTTGAAATATTTTGTAAATCAAAGCAAAATTTCGCCAAGTGTCCAAACTTACCACAAACATCACATTTTAAAACATGTGGTTTACTAGAAATATTTGGCAAACTTAAATTCTTTTTCAAATCAAAGTAAAACTTTACCAAATGGCCAAACCGACCACAATAATTACATTGATACACACTAGCATGCTTATGATGAACATTATGTGCATGTGCATGAGTGTGTGATGAAGAGGCTTGATGAGATGCACAAGGAACATTTGATTTTGTAGGTTTATGTGCATCATAGCAAAATTTAGACAAATGGCCTTTACGACCACAAATAGTGCATTTATAAACTTTGCTATATATGTGTGCATAATGAGTGGATGATTTAGACTCAGATTTGGCACACATATTCATAAGCTTCTTATGATTATCAAAACATGAAGTTAATGTTGAATCTAAAGATGATATGCGATTTTTGACAAGATTCAACTCAACATTAGGCATGACATCATTGATAATAGAAGTAGAGCATGTATGGTTATCAAATTCATTTCTAATGCATTCTACTTCTAGCATGACATCTTTATTTGCATGAGTTAAACTAGCAATAGATGAGCTCAAAATTTTATTTTCCAAATTCAATATATCATTATTTTCTTTAAGTGTAACATTCTCCTTAGCAATGATATCAAATTTGAAACCTAGCAACTCATAATCAGAATTTAATTCTACATGCTTGCTTTTAAGATCAATAAAATCATTTTGTAATTTCTTGTAGGCATGCGCTAATTTATCATATGCACAAGCGAGTTCGCTAATGGATAATTCACTTTCGGAATCCGAATCGCATACCTCGTTAGGGCTATCGTCTAGCGGTCGTATGCATGATGATGATGCTCCAACCTTACTTAAAGTCGATTCTGTCAAAACGCGTCGAATCTCCTCCAAGTCTCCTTGATGTGCTTCAATAAATTTTCATAAAATGTAAGCACTATCAAAATGAGCAAGTTCGTTAGAAATACATGATTCAAAAGCATTATGCAAGAGTTCTAACATTAACTTGTTCATTGTAAATATTTTCTTATCATGATTGCTCCACTTGGATTTCTCCAATGTGGGTACAATATAAGCACAATCAATAACTTCCCATAAGTCGATATTTCTAGATTCAACAAATATTTTAAATTTAGAGCACCATTGAGCATAAGGGAAATTTTAATATTTTGGAGCAATATTTGGATTATAGCCTAAACGAAATACATTTATATTCATGATGTGAATATATGCAAGCAAGACAAAAGCAATCATAACTAGATTAGCACAAATAAGATAATTTGGATCTTTAACTCAAGGTGATTAGACCTTAAATCAAAGAGCACCAAGCTCTGATACCAATTGTTAGACCCTAGAGGGGGGTGATTAGGGTCTTATGCTAATCTAATCCGATTTTATGCCAATTAAAACTAATAACAAGTTATCCTAGCAAGTGTGAAATACAATAAGATATATGAGCTAGGATAAGCAATATGAACAAAGAGATATATCCTAGCAATGAGATATACTATGAGATATATGTAAGGATATACAAATTAACACAATGGTGAAATAAACATAAACAAAACAAGAGTGATAGTGTGCAAATAAACAATGCAAACACACAATATGATCACGGAATTAGGACCTTCCGTCCTACGTCTTCGCTCCCCACTCCCGGGGAGAAATCCACTATCACAACCTGGTTTTCTACGCTTATCCGAACAACGTTTACACCTCACACTCGGTTTTCTAGTTTATCGAAAACTCTACAATCAACACTCTTGCAATCTCACTCTACACCATCTCAAGTGTTGGAACTAGACGTGTCTCTCTCAAGTGCTCGGATACAACCTCCCTAGGTTCGTCAACCGACGTCACTCCTCTTGGGACAATCCCCGACTCTCGCCACATACTTCTCTTGGTATACAAGTGTATTATAAAGTGAATCTCACAATAAACACAATACAATAAATGATTGTTCTCTAATATGGATGAGAACTCAATTAAAACACAACTCAATGTTACA
Source organism: Asparagus officinalis (assembly GCF_001876935.1). Lineage (NCBI taxonomy): Eukaryota > Viridiplantae > Streptophyta > Magnoliopsida > Asparagales > Asparagaceae > Asparagus > Asparagus officinalis. Next base: position 12,038,835 of record NC_033794.1, on the reverse strand, counting down.
ATCTCTCACCAACCCAAATATACTATGTATGTAAATACTAAAAGCTCAATGTGGGTGTGTGTAACAATGAGATTAATTAAATCTAAACTCAATATAAAATTAGTTTTAATAAAATGATAAACAAACAAATAGATGTAAAGCTAGAAATAGAGTTTAGAAAACTTCTCAATAGATCAAGTGATAGAGGGAGAATAGTTGGATGCCCAAACACCAATAGATGATCTCTTTAAGCTCTTGTGAAATTGATTTCACAAACTCAAACTTCCAAATGCTTAAAAGCTTCTTAAACAAACTTAAACCAAACTTAACCCTTTGTTTAAAACTCTTTAAACTTGTTTTAAAACACTCTTGTTTTTTTTAAGAACTGAGATCAATGGGGTATTTATAGCCTCCCAAAACCTCAGTCAAAAACCCCAAACAAAAGACCAAAAAACCCACAGAATCGGAAATCAGATTCTGTACAAAAATGACCGTTGGGGTGAACGTCGATCGACCGTGAAATTCTCGCGGTCGACCGCGAGCCACTTTCGAGCCTGAGAAATTTTCAGAAAGTTGGACGGTCGACCGTGGTGGTCGACTGCAAAAGTTGCTGATGGCTCCGCAGGGAAAATCAAAGGCGCGGTCGACGGTGGCGGTCGACCGTAAACTGACATATGAGAAAACAGGTTTGAAAGTTAATTTTCTGATTTTAAAACCCTATTTAAAAATATCAAATAAATTCTAAAAAAATATAAAACTTTGGGGAATGATTGTAGACATGATAATAAACATGCTACAAAGACTGGTTTTTAAAAAGGGCATCCCAAATAAAAAATATCATCATTTTACAAAATAGTCCAAAACATGAAAATGTAAACATATGAATTTTGATATTTTGACTAAACCATGTTTTGAAACAATACAAAATGATTTTGTAGACTTAATAGAAGATGTAAACTATTGTTATGAAGTCTATAAACAATGAATATAGTATTTTATCAAAATATACATATAATACACTAAAACATAATTTCATGGAACTAAATAAAAATTATAAAATTGATATTGATAAAATCATATAAATGCATATAAGTATGAAACAAAAATATGTTTTCCAATTGTATTCAATTGTTTCATAGTAAAACTTGAAACCTATCAAACCAAAACATATATGTATATATATAACTATATATATACAAAACCAAAACGTGTATGTGTGTATATGATTGAGCTTAAAGTACTAACACATATAATATAAACCTAAACTAAATATACCCAAGCTTGTGATCTTCAACGAAGCTCTATCTTGGTACACTCGCGGATTAAGCTTGAACTTGAATCTTTAACTTAAATTACAAGACTTCAACCACTATTCCACCAACCTCCATTTGATATGATCGTTATGACGCAATTCATCCAACCTCCAACATGTTGTTTGTCTACAATAAATAGAATTATATAAACACTAGACAAATAACATTAGAAGTAAATTGTTTATTAAACATTATCAAAACAAGAAGGCCAACAGAGACGACCAATAAAAATAACTAAAATTTTGTAGTTTGGTCAGCGCAACTTTTTTTGGAAGACAGGACGTCTTTCCTGATTGGGTTTTTAGCATTCCTCTATTTTAAGGAAATTGCGTAGTTATCCTTGTCTTCTGTCTATTTTCATACATAACGTTATATTTCTAGATGTGTCTGCAAATATTTTATTATGTTATTTATACAATAACTAGCATACTGGTAGTATTTCCTATTGCAGTAGGGGTCCCCTAAATGATGTTGCCCAAAAGAAAAATTACCCTGTTGGAGTCTTAGGTCTGATTATGTTTCACTATCTAATTTTTTTTATCTATTGAACATGTGGCTAATCTATCTTGCACCACCGATGTTTTCTCCTTAGAGGATTCAAGGTATCTAATTGCAGCAAAATTTCACCTTTGTTTTTGTTTTTGTTTTTGTTTTTGTTTTTCCTTTTGGTGCAAGGAACCTTGGTTTAGTACGAGCCAAGTAACACCCCCCCTAGAAATACACACAAAAGTTCCAGTCCCAGGTGAAATGTAGTACAAGTCTTGCAATACGTAATAATTAGACATTGGGAGTATGCATGCCATAAACATATATCAACCATTGGCCTTTGAGCCAAGGCCCCAAGCCCCAGCGTCTAGGTCACTTATGGGAGGGACCTTTGTTTATATTCAATAAAAACTAATTTATGGATTACACAAGTTTCAAGCTTCTTTTAAACAAGAACCTCAAGCTCCATCTCAAACTAGAATTATTATAAGCCTTATCTTAAGCCATTGACCGGAATTGATCTCCTCTTAAGCCTCGTTTGAGCGCATTAATGCTAAGAATATAACACGAGCAACAAAGTATCAGAATACCATAAGGCAAAATAGTATTGTGAATACATGACATAAAATCAGCACCTATCTTCACAGTATGTCAACAATTTTTATGTGATCTACCATTGGCCAGTTGCATAGCAATAATAGCATGCAATATGAAAAAACACAATGGTGTACTAGCTGTCCTTGTTTTTATAAGATACACAAATCTAAATACACGATCTAGTCAGATATGTATTTGGTAAAGTCGGGAACCCCTCCCCAAATATGCTCACAAATGGAATGTAGTCTTGAGGCAGTATAAAGATCAGATAGTTATTTTGAAATATGGTAATAGCACATTATGGAACTAAGTGACAGAATTCTTGTAGCTGCTGCCAGATAAGCGGGGCTACAGTTTCACTGTTATTTAAAATGACATTCTAATACTTCTGCCATCTTTTTGGTTCCAAGATACGTGTAGCGTAAGAAATCAAATGAAGAGAACATTAAGCACTAAGTGGCAATATGGTGAATAAGTTGGGAGGAGAACTTTATTATTGTTTTTATTATTTAAGACTTTTGGGTCCTGATGATTTTCTTCTATAGCTTTGGTATATTACTTTGAGTCTGGATACTTCAAGCATTTTGTATGCAATTATACTGTAATCACTGTTTAGTCTAAGTTAATTATCTACTCACATAGTGTTTTTACTGTCAATAATTCACTTGAATTCTATCATCTCAATTATAGGTCAAAGCAAACATGGAAGAACATATGTCAGTTTCGAGTATTTCCCTGGAAAAATTTTACTTGCTTGCAATTCTTTGAACTTAATGATGACTTCATACAAGATGCCATTCAAAAACCCACATATCAGACAACTTGCACCGTAAGTTCTCTCGTTTTTCCTTAAAAATCATTGCCAACTGCAAATGCTTTTAATCGCCTGACATATTCTAATCCTTTTAGAGAGAATATTAATTGCAGTAATAAGATAGATAAAAGTTCATGAGACTCTGGTAGAAACCCATGATTTATTTAACTAACCAGTCAATATGCAGCGCTCCAGAGGATGGTTCTCTGACACTCTTCTTAGAACTTTGAGATTGCGTGTAAGCATGAGGTTTATCTCCCTTTGCCCTAGAGAAGGTGCTGAAGTCTTGTTGCAATGTATTTCTGGAGAATTTGAAAAACTAAAGAAACTGGAAGTTCTTGGCAGAATTAGGAAGTCTGCAACTAAGCACCAAAATCCCAACAAAGGTATTCAACTTTATTTTACCTTTATTTTTATTTCCATAGTTCGTGGCTACTCAATGGATAGATTAGTTACATAATTCTGTCATCTGCAGGATCCAATATGTCTACTGAAACTGCATTTGCTGAATCTGGTGGCACAGAGCATCAGATGTCGGGTCAAGATGGGACTAATAACAGAGAAATTGAAAATGATCAAGAAGAGGAAGAGGAAGAGGAAGAGGAGGAAGAGGAAGATGAATTTGCCGAATATGAATCTCAAGCCATGGTAATTAGTGCCATTTTGAATTTAAACTTCTTACTGTACTCGTTCATGATTAGTGTATTGCTCAGATAATAGTTGGTTAAATAACTCAATTTGCTCTTTGTTATAGGCAGGTGATGATGGCCGTTTCTCCCTTGAGACTGGTTCTCGTATCCTTAGATGTTGTTACTTCATATATATAGTTTACTTTCAATTTGTCAATTCCTTAGTTAGTCTAACTTTGTTTCAATTGTTATCATCATGGAAATAAACCCATTATTTCTGCTTATTGGTTTTATGTAGTAATTAATCTTTTAATATAGCAAAAGGTAGTTCATTGAGAATTGTTTGCTGAAACACTTCACATTTATATGCATTAAGTTAGGTGCAATTTAACAATTGCTTAGCTTCATAGATTTGCTATCTAATTTGAAGACAGTGAAAATTCGAGTATATTGATCTCGTTGATTCGTAATAGAAAAGAAACATAGTCTCAACTTTGATAAGGTGAAATGAAGTAAAAGACTATTTAGAGTATTATGATCAGTTTTTACTATATATTATAATTGGTCACATGAAGTTCATACAAAGAGTTGTCTTATGCTTCTTCTGCAAATCTCAAGCTTATAGCTCATTAAATATATTTGCATTTTCATTTTAAAGAATATGAAAAACGTTTCCTATTAACTTGAGCAGACCAAGCTGGGGATCCAGTTGTCAATGATTACCTTCAGGACCTCCTGCGAGAGTTTCCATTTAGCAAGGATGGAAATGATTCAACATCCAACAAAGAGGTTCAGAATGCTGATGTTAGTGATGGTGAATTTCAAATTTATGAACATGACAGCGATGACGATGATTATGTCTATTAGCAATACCTGGAAGAAAAGTTTACTGTAATAAATTTAATGTATGAAACCTGATATCAAGTTAACAGATTCCAAAAGTACGTATAGTTTGTACCATGTAAAATTATGGCCAAGTCAATTTAAAGTTATCGAGTTTTTATTAGTATAGATTACAAGTAACAAACAAAGCTATCTTTGCAGGTGGTATTTTAATTCCAAAAGATGTTATGGTGGTCTTCTTGTGTTTTCTATTATGCTAAATATAGGGGTGTCCAAAAAGCCCGGGCTCGGCCCGGAATAGTGAATTTTTTTACTTTTTTATTTTTTTTATTTTTTTATATGTATTATATATGTATATATAAATATATATATAATATGTATAATATATGTATATATAATATATTTCTATATATGTATAATATGTCATATGTTGTGATATATATAACTCTCTCTTAGTATATAAGTATATATAAGTATAACCTCTCTCTTATATAGAAGTATATTATAGTAATAAAGTATATAAGTATACTTTCTTGCTTATATAAGTATATACAAGAATACTCTCTACTCTAATATATGTATAATGTATGTATGGTATGTTATGTATATACTCTTCTCTTAAGTTATATGTACGTATAAGTATACTCTCTCTTATATATGTATTCTCTATTATATAAGTATATATAAGTATACACTCTCTTATATATTGTATAATATATTATATATGTGTGTATTAATATATATACTAATATACTCTCTCTTAGTATATATAAGTATACTCTCTCTATATATATGTATACTCCCTCTTATATAAGTATACCTCTCTTTATATATGTATAATATGTGTGTGTGTATACTCTCTCTCTTAGTATATAGTATATATAAGTATAGTATATTACAACGGTTACTTCTTCCCCATTGGCCCAACGGCAACGGCTACTTATGCGATTCTTTCTCTCTCAAGTTATAACTATAAAATATAGAATATATTTACATATATATATGTATATTATAATATATAGTTACCATAATAATTTGTAAGTATATACTAATAACATAATTATAAAAATAATAATATTAAACTAATTTTTAGTAATTTTTATAAAAAAAGAAAAGAAAAGAAATTTAAAAAAACCTAGTTGGGATGTACTTATCTTATTGTGATGCGATGAATTCCAAATAAATTTATACTTGTAATTTATAATAAATTATTAATTATTAATAAAGAATTTATTTTTATAATTTTTTATTTATAATTTAATGTCATTTTAAGTGATTAATAAAATTATTATTTTTTATTAAATTTTTTGTTTTTTATAATTAAATAAAATTAAAAAAATTTGATAAAAAAACACGCGGCCGCGCCCGAAACCCGGCCCGAGGTACCCGGGTCCGGGCTCCGGTTTTGCCCGGCCCGGGGTACCCGGGTCCGGGCTCCGGTTTTGCCCGGCCCGGCCCGGATGGACAGGCCTAGCTAAATGCGTATTGTTGAATATTTAAGTGTGAGCAGGCCTGTATAGGTTCTACTCATTTTGGATGCGGACAAACTGTCGCTTAAATTTCGATTATTAAGGAGATAAAACTACTTTACTGAAAGTAGCTTCATTGCCAAAATTGCTGAAACTTGATCAAACCAAGGTTGTAGTCTAGCAATATTTTACACTCTTTAAATGTACTTGTGAAGAAGGATTTTGTTAATTTCCCTCAAATTGTTTGCTTCATTCAATTTAACCATATCCACATAAGCTTGATCTCCTATCCAAATAAATTAAACTTTTTTTCATGGCAAAAAAAGTTTTAAAGCATTGTTTTTTTTTTGAGCTGAAAAAGCAGGGTTAAGGCCCTGCTCATATGAGGATATTATTAAAAACCAAACATAACAGATAAGACAACCAACTAGGTGGAGAATCGCAGAGAGTGAAGCAGATAGGGAGCGGACCTATGTCGTCACCTACCATGCTGAACCCACCATGATACTACAGCTAGAGGCTCATGTTACATACTTACATACAAGAGATGATAGTAGCATACTAGGAGACATGACGACTTAGTTAAGGAAAGAAAACAACATCAGATTTTCCCACACAAAGGAAAGTAACCATATCCAGCGATTTTATGGTGAAACGTGAGTTGGAGGACTTGGGGAGAAGTAGTCCCCAGAGGCATCAGCATTCTTATTAGCAAGCTCCTGTAGACCGATGTTTGATGCAGCCCTTCGAAGACTCCTGGCCCTTCTCTCCTTTTCGGCACCTGCCCACAATAATGTATATCTCCCAATATTAGAAGCAATGTGAGTTGGATTAGATTGGCTATCCTTAAAAATAAGAATGTTTCTACTGAACCAGATCCACCAACAAGTGCAGGGCAACAGAATCTTCCAGATAGATTTAATATCCGTGCAGAGGTTTGGAGATTTGTGGAATACAAACAGCTCATCCATAGTCTTAGGCCAACAGTCTGTGGGAAGAGAGGGGAAGATGGAGGACCATATGGCGCGAGCAAAAGAGCAATTAATAAAAAGATGGTCATGAGATTCTACACCAGATAGGCAGAAAGAGCATCTCGGGTCTCCTGTCCAGCCCTTAAGGATCAGATTAGCCTTCGTGTTCAACTTCTTGTTGGAGATGATCCAAAACAGGACTTTAACCATGATTGGAATGGCTGATTTCCAGATCATACTAAAGAATTTTGATTTAATGCCCCCGGAGTTGACAAAGGAGTAGAAGGATTTAACTGAGTAAACCCCCGATGGAAGGAGCGGCCACCAAATCTCATCCGGAGAAGAGGAGATACTGAGGTTGGATGATGCTAAAAGATCAAGAAGGAGATTAATGTCTAACCTTTCTGAGTGTGAAATTCCTCTTCTGATAAGGGGATGCCAATGCCAAACATTGTTAAGTGTTCTGCCTTGAGTTCTGATGCAGCAGTTCTGAGAGAGAGCTAGATGATATGCTTTTGGAAATAGACTGCAGAGGGAGTTTGTCGCAATCCATTTATCATGCCAAAAACTGCTAGTTCTGCCATTCCCAATATTCCATTTGACCAGGCTGAAGAAGGTGGATTTGATGGAGGATAGGTCTTGGAAGAACCTTGAAGCCGAACTCTTTGGAGGGTGAGCAAAAGGATTAGACTCTTCTTTTGAGTAAACTGAGAAAAACACTTTGCTTATGAGGGAATTTCTATCGAAAATTCTCCATAACCATTTAGAAAGAAGAGCTTTGTTGAAGTTTTCAGTATCTATGACCCCAAGGCCTCCTTCAGCCTTAGACTTACAGACTTTCTCCTATTTGATAAGGCATTTGGTACTTGAATGAGAGTGGCTACCATTCCAAAGAAAATTTCTTCTAATTTTATCTATGGCCTTAATTAGCCACTGTGGCAGCTTGAAAAAGGACATATAGTAGAGGGGGAGAGAAGATAGAACGGAGTTTAGAAGAGTTAACCTTCCTCCAATGGAGAGGGATTTGTTTTTCCATAGTGAAAGCTTCTTTTTGAAAGATTCAAGAAGTGGTTGCCACTCTCTTTTAGAGAGAGAGCCTCTTTTGAGGGGGAGGCCCAAGTATGAGAACGGGAGAGAGCCTACAGAACATTTGAGGATATCTGCTAACATTCTGCCTTTCTGGGGAGTTTTCCCAAGGTAAAAAAGATTTGATTTGAGGGTGTTAACACCGAGGCCTGAAATATTTGCAAAAATGGAGAGAATGGTTTTAAGAGTGACCATATCAGAGGTGGTGGCCCTAGAAAAGATGATGATATCATCCGCAAACTGGATAGTCCTAACAGAGTTGAGCTGCCCTTTCAAATTAATTTAAAACATTGTTGAATCTATCCTCTATTAAAAACTAAACAAATGATGAATAATTGATTACCGATTCTTTTTTTTTCTCTTGTCCCTTTCCCTGTTGGTTAAGCTGGATTAGGTGGGGTTTGACAGAGTTCTTTCTAAGGGTCTATTGACAGCAATAGGATGATTTCTTAGTTCATATAACATCACATCCATAGATTTGGAATTTTATTTTTGGGTCCTAAATTTTAAAATTGGGTTGATAGTTTTCACAGATTTGATACTGTAAATAATAGGCTAGCTCAACTCATTTTAGTTTAAACTATTTAATTAGTCATATTTTAAGGGTTAATTGCGAACAGATCCATGTACTATCACTCAGTTGTAAATAGATCTCCTTTAGCTCTATTTATGCAAACACGCCCCACGTATTATCAATCAAGGAGTCTATTCGCGCAAATACTTTTCTTTCTTTCTTTCTTGGGAAAAATGTGTCCAGGCCCCAAAAGTGGGAACTTCGTGTGACTAGCCCCCTTGTACTTTGCCCCAAAGGATCTCCCATAGTGGGAAATAAGGGGTTTTGGACCATTGCATGACAAACTAACTTTCATTACCGACTTTTTGAATCACGGTATAACAAAGGTGGTTATTATCTCTAGTCCGAAAAAGCTCAGCAGTCAGCTCAAGGTGGGCCCGATCAGCGCGCAGGAGCCACAAATGTAGTGCTGAAATATAGAACGGTATGTGCATCCTAGGCCACGACGGATGTTTCGGGACAAGGCGCTTCATAAATCCGCAATGCCTCCGATTATTGCCGTTAACTGACTTAGTGTTTCTGCTGGAGATGGCCTGTTAGAAGCAATTTTTTCCTGCAATAAATTTTCGGAATTTGTACCGTTCAATAGACATATGACAAATTAGACCTAGACTACGTGAACAAAAGGCTAACACGTAATATGATAGAACATACATTGGATCATATTAGAACTAACATTGGACTTTAACTAGATCTAACGTTGTATCAATTAGAATACTTGGACAAGAGCCTAGAAAATTTGGGTTTATCTGCAGATTGTCTCTTTCGCATATATACATAAGCCTAGATAACAAGATTGGGTTTTGGCATTGTCTGTTCGCTGAGGTATACATACACTTACTGTTTTTTTGAGGGGGTTCGTTGGTGACGACCAGCTCATTGTCTGTCCTCCTTTTGGTCCTCGCCATTGGTGAATGCCTGTTTTGAATTTGGATTAGGTTTCTCGTAGCTTTATCCGTAGCTTCTACGTGCTGGCTGGAGCCGGCCGCCGATCGAAGCGCCTTTCCTTCAACTGCTGGATGGTCGGTGCCCGAGCTCTGTCGTCGTTATACTGATTCTTTCGGTAGACGACGACATTTTTTCTGGCGAAAACCCTTAGAACGTTGAAATTGCTAACAGAATTAGGAAGAAGAAGAGGATTCTTTGCTGACGTGCTAGGTGGAAGAGAGAAGAAAGAGCGGAGAGGTATTGTTCAGGGGGGGCACGTTAACCAGCTCAGTCACATCAGGGAAGATAGTAACTTGCCGCTGGCTTTTTCTGAAAAGAGTCAATTCGGGGGCCTCGTCGCAAACTATATGCGTATTTGGGGCTATGTCCCATGGGGCAAGTACAGAGGGGTGCTCGTCACACGGAGTTCCACTTTTGGGGCCTGGGACAATTTTTCCTTCTTTCCGTCTTTTTCTTTCTTTTTTTTTTGGGTTTTTTTATTATTATTATTTTTTTTTGGTGGGGGGGGGGTCATA
>NC_033794.1:12006900-12028556 GCF_001876935.1 Asparagus officinalis | reverse complement strand
TGGTATAAATTAGAACAAACTTGGTTAAAATTTTAGAACTAACTTGTTATAAAATAGAACTAACTTGGTATAAATGAGATATAACATGGTATAAATTAGGTTTATAACGTGGTTTAAATTAGAACTAACATAAATTAGATATAACGTGGTATAAATTAGATATAACGTGTAATAAAATAGAACTAACAAGCCATCACACGCTACAGACTTGAACTAACACTGTGCAGAATAGAACTAACACTGTGCAGATTAGAACTAACACTCTACAGAATAGAACTAACACTGTGCAGATTAGAACTAACACTCTACAGAATAGAACTAACACTGTGCAGATTAGAACTAACACTCTACAGAATAGAACTAACACTGTGCAGATTAGAACTAACACTCTACAGAATAGAACTAACACTGTGCAGATTAGAACTAACACTCTACAGAATAGAACTAACACTGTGCAGATTAGAACTAACACTCTACAGAATAGAACTAACACTGTGCAGATTAGAACTAACACTCTACAGAATAGAACTAACACTGTGCAGATTAGAACTAACACTCTACAGAATAGAACTAACACTGTGCAGATTAGAACTAACACTCTACAGAATAGAACTAACACTGTGCAGATTAGAACTAACACTCTACAGAATAGAACTAACACTGTGCAGATTAGAACTAACACTCTACAGAATAGAACTAACACAGTGTTAGTTCTATTCTGTAGAGTGTTAGTTCTATTCTGCAGCGTGTTAGTTCTAATCTGTCTGTAGCGTGTGAGTTCTAATCTGCAGATTAGAACTAACACTCTACAGAACGGAACTAACACTGTGCAGATTAGAACTAACACGCTACAGAATAGAACTAACATAGAATAAGTTAGAACTAACAATGCATAGGTACGAATTAGAATGAAACAAGATCAGTAAAATATGGAACTTACACACAATAGTGTCATGCAACCTGGGACATATGCGACCTTTTGCTTCTTCTTTCCCTCCAAAGCAACTCCAATGCCCCTGATAATTTCATTATAAAAGAACGGGGCCCATGCAACAGAATTGACCCTCTGAATGCTATCCAGGTATCTGAGTAAGGGTCTAGGGATACCTTCCCCTGCTATGGGACTCCATATCATAGAGCATTGGTACAAAATTTGTAGCAGAGCAAAATCCTCGATATCCCGCTTTTTGGTAGATTCAACAAGCCGTTCAAGTAGCCCTTCAAGATGTTTACGTTGGCTGGTTTCTGATTTTTTTAACTTCTTACCCTCTTCAGAAATGAAAAGCTTAGCGAAGTATTCCAGCCATATTCTGCTTCTTGAGTCCCTATTGTTCCTTATGTCCTCCCCATAAATTGGGAAATAAGTATGGTTGTGGACCCATTGCAAATCAAAACTAACATTTTTCATACCCCCACTTTTTGAATCAGGTATACAAAAGGTGTTATTATCTCTATCGAAAAAGCTCAGCAGCAGCTCAAGGGTGGGCCGATCAGCCGCAGGAGCCCCAAACAAAATGTAGTGCTGAAATATAGAACCGCAGTATGCATCCCTATGCCACTGACGGATCTTCGGGGCAAGGCGCTTCATAAATGCCCAATAAGCCCCGATATTGGCCGTTAACCTTAGTGTTTCTGCTGAGCCTGTTAGAGCAATTTTTTTCCTGCAAAAAATTTTCGAATTTGTACGTTCAATAAGACATATGAAACAATATTAGACCTAGCACTAACGGGAACAAAATAGAGCTAACACGTAATATTATAGAACTAACATTGGACTCATATTAGAACTAACATTGGACTTAAACTAGATCTAACGTTGGTATAAATTTAGAACTAACATTGGACAAAGCCTAGAACTAACAATATTGGGTTAATCTGCATTGTCTCTTCGCAGTATAACATAAGCCTAGAACTAACAATATTGGGTTAATCTGCATTGTCTGTTCGCAGTATAACATAACACTTACTGTTTTTTTGAGGGGGGTTTGTTGGTACGACCAGCCATTGTCGTCCTCCTTTTCTGGTCTCGCCATTGTAATGCCTCCTTTTGCATTTCGATTAGGGTTTTCGTAGCTTCCGTAGCTTCCTCCGTGCTGCCACCCGCAGATGAAGCGCCTTTTCCTTCCAACTCGGCTCGGTGCCCGACCTCGTAGTCGTTACTGGATTTTTCCGTAGACGACGACATTTTTCCGGCGAAAACCCTAGAAACGTTGAAATTCGTACAGAAATTAGGAAGATGAAGAGTTCTTGATGACGGTGCTAGGTGGAAGAGAGAGAAAGAGAGGGAGAGTACTTGTAAAGGTGAGGGGCACATTAACCCAGCTCAGTCCCATCAGAGGGCAAGATAGTAACTTCCGCTGGGCTTTTTCTGAAAAGAGTCAATTCGGGGCCTCGTCGCAAATACTATGCGTATTTGGGGCTATTCCACATGGGGCAAAGTACAGGGGGGCTAGTCACACGAAGTTCCCACTTTTGGGGCCTGGACACATTTTTCCCTTCTTTCTTTCTTTCTTTCTTTCTTTTTTTTTGGGTTTTCGCAATCAGATGTACTAAGGGTGACTCAAATGTAAATCTTAAATTAAAGGAGTTATAAGAAATCATTATTATATTACATAGCTTATGTAATTATAAGTTGAGTGGGGTTTATAAAGAAAATAACATTTAATAAAAGAAAAATTTTGCTAAGTAGCACTTAAATGCCTTATAGTTTACATGCTTCTGCGCTTATATTTCCTTTTTATGGACATTTAAATGCCTTTTATTTTTTTGAAAGTAGCACATTGCCACCTTCTATTAGTTAAATGTTGCAAGTCACAATGAAATTAACCAAATTTCATAGCGTGCAAGTCTTATGAGAACTTTTAGGAGTATATTCCAACGTTGAACCACAACATTCCAACATTTAAAATGTGCTATTTTTAATACAATTGAAAAAGAAAAATGTCTTTGTTGCCTGCTTCAATTTAGTAGTTTTTGGTACAGTTTGACTCAGTCAGATAGATGCATATCTTGAGATTGGTTGACATTGGCGTAAAGTACTTAAATGTCAAAAAAAATACGTAAGAGTATGTAAGTGCAAAATCATGTATGATGTAAGGTACTTAAGTGCTATTTAGTCAATAAAACATAATTATTATTAAACCTAAACAGAAGCTGCGGCTTAAAAAAGGGGGAAAAACACCTGCGTTGCGGCGGCAAAGGAAGCAAAAAGGTGGAAATAAATTTTATATTATTATCAATATTGGTGGATTTGGGAGAAAAATAGTTCGTGCTGTTCTGTTTTTGCTTCTGCCTTCAATAGAGTAAGTACTTGGTCGATGACAAACTTGAACAAATATGTTGGGTGCTTTTATCTGCCAAATTTTTTGTAATTTAGTCCATCTTCATTCTGGCCTATGACCTTATGTTTTCAGTCGGACAAAAATATATAAGCGTCAGTTTATAACTTTAATTCTATATAATAATCATGCTCAAGCATATAGGGTTTACTTTGGTTACTAAACTGCTCCTGACATGTTATATAAACACAAGTATTTTGGCTACATTAATTGTTCATTCATTGAGATTATACGTATCTCAAGCTGACATACCAGTATGATTTATTTAAAAAAATAAATCATATTGGGTGTCGAAATGTTCTCTTAGTCAGGGCTAATTTTGACACTAAGAGTTCCCAAAATTTTGTGTCTCAATATCCTAGCATATATTAGTAATAGTGGACAGTTTTATCATAGGCACGTGTCTCGTTGCACCTCACGTTGAGCGGTGATAAAGCGTCCCACATCTGATGTGACAACGTTTGTTTGCCCCTCACAGGCGCCGCGCGCGAGGGCCTTTATACTGAGCGGTGATAAAGTGCCCCAAATCTAATGTAACAACGTTTTTTTGCCCCTCACAAGCGCTGTGCACGAGGGCCTTTATACTGGGTGCATGTAAGACGTAACCACATATTTTTTCCTTTAAAATTTCAATTGGATCTTTATAGCTAATAATACATATCGCGAAAAGAAAAAAAAATTAAAAATATTAGGCTATTTTAGGAGCCAGATTGAGGATCCTATAACACACTGTCATTTACTATTTGATTTTAGATGTTAGTCTTGATTAGATTTTTGATCGGAAAATTTGTGAATGTCACTATTTTGTTGGTGTGCTAGCATTGTGAATTAAGATCTTATTATGTGATTTGGTAACAAATATTGTTTATCTTGAACTATTTTCATGTGAAAATTCATAAACATATTATTTCATAACTTAGTTATTTATGTTGGTGTGCGTCTCAATTCACTTAGGCATGTGCATCACATTGTGCCTTGTGAACATCCACGTAAAGGGACTTTGTGACGCAAATAGCACATAATGCATTGACAACACTAATAGTGGGCATACTAGGTCAATAAGAATATGCCTAAGAATGTTGATCGCTTGGGATGTGATCTCCTTATTTTCCATCACATGGATTATCAATTATTTCAAAACGTTGCATCAACTGCATATAAAATTGTTTTGTGCGCTTATGATTATGAAATTTGATGGTATATTTTGTTTTTAATGAAACAAGTTTATAGTGTACAATATATTTATTCATCCAATTACTATTGAGTTGTGAACTTTCTTGAGAATGGAAAGTTGAGGCTGTGTGGATAGCCTTCTCACCTATCCCCTACTACAGTATTCACCTACGCCCTAATAGTATTCATCTACCCCCATGAGAAAACTTATAAATACTCACCTAAGTTTGATTTGTAAAGTATCTTAGTAGCCGAGAGAGAAAGAGAAAGATACAGATATAAGTAATATCATTGGGAGATCTTGAATGAGAGTTTGTGAAAATTCTTAGAGAGAATCTTGATCAAAAGAGGGTATTCTCTTTTATCTTTTTTTCCTTTGTAACCTTGAAAGGAAAATAAAGGAATTGGGCATCGTCGTTGCACCGTGGAGTAGCTCCGTAAGAGTGAACCATATTATATCGTGAGTACTGTGATTGAATTCATGTTTGCTGGTTTTATTCTATGATTCCAAGATCGTTTGGGTGTGTTTTGTGTCTCCATTTGAGGTGTTCTTGTTGGCGTGTACCCTAACAAGTGGTATCAGAGCATACAGTTTGGGAAAGACAGAATCTTTCGCCATGAGATCTACAGTTGAAGACAACATGCTTCGGATTGAGAAATTCGGCGGCTAAAATTTTAGGTATTGGAGGATGCAGATAGAAGACTATTTGTACCAGAAGGATCTCTTCCTACCCCTCGAAGGAGAGGTGGGGAAACCTGAGGAGATGGATGATGATAAGTGGAAGGTCAACGTCGGTCAACACGTAGCCCTAGGTCAACGCTGGTCAACGCATAGTTCTGAGTCAACGTCGGTCAATGTGTTATGACGGAGATAATCAGTTCAAAGTCAACTCAATGACACGAGCCAAAACCAACTCACCAATTTTAATTCGAGACTTCGACGACGGCTAGACGATAAACGCAGCGCTGGAGGAATTTCAGCTATTCGTCAAAATATTGAATAGACCGAAAATCGAAGAAGTCAAGAATTGAAGCCAACTACAGGTCCTTTCTCACCGATTGAAGGTTAGACCGATCACATCCAAAGTATTTTAAGCTCTTCTATAAAAGAAACGAGACTGAAACACTTTGGAGGGGCTATCTGTAGGCGTCAAAAATTACCCTCGGATTTCCACACGCGGCTCGAGACAGAGAGAAGACGGTGAACATTACTATTTGAGTCACAGAAGCTTAATTAACGTCGATGAGTGCATGGAGCAAGTCGACGAACCGTGTGAAGCAAATGAACTGCAGAATAACGAATATACGAACTGATCGGGAGCTACGCTTCACTTACGAAAAATAAAGTGCCTCTCATATCCCATCTACTCCATGTGTGATTCAATCATGGGAGTCTGTAGATCTCCTTGTCGGCTTTCATACGCACTTTGAATCGCGCAATTCCGAGTTCAGACGACAAAGATACGGCAGAAACGGACGGGACGCACGAAACAATATCCCGAGAGACCCAAGGTGTCTCGACCATGGCTGAGACACCACGGCCGAGACACCGCGAGTGTCCGCAGGCTCCAAAAAGTCATTTTACGCAGTTTTGAGCTGTTTTTTGACTGTTATTCAACTGATCTAATATCATCCAAGAATGTGATAAAGTAGTTACAACTGAGGATAAGATTAAATCGTTCGTTCTTATCCGAAAACAGGGCTCCTGAAGCCTATAAATACAGCTCTAGGGCCTTCATTTGCATAGATCTGGAGTTCTCGAGCCTCGACGAAGCCCTGTTGAATTGGAGACTGAAGGAGCACGAATTTCAGAGAGGAGGAGAAGATCGGATCGAGTTCTTCAGCATAAAGAAGAAGAGTTCGTCAGATCTACAGTTCCTGGTTCCTTCCCTTGAGATCGTACCTATCTGCGATCTTGAGAAGAGTGGTTATCTCGCTGTTGTCGAGATAATCGCTTCGGTTCTTGATTCCTTCGCGAATCAACGAAACTCCCGATCGATCTGATCATTCGGTGGTCCACGGATATCAACGTCCCCATCACAGGCAAAGATCCCGCAAAAAAGCGATAGGCGATAAACACCTGTTGCGTATTGTTTGATAGAGAGTTATACTTTACTTTTCATTGTATCGAAAGTCTTATAAAAAGACTATTTTTTTCTGAATTTATTGTAAGGCCTAAAGTTGTAATGAATTCTGCAATGAAATTTTTTTTCTCCCCAAACAATTAGATCTGAATGTACACATGAAAATCACTAGTCCAAATGAGTAAAATGTGCCTAATGAAACAAAAAACCTCTCATTTCATTTTTAATCATTTTAATTGAAAAACCCCTTTCATGAGGAAACCCTTTTCATGAAAACAATCCTTCCCTATCCTCTTTAACCATTTTAGTACTTATTTTCAGACAAAATGACTAAGTCTCCATTAAAATATTGTTGAACTCCTAATTTGCCTCTATAAACTATCAATTTGCCTATTTTCTTTCTTATACTATATTTATTTGCCCAATGCGATCTTTTTGTGAAGTAACTATTTCAACTACTAAACGGGATAAATTGAAATTTTATTAAAAAATGACTTGAGAAATTGAAAATTACAACATCCCAAAAATTACAAACAGACCCTTGGAACAATTTAAAGTTACAATTAATACCCTAAAATTTTAAAATTACAAAAATATCCTAAGATTTTTAAAAATTACAAACAAACCCCTAAAATTATGAAAACTGTAAAATACCTTAGAAATTCAAATTAAAAAAAACCATCCTATGAAATCTAAAAAATTATAAAAACACCTTGAAAATTATAAAAAATTCAAAACACCCTAAAATATAAAAAGTCCCAATAAACCCCTAAAAAGATATACAAATTTTAGGTTTTTTTTTTGTAATTTCTAGAATTTCTATGGTGTTTTTGTAAATTTTGAGTTCATCAAGGTCCACTTCCAATTTTCAGATTTTCAGGGAAGTACTTAAAAATTCTGAATTTCAAGTTTTTTGTAATTTCAATCTTTCACTATGCCTGTTTGTAAATTGAACTTTTTAGTGGCATTTTGTAATTTTCAGGGGTATTTATGATTTCTCCAAAAAATGTATCTTGTTAATTTTTTAATTTATTTCAAGGTGCTATTTATAAATTGTAAACTTTCGAGGGGATGTTTGTTATTTTTTACTGAAAATGGTGATATGCAACGTTACGCAACGTCATCATCTTTGTTAAGTTTTTGACAAATGATTCACAAAATTACGTATTGGCCAATCAAACATAGTATAAGGGAGAAAATAGATAAATCGATATTTTAGGAGGCAAGTTAGGAGCTTTTACAGGGGAGTTAGTCATTTTGCCCCTTATCTTTTCATGTTGGGCGCTAACTTTTTTTTTTGGGGCAAATCGAATTTGGAAATAAAGTCAGTAGAGGGTTACTTGTTTAAGGTGGTTAAGTGACATTTATAAAGTTTGGAGGTTATTTAAAAATGGCCAAACGTAAAGGGGTTTTGTGAAATTTATTGAAATAATTAAATCAAAGTATATAAACATTGATAAAACCGAATAATATGCATAATAGTTTTGGGTAACTAATAGTTGCTAGTAATATAAAGTTACTCATCTAAAATTTTGGTGGAGTAATAGTTGTATATCACCTTCAATTGTGTAAATATGAGTCCATGCATGCATGTGATGTTTATATAATTAAACGAAGGCATTGTTGATGCATTATCTAACAACACTTGCTCCAATTGAAGGATGATCTTAAACAACCACTCAGTACTAGTATCAAGACAGATAATGTTTTCCGTGCATGAGAAATGAAAAAGAATAACATTTAAATAATTTTGTTGCTACAAAGGTTTAGTTTCCATCACCATCAATGCATGCAGGATCCCATGTGAAGAACTTTTAAGAAGGGAAAGATAATAGATTTCGATGCAAGGAAAAGGGATTTTCTGTGAAATAACTTAGAGATATCCGACGTATACATAGAAGAACCATAATTACAAGCAATGACCATAATTGGATGCTCCTAATCTCTATACAATACATGTCTAAGACACTTCTAATACGTAACATTCCTCCTATCTAGGATTAGCAACTAGCTCAGCAGAATTCAAGAACGGCGGTATGAATCAGAAAACTACGCATGCAACAAAATTTTTCTTCATGACCTTTCTTCATTTATTGATGACTGAATTTGTTGCGTCAAGCAGTGAAGGAGATTTCGAATTTTGAAAGAAACAGTGCGCTGATTCTCCAGCTTGCACCAATCTTGAAACTCTGCCGGTGCTTCAAGTTTCCATCTATTTATGTGGAACTGAAGCACAAGTAGTAGAAACAAAAGGTTAGAGTATTAGCAAGGAAGCCGGCATACATTAGTTGAACTTATTAACAATGAAAATAATTAGAACAAAATCAAATCATTTACAGCGAGAGAAGAGTGGACGTCTATAAGCAAAAAGAAAAACACTGTTGTGACCTTGACCACCAAGGAGGCAGTATGAACTTGGGATTGGATTCTGAGCTTCAGAATGTTTTATGGAATAGCATTCTCTAATGAGAAAGACTTTAACTGTAGTGAATAGGCATTCTTCATTGTAACCAGAAATCTTGAGCTCTTACATAATTCGTTGTCAGTATTTTACCACTCTTTCTATAGGCCAAGAGCGTTTTTGCCTTTTTTTTACCCCCGGAAAGTTTGATTTGGGGGATTGTACGTCTAAATACATTGATCTAAATGTAGATAGAAGTGGCAAATGTTAGGATATGTGGAGCCTAACTATCAGACTTGCCCTATACCTCTAATTGAAGAGGGAACATGAGAATTGAAGGAACAGGAACGACGGCGATGAAGTTCAGACAAAACGATGAAGGAAACAACCTGGAAGCCTCACGGTCGACCGCGAATGACGCGACGGTCGATCGCGAA
Source organism: Asparagus officinalis (assembly GCF_001876935.1). Lineage (NCBI taxonomy): Eukaryota > Viridiplantae > Streptophyta > Magnoliopsida > Asparagales > Asparagaceae > Asparagus > Asparagus officinalis. Next base: position 12,019,123 of record NC_033794.1, on the reverse strand, counting down.
CGTGCACAAGACCTAGAAAAGTCTATGGACTTTTGGCTATCGACCACGACAACATGTGTGGTCGACCGCACCAAACCCTATAGTCAATTAAGTTTCTGTCGTTTCTGTCCGGTCAACCGCGACTGTCTCTACAGTCAACCGCGAGTCGGGTTTTGGGCCTAGGCTCATTTTTTCTGAACTGTTTGAGATTCCTGTTGGTATTAACCCTTATGTTATTAAAATGGTTATTAGGGCAACTTGTATACTGACGAAAAATAGTGGAATTTTTCTCCTGCGACGGCCGTGGACGTAGCTTCTCAGACCGAGAAGTGAACCACGTAAATCTTGTGTGTCTTTTATTTTGTGATTGATTTTTTCTTCTCTCTTCTCTCTCATCTCTATTTCCAAATCGTAACAGGGGTTTAAAAAACCCTAACAAGTGGTATCAGAGCGATCAGGTTCGACGCAGACAATTTAAGGTCAAAGACATGGGATCTGAGAAGGAGACGTCCAAGATCTAGAAGTTTGATGGGACAAACTTCGGGTTCTGGAAGATACAGATGGAAGACTACCTCTATCAAAAGGATCTATATTTGCCATTAGGAGAGAAGCCTGCGGATATGAAGGATGCAAAGTGGAAGCTATTAGATCGGAAGGCCCTTGGAGCAATCAGGTTGACCCTGTCCAAATCTGTAGCTTTCAGCTACACCACTTTGATATTTCCACATAAGTCACTTCCCATGTAAATTCAAATCTAGTTCCAAATCTATCGGTAATCACAAATTCCCTCATGACTGATGCTAACCAAGCTTAACTCTAAACCAAAACTAATAGGAAATCTACCAAACAATTCTAGAGATCTATTCTTCTGAGATATGACTTGCATTAGATTTGAAATATCAAATAATCTTTCGATCAAATAAATTGTCACGCCACTCATGATCATGATTTAGATAAACCTTTCAATTTCATTTCTACATATCAAAGTTCGATAACCTCTTCTTATCACTAATTCATCTTCAAACTCAATTCAGATGTTCTCTAATTCCTCTTCAAAACCCATTACGATCTACAACCTAATCTCTGATACTATTCTGTCACGACACCAATTTTCGGACCTCGGGGAACATTGTAGCCGGACTAAACCTGTGAAAATATTGTCTAAAAGTCTTCATTCATCAAGACACCACTGAAATAATCTCATCACTGAAATAAAACAAATAATAAATATTCTCTATAATCCAAAAGTCAATATTAATCCAATTAACTTTAGATAAACAAATATTCCTCAACTAATTGTAATTGCATGGATATTATAGAGACAACCACTAGATGCACAAAAGGCCTTCTATAATATACTATTTCCTAGTTTAATAAATACTTGAACCAGTACATTAAATAAGTACTACAAATACTTGAATTCTATTATATTTTCTTATTAAGTGAAAATTTAGGGCTATTACAGGTGTGGCTCAAATACGAGCCAATATGGAGATTATTGGGGCATCTTTCATATATGTTTCGGTATCCAATGATCTTTAAGCATGGTGGGCTTGGGCAAGTTAATGCTATGGTTTAGCATTATATAAGTCTCTCATGTGAGAGGTCTTGAGAAGAAATTGTTTTTGGATAGAACATGAGATGGTGGCTATGCATGTATGTGAGGTTGAGATCTAGAAAGAGAAGAGTGATTTCTCTTGTATTGTTCTCCATCTTACATAGTAGTTTTTTGGTGTTGTTACCCCCTAGATGTAGATAGAACTTAGTCGATCAAATCACGTACGTACATCTCCTTCTACTTGCTCGTATTGTTTCTATCTTATAAACTTATGGTTTGGTCTCCGGGTCGTAGAGATCATAATTTGGGACCGTGGATTCCTCAACAGTAGGATTTATCCGTAATAAATTCATGTATTCTCTTTACATGGGCAATTTATCAAGAAATATATATGAAATGTACATGAGCAACAAATCAAAATAATGATTTTTAGTATATACGCAAGTCATGAAACCAGAAGACATTGTACGCTAAGAGATAAAGATAAAACCGCTAGGTGCATGTACCTATGGATACTTAAATTCACTTAACGTTTTTTATGAATATTATACATAAGTCAAATAAACAAAAATTTGTTGTTGTAAATGTGATAACGTCAATTGTTATGACGAACCCCAGAATAAACTAATTTCAATCATACTAAATCACAGAAATATTGAGAACATAATAATAAAAGGATATATGTGGGGAAAAAAAATAGCTTTACTACATGCACTCAACTTGCATAAGTCAATGCATCCACATTGAATTGCCTGATAATTTAGGATTTGACCCAACACAGTCCTTGCAAGTCAATCAGTCATGTATAGGCGCATGCGGGGGCAAAATAATGCGACCAGGAGAATGAAAAATGTGAGGGTTAGCTAACTTTTTCCCATTCACTTATTTTTGCACTTATCATTGCACTCTTGAAACTCAACACTGAATACAAGTATACAAACCAGACTCTTTAGCCTCCTAAAGAGATGCCAAATCCTACAACTTTGCAGTCTTACGAGGAATTCTAGTAAGCTGGAGACACCGCAACATTCTCTCTTGTGCTTTGGTTATGATTGGAGAAAGAACTTTTCTAGAAATGAATGTGGCGATCAATATTGCTTTGTCGGCCTCAACTAAGTTCTGGGGGATTTGCACTAAACCTCCTGAGATTTAAAATTTGGGTAATGTTGACCATACTAGGGATGTTAACACATACTACAAATGTGTGAGGTGCTTACTTGGAAACTGTCAAAAAAAAAAAAAACCCTGACAATTAACCTGTGAAACTGATTATTCATTTAGATTAAAACTATAATAAAGTGTAATGCAGAGAAAGTATGAGTTATCCATTCAAAAGCTTGAATAGAGAACGTATAGTTCTACCCAACTCCTAAAACTAGGACACGATTTCTTTAGGTGCCGTTTGGCAAGGGGTTAAGAAAAAAGGATTAAGCAGAAAGATTAAATTAGTTAACCCATAATGAGGAATTAAAAGTAATTAAATTCTATTTGGATCAGATATCTAAGAGAAAGGTTTATATTTTATTTTTTTCCGTTTGACAATTAAAAAAAGAATATAGAAGGTATATCCTTTTATATTTTTAAATATACAAATTTTAACCTTATCAAAAGTATAAAAAATTAATAATGGTTGTCCAAAACACATGTTCCCACTCCCTCTTCAAAATGCCCATATTCATAATTTGCAACAAAAAGGTGTTTACAACAAACTAATTGCTATGCATGTTCATAATATGCAAAAGATTTTTCCGGCCAAGACATTTTTGGTATTGAACATTACTTTGCAAATTACAAGAGAAAGAAAAGATGCCATGATGTAGGACGCTTAATCTGAGTTGGAGTCTATTTAGATTAGAAAATATAGATTAGGAAATAAATTCAATTTTAGAGTCAATTAGATTAGGAAACAAAATCAATTTTGATTCATGATTTGTTTCCTCTATTATAAGGAGTCTTTTTAGGATAGAATTTGATACTTTCTTTTTTTATAATTCTAGTCTTACTAGGAATCTTATTTGATACTTTTTATTTTTATAATTCTAATCTTACTAGGAGTCTTATTTGTTTTTCTATTTAAGATGAGTAATGTAACCCCAAAGAAGAATAACTTTTCATCAATAAAATTTCTTTTTTTAATACTTTCTTCATGGATTCGAAGTTCTTCGTGGATTCGAAGATCGTTCTTTGAGGATTCAGAGAACACCCTTGGTGGATTCCGAGGTTATCACTTCCGTGCTGCGTCAATTGGTATCAGAGTCAGGTTCCTTCGATCCGATGACAAGTGATGAAGCCTCTATTTCTCAAACTGAGTTCGACATGCTAAAGGCCGATGTTAATCAGATGAAGACTGTCATGGAGCGACTTGCGATGATAGTTGAGCGTCTGAACACGGCGGGAGTTCAAAATTGCGTTGATGATCGCCAACAACGTGATCCGACTCCACCGACTCCATATGATGAATCAGACAGCGAGGAAGATAACTATGCAGCCCCACGTCATAGTTTTTATCACAGAGACCATCGAGGAAGGGATAATTATGATGCTGAAGGTTTTAAGATGAAGATGGATCTGCCATTTTTTCAATGGGCAACTTCACATTAAAGAATTCCTCGACTGGATTGCAGAAGTAGAGAGATTCTTTAAGTATATGGAGATTCTAGAAGAGTGTAAGGTAAAATTGGTGGCCTACCAACTCAAAGGTGGAGCTTCAGCTTGGTGAGAATCTGTTTGTCTGAATAGATCTCGTCAAGGAAAGCCGAAGGTCGATAGATGGGGAAAGATGAAGAAACCGTTTTTTACCAAGTGATTATGAACAAGTTTTATTTGGACAATACCAGAATTGTAAGCAAGGTGGTAGAATTGTGGATGAGTACACTCAGGAGTTCTATCGACTGTCATCCCACAACAACTTAAACGAGAGCGAGGGACAACAGATGTCCAGATATACGGGGGATTAAGGATGGTGATTCAGGATCGTGTATCTTTACATCAGACCTATACCTTAGCTGACATGGTTAGCCTAGCCGAGAAGGTGGAACGGCCGAGAAGGTGGAGCGACAACTCGGACGAAATAGTAAAGGATCATGGGCAACTTCTGAAGGGTGTAGGCATCGAAAATTGCCTATAGGTCTCCACAAACAGCTCAGTGTTAAGGAACGACGATGAGCGTAACTGTCCGGTTCCCAGGAGTTCAATTGATGTTGGTGAACGCCTGAAGTGAACCGACGAACTACGTGAACTGGCAGAATTTCAGAATAACGAAGGTACGGGCTAATCGAGAGCCCCGCGATGTTTACAAAAAAAAAGAACAATACCCTTCGTGTCTTATTCATTGTACAGATGATCCAACCATTGGGGCTGATAGAACTCCTTGTCGGTTTTCTAACGCACTTCGAATCACTCAAATCCGAGTTCGGACGAAGAATTTACAGCGGAAGCAGACGAATGCACCACAACGGAGTATCTCGGCCAAAGCCGAGACACCCTAGGGTGTCTCGGATTTTGGGAGACACCCTAGGGTGTCTCCAACGCGGATTTGGGCCCTTTAGGTGGTTTTAACCGCTCCGTAACCCCTCAAGCCTATAAATACAAGCCCCATGCCCTCATTTTTAAGGATCTGGAATTTTGGAGAATTGGCGAAGCCCTGCCGGAGTGAAGAGTGATCGAGCACTTCAACACAAGAGAGTTTCTTTGTCAGATCTACATCACCCGCATCCGATTCTTAGTCTTATCTCATTGTGGTAATTCTAAGAAGAGCAATTATCTCGCTTTTATCGAGATAGACGCTTCAAGTTTTTAGATCTCCTTACGGATCAACGAAGCTCTGGACCAGATCTGATTGCCAGGTAGTCCACGGATATCGACATCCCCGTCACAGGCTAAAGACCCACGCAAGCAAGAGACGACGAACGGATCTTGTGTTTATTTTCAAGAAAGTTGTAATCTTTTTATTCTTTGTTGTTTGAATTCATTTGTAACGTTTAAAGTTTAATGAAATCAATGATGAAGGTAACTTTCGACGAAAACAAAGGGTCGCGCACGAGCTTTAATCGTGGTTGGAACAAACAGTCTCAAACTATTTCTGATCAAGATGCTACAACGGAGAAGACAAAGGGTCCAGCAACAACAACAACAAAGAAGACTACACCACCGAACCCATATGTCAAGCCTGACCCGATCAAGTGCTATAGATGTGGACAACCCGGTCATTGATCCAATCAGTGCCCTAAAAGAGGTGTTGTGAATATGGTGGATCACGAAGACGAGGACGTAGATCAAGATGAGGCTGAAGACTATGATGGTGGATTGGATCCTGATGATGATGGAGAATAACTCTCATGTGTTGTGCGGTGACTATTATTGTCCCCAAATACAGAAGAACCATTACAGAGGCATAACATCTTCCGCACGAGATGCACAGTAAAATAAAAGATCTGTGATGTCATCATTGATAGTGGGAGTAGTGAGAATATTATCTCTCGGTGCATGATGGAGAAATTAGGTTTGAAGACGGAGAAGTATCCCGCTCCCTACAAGATCGGTTGGATTCGTAAGGGTAATGACGTGCAGATTGATGAGGTTGTTGGTCTTCTTGTTTTGATGATGTTTAACAAACAATTTATAACTAATGTTGTTTGTCTAGTGTTTGTGTTTTCGTATTTATTCTAGGCAAACAACGAGTTGGAGGATGGATGGAATAGAGCTTCACCGATCATATCCAATGGAGGTTGGCGGAATAGTGGAGTGAAGCCTTGTAATTCAAAGTTAAAGATTAAGTTTAAGCTTCATCCATGAGATTACCAAGTCAAGCATATTGAAGACCAATCAAGCTTGGGTAAATTAGTTTAGGGCTTATATTATGTGTGTTAATACTTCAAGCTCAATATCACACACACACACGTTTGGTTTGGTTTATCATCGTTTTAAATTATAGACTTAACGATATTATTTTATATCTTTTATTAAGTTTATAAATCTATTGGAAAGTTTTTAAAACTTTGTTTAAACTCATTTTGTCAAGATCAAGCTTTTACAAGTCCATACTTATGTGATTTTGCAAAATAATAAGATTCCACAATTGGGAAATGCAAATTGGAAATTTTTTTTTTGTAACATGTTCAAAATCACATTTGCAAACATTTCCCAAAGTTTCATCAAGTTTTAAATTGATTTGTTATGTTTAATTGAATTTACAAAATCATGTTTTTCGTTCGTGCATGTTCGTGCATGTTCTATAAAACAGATGATTTTTTATAAATGGGAAGTGATATTCAATAAATTCTTTCTTTTACATGTTTATCTATATGTTTAGAAACTTTTCTTAAAATTTTACTATTTTTGGAGTTGATTTACTGTGCCCAATTGATTTTACAAAATCGTGTATGTCAGCAGATTTTTAGAAACTGTATATCTGTGTTAAAATATTTATTTCTCTCAACTGGGAAATTATTTTTCAGAAATTATTTCTCTAACATGTTATTATACATGTATAGAACCTTCCCACAAAATTTCATAATTGTTTGAGTTGATTTACTATTTTTAATTGATTTTACAAAGCTAGATACGTAAATTTCCAGAATGCTGGATTTTGGGGTATTTTTGTCTTTTCAGCCTATAACGGCTAGTAACGGCTAGTTTTTGATATTTTCGATTTTTAGGGGTTTGTGGCTAGTTTAAGAGGCTATAAAAAGCCCTCAACTTTCATTGTTTCTTATGGATGTTTAAGAGATTTTTAAAAAGAGTTTTACAAGTTTGTTGAGGGTTTTTAAGTTTGTTTCAAGAGTTTGTTTGTGAAGAAAATTCCACAAGAGCTTGAGGAGATCATCTATTGAAGTTTGAGTTTCCAACTATTCTCCCTCCACCTCTTGATCTATTGAGAAGTTTTCTAAACTCTTATCTAGTTTTACATTTACTTAGTTATTTGATTATCTTTCTTTAAAGCTAGTTTTTATATTGAGTTTAGATTTGATTTTAATCTCATTGTTACACACACCCACATGAGCTTATTGTATTTGTATACATAGTATATTAGGGTTGTGAGAGATTATAACATTGAGTTGTGCTTCATTGTGTTCTCATCTATTGTAGAGAACAAATTTATATTTGTTACATTGTGAGTGTTGTAAGGTTTTCGGTGAGCTAGAAACCGAATGTGTAGTAAAGTTTTCGGTGAACTAGAAAACCGAGTATGAGGAGTGAACGTTGTTCGGTGAGCGTTGAAAACAGACACTGTGAGGTGTAAACGTTATTCGGGTGAGCGTAGAAAACTCGGTTGTGATAGTGGATTTCTCCCCGGGATTGGGGAGCGGAGACGTAGGACGGAAGGTCTGAACTCCGTGATCATTTGAGTGTGTTTGAGTTTGTCATTGGAGCATTTGCTTTTGTATTTATCTTATATCGCCAATTGTGCATTGCTCATTTATTTCATCCACTATCTAGTTCATTTTATTTACCCTTGGTTAGTTTATATATCCTTGCACATACATTGCCTATATCTCTTTGTTAGGATATATCTCATTATTCATATTGTTTATCCTAGCTCATATATTGTTGTATTTCATACTTGCTAGGATAACTTGTTAATTAATTTTAATTGGCATATAATCGGATTAGATTAGCATAATACCCTAATCACCCCCCTCTAGGGTCTAACAGAGGTGTGTCGGGTATTTTTTTTTCATTGACCGAACTTATGTTGATGAGGTATTGTGCGATGTAGTTGAGATGGATGCTTGTCATATGCTGCTAGGCAGGCCATGGTAGTTTGATGTTGATGCCATGTATAGAGGGAAGGATACGCTTATATCTTTAAGAAGGATGGTCGGCGAATTATGCTCAAGCCTCTAACCGAGAAGGGACCTGTCAAAACTAATGTTGCTAAAAAGAAGACTTTTTTGGTCGTTGACAATGAAAACTTTATGAAAGATGTGAAGCAGTCTGATGAGGTTTATGCTCTTGTTGTCTCGGGAAAAGAGGATTCTACCACTGCCAAAATTCCACCTGAAGTACAGACCCTCTTGTATCAATTCGATGCAGTGATGCCTGACGATCTTCCGTTTGAATTACCACTGCTTTGAGATGTTCAGCATCAGATCGACCTCATCCCGAGATCTCGACTATCAAATTTGCCACACTATCAAATGAGCCCGAAGGAAGGAGAAATTTTACAGAAGCAGGTGGACGACCTCATCCTGAAAGGCCTACTATCAAATGAGCCCGAAGGAAGGAGAAATTTTACAGAAGCAGGTGGACGACCTCATCCTGAAAGGCCTTATATGACCTAGCATGAGTCCAAGGAGAAATTTTACAGAAGCAGGTGGACGACCTCATCCTGAAAGGCCTTATATGACCTAGCATGAGTCCGTGTGTCGTGCCAGCGTTACTAGTCCTGAAGAAGATTTGAGAGTGACGCATGTGTGTGGATAGTAGGGCTATCAACAAGATTACCGTGAAGTATCGATTTCCTATCCCACGACTGGAAGAAATATTAGATATGTTATCTGGATCAAAAGTGTTCTCCAAGATAGATCTCAAGAGTGGTTATCATTAGATTCGGATTAGAGAAGGAGATGAGTGGAAGACTGCTTTCAAGATAAAAGAAGGCATGTATGAATGGTTAGTCATGCTTTTTGGTCTTTCTAATGCTCCTAGTACTTTCATGCGTTTGATGAATCCCTTTATCGACAAGTTCGTTATAGTTTACTTCGATGATATCCCGATTTAAAGCCAGAGCGAGACTACACATCTAGACCACTTGAGGAAGGTACTAACAGTTTTGCAGGAGAACAAGTTATACATCAATCTGAAGAAGTGCAATTTCATGACCAGTAGCGTTGTATTCTTAGGCTTTGTCGTTAGTGCAGAGGACATCCATGTTGCTGAAGAGAAGGTGCGTGCTATTCGAGAGTGGCCTATACCGAAGACTGTCAGTGAGGTTCGTAGTTTTCATGGCCTAGCAACGTTCTATAGGAGATTTGTCAGAAATTTCAGCAGTATAGTAGCTCCTATCACTGAATGCATGAAGAAATGTAAGTTTAATTGGGGAGTAGAAGCGGATCGTAGCTTTACACTGATCAAGGAGAAGTTATCTACTGCACCAGTGCTTGCACTTCTAAACTTTCAAAAGGTGTTTGAAGTTGATTGTGATGCGTCCATCGTAGGAATTGGTGGTGTGCTATCTCAAGAAGGGCGTCCAGTTGCTTTCTACAGCTAGAAACTCAGCAAAGCTCGGTAAAAATGGACCACATATGAGCTAGAGTTGTATGTCATAGTTCAATCTTTGAAGCATTGGGAGCACTATTTGATCTCATGAGAGTTTCTGCCTCATACTGATCATCAGGCCCTGAAGTCCCTTAATAGTCAGACTATCATCAACTGTATGCATGCTCGTTAGATCACGTATCTGCAGCGTTTCATCTTTATTTTGAAGCACAAATCTGGGAAGCAAAATAAGATTGCAGATACACTCAGTCGGAGAGTTGGTTTGTTGGTGACTTTGCAAGCAGAAGTGATTGGCTTTGAATACCTAAAGGAGCTATATGCAGTGGATGAAGACTTTAAGGAGATTTGGGATGACTGCCAACAGAATAAATCAGTCAAAGACTTTCATATTCAGGATGGTTATTTATTTCACGACGATCAATTGTGCAATACCCTAGAGTTCGCTAAGAGAGCAGATAATTAGAGACCTTCATGCTGGCGGGTTAGGAGGACACTTAGGGCAAGACAAGACGATTGCTTCCATTGAAGAGCGATATTACTGGCCTCAGTTGAAGAAGAGAGCAGAAAAATATGTGTGGCATTATCCAGTTTATCAAGTTACTAAGGGACAGTCTCAGAATACATGATTGTATACACCTTTACATGTTCCTGATGCGCCATGACATGATATCTCTATGGACTTTGTGTTGGGACTACCTAGAACCCAACAAGGTATGAATTCTATTTATGTTGTGGTTGACAGGTTTTCGAAGATGGCACACTTCATTCTATATGAGAAGACTACAGATGCTAGCCATGTTGTCAATCTTTTCTTTCGGGAGATAGTTCGCCTTCATGGAGTGCCAAAATCCATATCATCCGATCGTAATTATAATTTCTTATCCCACTTTTGGAGGACTTTGTGGCAACGATTCAATACTTCTCTTAAGTTCAGTACTGCTTATCACCCTCAAACGGATGGCCAAACTGAAGTAGTAAATCGTATTCTCGGTAACCTTCTTAGATCCATCTCTGGCGATCGTCCGAAGTAGTGGGATCTTGCTCTGGCACATGCTAAATTTGTTTATAACTGTATGGAGAATCGAACTACAGGAAAGGCTCCCTTTGTGATTGTGTATGGAAGGCTTCTGAATCATTATCTTGACATTGTTCCACTGCCTAAGCTTCCCAGACAAAGTGTTCCTGCAGATCATATGGTTAAAAAGATACGGGCTATCCAACATGAAGTCAAGAAGAAGATAGAGCAGTCTAATGCTAAATATAAGGATGATGTTGATCGACATAGGAGGAAGAAGGTGTTTGAAGAGGGAGACATGGTGATGGTGTTTCTACGAAAAGAATGTTTTCCCGTGGGCACCTACAACAAGCTGAAGAATAAGAAGTATGATTCCTGCAAGATATCGAAGAAGATTAGCGACAATGCTTATGTGGTTGACCTTCCTACGAATTTGGGTATCTCTCCTAGTTTCAATGTTGTAGTTTTGTTTGAGTATTACCCGTAAGAAGAAACAGATATTTATGCAAGTGTAAGCAGGGGAGACTGATGTAGGATGTTTAATCTGAGTTGGAGTCTATTTAGATTAGGAAATATAGATTAAGAAATAAATTTAATTTTAGAGTCAAATTAGATTTGAAAATAAAATTAATTTTGATTCATGATTTGTTTCCTCTATTATAAGGAGTCCTTTTAGGATAGAATTTGATATTTTTTTTGTAATTCTAGTCTTATTAGGAGTCTTATTTGATACTTTCTATTTTTATAATTCTAGTCTTACTAGGAGTCTTATTTATTTTTCTATTTAAGAAGAGTCATGTAACCCCAAAGGAGAATAACTTTTCATCAATAAATTAAGAAGAGTCATGTAACCCCAAAGGAGAATAACTTTTCATCAATAAAATTTCTCTTTTTAATATTTTTTTCGTGGATTCGAAGTTCTTCGTGGATTCGAAGATCGTTCTTTGTGGATTCAGAGAACACCATTGGTAGATTCCAAGGTTATCAGTTCCACGTTGCGTCATGCCAACAAACCGAATACTTCTCAGATTTAACGTGGCCAGTGTTTTTCAATCTCTCATCGTCGTATCCCCTCTTTCTCGCTCCTCTCGTCTTTTTCTCCTTCACTATTCATCTCAGTTACCTCTCTCGCTCTCTCCTTGTTGCTTCCACAAATTTTAGTTAAAAAACTTTAGAGAGAGGGAGGGAGAGAGAAGCTGGAAAGGGAATGAGAATAAAATAGAATGTGTGTTGTGTGCGTTGCCAAAGTCTACAAGAAAATTTCTATTTCTTTCGTTTGTTGAAGGGGGTTTACAGGGTTCTGTGTGTTTGCGTCTTGCATTTCTTTATTTCATATTTAGAAACTCTCTCTCTTTCTCTGATCACTTTCTCTCTGCCTCTCATTGAAGTTTCATTAATGAGGTTTGTTGGAGTTATTAACCCCATCAAAAGATGTAGGAAGTCCCATCATA
>NC_033794.1:11988502-12006884 GCF_001876935.1 Asparagus officinalis | reverse complement strand
TTGTTCTAGCCTTGGCTATGGTATTGCTTGTTATGTTCAGCCTCAACAAACAAGTGTTGGGCAAAGAAATAATCGGAAGAAAATTTGCTCAAGCTAAGCTCAATGAGAAGAGTTCTACAATGAAGGAGTTGAGGCTTGATAATTGCAGCTTCGCCTCTAAGGAGAAGAAATGTAATAGTACTGCATTTGATGATGATAAGAGAAAAGTGCCCACTGGTCCAAATCCATTGCATAACAGGTGAAGGCAGAGGCAAAGAGATAAAAAAAATATCGAGAAAAGGAAGAAGAATAAAAGAAGAGGAATAGATCGAGGTGAATGTTCTTCTTCTTGTTCTTCATTTTCTTCATATGAACTCAATGAAGATGGCCATAGATGAGTAGAGATTATATTTCTTCATTTCTTTTTCTCATTTTTGTTATTTTTAATACGTCTATTTGCAGTATAATACACCCCCAACCCCCAAAAAAAAAAAACAATTCTTCTTCTTGTTCTAATTTTATACCCAACAGTTCTATTTTGACAATTTGGTACGCGAAGCAAAGCGCAAAAGGTTATGTCAATTTTGTTTAAGAATATATGAGAAACTATTTCCTTACTAAATTTAACTTTTAAATTTTGGGGTGGGTGATGAACAAAGTTAGGGCTTAATTGGAGCATTAAAAGAATAACGTCAACAAGAAAACTCTAGAATATCAAATTGTCAAAATATAACTTCAAGGTATGAAAGTTTAAGAGGTGCAGAAACTTTGGGATAGACGTGCAAATAAGCCTTTTTAATAACATACAATGTAAAATCATTTTGATGCTTACTAATGTTGGAAGTGATAGAAGAATTGAAGCTATAGTTATACGTAGTGACATTTAATTTCTTCTACGTTAGTATTGTCTGCCCTGCATATTAGTCTATTTGGTTACTTTCTTGACTTGNTTTACTCATTTGAGTAGGCTACAGGTGGGTCGGTGCAGAGCCAAATCAAATGAGTGCAGTGGGCCACAAGGAGCTCAGGGCATTAGAACGCCTAGAGATGACCAACACGAGTGCACTACTAGGAGTGTGGAATTCATGTGTTGAGCTTATAATTGTTGGGGTTAATGATAGTGGCTAGTAATTAGATGTACGTGATCACTGTTTGAGCTCAGTGACACCAATAATTCTCCATGATTTTGACATGAGAAAGAGAGAGAGGGAGGGTAGAGAGAGGGAGGGAGAAAGTGAGAGATTAGATTATGAAAAAATAATGATTAATTCTTTTATTTTTCAATTTATGAAACCTTTAAATAGCTTTATTTGTTGAGCTATAACACTAATGACAACTTTTTTAATTGCGCTTGGTTGCTTAATTAGCAATTGACGTGGCGCGGAAGTAATAAACCTCGGAATCTACGAAGGGTTATTTTCTATATCCATAAAAAACGATCTACGAATCCACGAAAGACTTCGAATTCACAAAGAAAATATAATAAAAAGGAAATTTTATTGGTGAAAAGTTATATAATAATTTTGGGGTTACATGTCTCTTCTTAAATAGAAAAATAAACTAGACTTCTAATATGACTAGAATTATAAAGAAATAGAAAATATCCAATCATAACCTTAAAAAACTCCCTATAATAGAGAAAATAAATTAGTCCAATATTAATCAAAACTAAATTTTATTTCCTAATCTAAATTGAATCTAACTTTATTACTAAAATAATATTAAAGCTGATTATTTTTGGATTTCAGTCAAAACTATGTTATTACTAATGATATTTTGAAAATTTGACAATCCGGTTAGCTCGTATCATCGAAGGCGATTTATATATATATAATATGTTAAAATCTATCTTCCAGATTGAAAGATATGATTGTTTCTTTGCGGAAGTCATTAATACATATGTACCCATATTTAGCTCATGATTGACCCACTTCTTCATGAAATTGTCCGTTAAATATCCTGCTTCAGCAAACTCATGCTAAGGTTTAAATATAATTTACAAAAATATTAGAATCTTTTTTTTAATATTAGTAATTAAAATGACAATAATGTCATATTATTATTCTATACCTACAATGTGCAAATGCTTTTTCTTGGGAAGCATACTTTACTTTTATGCTCACCACCTAGTTAGGTGAAGGTTTAAGAAAAATGGATTAATAAGAATGGTTAAAATAGTCAGGCCATTTAATAATCTAAATGGTTAAATTATTAACTCGTTAAGTAAGACTTATTTTAACCTTTGTGATCATTGTTAGTATCTGGAAAAAGAAAATTTTGACTATTTTCTTTATAAATAGAGGAATTGACTTTTAATCCTCCTAAATTGAAGTATTAGTAAAGCCCTTATTTTGATGGGTTAACTCATTTCAACCCATGTAGGAAGATTTTCCTAACCTTTGCATTTTAGTATATGGCAAGTTATAGAGAGTTTACTCACTTTAATTCTCATATAAAATTTTCACGTTTAGTAGGTTAATAAGGGGTAAAGTCTTTTTAACTACATTTAACCCATTACCAGAGGACATGAGCCTATTTGACAACTCCCCATTGTTCCGTCTTCTTTCGATTTAGAACTAAACTCGTTTATGCCAAAATTGCTACTAGGGGAGATTGCCATTATGACCCTAACAAATCAACTGACACTAATTAAGAAAACCATGTGAAATAAGTTACAAGACTGAAAAAAAAAACACGTTGCTCGTGCTTGACCATTTTCCCGGGTTTCTATTTTTTTTTTTTAAAAGGTTCAGTTTAACTGTTAGTAAATAGCAAGTAATACACTACACAACTTGGATCCCCAGTATGCTGCAATATAAGCCAAAGCTCTTGTACAGTTGTACCCCCATCATTCAAGTCTGAAGACATATATTTGTTGCCTGGTTCATAGGGGCAAAAGGACACATCCTCGTAACCCGATGCTGACCCCTACAGGCCACAGCCCACAGGCCTCCTCTAACTACATTTTACGTGAAGAAAATATCTATATATAATAGAATAACCAATATAATTAACAATAATACATTTAACATATATTTTAGGATTTTTGGGATATTAACCCCTTAAATCTTCATACTTCAAAACCAATCCCTCAAACCATTGAAATTGTTAGTAGGTCCCCAAATTCTCCTCAAATCAATGGTAAAACTAGTACTCCAATGCATGCGATACGTGCATAACTCAAAATATGAAAAAAGTGTTGTAATCGAATTGTCAAATAAAATAAATAAATATGATTTTGGGCATGTTTTTGTAGATTTTCTTATTTTTCCAAGTTTAAGGGCGTTTCTGTGATTTTCTTCCGAGAGCGAGGACTTTTATTTTTATTTTGTCAAGTGTGAGGGCGTTTTGTTGCTTTTTTTTAATGTGAGAGCATATATACTCCTTAAATCATAAGAATTTACAAAAATAAGCTCCAAATATCATTATCTGTAAAACTACCCATCAAATCATCAATTTGGGGGGGGGGGGGGCCTCAAAACAATTAGTCGTTAACTTTGATAGATAATTTTTAATCACAACATAAAAATTATCAATTAAATATTCAAAATTTTAGCATCGAGTTGATGATTTATTAGTTTTAGGTATATTTTTTTCACAAAGTTGATGTATTTGAAGGGTAGTTTGCAAATACTGAGATTTGGGTATATTTTTGCAAATGCATATGATTTAAAGGGTATATATATACAATAAACCTTTTTTTAATGATGTAAAGCCTTATTTGGAATTTTGAAATTGTGGATTATAGTGACAATCTATAGTTTAGATTAGCCATTAATGAAGTAATTTGAAACAACTTATAAAACGTGGGACCTAATAATATTTTCAATAATTTAAGAGACTAATTTCTGATTACCACTTTCATTCTTAATTGGAGAAACTAATTCAGAAGGGAGAAAAAAGATCTCAAAACGATGATATATTTAGGGGCTGTTTGGTTCAATTTCTATAAAAAAAAGGAAAAAGAAAAGTACTCAAAATTTAATTTCCCTGTATTTCTATAAAATTTGTAGGAAAAAATTATAGAACTCAAAAGAGTACCATATTTCTTGTTTTTTGTTATTTCTTTGTTTGGTTCAAAATATGAAAAAGTTTCTAACTTTATAGAAAATATGTTATTTTCTTTTTCTTTTATTTAGTTGGATGCCACTTTATAGAAAATAGCTTACTAACAATGCCCTTGGGGAAATCACACAAGAAGGGTACTGATATACTTAAATTTTTTTTAATATATGCGTCAGATTTCTGGGTGATTTCCGCCCATTTTGAGTAGAAATTAATTTTTATAAAATGAGGTATTTTTCTGTACTTTATAGAAAAATTTTCTGTAATTTTTTTTTAAACTAAACACGGTTTATAAAAATCTCCAGAAAAAATTTATTTACAAAACTGTCATCATCAACCATTTTATATAGAATTTTCTATAAAACCAACCTACCAAACAGCCCCTTAATGCCTAGTTCCAGAGGTCAAAAAGAACCGCAAATATTATGAAACTGGCTTGCGTGGTCAATCAACTCTCCTTTCTCGAGGAGCTCAACCCTCAAATATCTTCAATTTTTAAATGACCAACTTAATTAAAGTAAACTAAACCTAGGAAATTGACTGCAAGTGTACCGGCCTACATAGCTAGCCACAGATAAGAGGAGTACACAAACAATGAATATATATACAATATTGTAGTCGTAAACTAACAAGGATGGGCTGAAGAGTAGTTAAAACTCATTTGCATTAGAAGAGATTAAAATAAAATAAAATAAGAGAGAGAGACCAGATTGAATTGAATATTACAAACATTAGGGTTTCCTTTTGATATTGGGTCAGTGGCCACACTTCTACATCTGTGATTTCTTTTCTTTTTGTACAGGCTCATTAAATTCCGATGCCTCCTCTGGCCGGCTTTTTATAACTGCGCCTGTCGAAAAAAAAAAAGAAAAAAAAAAGAAACACACGATGACAAACTAAACAAAGACCGCGATTCTCGTGTGTGAGACTGTGATTCAGTCAAATCAAATTTACAGGAGCTCGTTTTTACCGCCGTCGACCCTGGGGGCGGGCAAAGGGTCACGGCATCTAATGAGGAGGCCAGCAAAAGTGATTGAAATTTGAGTGAGAGATGATTCGAGCAGGATTGAGGGTTGGCCTTTGTTTGTGTTGGTGGTTGTTGCCTCTACTTTATTTTTTACCTCAACATGAAAATGAAGGTCAAAAAGACTTATTATTATTATTTTGTGATGTGATGTCTTCGACTATAGGCAATGAGAAAGTTATCTAATTGATTTATAAACTGTTAAAAATAGTAATGTACCCTTCCATCATACCAAAACTTTGAAGGCGAAGATCTTATTTTAAATTTTGAAATGATAATATAGTTTGAGAACCTTTTTCGTAAGACGAAATCTAGATTCACGTTAAAGTATCCATTTTTTTCTAAATTTGTTGTTAAGTTGTGGTCAACAAGATTAAAACATGTTATATTATGAAACCTTGTCCTTCTAATTAAAATCGAGTAGAAAGTGTAGTTTCTTGATTTTTTTAAGATAAATGTTTTTTTTTTTGAATGAAAATAAGGCATACTGCCCTATCATGTATATATAAACCAAAAAGAGAGTTTTTACAAAAGATATCTGATTATGATTTGGCCCGAGACTCCGAGTTGGAGGGTATTAGACCAAATCACCAAAAGATGTCTCTATGAAGAGATCCAAAACAAAACATCTAACAGAAACTACAAAAAGCAGGGTATAACCAGATCTGAATCTGAAAAAACAAAAATGAAAAGAACTGCTAACAAGGAGGCCACTACCCATGAGGGATAGGAAGACCATTGCTATCTGCACTTGATTCTGCAATATCGGGGAGCCCCGAGCTAAAGATGAGCTTGTTCAACTTACTAGCTTTCTTGGAAGAGGAGACACCTGTCCAGAAAAGAAGAAAGTGAACCGCCTGGTTGATGATATGCTGAGGCGTAGAAGACTGATTAGAGAAGGTGAAGTCATTCCTAGCTTTTCAAATGATCCAACAAACCGTAGGAAAACTGAAGCCCCATAGAAGTCTAACGGATGAGTGGAGGGACTTGTCAGAACAGATAGAGAGACAGTGGTTGATGCTTGTGGGGAGAGAGATAATACCAATTTTAGATAGCCATGGAACCCAGATCTGCTTGGAGAAGTTGCATGATAGGAAAAGGTGGTCGTGGGACTCATGGTCATCACAGAAGGGGCAGTTGGTGTCTGCCAGCCAACCCTGAGCTGCTAATCTATCTTTAGTTTTCAATCTGTTAAGACTGAGAATCCAAGTAAACATCTGAACTTTGCTAGACAGAAGCTTATTCCATACAACAGCATTATATGGGTAGCGGTGACCTCTATCCATGATGAATCTGTACATGGATCTGACAGTGAAAGACTTGGAAGCTGGAAGTTGCCACGAAGGTCTGTCAGCAGATGAAGAAGGAGCAAGATTGGAGTCATGTAGGAGTTGGATGAGAGCTTGGACTTGGCTTCTGTAATATCAGATGTTGGACGCCTAAGGATTGGTCTCCACAACCATCTCCCCTCCACAGATCTCCCTTGGGACTCTGCTGGAATGAATTTGGAGAAGGCTAGGAGATAGGCCTTGGGGAATAAGCTAGCAAGGAAGTTGTCTCCTAACCATTTGTCTTCCCAGAAGAGAATCCTAGTACCTTTACTTAGTTCCCATTTGACTGATCCAAAGAAAAATTGGTAGCAGGAGGTGACATCTTTCCAGAATTTAGAGCTCTGACACCCGTGAGAGGGGTTGTGCAGGTTGGAGTTATAGATGGACTGGAGAACTTTGCCTACGTGGTTGTTGTTGTCAAGGAAATTCCAAAGCCATTTAGACAGGAGGGAGATATTGAAAGAATGAAGGTTGGAGACCCCAAGGCCCCCACAGGCTTTTGGAGAGCAAACTATGTCCCAACTGACAGGGTGGGTGGATTTGGAGTTAGCATTAGCACCTCCCCAAAGGAAATCACGTCTGATTTTATCAATCTTCTTGATGATCCCCAAAGGAAATCACGTCTGATTTTATCAATCTTCTTGATGAGCCAACATGGGAGTTTGAAGAAGGACATGAAGTAAAGGGGGATGGAGGAGAGGACATCTTCTTGATGAGCCAACATGGGAGTTTGAAGAAGGACATGAAGTAAAGGGGGATGGAGGAGAGGACAGATTTGAGAAGAACCAGTCTTCCCCCAATGGAAAGCTATTTACTCTTCCATATGGAAAGCTTACGATGGAGATTGTCGAGCAAAGGTTGCCAGTCAGCCCTAGAGAGGGATCCTCTTTTCATGGGAAGGCCAAGGTACTTAAAAGGAGGTGATGCAAAGGCACAATTAAGGATGTTAGCTAGAAGGGGTCCCTTGGAAGCTGATTTACCACTATAGAACAGGTTGGATTTGAAGAAGTTGATAGATAGACCAGAGGTAAGTTCGAAGAGATATAAGATAGATTTGAGATTGGTAATGTCAGTGGGATTAGCCTTGCAGAAAAAAATTGTGTCATCTGCAAACTGCAAGGACTTCATGTCGTTGAGCATACCCTTCAAATGGAGTTCAGAGAGATCCCCATGATCATAACTATTGTGAAGCATCCTGCACAGGACGTCAGCCACGAGAAGGAACAACATAGGGGAAAGGGGGTCTCCTTGTTTGAGACCCCTATGACAGGAGAAGGGGTTGGTTGGAGACCCATTAACCAACACAGACGATGTAGAAGATATAAGGATGGACGGGATCCAAGAACACCATTTGGGCCCAAAGCCTCTAGATTGAAGGATGGACATGATGAAATCCCAGCTAACACAGTCAAAAGCCTTGTGAAAATCTAGCTTAATGATACAGGCTTCTAACTTTTTGGCAAAGCACTGGTTAACCACCTCATGACCCAATATGATGGAGTCAATAGTTGATTTACCATGCTGAAAAGCAGATTGGGTAGGGTGGAATAAATATGGAAGAAAAAGGCTGATTCTGTTGGCCAACACTTTGGTAAAAATTTTAAAAAGGCCGTTGAGGAGACTAATGGGTCTGAATTCTGAAGCTAGAGAAGGGGATAAGTTTTTGGGAATGAGGGAAATGAATGAGCGGTTGATGAGGTGGAGATGACTGGAGTCTGAGTAGAGGTGTCTAAAAAAAGCTAGGATGTCTGGTTTGAGGGTTTCCCAAAAGGATTGGTAGAAAAGAATGGTGAATCCATCAGGACCTGTGGCTTTGTCTGGGTGAAGACCAAAGACTGCAACTTTGATTTCAGATGCTGAGAAGGGGATGTCTAAAGAGTGGAGGTAGGGGTTAGGCTGAGGGTATAAATGGCTCCAGTCTAACTGAAGAGGGGTGATGGGTTTAGCTTTGAAAAGGTCTGAGAAGAAAAGGAAGAAGGCATGTTTTTTCTCCTCCTCAGAGAAGATAAGAGTGTTGTTGAAGGTGATATGAGGAATGAAATTTTCTCTCCTATGGTGGGAGGCTATTTTGTGGAAGAAGGAGGTATTGGAGTCTCCCTCTCTCAGCCACTGAAGTCTAGACCTTTGTTTCCAGTAGGTCTCTTCTTGCTTGGCAAGCGAGGAGCCCTCTCTCAGCCACTGAAGTCTAGACCTTTGTTTCCAGTAGGTCTCTTCTTGCTTGGCAAGCGAGGAGAGATTGTTAATGAGGGAAATTCTAAGATTGATTTCGGGTGTATGGAGGGGTCTGCTTTCTTCCAGAATGTTGAGGGAATGAATGGAGTTTGTTAGACCCTAGAGGGGGGGTGATTAGGGTCTTATGCTAATCTAATCCGATTAAATGCCAATTAAAACTAATTAATAAGTTATCCTAGCAAGTATAAAATACAACAAGATACGTAAGCTAGGATAAGCAATATGAACAAATGAATATATCCTATCAATGAGATATTACAAATATATGAGCAAGGATATATGAACTAACACAAGGGTAAAATAAACAATCTACACAAGTGATAGGGTAATATGATGAGCAATACACAAAGGCGATATAAGATATGAAAACAAGAATAAGAACGCCAATGTAATCACAAACAAAACGATATGTTTACGAGGTTCGGTCCCCACGACCTACGTCCCCGCTCCTCACCTCGAGGAGATCTCCACTATCACAACCGGGTTTTCTACGTTCACCCGAACAACGTTTACACCTCACAATACAATCACTATGTAATCACACCTCACACACTAAGTGTTGGTCCTAGCCCGTGTCCTCCTCCTCAAGTGCTCGGTTACAACCTCTCCCTAGGCACGTCAACCGACGCCACTCCTCTTGGATTCGACCCCGTCTCTCACCACACACTTCTCTCGGTGTACAAGTGTATTACAAGTGGATCCTCACAATAAGCACAATATAAATCAAATGATTTGTTCTCTAAACAAGGTGAGAACTCAATTAAGCACAACTCTAAGTCACTAATCTCACAACCCAAAATTATACTATGAATGTAAATACAATAAGCTCAATAGGTTGTGTGTGAACAAAGAGATAATAAAATCAACTAAACTCAATATGAACACTAGCTTAATAAAAAGATAATCAAACAATATAAAATATGAAGCTAGATTGAGTTTAGAAAACTTCTCAATAGATCAAGAGTGGAAGGAGAAGAGTTGGATGCTCAAACACCAATAGATGATCTCCTCAAGCTCTTGTGGAAGTGATTCACAAAACCAAAACACTCAAATGCTTAAAAGCTTATAAACACACTTAAACCAAACATAAACCCTTGATTAAAACTCTCTTAAACTTGTTTTTAAACTCTCTTGGCTCACTTGAAAAGACATCAGCAATGGGGTATATATACCCACTCAAAGCTCAGCCAAAACCCCCAAGCCAAATGACAAAACAGCCCCAGCAAACAACTCAGGAAAATAGCCGTTAGAAGACAACGGCTAGATTGTCGGTCGACCGGAAATTCTGTCGGTCGACCGATGGAAAAATTCGGTCGACCGACGGAAAGTTCGGTCGACCGTTATCCAGGTCGAAAACAGGAAATCAAGCAAACACTTATCCGGTCGACCGGTGCGGTCGACCGATGGAGCTTTTCGGTCGACCGGACCGGTCGACCGACCAACTCTCTGCTGCATGGTGTGTACAAACCTGAAAAAAGCTCCAGAGACATTTCCGGTCGACCGGAGTACTGTAGCAGTGCGTAGATATTTTGTAAAATTAATTTAAAATAGTAAATAAACTCCAACAATTATGAAATTTTGTGGGAATGTTTTAGACATGTAGAATAACATTTCAGAGAAAGAATTTCTGAAAAATCTTTTCCCAGTTGAGAGAAATAAATGTTTGAACACAGATATACAGTTTCTAAAAAAACTGCAGAAAATACGGTTTTGTAAATTCAATTGAAAATAACAAAANTTTTGTGGGAATGTTTTAGACATGTAGAATAACATTTCAGAGAAAGAATTTCTGAAAAAACTTTTCCCAGTTGAGAGAAATTAATGTTTGAACACAAAAATACAGTTTCTAAAAATCTGCTGTGATACACGATTTTGTAAAATCAATTAGGCATAGTAAATCAACTCCAAAAATAGTAAAAACTGGAGGAATGTTTATAAACATGTAGATAAACATGTCAGAGAAAGAATATTTCAAATATCACTTCCCATTTGTAAAAACTCATCAGTTTTGTAAAACATGCACGAACATGTGCACGAACGAAAACGTGAATTTGTAAATTCCTTTAAACATAACAAATCAATTTCAAACTTGATAAAACTTTGAGAAATGTTTGCAAATAATATTTTGAGCATGTTACAAAAAGAATTTTCCAATTTGCATTTCCCAATTGTGAAATCTCATTATTTTGCAAAAGTGTTCAAAACATGAAAACTCAAAATCATGCATGTATATATATAACTATATATATATACATAGAAACCAAATACGTGTGTGTATATGATATTGAGCTTAAGGTACTTAACACACATAATATAAAACCTAAACTAGATTACCCAAGCCGATCTTGATCTTCAATAAGCTTGACTTGGTACACTTTGCGGATGAAGCTTGAACTTGATCTTTAACTTGAATTGTATGTTGCTTCACTCCACAATTCCGCCAACCTCCATTTGATATCGTCGTTATGGCGCAATCCATCCATCCTCCAACCACGTTGTTTGTCTATAATAAATAAGAAAACACAAATACTAGACAAACAACATTAGTGGTAAATTATTTGTTAAACATCATCAAAACAAGAAGGCCAACAATCTCCCCCTTTTTGATGATGACAAACAATTTACAAAAAGGAATATATGCATGAAGGAAATAAAGATAATACACATGCATATAAATGTATACTCACAATATTTCTCCCCCTTTGACAACATCAAAAAGGGGACAAAAGAATTAAGAGAGCGAAAGCTCCCCCTATCAATAAGCATAGGTGAGTATCAAACAAGTATAGGGATTGTTCCCCCTATCAAAAAGCCATATATATGCGATGAAGATCATGGCAAAACATATGTGAGCAAGCATACATGAATATGCTAAAAATTTACTCACATACATGAAGATAATGAGAACACATATAAATATGTCAATATGAAAATAGAGTCTCATTAACACAAAAAATATAAAAACCATATAAAAGAATAGATTTATGAAATCAAAAGAAGAGGAACATGAGAATCATGCAAAAAGTTTTCAAATGAAAACAAATCAACCAAAAGAAATCATACTCAAAGCCCTAGGGTTATGAACCTTCTTGGGCACATATGGTGCACTAGCACGGTCAAAACAGTATTCATTCAAATGACCCTTTCGATTGCAATTCGTGCAATGAAAAGAGTGAAAAGATTTGTGTTGACCAAGTGAGCGTGCACGAAAATCATTTGCAACTAAAGATTGTCTTTTAAATTTATTTTGCAAATGAGAAACCTTATTAAACAAAGGTGGTTTACTTGAGAAATTTGGCAAGTTTGAACATTTTTTCAAATCATAACAAAACTTAGCCAAATGACCAAATCTACCACAAATATCACATTCAAACACTTGTGGTCTACTAGAAACATTTGGCAAACGTGATTTTCTTTTCAAATCAAAACAATATTCGGCCAAATGACCAAAACGACCACAAAACTCACATTTGTACATATGGGCATGTTTATGATGATCTATACGTGTGTGTACATGTGAGTGTGATGATGAAGCTTGATGGGATGCACAAACATGATTAATCTTGATGGGTTTTTGTGCATTATAACAAAATCTAGCAAGGTGGCCTTTACGACCGCAATTAGTGCATTTATAGACTTTGTTATACATGTGTGCATAGTGTGTAGGTTTCTTAGAAGAGTTTGCATTAGACTTTGCACACAAGTCCATAAGCTTGTTATGATTATCAATGCATGTGTTTAAGGTTGAATCTAAACAAGATATGCGGTTTTTCACATGATTCAACTCATCATTAGATACAACATCATTGATAATAGAAGTAGAGCATGTATGGTTATTCTTAAAAGAATCAAATTCATTTCTAATGCATTCTACTTCTAGCATGGCATTATTTGCATGAGTTAAGCTAGAAATGGATGAGATCAATTTTTCATTTTCCAAATTTAACATATCATTGTTTTCTTTAAGCATTATATTTTCATTTTCAATGATGTCAAATTTGGACACTAGCTTCTCATGATCGGATTTCAATTCTACATGCTTGCTTTTAAGATCAATAAAATTATTTTGTAATTTTGTATAGGCATGCAATAATTTCTCATATGCACAAGCGAGTTCATTGATGGATATATCACTTTCGGATTCCGAATCGCTTACCACACTAGGGCTATCGCCTAGTGGCCGTGTGCATGATGATGCTCCACACTCACTTGAAGAACAATCCTCCAAACTACGTCGGATTTCCTCCAAGTTGCCTTGATGTGCTTCTATGAATTTCCATAAATTGTAAGCACTATCAAAATGAACAAATTTGTTAGAAAAGGATGAGTCAAAGGCATTAAGCAAATATTCTAACAAAAACTTGTTCATATTAAACATTTTCTTATCATGATCGCTCCACTTGGATTTCTCCAATGTGGGCACAATATAAGCACAATCAATAATTTTCCATAAGTCAATATTTCTAGATTCAACAAATAGTTTAAATCTAGAAGCCCATTGTGCATAGGAAAAATTAATGAATTTAGGAGCAACATTGGATTTATAGCCTAAACAAAATACATTCATATTCAAGATATATATATGAACATATGCAAGCAAGACAAATGCAATCATAACTAGATTAGCACAAATAAACTAACTTGGATCTTTAACTCAAGGCGATTAGACCTTAAATCAAAGAGCACCAAGCTCTGATACCAATTGTTAGACCCTAGAGGGGGGGTGATTAGGGTCTTATGCTAATCTAATCCGATTAAATGCCAATTAAAACTAATTAATAAGTTATCCTAGCAAGTATAAAATACAACAAGATACGTAAGCTAGGATAAGCAATATGAACAAATGAATATATCCTATCAATGAGATATTACAAATATATGAGCAAGGATATATGAACTAACACAAGGGTAAAATAAACAATCTACACAAGTGATAGGGTAATATGATGAGCAATACACAAAGGCGATATAAGATATGAAAACAAGAATAAGAACGCCAATGCAATCACAAACAAAACGATATGTTTACGAGGTTCGGTCCCCACGACCTACGTCCCCGCTCCTCACCTCGAGGAGATCTCCACTATCACAACCGGGTTTTCTACGTTCACCCGAACAACGTTTACACCTCACAATACAATCACTATGTAATCACACCTCACACACTAAGTGTTGGTCCTAGCCCGTGTCCTCCTCCTCAAGTGCTCGGTTACAACCTCTCCCTAGGCACGTCAACCGACGCCACTCCTCTTGGATTCGACCCCGTCTCTCACCACACACTTCTCTCGGTGTATAAGTGTATTACAAGTGAATCCTCACAATTAAGCACAATATAAATCAAATGATTTGTTCTCTAAACAAGGTGAGAACTCAATTAAGCACAACTCTTGGTCACAAACCCACAACCCCAAATTATACTATGTATGTAAATACAATAAGCTCAATAGGTTGTGTGTGAACAAAGAGTTCAATAAAACAATTTAAACTCAATATAGAAATCTAGCTTATGGAAATTAAGATCAAAACAATAAATAGCTAGAATTGAGTTTAAGGAAAACTTCTCTATAGATCAAGAGTGAGAGAGAGATGAGTTGAATGCCCAAACACCAAAGGATGATCTCCTCTTTGCTCTTGTGAAATTTGCTTCACAAACTAAAACCCTCAATTGCTTAAAAGCTTTTTAAACCAAACTTAAACAAACATTAAACAAGTTTAAACCCTTGTTAAACTCTTTTAAAAATTTCCGGTCGACCGGTCCGGTCGACCGGAATTACTGTAGCAGTGCGCAGCTGTTTTGTAAAATCAATTTAAAATAGTAAATGAACTCCAAAAATTATGAAATTTTGTGAGAATGTTCTAGACATGTATAGTAACATGTCAGAGAAAGAATTTCTGAAAAATCTTTTCCCAGTTGAGAGAAATAAATGTTTGAACACAAAAATACAGTTTCTGAAAATCTGCTGTGATACACGATTTTGTAAAATCAATTAGGCATAGTAAATCAACTCCAAAAATAGTAAAAACTGGAGGAATGTTTATAAACATGTAGATAAACATGTCAGAGAAAGAATATTTCAAATATCACTTCCCATTTGAAAAAACTCATCAGTTTTGTAAAACATGCACGAACATGTGCACGAACGAAAACGTGAATTTGTAAATTCCTTTAAACATAACAAATCAATTTCAAACTTGATAAAACTTTGAGAAATGTTTGCAAATAATATTTTGAGCATGTTACAAAAAGAATTTTCCAATTTGTATTTCCCAATTGTGAAATCTCATTATTTTGCAAAAGTGTTCAAAACATGAAAACTCAAAATCATGCATGTATATATATAACTATATATATACATAGAAACAAAATACGTGTGTGTATATGATATTGAGCTTAAGGTACTTAACACACATAATATAAAACCTAAACTAGATTACCCAAGCCGATCTTGATCTTCAATAAGCTTGACTTGGTACACTTTGCGGATGAAGCTTGAACTTGATCTTTAACTTGAATTGTATGTTGCTTCACTCCACAATTCCGCCAACCTCCATTTGATATCGTCGTTATGGCGCAATCCATCCATCCTCCAACCACGTTGTTTGTCTACAATAAATAAGAAAACACAAATACTAGACAAACAACATTAGTGGTAAATTATTTGTTAAACATCATCAAAACAAGAAGGCCAACAGAGTTAAGATTGGTGGATTTATTAGAGTTGCTGGAGCCAAAAAAGTCTTTCCTTCATCTCTTGATTCTTTTTTTGAGGATTTTGAGTTTCCGATGAAAGGACTGAATGGGGTTGCCTTTGCAGGATAAGCTATTCCAGTAAGTTGAAACAAAGTCTGAGAATGTTAGGTGGGAGAGCCAAACCTTTTCCATCCTGAAAGGGGGTTTGGGGGGCGGGGGGAGACAAGTTGTATCTAAGATGAGGAAGTCATGGTCTGAACATGAGGATGGGTGACAGTACTGCACAGAGGATGAGAATTTGGTTTCAAAGTCTGAGGATATGAAGAATCTGTCAAGTCTGGCTAGGATAGGTGGGGATCTCATGTTGGACCAGGTATATCTCTTACCATTGAGGGGGAGGTCAATAAGAAGCAAAGAGTTGATGAGTTGGTGGAAGTTATTAATGTCTGAGAGGGAGGCAGATCTGCCACTTCTCTCATCCGCTGAAAGGGTGACATTAAAGTCTCCGAAAAGAGCCCAAGGGAGGGGGAACATGAGTTTAATTCTATGAAGCTCCCACCAACAGACCTCTCTATCTGCTTTGTCGGTAGGAGCATAGATGGAGATGGCAATGAATTTCCAATTGAGCGCTTTATGATTAAGAATGACCGAGACAGAAAAAATACCCACGTAAGAGTCTAGGCAATCATACACAGAATCATTCCAACCTAGCAGAACACCTCCTCTAGAATCTATGGCATCTAACTGAATCCAGGAAGAAATTCTAGAGCTACCAATCTTCTTGAGGATAGCAGGACTGTGAGAGCTAAGCTTGGATTCTTGAATCCTTATGAGATCGACAGAGGAAAGAAGGATACAATCCCTAACTAACCTACTTTAAGTGGAGTCATTAATACCCCTGACATTCCAAGAACCTATCTTCATAACTAGATATGAGAGCAACTACAGGGTGGAGGGATCTGGTCAGGATGCAGCATCAGCCCTGACCGCCTCTAACTCTCTTAACTGAAGAAGCCCCTCTGATGGGATGGGGCCTTTGGCGCCACAATTAGAAAGGACTGAAGCTAGCAAAAGATCTGGCTTGCGACTAAGGGGAAGAGAGACTGAGCACGAAGAGGAAGACTTACTGTGTTTCCCAACGGAGACCATGGACCTAGAAGCAGCGAGATGGCGGGAGAAGGCCTTGTGAGCCAAAGCTCTACGCACTCTTGCTTTACAGACCGATCTCTGCTTGTGCCCCTTGGCTATGTGCTCAAACCTTGGTGGCGCCGAAACGGACTTGGCATCGGAGGCCTGACTGGGGGAATCAGAGGAAGAAAAGGCTGCAGGGGAGACATGGTTGGCCGGACGAGGTGCTACAGGAGTAGCAGAGTCGTCCACTCCTTAGGCTTGGAGAAAGCGCTGCCACTGCTCTCTCTCCACTGACATAAGCTGACCCTCCCAATTGACCTCAATCAAATCAGAGTATGCGCCGAAAGCCTGCTGCTGGAGATGACCCAACTAAATGCGATTGGACTTTAGGGGAGGCCCACTACCCGAGGAAGGCACCAAATTCAAATTAGAGGGAGGAATGACTGCTTTGCCCTTGACCTGGCTGGGAGGAGATGGTTGACGGGGAGCTGGTGCCGGTGGTCGATGGGCTGGGATTTGATCGACGACCTCGACTGGGGAGCCTCTGTCAACCCATCCTGACTCAGATGAGGGGTTGCCTTCCTATTTAGCCTCATGCTCTTGGACTTCTGGCTTCTCGAAAGCGTGCTTCGAAATCTATTTGCCGATGACTTGAGTGACAATGAAGCCTTCCATAAGATTACCATCCTCCGGCGACACGTACCTGAATCTGATCTTCTTGGGAATGTCTGATAGATCCCTGATCTTGATGAGAACCTTGCAGTCCCTAAAGTTGGTCCTGAAGGAGACATCATCGGAGCACATGACACATTCCCCCACCTCCTTGAAGAGCGACTCAATGAACTCAAAGAACCACAGGTGGTAAGGCAGCCTGAAAATGCGAACCCAGGTGGGAAAGGGTTTAGGAAGGGTGATGAGGCTAAGGTATTCTCTCCACCGCAGGAATCTGCCTTTGAACGAACTCATGTCGACCAGCTTGAAGTCAACAGCCTTGTATGTAGGAAAAATTGCAATGAACAGAACAAAAGAAAATTGACTTGTATTTCTTTGATCTCGATTACAACTTGATTACAAAAGAGAGGAGAACGAAATCGGTTCTTCCTCTTTGTTTAAAACTGGGTTCTTCACGGTGGCGATGGAGTGCCTCCCTCGAATGCTCGCGTCGAGTTTGCTCTCCGTTGACGATCCGCACGTCTTGATTCACTGGAACAATGTCTTCTCCTCACGATTTGACGTTGTGGAGAACTTGCGTGGCAAGTTTGAGAACTCAGAACGAGTTTAGAAGAACTCTGTAAAAGAGTTGATTTGAACCGAAGATCGGTTAATAGCCAAGGCTAGAAGAAAGCTCTGGTGGTCGATCCAAGCCAAGAAAATCCCTTAAATCTCTCCTAAGTGGGGTGTAGCCGCCCCCAAATCGTGGGAAACGGTTTTAGAATCGTTCAACTCGTGTTGAATGAGTCAAACGCCCACGTTGGCGTTCAGGACCCTAACCTCACGTCTTAGGATTGAGACGCGAGGTTGGGTGTTGGCTGAACATTGATGAACGCGAGGGTCGCTCGCGTTTTGGTTTGTTATAGCTTAGAAACGCGGGGGTCGGTGTTGGCTGGACCCCTACGAACGCGAGGGTCGCTCACGTTTCGCCTGTTGTAACGCGGGTCCGACTCCAGCGTTTTGATGTTGAAACGCGGGTTGAATGAGTCAAACGCCCACGTTGGCGTTCAGGACCCTAACCTCACGTCTTAGGATTGAGACGCGAGGTTGGGTGTTGGCTGAACATTGATGAACGCGAGGGTCGCTCGCGTTTTGGTTTGTTATAGCTTAGAAACGCGGGGGTCGGTGTTGGCTGGACCCCTACGAACGCGAGGGTCGCTCACGTTTCGCCTGTTGTAACGCGGGTCCGACTCCAGCGTTTTGATGTTGAAACGCGGG
>NC_033794.1:11978895-11986850 GCF_001876935.1 Asparagus officinalis | reverse complement strand
CGGGAATAGGCTACCCGGCAGCATGTGTTAGATGCAGACTTATCTCTAATTAGGGATCGAGATAAAGTCCCCCATGCGTGAAGGCATGGATTTTTGGTGTCATTTCTTCCTGTGTAGCTTGAAACACCGAAAGAATTAACAAGTTCATTGGGGGGGTTGACTGTTAGAGGTGTTATGTTAACCTAACAGTATTTTATGGACCTATCGCTCTATTGAAGAGAGTCGATAAGTGGATTTTGTCAGAGGTGTAGTGTTAACGTGACAAGATTTGTGTTGCGATTGGAGCAACTTTGGGGACTTATTATCCTATTGACGAGGATTGATAAGTGGATTGTTGTCAGAGGTATATTGTTAACGTGACAGGGATGTGTTGCGATTGGAGCAACTTTGTGGACTTATCATCCTATTGACGAGGATTGATAAGTGGATTTTGTCAGAGGTTTGATGTTAACTTGACAGGAATATATTCTTGTTACTTGCACAAGATTTTAGGAATTAGCGTCTCGCTGGGGAAACTTGCTAAATGAGTTTATCATCAGGAACAATGAGTTTTGATACCTGTGATTTGAATTTGATTTTGAAGACTTAGTGTCTTGCTGGGGAAGATCACGATTTGAGCAATTTTGGGGACTTATCATCCTATTGACGAGGATTGATAAGTGGGTTTTGTCAGAGGTGTATTGTTAACGTGACAAGAATTAGGAGTGATGCAAACTGAATGCATACTCTGTGGGGATTATGATCGTCAGAAGTGTAATGTTAACTCGACGATGTGAAAGATTCGTTACTCTTAATCCAATGGATTCCAAGTAACCAACCCCCAGTCTTGATTAAGACTTAGCATGGGAATAAAAAAGAGGTAGACAAGGCACATCACCTAGTGAGGCACTATCCATGAAGTCGGAATAGAGGCACATCACCTGGTAGGCCATTATCTGATGAGTTTGACTATCAGAGGTAACTGTTAACGTGATAGTTTTGTGGACCTACCATCCTATTGAAGAGGATTGGCAAGTTGAGGGACTATCAGAGGTAACTGTTAACATAATAGTTTTGTGGTCCTGCCATCCTATTGAAGAGGATTGGCAAGTTGATGGACTATCAGAGGTAAATGTTAACGTGATAGTTTTGTGGACCTGCCATCCTATTGAATCGGATTGACAAGTTGATGGACGTGATAGTTTTGGTAGATTTTGTGGTTGACAGAGGTATTCTATTAAACATAACAACTCAGAAAATTTATTACTCAGAATCCAATGAACTACAAATAAATCAACCCCCAGTCTTGAATAAGTGCATGGGGAAAAAGGGTAGACATGGCACGTCGCCTAGTGGGCCACAATCTAACGAGCTTGACTATCAGAGGTAGTTGTTAACGTGATAGTTATTGGAGACCCGGCATCCTACTGAAGAGAATTAGCTTCAGTGGTCGTAGTATCTTCTGGTTCTGACTGGGAAGAATGAGCTTGGTCCGATTGCTCAGGAGAAGATTGGGCTTGGTCCGATTGCTCGGGCTGATCTTGCCCACTTTGTTCTTCAGCTTTGATCCTGGCAATAATCTTCTGAGCCTGTTCGCCTTGAGAGATCAGTTGTCTCCAAGAACGACATTCTGCAACCCCTATTCGAGCTAGGATGTTGGTCTGCAGGTTGTGTCGACAGGTCTCTACTAAGGTAGACTGTGTCATACCTGACGAACACCGGAGAGCCATGGTTCGGAACCTTTTAACGAAGGCTTTGACGGATTCCCTCTTCTTCTGCTTAGTGGCGAGAAGGGTATGGATGGAGACTTCTGTATCCTCTTCAAAAAATCTTGACAGGAAGAGTCTCTCTAAATCTGCCCACCTTTGGATACATCCGGCAGGTAGTTTCCTGAACCATTCAAAGGCAACTCCCTTAAGGGTGCCAATGAACAATCGAGCCAGTATGGCATCGTTTGATATTACATTCCCAGTCTGTGACTTGAAATGATAGATATGTTGGTTCGGTGATCCCGTGCCGTCAAAAGCTTGTAGCGTCGGGACTTCAAATTTTGGAGGATAAGGGGCTGCGTCCCATTCGGCAGGGTAGGGCCTGACAACTCCCTCATCTTGGAGCTCGCTTCTGTTAGCAATGACATTGAGGCGGGCTTCCAATTCCTCGATTTTAGCCGACTGAGGATTTTGCTCATACTCCGTCTCTCTTCCTTCATCAGAGGAAGATTCCAGGTTGTGGGCTTCTTGGTCAGAAGCCGTGTCATCAACCATTTTTCCCTTCCCTTTGCTTGTGTGAGGTCGGGACGAAGACGTTCTTTCCCTTCGGGAAGATTCTTGCCTGAGTGGCGAATCTGTCTTCTGAGATTTGGCCTTGTCTGCGACGAGTTGAGTCAACAGGGCCAGGAGTTCATTGATGGCCTCTTGCTGAGATTTGAGCATGGCCTCCTGCTCATCAAGTCTCTTCGCGAGATCTTCATGGTTTCCCGTCATATAAGCGTAGCTCTCATGTTCAACAAAAGAGCTTGATGACTGGGACTCTGCAATGGCTGAGTGTTCATCATTGGAATTGGTTCCCCTGGCTAAACTCCGATAGTTGACAGGGGGAATGGCTCCTGTTCGCGTCCGAGTATGTTGATAAACTCCATCAGACTTATTCAGGAAGTCTTTCAAGCCAGGAGACTGATCGTTCTCTGACTCATCGGAACTAGGAACTGATGATCTCCCTCTGCCGATCATGTTAGAAGTGACTCTAAGGTATTCATCCTCAGAAGTCTTCTTCTTGTGTGAACGCCGTCGTTGGTTGGGTAAAGCAACGTTCGTAAATTGGTTGAACACCAGCAGTTGGGCCGCATATGAGCAGCATTGGCATCCCGAGAGGACCGTAGGAATCAGTCGTTCACATTGAAATGAACGAATGACTTGTTGCATCGATCTTTCTCTCGATGTGAACTCTCTCGAATCTGTTATAAAGATTCGAGGAGAATTACTCACTGATTGTGAGGTTTGAACTGGAACCCCCAGTCCATGATTGGACAGGACTGGCTCTTGGTGAATATGGATCTGGTTGAGATGCCTTGAATCCATAAACTTCTTATATCCGCCCCTCAACCTAGTCGCGCTACGCAGAGTATTCGGGGGTCTCGCTGCCCGGTCAGCGAGCCGGGGGTCCAGGGGGCGGCGCGCCCCTGGCCAGGGGGTCCGGGGGGGATGGAATACCCCCCGGCGGGGTTCGGGGCAGCGCCCCGAAGCTCCACGGTACACACCAGGCTCAATATTAGATTTGGCACTTGGGACGCGAGGGTCGTGTCTGGCACTTGAGACGCGAGGGTCACGTTTAGCACTCAGGACGCGAGGGTCGCGTCTGGCACTTAAGACGCGAAGGTCGCGTTTGGCACTTGAAACGCGAGGGTCGCGTTTTGGTTTGGCGACATGAGGGTCGCGTTCTTCATGGCCGACGCGAGGGTCGAGTTTTGACTGGGAAACGTGAAGTTGAAGTTCGCGTTCAATGTAGACTTGAGGTCCGCGTTTTGGAAGTAAAACGCGCCATTGAGGGCCGCGTTCAATCTGGTTCTCGCGAAGCTCATGTTTGGGCTCAGGGTCGCGTTTGGGCTCACGAACGCGAAGTTCGCGTTGGTTGGAGAATCGACTTTCTCGAAGTTGTGCTCGTCGCTGAGACCTTCTTCTTCGACGAGGTGTTGACGCGGATGTGGGACATTCAACTCGCTGGGCGAGTTCGGCTGAGGCTAAGCTCGCTCCTGAAGAAGAGTGACTGTTCGACAAATTGTGGTCAAAGGAGAGGACTTTCTTCGGCACTCCAGCAACAGTTAGAGATTTATTCTCCTTGGAGACTTTGTGGATCTTGCGCATAGCCTTGGGGCTAAGGGATCCGGAAGAGATAGCCTCCT
The DNA here is from genome assembly GCF_001876935.1 of Asparagus officinalis. Taxonomy (NCBI): domain Eukaryota; kingdom Viridiplantae; phylum Streptophyta; class Magnoliopsida; order Asparagales; family Asparagaceae; genus Asparagus; species Asparagus officinalis. The sequence continues at coordinate 11,982,973 of NC_033794.1, read as the reverse complement.
CAAACTTGGCTTGATCAAACTCTACCACGAGAGTTTCGACAGTTGTTCCAGTGAGATGAACATCGGATTGCACCACCACTTCTTCGTCACAAAACCTAACTCCCCAGCAGAGTCGCCATCTTTTGTATATAGGGAAAATTGCAAAGAAGAGAATAAAGAAAATTTGATTTTGATTCCTTTGATCTCGGTTACAACTTGATTACAAAAGAGAGGAAAACGAAATTGGTTCTTCCTCTTTGTTTAAAACTGGGTTCTTCACGGTGGCGATGGAGTGCCTCCCTCGAGTGCTCGCGTCGAGTTTGCTCTCCGTTGACGATCCGCACGTCTTGATTCACTGGAACGATGTCTTCTCCTCACGATTTGACGTTGTGGAGAACTTGCGTGGCAAGTTTGAGAACTCTGAATGAGTTTAGAAGAACTCTGTAAAAGAGTTGATTTGAACCGAAGATCGGTTAATAGGCCAAGGATAAAAGCTGTTGCTGAAGTTGAAGATGATCTTCGTTGGAAGATGATGCCGATCTCCTCAAAAGCCTGTCTCCAGTGGTCGATCCAAGCCAAAAAAATCCAACCGACTAGCCCCCTGAACTGAATTGATCTTCAGTTATTTATAGAGGATTAAGGGGGTGAAACCGCCCCTTAAATCTCTCCTAAGTGGGGTGTAACCGCCCTCAAATCGTGTGAAACGGTTTTAGAACCGTTCAACTCATGTTGAATGAGTCAAACGCCCACGTTGGCGTTCAGGACCCTAACCTCACGTCTTAGGATTGAGACGCGAGGTTGGGTGTTGGCTGAACATTGATGAACGCGAGGGTCGCTCGCGTTTTGGTTTGTTATAGCTTAGAAACGCGGGGGTCGGTGTTGGCTGGACCCCTACGAACGCGAGGGTCGCTCATGTTTCGCCTGTTGTAACGTGGGGTTTGACCTTGGCGTTTTGATGTTGAAACGCGGGGTTCGACCGCAGGGTTTTGATGTTGAAACGCGGGGTTCGACCCTGGCGTTTTAATGTTGTGACACGGGGTTCGACCTTGGCGTTTTGATGTTGAAACGCGGGGTTCGACCTTGGCGTTTTGATGTTGAAACGCGGGGTTCGACCCTGGCGTTTTGATGTTGAGACGCGGGGAGGACCTCCGCGTCTTGCCTTGCAGAGATTATCACCAAGTAATCTCTTTTTGTCATAGCGTTGCAAAGATCATTGTCTTGTAATCTTCGTCTTGGCTCCTTGAGAATATGAGAGTCGTCAGATTGTAACTCCCGATGTTGATTGTGAAGGCTGTTGAAGTAGAGCTTCCATCAGTTGTCGTGAAGGTCGTCAGATTGTAACCTTCAGCAATCTACGCGAAAGTCTTCAAATTACAGCCTTCCGGAAGTCGTCAGATTGTAACTTCCATCATCGGTGGTTGATGGGGGATAAGCTTTCTATTGTGATTTTTAGACAGCCTACAAGCCTACTGAAGGAGTTCCTCAGAAGGGAATTGTACCATGAAGCTGGTACCTGCTGCTCGCTTGATGATGAAGTTCCACTTTCGGACATTGAATCTATAGGCCAACATACCTCTGAGTTCTGAAATGGTGGGAATCCCCTGCACTAGGTAGAAGATCGCATAGGAGTAGAGGTCCTGAATGAGCCGAGAAGAGCCTTCTGGAATAGGTAGAACCGGTGGAACTGCTGCCGCCTTGAGAGCATGCAGGCAGTCTCTGGCCAAGTGGCCCTTCTCGTGGCAAGAGAAGCAAATGAAATCTCCATGGGGGCAGCCACGGGCCATGTGGGAGGCGCTGCGATAGAAGAAGCACCTGGGTTTAGGATGCAGGGGGGCTAAAGGACGATGGTTGGCTTTCTTACGGTACGATACAGTGGTCCAACCAGGCTCTAGGGGGTGTGGAGGGAGGGGATGGGGGAGAGGAAGGATACCTTTGTCTGAGATAGGAAACTGGTGAATGTGGTGGGTGCTAAGGTTTTTTTTGAAAAGGGAGGCGAAAGGTCTGGGGAAGTTGAAAGGTGTAATCGATTGGGTAGCATTGGAACTAGGGGGGAGGGGGGCAGCAGGGCGGGCAGCTCAGGTAGAGGGGTAGCTGGCTGGGGTTTTGGCGGTAGCTAGGCCGAACTGTTTGGCTTCTAGGTGGGAGATGACTTCAGCTGCTGGGTGTGGATAGGCTTCTTCTGCACGCCCCTCAATTTCCCAGTCTCTTTCGACCATGTGCCTGAATATACTGAGAAAATTCTCAATTGCTCATTTGCTCATATATGTTCCTTTGCGTATGAGATTTCTCACGATAGAAGGAAAAAAGATGATCAAATACGAATCTGTTGTACGTCTTTCATTGTTCTAGCAAAAAAGTAGCTATTAAAAAATTAAAAAAAAATCAATTGCCAATTGCACTGCCGCTATTGTCCAGATAATATGAAGCATTTTCTTCTACCTACTGCACATTTTGCGTGCACCACTTCCAATTTGCACCCAACTCTATCAAGAAAAGATACCAAAAAAGAGGTACGTAAAAACAAAGGTTGCATTTCATCATCCCAAATTAAATAGAGCATGAAGAATTAAAGTGGAGGACAAAATTGAAAGGAAATGGGAAAGGAAACTAAGCTCTTTAGCATTATCTTCTGAGTTGATGCTGTGTTTGTGTCAACATTAAAGATATTTCATAAGTGCCGGTTAGTTTTGGCTAGTGTCTCCAAAACTGATGCCAGAGAGCTTGATATGGAAGCTGAAGACTAAAACAGCAGCAGTAAATTCTTTTCTTTTTTTTTTTTGAGAAAAAACAAGGGACATACCCTGTCATTTATATTAAACAAAAAAAGTAGTTACAAAAAAGGATATGAACTATATCCAAGAATTGGAAGATAGAAAAGATAGTTTCTCAAAACTAGTGATATATAACTTTCTTCTTTCAAACATCCATGAAGGTGACCGTTGACACAGATATAAAAAAGAACCAAAGCCAGCCATATATATAGTAACAAGAAACTAAACTTTCTATAACCCAATAGCAACAAAAAACTCAACCTACATATAGTGTTTTATATACATATGTCCAAAAACTGACATTCACAGTCTCATTACTTGTAGATTATCATATGCTTCTGCTAATCGGATCCTCCTCCAACTTAGCTTTGATCTTCTGTGCTGCAACTCCACTTCTAGTGCCTGTCCAATCATATAGACCAAATATATATTGCCAAGTTAATAATAGACTTAATAGAGAAATGAATCTGATCAAAAATGTATTTATTCCTCAAAGTCCATAAGCTCCAATAAACAGAGACATAAATGCTTCTCCAAAGAAATCCTTCCATCCCACTCAGATTTTCAAGACTATGCATAAGCTCATCCAAAGTATTAGGCCAAGTGAAAGGTAAAAAGTATCTCAAGAAGTGATGCCAAACTTTCTTCGATATAGAACACGAAAAGAACAAATGTTCTCTTACTTCCAGTTCTATCCCACAAAAAGAACAAAAAGTGTCTCTATTCCAGCCCTTTAACTGAAGAATCTCCTTTGTATGCAGTTTGTTATGTGAGAGAAGCCAAAGAAAGATGCGAACTTTAGAGGGAATAAATGTATTCCAAATAACTTTGTATACAGGATTTTTAAACCCTCTCCAATTAAGAAAATTGTAAAAAGACTTGACTGAGAACTGTCTATTAGAAGTGAGAGACCATGTATGGTGATCGCAATTAGAAACATGAAAGTCCCTAATAAGATTCAAAAGAGCAAGGCTAAAGGACGATGGTTGGCTTTCTTACGGTACGATACAGTGGTCCAACCAGGCTCTAGGGGGTGTGGAGGGAGGGGATGGGGGAGAGGAAGGATACCTTTGTCTGAGATAGGAAACTGGTGAATGTGGTGGGTGCTAAGGTTTTTTTTGAAAAGGGAGGCGAAAGGTCTGGGGAAGTTGAAAGGTGTAATCGATTGGGTAGCATTGGAACTAGGGGGGAGGGGGGCAGCAGGGCGGGCAGCTCAGGTAGAGGGGTAGCTGGCTGGGGTTTTGGCGGTAGCTAGGCCGAACTGTTTGGCTTCTAGGTGGGAGATGACTTCAGCTGCTGGGTGTGGATAGGCTTCTTCTGCACGCCCC
>NC_033794.1:11961143-11978728 GCF_001876935.1 Asparagus officinalis | reverse complement strand
CGCCCCGCTCCCATGGCTTCTTACACACGCTTTTTTAAGATAAATGTTACTATGTGAATAGGTTTTTTTTCTTTAATTCTCTAAATTGTAGTGGTGGCCCCGCTCCCATGGCTTCTTACACACGCTTTTTTAAGATAAATGTTACTATGTGAATAGGTTTTTTTTCTTTAATTCTCTAAATTGTAGTGGTGATTCGACCTTAGCATGTCAATTTCCCAGTCTCTTTCGACCATGTGCCTGAATATACTGAGAAAATTCTCAATTGCTCATTTGCTCATATATGTTCCTTTGCGTATGAGATTTCTCACGATAGAAGGAAAAAAGATGATCAAATACGAATCTGTTGTACGTCTTTCATTGTTCTAGCAAAAAAGTAGCTATTAAAAAATTAAAAAAAAATCAATTGCCAATTGCACTGCCGCTATTGTCCAGATAATATGAAGCATTTTCTTCTACCTACTGCACATTTTGCGTGCACCACTTCCAATTTGCACCCAACTCTATCAAGAAAAGATACCAAAAAAGAGGTACGTAAAAACAAAGGTTGCATTTCATCATCCCAAATTAAATAGAGCATGAAGAATTAAAGTGGAGGACAAAATTGAAAGGAAATGGGAAAGGAAACTAAGCTCTTTAGCATTATCTTCTGAGTTGATGCTGTGTTTGTGTCAACATTAAAGATATTTCATAAGTGCCGGTTAGTTTTGGCTAGTGTCTCCAAAACTGATGCCAGAGAGCTTGATATGGAAGCTGAAGACTAAAACAGCAGCAGTAAATTCTTTTCTTTTTTTTTTTTGAGAAAAAACAAGGGACATACCCTGTCATTTATATTAAACAAAAAAAGTAGTTACAAAAAAGGATATGAACTATATCCAAGAATTGGAAGATAGAAAAGATAGTTTCTCAAAACTAGTGATATATAACTTTCTTCTTTCAAACATCCATGAAGGTGACCGTTGACACAGATATAAAAAAGAACCAAAGCCAGCCATATATATAGTAACAAGAAACTAAACTTTCTATAACCCAATAGCAACAAAAAACTCAACCTACATATAGTGTTTTATATACATATGTCCAAAAACTGACATTCACAGTCTCATTACTTGTAGATTATCATATGCTTCTGCTAATCGGATCCTCCTCCAACTTAGCTTTGATCTTCTGTGCTGCAACTCCACTTCTAGTGCCTGTCCAATCATATAGACCAAATATATATTGCCAAGTTAATAATAGACTTAATAGAGAAATGAATCTGATCAAAAATGTATTTATTCCTCAAAGTCCATAAGCTCCAATAAACAGAGACATAAATGCTTCTCCAAAGAAATCCTTCCATCCCACTCAGATTTTCAAGACTATGCATAAGCTCATCCAAAGTATTAGGCCAAGTGAAAGGTAAAAAGTATCTCAAGAAGTGATGCCAAACTTTCTTCGATATAGAACACGAAAAGAACAAATGTTCTCTTACTTCCAGTTCTATCCCACAAAAAGAACAAAAAGTGTCTCTATTCCAGCCCTTTAACTGAAGAATCTCCTTTGTATGCAGTTTGTTATGTGAGAGAAGCCAAAGAAAGATGCGAACTTTAGAGGGAATAAATGTATTCCAAATAACTTTGTATACAGGATTTTTAAACCCTCTCCAATTAAGAAAATTGTAAAAAGACTTGACTGAGAACTGTCTATTAGAAGTGAGAGACCATGTATGGTGATCGCAATTAGAAACATGAAAGTCCCTAATAAGATTCAAAAGAGCAAATTTTTCTGCTGAGCACTAGGTAGAATGCTTCTTCTCATTAATAAGTACCACTGCCACTCATTGTCATTAAAAAAAACCTTGGCTTCTGATAGTTGTATTGGATGAAAAAGCTAACTTGTAAGATTCAGGGAAAGTACTTGCTAAACTGTTGAAACTAATCCACTTATCTTCCCAGAATCTTATACCTTCTCCAGAACCTATCTTCAATTTTATGTTATGAAAAAAGCATCCTTGTTAGATAAAACAGCATTCCAGAATGATGAATTAGATGACTTGAAAAGTCTGGACTGTAAATTTGAACCATCATGAACATAGAGATGATGAAGAAAGTTTCCAGATGTTGAATTTTTATCTAAACATTTCCATAACCATTTGGATAGAAGCGAATAATTGAACAAAAAATGACTTTTACTCCCAGACCTCCCTCATTTTTACTTAAACAGACTTTTTTCCAGTTAACTAAGCATTTGAAAGAATTTGTGTCTGCTTTTCCTGTCCATAGAAAATTTTTCCTGACTTTATCTATGTCATTGACAAGCCATTTAGGTAGCTTATAAAAAGACATGTAGTATAAAAGAACTGATGTAAGAACTGAATTTAAAAGAACCAATCTCCCTCCATAAGAAAGCGTATTCTTTTTTTAGGATGCCGGTTTTCTATGGAGATTATCTAGCAAAGGCTGCCAGTCTGATTTTGATAGTTTGCCATATTTGAGAGGTAAGCCAAGATACTTTATAGGAAGTTGATCAACTTTATAATCCAGGGAAGATGCTAGAGCATGAGCCTTGTGTTGAATATTGCCAAAATATATGAGAGAAGATTTTGAGTAATTGATGCTCAAACCAGATATGTCCTCAAAAATATAGAGAATAGTTTTTAGAATGGAGATATCATGTAAGGAGCTTTTGACAAAAAGTAGTGCATCATCCGCAAATTAAAGTATCCTCAAATGATTGAGTGGGTCCTTAAGCCCAAGAGATGACAATAATCTCTCCTCAACATTATTCATAATCATTTTGTGCAAAACATCTACAGCAATATTAAATAGCATTGGAGATAAATGATCACCTTGCTTGAGGCCTCGTTTACAAGAGAAGAACTTGGTGGGAGACCTATTAACAAGAATTGCACAAGAAGAAGATGAAATAATTTGAAGAATCCATGAACACCATCTATTACCAAAACCCCTTGCTTTCAACAGACCAATAAGAAAAACCCAGTCTATAGAATCAAAAACTTTAGCAAAATCAATCTTAAACATAGCAAAATCAATCTAAATCAATCTTAAACATTGTGTGTCTATAGAATCAAAACCATTCTCACGTAAACATTGTGTGTTTGTGATTGTCTCTCTATTTTTCTGGTTTTGTGTTTAATTATCACAACAAACTGGTATTGGAGTTTCTCGGTTCTAGGACACCTTTCAATCCTCCAAAAATGGCCTTGTGAAGTTCTCGGTGTCGATCTTCGATGGCCAGAATAATTTCGACCTATGGAGGATAAAGATGAAGGCTTTGTTGCGACGTGAAGGCACGGTTAAAGCTATCGATGAGAAATACCCAGAAGATATGACTAGTGTCGAGATCGAAGAGATGGACGAAAAGGCTCACAACGCCTTGCAATTGTCACTATCTGACAATGTGCTTCGTGAAGTTGCCGATGAGGAAACGACAGCGGGGTTGTGATCAAAGTTCGAAAGTCTCTATTTGAAGAAATCTCTTACTACGAGATTATACCTGAAGCAGCGGCTATACACATTAAAGATGAAGGAAGGTACACCCATTCAGGAACACCTTGATGAATTTAATAAAATTGTCATGGATAAGGTACACCCATTCAGGAACACCTTGATGAATTTAATAAAATTGTCATGGATATGAAAAACCTGGATCTAAAGCTTGATGATGAAGCCTTGATGAATTTAATAAAATTGTCATGGATATGAAAAACCTGGATCTAAAGCTTGATGATGAAGACCAAGCTCTCATTGTGTTGTATTCCTTGCCTGACTCTTATGAAAACTTTGTTAACTCTATGTTGTATGGAAGTGAATCTATAACTCTTGAGGATGTGAAGACCTCTTTGAATTATGTTGAGTTAAGAACAAAGTTGAATGGGAGAGGTACCGATAGGCAGGCTGATGGTCTGCTAGACAGAGAAACATGTGGTATTAGTACAGAGAAGGTGATAAAGGGTAATCCAGAAATCGTTCAAAGTCCAGGTCAGCACAAAACAAGAAACATGTGGAGTGTTTCTACTGTCACAAGAAAGGGCATTACAAGTCAGAATGCTATGCTCTAAAGAAGAAAGACAACCAGCATGGTGAAATCTCAGATTTAGCTAATACGACAAAGGCTGATACTGTCATAGTTGCTGAGACAGTTCTTGCAGTTTGTCCCTTGGATAGTCATTCCGATAGATAATGAATCTTGGATACGGGTGCGTCTTATCATATGTGTCCAAATAAAGATCGGTTCACTACTTACAGATCTATAAGTAGTGGATCATTTTTGATGGGCAACAATGCAGTTTGCAAGGTAGTTGGCATTAGTACGGTTCGCATCCGGTGTCACGATGGGATATTGAGAACTTTATCAAATGTGAGATATATCCCGGACTTAAAAAAAATCTGATTTCTTTGAGTTCTTTAGATTCTATTGGGTGTTCTTACAATGGTGAAGGTGGAGCTCTTAGAGTTTCTAAGGGTTCATTGGTTGTGTTAAAAAGTAGTAAGGTGAACAGTCTTTATGTTCTCCAAGGTAGTACGGTGACATGCTCTGCAGGTATGTCCTCTGATGCTGATAGGGACACTACTCAGTTGTGGCACATTCGCTTAGGCCACATGAGTGAGAAAGGGATGACTATTTTGAGTAAACGTGGCTTACTCTGTGGTGACCATACATTATCACTGGTTTCTGTGAGCATTATGTGTTTGGGAAGCAAACTCGGGTTAGCTTCTCGACTGGCTCACATACGACGAAGGGCACTCTCGACTAAATCCATTCAGATTTGTGGGGACCTGCTCAGGTTCCATCCAAAGGTGGTGCTCTTTATTTTCTAATATTTATTGATGATTTTTCTAGGAAAGTTTGGGTTTACTTTCTCAGAAGCAAAAACGAGGTGTTCGAAACTTTCAAGAAGTGGAAAGTACTTGTTGAAAATCAAAATGAAAAAAAGATTAAAACGTCTCCGAACAGATAATGGCCTAGAGTTCTGCAGTGGTGAGTTCAATCAGTTCTGCTCAAATTCTGGGATTGCACGACATCGCACGGTCAGGCACACTCCTCAGTAAAACGGGATTGTAGGTGTCAAAAAAAATGCTTACAGACATCCAAATACCACCCAAGGCAAAGAGAAGACGTTAAACGCCATTCTCTTAATCAGAGGGGATCATTCAAAGGAAACGAGACAATATGTACACACCAACAGACAGCACATGGCGGCGAGGCTGAAGCGCGGCAGCCCTTGGTGCCGCGGCTAAGGTGCGGCACCTTATGCGTGCACGGTAAGACGCGGCCCAGCCTATGGTGCCGCAATAAGACGCGGCGGTCTATTGGTGCAGCGGCTATTATAGGGGATGCTGCAGTGGTTACAATGCAGTTATTCGCATGATTATTTGAAGCCCACAATGGCGCTGGCTATATCAGAAATAAACGATGTTGCTGACGTGCGGACAAGAGTTTAACATGAAAAAAGATGGATTACAAGGACGTGGAAGCGACAGCTTTTCAAACCACGACGGGGACGTGGGTGTAACTGCCCCCTTTAGCCCGGCAGCCCACACTGCCGCGCTAATAGCCGCGGCAGTGTTGACTGACGTGGCCAAAGGGCATTTGGTTGGTCAGTTGTCTCACCCCCATTTCCACTATTGTGTACTCCTACCCCTATAAATACCTCCCTAGACACGAAATAAAGGGCAGAGAGAGCAGATTGGAGCAGGGGGCCTTGAGCTTTTGGTGAATTGGAGCAAGAGAGAGTCTTCCTTCTTCACAAACATCCTCAAGAAGCTTTTGGCGATTCCTAGAGATCTAAGCTCTGACTTGATCTTTAGAAGAGTGAACATCTTACATCGATAAGATATTCGCTTTAAATTCTTACTTCGATAAACGAAGGAAGAATTCCCAAAACCTTCACGATTCAATCAGAATCTGTGAATCGGTGGTCCACGGGCTAACGCACATCCTGCATTTGTTTCTAAAAAATTATAATTTTCCTTTTGTTGTGTAAGAGAAGTCTTATAAAAAGACTATTTCTTTTGAATTTGTTGTAATCGACAGAAGATATAATGAATTCCATAACAAGACCAACTTTTGACGCAAACAGGGGTGGCAGAACACATGAATAGAACGTTGACGGAGAGAGCTAGGTGTATGCTCTCAAACTCTGGGTTGGATAAAGACTTCTGGGCTGAAGCTGTTAACACAGCTTGTTACTTGGTGCACTAATCTCCTTCTACCGCCATTGAACACAAGACTCCAAATGAGGTAAGGTCAGGTAAACCAAATGACTATTCAAATTTAAAGGTATTTAGATGTCCCGCTTACTATCATGTTAGAGAGGGTAAGCTTGAGCCTAGAGCTAAGAAATGCATATTTATTAGTTATGCTGATGGCGTTAAAGGCTATCGTTTGTGAAGTCTTGAACCTGATTCTTCTAAATTCATTACTAGTAGAGATAGTACTTTTAATAAAAGATATATGCTTGATCATGGGAAGGTTTCTGTTGAGTCTACAGGAAATGTAGAGAAGACCATGGATAAGGTGGAGTTCGAGGGAGAGACTTCTCAAAAATCGTCTATAAAAAATTGCTCCTACAGTTGTAGAAGAGCAACATGATTCAGGCTCAGATGATGATGATGCTGAGATTGAAGAACCTTATTTCATAACCACTGGCAGAGAGAGGAGACAGATCAGACCTCCTCAAAGATTTTCACATGCTGAATTAGTGGCGTATGATCTCACGACAGCTGAAGAGATGTGTATTCAAGAGTCATCAAACTTTACTGAAGCTGTCTTATGTGGAGAATCTAGACGTTGGGCCACGGTATGACAGAAGAACTCGAGTCATACTGTGGCGTCGTCTTCTTCAAGACCTTCTTCTCCTCTTCTCTTCTAGTCGTCGTCTTCTTCAAGACCTTCTTCTCCTCTTCTCTTCTAGTCGGCCACGCGAAGCTGGAGATCCGCCAAGATCGACGCTGCAACGACGAACCTACTTCTATCCTTGGCTGTAAATTTAGACGGGTCACTTTGTTGACCCTATAGTTTTGATGATGATTTGACAAACAATTTATTACTAATAAGTTTTCTAGTGTTTTGTGTTTATGTTCTTTTTTTTCAGGTATTTCAACACGCGTTAATCAAGCGTTAAAGATTCAAGTTCATTTACGTGGATTTACTTAGGTATATGTTAGTTTACTTACATATATAGTATGATTATATCTAAGCTCAATATATATACACTTAACACGATTTTTAACGTTTTCTATCTTATAGATGATTTTTCATTAAACATTGTTAAAATATCTTTATCTCATGTTTACAGCTCTTTCATACTTCACTATATACATATATTATATGCACAATATATATATGAATATTTACAAATCCTATATCAAAGTTCACTTTCATAAAATTACAGGTTTTCTAAGCATTCTTCAAAAACAGGTAGTTTTCAAAAACTAAAACTGATTTTCCATAAATTCTCTTTCAAACATGTTTATTTTATCATTTAGAAACTTTCCCCAAAGTTTCATTATTTTTGAACTTGATTTGATATTTTTTCTGGATTTTCAAACTAGCCCCAAAACCTGAACTTTTATTTATATCAGAATTCGGTCGACCGGTACGGTCGACCGACTGTTGTTCCGTTTCTGAGTAAACTTCCAGAGAGCCCTCCGGTCGACCGGAATTTATATCGAACGACCGAAATTTCCAATTCGGTCAACCGCTTTTTCCGTCGGTCGACCGCCATCTTTAATACTTCGTTTCTCTGGGTTTTTGAATTAATCGGTCGACCGAACCGGTCGACCGACGAGTTATCAGAATGAGCCTAACGGCTAGTTTTTCAAATGGACTTTTTGGTCTTTTTCTTATTTCTAACTGTTGTATTGGGGTGCTATATATACTCCATTGCTGTTCTTCTTCTAAAAAAATCCAAGAAATCCAAGTTTGTTGTTTAACAAGTTATTAATCGCGTTTAAGAGCTGTTTAAGAGTTGTTTCATCAATCTGTTTTCAAGAGAAGTTTTTCTACAACAAGAAGAGGCTTTCAAACCCTATTGGAATCATCATTTCTTCAGCTCTTCTTGTTCATTGAGAAGTTTTCTAAACTCTTTCCTATATAGCTTATTATTTCACTTTCATTTGATTAAGCTATATTCATTGAGTTATATTTATTTTCATTCACTATTATCACACACACTTATTTAGCTTGATATTCTCATATTATATATTATGGGTTGTAGTGTGGGATTTAGTGAGTGTGAGCTTTATTGTATTCTCACTTGTTAATTGAGAACAAATTATTGTATTGAACCTTTATTTATGAGATTCACTTGTAACACACTTGTACACCGAGAGAAGTGTGAGGAGAGAGAGACGGGGTCAAATCCAATAGGAGTGGCGTCGATTGACGAACCTAGGGAGAGGTTGTAATCGAGCACTTGAGGAGGAGGACACGGGCTAGGTTCCTACATTTAGTGTGTAAAAGTGTGTTTGTTGAGTGATTGTGTAGTGTGAAAGTTTTCGGTGAACTTGTAAACCGAGTGTGTAGAAGTTCCGGCTTCCAAACCGGATTGTGATAGTGGATATCTCCTCGAGGTGAGGAGCGGGGACGTAGGTCGTGGGGACCGAACCTCGTGAACATATCGTGTGTCTGTGTTTTGTTTGGCGTACATATTATTCATCTTTATTGCTCATATTCATATCATATTTATTCTTGCTAGATCAAATTGATCAATAGAATTTTATTTGGTATTAATTGGGATTAGATTAGCATAAGACCCTAATCACCCCCCTCTCACCCCCCTAGGGTCTAACAATTGGTATCAGAGCTTGGTGCTCTTTGATTTAAGGACTAACCGCCTTGAGTTAAAGATCCAAGTTATTGCATTTGTGCTAATCTAATTTTAATTACTTTGTGCTTCTTGCATTTCATCTATATGGATATGTATAATTCATCTTGTTTAGGATATGCTGTTAATATTGCTCCTCGTTTGGATAATTTCCCCTATGCTCAATGGCGTATTAGATTCAAACTTTTTGTTCAATCTAATCAATTTGATTTGTGGGAAATTATTGAGGATGGCTATGTTGTTCCCATCTTGGAAAAATCCAAATGGTGTGATAATGATAAAAGATTGTTTAACATGAACAAACTTTTGTTAGAATATTTGATTAGTGCCTTTCACTCATCGTTTTCTAACAAATTTGCTAATTTTGATAGTGCTCACGCTTTATGGAAATTTATTGAAGCACATGAAGGGAAATTGGAGGCTATTCAACAAGCATTGGAAAATCTTGCTTTGAGTCCTAAGGAAGCCTCATCCCCATGTACATTACCACTAGGTGATAACCCTAGTGAGGTATGCGATAACGATGATATTATTACTTTTGATGAACTTGCTCTTGAGTTTGAAAAATTACACAATTGCTATGATGTAAAGAGCAAGTATGTTAATTTGAAATCCATTCATGAAACACTAGCTACTAAGTTCAAATTTTATTGCAAATGAAAATATAATTCTTAAAGAATGCAATGAAAATTTAAAAACTAAAAACGCTAGTTTGCTTCATGAAAAACGTGATGCTATGTTAGAAGTAGATAAATTAAAATCTATGATGAGTAATCTTGTTTATCCTACTTCTAGTAGCAATACTTGTATGCACAATGATGAGTTGAATCAAATGAGAAAAAGAATATCTACCTTAGATTCAACACTAAATACTTGTATTGCTAATAATAAAAAGCTTATGGACTTATGTGCAAAGGTTAATGTTAATTCTTCCAAGAAACCTATTCACTATGCACATATGTATGACAAAATTCAAAAATGTTCTATTTGCGGTCTTAAAGGCCATTTAGCTCAATTTTGTCATAATGCACCAAAAATTGACAAGCCTACACATGATTGTGCATCCCATCAAGCTTCCTCATCACATACTCATGTACACACACATAGTGTAAATCATAAACATGCTTATGTGTATAAATGTGATTATTATGGTCGTTTTGGTCATTTGGCCATGTTTTGTTTCGATTTGAAAAGAAATTCTCTTTTGCAAAATAATTACAAAGGAAAATCTATTTTTGCAAATGAACCACGTACATTCTATTTTGGTCAACGCAAACCATTCAAACCTCTACATTGCACTAATTGCAATCGTATGGGTCACGTTTACAATTTTTATTTTGATCGTATTGGTGCACAAAACACACCCAAACGGGTTCATAACCCTAGGGCCTTGGATTTAAATGATAGGGGTCATGTCCCAAGTTCTAGTGGTACAAACGGGTTCATAACCCTAGGGCCTTGGATTTAAATGATAGGGGTCATGTCCCAAGTTCTAGTGGTACTAAAATGATTTGGGTACCAAAAAGACTTATATTTAAATGATAGGGGTCATGTCCCAAGTTCTAGTGGTACTAAAATGATTTGGGTACCAAAAAGACTTATATAGTATTTTTTTGATGATTCGTTTTGTTTTTGTTTTGAATAATTTCTTTTTGGCTTTGAATGAAAAACCATATTCCTAATGTTAAAAATAAATTATTTGCATGATTTCACAATTAAAAATACTTATATATACCCTACAAAACTTTCAGTATTTTATAAAACATATTTCCAAAAGGTATATATTATAAAATCTCTCAAAAACAATTTTTCCCTTTACCTGTTTCTTTTAGCTTCCCTTGGTCGACCGACCCGGTCGACCGACGATCTTTCTGTAATCGATTCGGTCGACCGAGTCGGTCGACCGAAATGAAATACTGCAGCAACTTTGTGTTTTTTATCGGGTTGTCGGTTTTGTTTTCGAATTTCGTTTTTGGACCCGAACTACCCATCACCATTGATTTCTTTTGGGATAAATCTCAGCCGTTCCATCATCCTCTCCTTTAACCTGACTCTTCATGTTCTCCTCATTTCGAAATTTCCCCAAAATTCGTTCGGTTTCTCCACGGTCGCCCGCTTCTAGCATCCGCCGATCTTAAATCAGTTCTTCCCATCCATTGCATCTGGTTTTTTGCTGGGTAACAAATCTCTCAACTCTTGATCTTCTTTCCCTGATTAAATGTTTATTTTTTTAAGGTTTCTATTTTAGGGCGATTTTTCTTTAATTTGGTCTAAATTCCTTGTTGTTTACAGGAAATTGAGAAAATTTCTTCTATCTGTTTAACCCTAACTCATCATGCCTCCCAAGCCCTCCAAAAAGAGATCCAAACCTGAATCGAGTTCCTCCTCTATTAATGCTTCACATTATGAGGATTATCTGATTATTAAATCTCTTGTTAGGAAGTATAGGGAACTATGTAAACTAAAAATTCTCCCAACTAGGTATATCAAATATCCTGAGCTATTCATGTATGACACCCAGTCTATTCTTCATAATGTTGGGTTAGATAAATTGCTAGATGAGGCATATAAAGTTCCCTTCTATCCGTTTTTAGTTTATCTATTTTATGCCAATTTATCCACATCATCCTCTGCTGATGGTAGTTTGACCATCATTTCCTCTGTAAAAAATATTGCAATATCCTTCTCTGCTAACGAACTTGCTGAAATTCTTGAAATCCCAACAAGTGACGTTGGTCTCATGTCCATTGAGCTTAGTGATCCTGCTGTTAATCAATTAATGTTTAAACCTGGTTTCTCCTATCCTATGAACAACAATTCACTTAATCCTATTGCCAAACTCATTGCAAAAATTGTTGCTCAAAACCTGATTCCTAAGACTGGTAGCTTTGATCACTTCGCTTCTGATAAGATTAATGCTGTTTATGCCATCTTCGCCAAAATCAAAGTTGATTGGGCTACTGTCTTTATTAATAACATGGCATCTAAGCATACCAAGTTTCTACCCTTTGGCTCCTTTCTCACCCTCATCTTCAAACACTTCAATGTCGACCTTACAAATGAACCCAAGATTGAATCTAAGAGAGATTTCTTTGATAAGGTCTCTCTTTTTAGAATGCAGATGGACATTGACTCCACTCCTTCATCATCTTCTCACTCCCGTTCTAGAGCCTCCACCTCTTCCACTTCTGATATTTGTGACCGTCTGGATCGCCTTGAGACTCAGTACTCAGGTATTCAGAAGCAAGTCTCATCTATTCAGAAGGATGTTAGGACTATTCTTTCATACCAGCGTCAGTCTCTTGGGATCCCTTCTAATTCTGAGTCTGATTTTAGTGAGGATTCTGCTGATGGCTCTGATGGTGATGGTGGTGGTGATGATGATGGTAGTGGTGATGGTGATGGTGATGATGTTGGAGGAGGTGATGACTGATTTGAGTTTCTTCATATGATGTTTTTATTTGTTTTTGATGCTCTCTTCTGGGTTGTAAAACTTGATAACTCTGTTTTATTTGAGTGTAATAACTCTATGATACTTTGTGGAACAAACTATGTATGGTTTTTGTGTGATTTTTTACGTATAATTTACTATCTTGTTGTGGACAAACCTATGCTTATGCAAAACTATGTTGTTTCTAATGCTTATGTGATATTTTGTGGCCTATTGTGTTTAATTTATTTCTTTTATAAATCAATGCATTGTTGAAACAACATTCAAAATTTGATGTGTGGTAAATATTAGTTTCCTGTCATGAGTTCTTTGCACTGTTTAGGTTTTGTATATTTATGCAAATCTATGATGCTAAAATGATGTTTTGTAATTACTTATGCCAGTTTATCATGTTATGATCAATGCATGGTTAAGACTATAATCATGTTTTTGTTTATAGAATTTGAATTACTTGTATTATTTATATGCATATGTTTGATGGATAGTTGTTGGTTTAGCTCCTGTATATATGATCAGTAGATGTCATTCAGTCTTTTTGACAGGGGGAGCCTTTGACATACAATTCTTTATTTTTTATCTATGCTTATAAGCAGGGGGAGCATTGCTCCTATCTTTCATTTTTTCCTTTTTGATGTTGTCAAAGGGGGAGAAAATACCACATATAGCTTACAAATTGATTCTTTTATATATATATATGGTCTTGTTATGATTTACTCTTGTTTTGGCTTATATGTGGATTATCAGTATATATTTCATATTCATGTATAAATTGTTTGCCATCATAAAAAAGGGGGAGATTGTTGACCCTATAGTTTTGATGATGATTTGACAAACAATTTATTACTAATAAGTTTTCTAGTGTTTTGTGTTTATGTTCTTTTTTCAGGTATTTCAACACGCGTTAATCAAGCGTTAAAGATTCAAGTTCATTTGCGTGGATTTACCTAGGTATATGTTTAGTTTACTTACATATATAGTATGATTATATCTAAGCTCAATATATATACACTTAACACGATTTTTGACGTTTTCTATCATATAGATGATTTTTCATTAAACGTTGTTAAAATACTTTATCTCATGTTTACAGCTCCTTCATACTTCACTATATACATATATTATATGCACAAGATATATGTATATTTACAAGGTTTTCTAAGCATTCTTAAAAACAGGTAGTTTTCACAAACTAAAATTGATTTTCCAGAAATTCTCTTTCAAACATGTTTATTTTATCATTTAGAAACTTTCCCCAAAGTTTCATTATTTTTGAACTTGATTTGATATTTTTTCTGGATTTTCAAACTAGCCCCAAAACCTGAACTTTTATTTATATCAGAATTCGATCGACCGGTACGGTCGACCGACTGTTGTTCCGTTTCTGAGTAAACTTCCAGAGAGCCCTCCGGTCGACCAGAATTTATATCGGACGACCGAAATTTCCAATTCGGTCGACCGCTTTTTCCGTCGGTCGACCGACAGCTTTAATTCTTCGTTTCTCTGGGTTTTTGAACTAATCGGTCGACCGGCTAGTTTTTCAAATGGACTTTTTGGTCTTTTACTTATTTCTAACTGTTGTATTGGGGTGCTATATATACTCCATTGCTGTTCTTCTTCTCCTAGAACTAAGAAATCCAAGTTTGTTGTTTAACAAAATATTAATCGTGTTTAAGAGCTGTTTAAGAGTTGGTTTCGCTAATCAGTTTTTCAAGAGAAGTTTTCTACAACAAGAAGAGGCCTTCAAATCTTATTGAGATCACCATTTCCTCAACTCTTCTTGTTTATTGAGAAGTCTTCTAAACTCTTTCCTATATAGCTTATTATTCACTTTCATTTGATTAAGCTATATTCATTGAGTTATATTTATTTTCATTCACTATTATCACACACACTTATTGAGCTTGATATTCTCATATTATATATTGTGGGTTGTAGTGTGGGATTTAGTGAGTGTGAGCTTTATTGTGTTCTCACTTGTCAATTGAGAACAAATCATTGTATTGAACCTTTATTTGTGAGATTCACTTGTAACACACTTGTACACCGAGAGAAGTGTGAGGAGAGAGAGACGGTGTCAAATCCAATAGGAGTGGCGTCGATTGACGAACCTAGGGAGAGGTTGTAATCGAGCACTTGAGGAGAAGGACACGGGCTAGGTTCCTACACTTAGTGTGTAAAAGTGTGTTTGTTGAGTGATTGTGTAGTATGAAAGTTTTCGGTGAACTTATAAACCGAGTGTGTAGAAGTTCCGGCTTCCAAACCGGATTGTGATATGGATATCTCCTCGAGGTGAGGAGCGGGGACGTAGGTCGTGGGGACCGAACCTCGTGAACATATCGTGTGTCTGTGTTTTGTTTGGCGTACATATTATTCATCTTTATTGCTCATATTCATATCATATTTATTCTTGCTAGATCAAATTGATCAATAGAATTTTATTTGGTATTAATTGGGATTAGATTAGCATAAGACCCTAATCACCCCCCTCTAGGGTCTAACACTCCTCTTCTCTTCTTCAACCCTCACTGCGTGAAAGAAAAAGGTAGAGGAGCCGCCACCCAGCTCTGATACCATGTAGAATTTGGGGTGAAAATTAGGGTTTTCTCTCATAGAGAGGTACCCCTTTTATATTAGTGCACTCTTACAAATAAGTCCTTACAACATTGACTAATTAATTTAATCTATCTAAATAACTCAACAGTAGTAGATTCACTTCAACGGAGAAGACGATGGAACGAAACGCACAAGAGAAGGGAGATGCACAGATACATTCTCTCGAGACTCCTCTGCAATCGAAGAGAAAACAGGAGAATCACCGACCAATGGTGAAGGAGCGAGCTGCTGAGGAAAGCTCGCGTACGTTCTCAAAAATGGAGGAGGAACCTCTGATGCACTCTCTTGAGATTTGTTCGTGTGCGGAGGAAAATTGTTCGAAGAACTTTGCATTGGTGCAGAATGTTGCTCAGATAAACTCTCGTATAAAAACATTTTGTTTCTTTGGAATATCTTCTTGTTTTTGCATTAACATGGCAACTACCTCGGACATTGGTGGCCTTGTGCTAGGAAGCGGCTGGAGACAAAGGAAAGCTATTTGACAGGTTTTTAGCACATCAGC
Source organism: Asparagus officinalis (assembly GCF_001876935.1). Classification (NCBI taxonomy): domain Eukaryota; kingdom Viridiplantae; phylum Streptophyta; class Magnoliopsida; order Asparagales; family Asparagaceae; genus Asparagus; species Asparagus officinalis. The sequence goes on along the minus strand of NC_033794.1, from coordinate 11,963,332 downwards.
TTCCACTATTCCATCAGCTTGCAGTCTAGGATCGACCAAATCGATAATCTTTGATTTTTCATACAATCTCCATGCCTACAAGTTATAGAAGGCCACCACTTTCATTAGTACGCAGGGATTTTTGGAGATTGGTCCTTTACATCTTTAACATTTTGAAACTAGTCCTTCAAATCATTGAAATTGCTATTTGGTCTCTCAGATTCTATTAGTTAATAACTTCGAATTATTCCCTGTAGTTAGCTGCCTATTGAGATTTTGGGGGTTATTGATTTTGGGGAAATATCCATTTACCTTAAACTTTCTGTCATGAGTTTCCAAGTATACATACACTTCTGTTTTAAGTCATTCCAGACCAAAACTTACTTCTCTAAGCCTGTTTAAGTCCCAGATGTGAGATAGAAGACCTATTAAATTTGTGATTAGAGCTCTACATCCACTCTCCAATAATCTAGTGGACTCATTCTTCTTCGGCAGCTTTCCCGATATAGGTCTCTAAACCTTTTGGTATGACATAGGGACTACTTTGAAATGACTAATAATATTTGAGGGACTAAACATTAATTTGAAATGAGTAATAATATTTGAGAGGGTAAACAGCAATTTTGATGATTTGAAGGACTAATTTAACAATAGTAAAGATTTAAGGGACCAATATCGAGAGAGAAAAAAAAAACCCAAGTAATTAATATGCTTATGCCATTCGTAGCTCTAAGACGCGAACCTACATATTCTGGGAGGTATTGCATCTCAGCTGGTAGCGAAAGGTCTGTGTTCTTTCTCGAGCTAACGATCTCAAGCACAAGAACCCCGAAACTGTATATGTCTGCCTTTTCTGATAGCTCTCCTCTGATAGCGTATTCTGGTGCAGTATAGCCTCTGAAATAAATTATTTCGAATCATATAGCATTGCTCGACATTTTCTATATATAGAATCTAAATCATAAAAGCATTTTAAAAAAATTGGTTTCAAAACACACCAAATAGGACTTCAGCATCTGGTGCAATTTTTGTTTTGCTGGAGAATTAAGTGAGCGTAGTAAATGCCACGGTAGTTCTTTAGTTATAAACAAGGACTTGTATTATTGTAACCTGAAAAGTAACGACCTAGAGATGTAGACACTTGAACCCTGGAAGTCTATATAGTACGGGAATTAGTAAGTTGTATTACGTGTTTCCAATTTAGAGATGCAAACATTTTGATCATAAACACCCTAAAATTTTGAGTATAAACTATATAGAATTGTAGCAACTTACAGCGTTCCAGCAAATGTGGTGTCAAGATATGCCTGGTCTTCTGGGAAGAACCTTGCCAACCCAAAATCACCAATTTTAGGTTGAAATTTGTCATCAAGCAGGATGTTGCTAGGTTTGATATCTCTATGCACAATCCTTAAATTTGAGTCTTCATGAAGGTACTGTAATCCCCGAGCTATGCCAAGAATGATTTGAAACCGAGTCTTCCAGTTGAGGAAAGTTGCACAATTTCCTGTTTCATTAAATTATTAGTATGATTTAATAACGTGAATCATTCGGATTGAGATCCTCTACTAATGAGGAGCTTTCTAATATCTTCTAATAGAATCTTGGCCTTTGATTTATCAATTAAAGGCCAATATCTCCTCACCCTGATAAATATTAAACAAATGTAGGGGGGGTTAAGCAAAAAAATTCAAACATTATGGTGGGTTTCGATCTGGACTTCCAAACTTATCGGAGGTTAAGTGACATTTTCAAAGTTTTTGGGGGTTAACTGAAAAACTCCCAAACTCTATTGCGTGTTTGGAGAAATTTACCCTTTGTACTTTTCTCAAGTGTCAACAAGCAAATAAATTAAGAATCCATCAGATGAGATACTGACCGTACAGTATACTCTCCAAGCTTTTATTCTTCATGTATTCATACACAAGTAGCCTTTGTGCACCGTCAGAGCAGCAACCGACAAGACGAACGAGATTTTTGTGCTGGATGCTGGTTATCATTCTAACTTCAGTGAGAAATTCCGACTCCCCTTGCTGAGACTTTCCAAGCGACAGCTGCTTCACCGCAATCATCGTCCCATTATCTAACACTCCCTGTTATAACAATATGGTTATATATTAGGGACTTAGAATACAGAGGTAGGATAACTTTCAGCTACATGTTAGGGTTAGTTGCGGATATACCCCCCTGTCCATACTGTGCTGAACTTA